>NC_142110.1:12345388-12950745 GCF_056152115.1 Neolamprologus brichardi
GTCTTACATGTTTTTGGATTAAAATTCGACCAGCATGCAGCTCATGATACCTGATGCCACTTGAAGCAGTAGAGCTTCAACAACAGTAAAATCATAAACTGTTCTTATGAATAAAGTGATTTTTTGTTGTTGTTCAGGGTCGTTGTAGTCTTTAGATGTTAGATATTTTGCAGCTGCTCATCAGATCTTTTTCTGCCTTTACATCAACCCGAAAACTTCAAGGCACAAACATGTGAAGGTGCCGAAAGTGTTTCACAGCTTCACTTGATGCTATCACATTAGCTGCAGAAAACACTAATAATATCTGAGCCGTTGCAACAGGACAGCATGAGGCTACCAGTGCACTGTGTGTGCATTTACACTGCAATTGTCCACGTTAATATATGTCCAAAATTTGTGTTCTTTAGCAGATATATAAATATAGAAAAAAGTACACCATACTTCTAGTAACTCATTTTGCTAACTGAATGCACATACAATATATGTTCATCTGTGGTGTTTTAGCGTTTTATCTGGCATATATAGTTTATTTTTGACTTATTAAAGATTATGCTATTATACTTTTGACTATTGTGACCATTTTCTGAACATAAGTAGCCTGATTATATGCTATTTTACTTGTGCTGAATTGCGTTTTGTAAATATTTCTGTGCAGAGACTGTCTGAATAGATGAGTTTTAAGCTATTTTTTAAGGATGCCACAGAGTCAAGGGCACAAAGAGAGAGCGGTAAATTGTTCCAAAGTTTTGGTGCCAAGGTTTGAAAAACACAATCCCCCCATAGTGTTCAGAGGGATGCATTAGATCGCAAGAAGATTTTTATCTGTGGACCTAAGGTTTCAGCTTGGAGAATAGGGGTGGAGTAGTTTGTGACAGATGCTGCAGGTTTAGTTAAATGACTGCCCTTAATTCAATATTTAATGTTTAATGTTCCTAAAACTGAATCCTTCATTACCCTCCTTTATTTACTGTTAAAGTAGAAGGTGGTATAAAGCAGTGTTTACGGCCTGCATTAAAAACAGGCTCTGGAACCCGAAACCAGCCACTGACCTTGAATTGATACGACCGCCTTCGTCATGTTGTATTAGAAATTGTGATTCACCTCATAAGGAGGCTCGTGTTTACCCCTCTGCCTTTCAGGTTCAGTGATCACTGCTGGAGATCAAGCTACTGTGGAGAAACTACTTCAAAGTTTGAGGAGATGTACTTTTTCTACACATCAGTGATGCTGAGCTGATGGCTGTGTACCGGTGCGTGTCTACTTATATAAAAGTGGATTGCACAAATCACATATGTTAATCATATTTATATCTAGAAGACTCCAGCTGTGATTCTTTATATTATTGTAGAAAAAGGTTTGTCCAGCTGCCCATAAGTTTGGCAGCTAATGGTCTCAGAAATTTCAAAAACTGCTTGGACTCCTGCCTTTTAGCATTTGGTCAAATAGTAACTAAACCACTGAACCCTGACTGACTGCTTGAAGTCAAAGTCACACAGCTACCTCTGGCAGTGAGCATACCTCAAAAGTATGTAGAGCATGGTTTGAAATTCCTTTGAAAAAATTGCAGACCCCCCACAAAATAAAATTAAATGGACAGGATTAGCTGTGCTCACAGATAATCAGTGTGTCTCTGTCACTGTGACAACAAAGAAAAAGAAACAACAAAATAAAATAAATAAATTGAGCATCTAATCCATACCTTTTTATTTTTAACTCCTAGTCACCCTCAGAAATCCAACAAGTGTTTTTTTATTTTGTTTCCAGGTTAGCTGGAGGCACATTTTGAAGAGACATACCTGATCAATGCAGTAACACAATGTAATTTTCTTTTGCCTTATTAAAGGCAAGCAGGTCTTATTTCATTACTGGGAAATCGACATGGACTAGGAGGCCAGCAAGTTCAATGATCTGGTAAACAAAGAAATAAAATGTAAGGAGAAGGTGGACCCAGTTGTAAATGTTACAAACCCACACATGAATTCTGTGAGACAGTAATGCATTGAACCATTTGGATTCATTGGAAAGGAGCAAACAGTATCTGGCTGACTGCTTTCACAGAGACAGAGAAGGGTTTAGAGAGGCTTAAACTGCATTTTGATCACGTTTAGTCTACAGTGCTCGGAGGGCTTGGTATTTATATCGGTTTATTCTAGCAATATTCATATTGAAATGGAGATGGGAAAAAATAGGCAGCAATTTAAAAGCATGATTTAAAGGTGGCTGGAGCCATGAGAAGCAGAAGTAAACGGTTAGTTTTATAGCAGACGTTTCCTTTATAATCTGATTGAGCTGCTACTCTATTTATGTGAACTGAAACTTATGAATTCAGCTAATGCTAGCCCAGGATTAATTCACCTCTCATAGTATCTAAAAAAGTGTATACCAGTACGGGCAAGTGTATGAAATGAGACAATTCTTGGCCATTATTTTTTATATATAGGAGAAAAATAAGGCATATAAAGCACCACAAGCTTAACACCCCCTGTTTAGCTTAGAAAGGGTTTCACCTGGACTCTTGTGGTGTTAAAGGCTTTGTAAATGTGAGAATAACTTTTAAATTCCTAATAAAATGTTTGCTCCGGGGGGTCTGGCATGTATGGACTGTAAGACTGAAGAGCTCAGTGAGCTTTTTTTGTTGTTGTTGTTAAATATTAATTTTTTTCAAAGTGTTAACTAAAAATGCCAGCTATCCCTTTACTTGTGCCCTTTTGGATTTGCTAAGCTCTCCCACAAAGGTTTAAGGACCTCCCGCAGTGCTGCGCTGCTCGGCAGCTTTCCAAATAAGGCCTGGAAGTTTACACACACCAACCATAATTCACCCCCAGCAGTGAAATCACTTTGTGCTTTTTCATGTTAGCATTTAGTGGCATTTCTCACTGCAATCTCTGGAATCTAAAACCCAATGCACACAAACATAGTCTTTTACATGTTGTATCGCAGATTTTCAGAGCTTATTTGCTTGTTTTCAAGCTCATTCAAACAGCACAGCAGAGTTTAATTGTTGCACGTGGTAAAGTTGCTCTTTGATGTGTAAAATATGCTCATGAGAATAATGAGAGACAGTTACAGGACCCAATTGCCTCATCTGTCAGTTAACTGACACGAACATGGCAGATTTCACCAGCAGGTAATTTATTAAAGTGACGTCTGCTTCACTCTCTCTATTATCTTATGACACAGAAGTATGATAATGCATGATATCAAATTCAGCACAGCACTGTCCTGCAGCTCATAAAATGTCTCTTAGTTTGATTGAAAACATTTTAATCTGCACGATTCTACAGCTCAAGAATATATTTGCTCATTTGAGCCTTTATTAACCTCATACTACACAAAGGCTATTCATGTCTGGAGGACAGGGCTGATAACGCTTTGATCTAATATAAGATGGGTGATTGAGTTGAGAAAATGTTTCCTCTCACATGAGAGGTTCACGTGGAAAGGAAATGAGAGAGATTTTCACACGTGAGCCAGTAAATGAAATCAGGCATGGGGTGTGAGTGACTCATTGCAGTATAATGGGTGGTGGAAGGTTGACTAGACAACGCCTGTGGCACACCATACCTGCTGTAACTACCCATAAGTGGTCTTCCACTGAGGCTCAGACAAAACATATTCTGACCTCTCCATCACGACATTCCTTAAATTGAAAATTAATGAAAAGAGGTCGAACAGCAGCTCACCAGAGAGGATGTATGAAGGCTGAAATAACACTGATGCTGTTTGTTTAACAGGCTCTGCTGGAAGTTTCTTCCTGTTAAAAGGGAGTTTTTTCTTCCCGCTGTTGCCAAAGTGCTGTATAAATTAAATTACATTAAAGAATATGCCTACTTTTTATTTTTGCTACAATTAGAGAACATAGTAAATGTACATCATTGGCTTAGGTTAGATTCCAGGGTGACCCTTCTCACCCTGGACACAGTCTGTTTGACCTGCTCCCCTCAGGCAGGAGGCTCCGGTCCATTCAGACCAGAACCTCTCGCCATAAGAACAGTTTCTTCTCCTCTGCTGCTGGACTCATGAACAATAACCATATGACTGTTCACACCACAAACACATGACCCTATACTGTGTTCACTGCATCATTCCATTTTTGCACTGATCACCACCTGCATTCATGTATATATCTACCTGCTTAGCACTTTTAATTTAAATTTTTAAGTTTATTTAAGCGTAGTCTGACAGTATGTTTTGGACTAAGTACCGCAGCAATTTCCCAATGTTTTAAACCTGCTCAACATTTGGCAATAAAACCCTTTCTGATTCTGATTTAGAACACTAAAAAACATATTATATTAATAATATAGTCTCAGAAGTGTCTAAAATTCATGTTTGTCTTAATGACAATGCCAGAAATTGTTATCACTCAGATCTTAGCTAATCGGTCAGTGGCTGGATTTGATTTGACTTGACTGGCATCAACATCAAGTCAAGTCACTTTTATTATTATAGCACATTTAGGAACAGAATCACCCTTTAAACTAACAAGCATGGAGAAAACAGAAGGATACAGATCCAAGAGCCACGGAGAGCTCTCAGGCACAAGTATTAACGGTACCATACAAGTATACAAAAACGTATGTAATACGTATTGTAAAGGGAAAGCATGAAAACCACATAAATATAATAATGTATCTAAAAAATACTGGAAGCTGCCGGCGCTGCCTCCTAGTAGATACACCTATGGTGTCAGTTTCAGAATTCTACATCGCCTCACTCTCATTTTATCACATTCACAAGATTTTCAGAAAACTTTGAACTTGACCTTGAGGTCCAGGTCACTAAGATTTAAACTTGTTCAGGATTTTTAGTTCTCATTCTCAAGTTATTGCACTCACAGACTTGCACAAACTGCCGCCCGCTGGTCACAGTATGTTGACGACAATACCCCATCGGTGTTTTATGGCGTGGGCTAAAAATAATCTTAAAATGAAATGATGCAACACAAAGCTCAATGAAAATAAAACAAACATAACTGGATGACTTATAAATAAATAAATCAGTATATCAAATAAAGAAGGTCCTGGGTGTGACCCTACTGGCTGGTTACCTTGCGTGCATCTGCATCTGGCTTTCCTCTGTATCCTCTTGTTTTCTCCCACAGTGGAGAGACATGCTTGTTAGTTTAAAGGGTGATTCTAAATTGAATGTCAGTGTGAATGTGAATTGTATAAAATAATAAATAAAATATGTGAAGCGATGGACTGAAATGACAGCTAGGGGTTGTAGGTGGGCCTTAAAATCGTATTAAATATTAGTGGTGGGACAGAAGACTATTTTAGAGTCTTAGGGTATCAGAAGTGAAAGCCTGTTTGCCTTTTAGGGTGAGAGTTCAGGACTGAAAGCAAGACTCAAGTGAGCCTGAGGTTAAATATGGAGTTGAGAACAACACAACAGACTCTCAGTAATGGAGAGGTTGCCGCTCAGTGTGCAGAGCTGGTTGCATCTTTAGGTGCTGACGTGACAATGAACCCCAAACTGCTCCATATGATTGAGCCATTAAATGAGTGAGTGTACATGAGAAGCAAGTAATTAGAATTTGGCTAATGATTAGCAACAGGAATACATGACATTTCTGTTATTACACAGATTTACATAAACATATTAGATTGATTTTATATAACTTTATGAGAACATTCAAACATTTTTTGTCTGAGTCACTGACAGTTACATTTTATCCGTGCAGTAAAACTGCATTACATCATCCTCACTAAATTCATCTGGAGAAAAAGAATCCACTTCACTAAAAGTAGCTTTGACCTTATATGTCTGAGAAAATACTTTAAAGCTATTACAAACATTACTTAACTTGATTTTTGCCTTTTAACACAGGCTTTACTCAAACAGTTTTACCAATGTCTGCTTAACACACAGTACGGCATACTTCACACAGCATGTCCGCTCACAGTATGCATGCAGACTTTAACAGCGTTGACTAACTGCCAAGATGACTTTACCACAGGGGTCTGATGTTGTGTAACGGCTCTTTTGTGTGTGATATTCATCCTCTGACCTATGCTACAAATGTGGGCTCGGCAGAGAGTGTGTGCTGAATGTGAAGAATGCTGTTGATTATGTTTTCAGAGAGCTAAATCTGGGGTCACATAGCAAGACTGCTGGGTCAAATATTATCTAGAACTTGAGCTGCTGATGGAGAACTAATAGTAGAATACGCACCTTTTCGTTAGTAACTCTTGAAAGACGTGCAATCAATAAACATATATGCTAATAATAAGATTGTTTTGGACATCAAGTTGTCTGAAAGCAATCCACTGGGCTGGTTTTTCCTAAAAGTAGTAGCATTTGCATAGAAAATTAGTTTTGTATTTGTTTTCTGTTGTTCTTCATGCCCGGCAGCGATTGAATTAATCACTATGGGACAGTAACGATAATTGAGCTGATATGCTGCACGCCTGCAGGCTGGAGGAAAACAAACAGTCCCAATGCACACACACACACACACACACACACACACACACACACACACACACACACACACACACACACACACACACAGGTTGGAGAAGACTATGCAAACTCCAGTAAAAGCCACTGCTATACACTAATTAGAGTCCTTCTTGTCTTGTGCTAATAGCATACTTCAATGTGAAAAACATTTGAAAAGTATCACTCAAAGCCGATGGTGGTTGACAAAATTAAGCGCCCTCGACACTGAATTTCTCAAGAAGATTCGATGAATTTCAGAAGACATCAAGGAGCAATTTTCTGAGCAAATGATGAGCAAAACGCAATCAGAAATGTCAAAAGCAGGAAATGGTCTAACACATCAGTGAAACAGCAGAATCCTCTGTGTCAGGAGAAATTATTGACTCATTAGTCATCTTGAAGTATAGTTGACCTGAAAGAAGTTGGACAACTCCTGAAAAAAGACAACAAGCTTTTTTCCATTATATCACAAAGCTGTATACTATTGATGTCCTTTGGACTATTATGCGGTCGGTGCTTCGGGAGTATGGGGTGTCTGGCCCATTACTACAAGCCATTTGATCCTTATATGGGTGTTTGACTCTGCCAGGGCTGCACTGTGTCACTGATTATATTCATAATTTTTATGGACAGAACTTCTAGGTGTAGCCAAGAGGCGGAAGGTTTTCACTCCAGCAGTCTCAGAATCTCATCTCTGCTTTTGGCTGATGGTCATCAGGTGGTGACCTCCAAGTCTGAGGCCATGGTGCTCACACAGAAAAGGGTGGAGTGGCCACTCAGGGTCAGGGACAAGTAGCTGCTCCAAGTGGAGGAGTTTAAATATCTCAGGCTCTTGTTCACGAGTGAGGGGAGAAGGGAGCGGAAGATCAACAGACAGGACTGATGCTACAGCTGCAGTGATGCGGACGCTGTACCGGTCTGTTGTGGTGAAGGGAGAGCTTGGCGTAAAAGCAAAGCTTTCAATTTACCATTTTGATCTACGTCCCCACCCTCACCTATGGTCGTGAGGTTTGAGTGGTGATTGAAAGAATGAGAAGGCGGATACAAGCAGCGAAAATTAGCTTTCTCCGAAGGGTGGCTGGCCTTTAACTTGGACATAGGGCGAGGAGTTGAGCCGTCCGAGAGGGGCTCAGAGTATAGTCATTACACCTCCACATCAAAAGGAGCCAGTTGAGGTGGTTTGGAAATCTCACAAGGATGCCTCTTGAGCACCTCCTGGGTGAGGTGTTACAGCCAAGTCCCACCGGGAGGAGACCGCAGGGCAGGCCCAGGACACGCTGGAGGAGGTGGCTGGGAAGGAGGTCTAGACTGCTCTGCTTAGGCTGTTGCCCACGTGACAGACTGGTGACCTGTCCAGGTGTAGCCTGCCTCACTCTCTATGGCAGCTGGGATAGGCTCCAGGCTCCAAACTTTTTATTATTACAGTCAAAATGCAGCTATGTCAGTTCTAAGACTAAAAGTTCCAAATTGAAACCAGAAATTATTAACATTTCTGGGGTATAAGCCAATTTTCAGATGGCCACTCTCTCTAAACTAGTCATCCAATTGTTATGAAATTGGGCCGAGGTGAACAGAAACTGTATCAAGTATGAACATCCCATCCTAACCTGGTCTTGCAGACTGGGTTCTAAAAATGAATAAATAAAGAATAAAGTAAAAATAAAGTTTTACTTTTGTTTGAATATCCCAATATGTGTTAAAATGAAGTCTGCTCTATATAGAACTTTTTAACATTTTTACATAATGAAAAAAGGTGAAACATGAAGAAACCTGAGCTTAGAATGTATGATTAAAACTCATCCACACAATGTTCAGCAGTGATAAATGACAAATGTCTTTTCTTTCTTATCAAAAGAAAAGAAAGGTCAACTTAACTGACATCTTGGGATTCAGCGCATAAAACTCCAAAAGAAATACCAGATTTTATTGCTGAAGCAGATGACTTCAGAAAAAATGCTCACATAGCATTAACATACATAAATATTCATGACAGTAAAGATTAAATACTAAAAACTGAGGGAGTTATAAACACACTGTGGGGTTAGTCCAAAGCAAAGTTTATGTTAACAGAACAAATGTATTAATATTTATTAAAAACCAGCTCAGAGCAGCAAAAAACTGCAGCATTAACTCGTGTCTTACAGCCGCGACAACAAGTTGTATTGCAAGACGTATTTAAAGGTATCATTTCATCTGCACACACGCATTATGTTTTTATGAGTTCTAGTGAACTACGGGAGGTATGAACAGGTGTGTCAGTATCACACAAACTAATTTCTAAAAATAACCACAGGAGGGCAGCTGAGTCCAAGAAACAGTCTCATCAGCTTCAGTTGTGCTTTGTGCTGTTGTTTGCATGTATGTCTGTTACTTTTTTTTTTCCTCAAACAAACACTTAATCTAGTTTATTAATATTTACACAATCTCAAAATATCCACATTTTTTTCATAACTACCATCAGTCAGCAAATGATAGCAGCACATTTACTTTGTTTACGGTTGCATTGTTTGTCTAAAAAAGGATTAGTGACAACACAGGTTGCGTTTAAATTGCACCCATCTGAATTTGGGGGTTCATGCTGAACAGATTAATCTGTGTGTGGCTCACTTCCCAAATTGTCGTCGCAGCAGTCCAGAGCCAGCGTGCCACGTACGGTGAAGAATGCTGGCCCGCTGACAGCGATGAGCAGTGGAGAGTCATTGTGAAGAGAATTTGCACTGGATTGTTACGCTTCCACATTTTCATGCACATAATCTGAGTTAGCAGTTTAGGCTTAATGGCAAAGATCACTTCCAACGTAAGTAGAATGGCATTCATGCAGTGGGTCATAGAGTAAAGGTGTTCGGTTCGCGCAGCCTGCTTAGTAACGCTTCCCATTGACATTTTTAGCCAGAAGCAAATTGACATTCAGTTTTATCCCTCAACTGCAAGTCGAATAAGTGCGCTCAAAGGTCGGCTGGCCCGCTGAGGAAGCCAGACTGACTTAACAGCAGATACTGACTTTGGCACTAGTGAGTATTAATGAGCATTTTCCTTGTCTGACATTATCTTTACCTGGTCAATAGTTTATGATGCATAGGCCTCACTTCCATTGTGACATGATGATAATTTTACACCAAATAATAGATACTAGCAAATCTTTTTCTCAGTCCCTATTCTCTCACAACCCTGAAATTACTATTTCTCTAATTATTAAAGTGACAAGTAAAGAAGAAAAGAAGAAGAGTGTAAAGACAGAGTAAACGTAAGTAAAAGGATCGAGACTCTTAGTGATATAAACCTAAAAGCACTGGAGAGCAATGGATCTAAATTCAGAAAATCAATGGAGCTATTTGGTGGCAGCAGAGAAAAGAGGGGCCGATCTGAAGATATCCATCAGCAAAGGGTGAGCAGATAAAGTCAAATAACTATCTTTAGCTGTGTGTTAGAGACATTTGCTGTTAAAAAGAAAAAGCTACACCTGCTGAGGAAATTAAGGCCCTTTGGAGTGGGCAGCTGTATTAAAACCTTTTGCTTTTGCAGTGGCGCACATAAAGTGATCAAGTGGTAGCTGGATTCAGGTGTTTTTAGTTTCATTTATGATCATTTTAGCACTGGATGATGCAGAAGATGCTACAGGTATTAGAAAACTTCTGCTTTTCATCCAAAAGCAGAAATTCAGCTTTAAATCTATGAACTTCACAGGGTAACAGCATTAAAATTAGTCGTTTGTCAGAGTATTCTCAAATGAGTACAGTCAGAGAGGAAACCATGGGAACCTGCAACTATACAGTTTGTAGGAAAAATAGTTTTACTCTTTACTCTTTACTCTAAAATTCATTAAATTATTTGGACCACCAATGATCAATCACCAATGTGTTTTAAGGTGGTAAAAAATGTCAGAGTAATTCTGCTTTAAAAAACTTTTAAAAAAGAACAAAAAGAAGAACATTTCTGGTTAGGTTTAGACACAAAAACAACTCTTCATGATTTAGTAAAAGAAATGAGCACCCTGAAAGAATGCTTGTTCTTGCATTCCTATACAGAGAGCCTGATTATTACCTATGAATGCCATCCTGTGTGAAACTGGGTGCAATTTACCTAGCGTGTGGACGAGTAAATACAAGTAGAAGGAAGCTAAATGGGTAGAATTATGGCTTACACCTGTTTCTAGACAAAAAAGCGCAGATTCTATGTTAGTTTCTGCAATTTGAGCATTGATTATACGGCTGAATCTGCATAAAACAATACTAACATCCTCTATTTTTTCTTAAAATGCCTGTGTGTGTCAATTGGTTTATTATGGATCTGGGAAAGGGAATTCTCCATCATCCGCACCTGTTTTCAAACAATAAAGATGTTAAACATTCAAGAGGAACTTAACGGTGACTGCAAACATCATTATGCATGAAATTGAGATGGCTTGTGTGGCTGCTGCATTCATATTTACCTGAAGGTATTTTTACTACAAATGAAATCCTATGAAAATTTTAAACATTGGGCTGTTTTTATTGTCTCTGTTATATTAAAAATATAATAAAAAGAAACAAGATTGGTCACATTTTTGAAAACATATTTTTGAAACATTTCTTCAGGGCTGACTCATGAGCAAACCCCAGGAAAAAGGTAATAGTTCTCTTATTTAGAAATTCTTCTGCTTTTCCCAACATGTTTTTGAATTTAAATGACACACACTGTAATTTCACACATTACATTTAGCGCTATACTTCATTTACTAAAGGCAAGCCCTTAAACACTCTCCTGAGCTGAGCAGGACAACAAAATATTCCACGTTCAAATGCTAGTGGTGTAACAAAAGTGGAAGCGACTGGCAACTCATCCAGGAAGTGGTAGACCACATAAAAATGCAGAGCAGGGTCAGCAGATGCTGAGGCTCATAACGCGCAGAGGTCGCCAACTTCCTAGTCGATTGCCACAGCCCTCCAAACGTCAGGTGGCTTTAAGAATACCTCAAGAGCACTGTGTAGAGAGCTTTATGGAATGGGTTTCCATGGCTGAGCAGCTGCATCCAAGCCTTACATCACCAAGTACAATGCAAATCATCACATGCAGTGGTGTAAAGCACGCCGCCACTGGACTCAAGAGCAGTGGAGATGTGTTCTCTGGAGTGACGAATCACACGTTTCTGTCTGGCAATCTAATGAATGAGTCTGGGTTTGTTGGTTGCCAGGGGAACAGTATTTGTCTGATTGCACTGTGCTGAGTGTAAAGATTGGTGGAGTGGAGATTATAGTGTGGGGTTGTTTTTTAGGAGTTGGGTTCAGCCCCTTGATTCCAGTCAAAGGAATTCTCACTGCTTCAGCATACCAAGATATTTTGGAACTTTGTGGGAACAGTTTAGGGATGACCCCTTGCTTTTCCAACATGACTGTACACCAATGCACAAAGCAAGGTCCATAAAGATATGGACGAGCTAGTTTGGTGCGGAATAACTTGACTGGCCGGCACAGATTCCTGAACTGAACACGACAGAACACCTTTGGGATAAATTAGAGCGGAGACTGTGAGCCAGGCCATCACTTAAATTCATACATGTGTGAAGACAGATGAGCAAACAGTTTAATGTATGTGTTCCACGGGTCCTTTCTGTGACAATCTAAGACCTCTAATAAATTCGGATACTAAAGCTAAATTTGCTTCTGCTGAATGATATACCTGTAGTTAAACTGGAACTGACCCACTGAGATAGTCAGACAGCAAAATGCACTTGTAAGGCTTCAGTGTCCTAATTAAGTGGGCAATGGTGTATCACATGCTTTTCTCAGCCTGTAGAGCTGGATAAGGATTTATGAAATCTGACACAAGCTCAAAAAAATAAACTACAGTGGAGCTTTGCCAGTTTGCTTGAACTACAGCAAACAGGGAAGCCCAAACATTGACTTAAACTTCTGGTCTGAAAGAGCAAGTGGAAAAAGGATCATTATCAACACTGACTGTAAGAGAGCCTGAACAGGGACTTGAAGCCCAGACCCTCAGATTAAAAGGCTGATGCTACCAGCTGAGCTACTCAG
Source organism: Neolamprologus brichardi (assembly GCF_056152115.1). NCBI lineage: Eukaryota > Metazoa > Chordata > Actinopteri > Cichliformes > Cichlidae > Neolamprologus > Neolamprologus brichardi. Next base: position 12,357,847 of record NC_142110.1, read on the forward strand.
GCCCAGAAAGCTTGCTGGCACTAAATAAAATCCTCAGTAAAATCCGATGTCTGTGAGACTGCACAGAAAGATTAGTTTAGCTCTTCTGTTACAAAAGGGATCTTAGTTCTCTTGGATTCCTGGCAAATGAGTGCTGATGATGTTATGAACCTTCCATCTCAACACCACAACTTGTGTAAGTAAAAAGTAATTATTTCATAGCTAGTTAGCAAGATAAGTAGCCTTTATTTAATTTATTATGTTTTTTTTCCTAGAAAATCAGAGGCACACGGTCAACAGTGCAACAGGTTGAGCTGTGATTATCTTCCACTGATGAGTGTGTTGTTGTTTTCTGCAAATTAAAGCGTGTGCACTGGAAAAGGGTTGGAAAAAATAGTGAGGTTAGTAAACCTGCCAGGGGAAACTCAAGGATCAGAACAATGCTGTTTTTGGAAAAATAAAAATGGATACTGGGGATAGTCAGCACATATATTCTGGTGAGGACTCAGCAGGTGAGACCAAAGAGAGATATTAATGCCTGATCAAGATTGTTTTTAACCACAGGGATGATCTAATCTCTCTGCCCACGACGAAAACATATAGGTTTGCTCTGTCTTGGTGGGAATCTTTTTTGTATATCGATAAATTACGTACAAGCACAGGTACCAACCTTTCAGCATAAGCTAGTATCAGTGACCTTAAGATCTTTATCTAGCCTTCTCCCAACTGAGCTCAGCATGAACCTCAATGCTGTATTAGTCGGTCACGTACACCTCTGGTCAAACTGCACTACAGCTGACCCACTGAGACAGTGAAGTGTACTTTTAGGCTTTTAATTTTACATTGAAGACAGCCAAGTGATGAACTTTCATGGTAAAACAGACAATAAATTAAGGTGTTGTGGGAGTGTTCCCAGTCAGGAAACCAGACTTTTGACTTGGTTTAATTGAAAATTTAATTTAAAGGTCCTCATTTCCACCCTTCTACCCAGTGTTTAATCTTGCATTAGGTGTTCATACTCATACAGTTTAAATACAACTTTTTGGTTACCCAAAACAAACAAATGAATAAATAAATACATAAAAATAAAGTCCGGACAGAAGAGCTACTGAATTTGTGTCACAGGCCGAGTCTCTGACCCAGCGGTTTTGAGTTATTTGGCATTTTTGATTCTTTTTTGTTTGTAATTTAGGTCTGTCAGGCTTCTGTTGTCATTTGTATGCCTCATGTTTCCTGTTTTATTTTGAAGGAGTCTACTGTGCCTTTGTCATTGTATTTAGTTTCACTTCCCAGTAGCACCATTAGGTTCATGTGCATCAGCTGTTTCCTCATGTGTTTTCACTTCCCCGAACCACCCTTGTGTGCATTTAGTCTGTGTGTTTCTGTTCACTTATTGTCAGGTTGTCTGTTATCTTCACCACAGTCTTCATTGGTTTTTCCTCATAGTTCTCACTGTGTTTCATAGAGCCTTAGTTTACACAGTATCCATGGTTTTCTTCATGGTTGTTCTTAGTGTTTCATAGTTTTCATGTTCTTTGCTGCCTTCAGCCAAATAAAGGCTTACTTTTTGTTCAACCTGCAACTCCTCTCTCCTCTTCGCAACACATCGGCCGCCCCCGCCGTGACAATTTGATTGAATAGAACTTTCACTTAGGGTCCTCTGTTGTGCTAAATTGTTGCAATCATTTTTTTGAATCCTCCCTCTGATGAATTCTGCTTATTAAAAACCAAAGGTCTAAAAACTTTCCAGGGTTTAATCTTGTGCTTAGTGTAGGTGTTCCACCTTATTCAGTGGAAATACAGCACTTTGGTTTCAAGAAAAGAATTGGACAAAAGAGCAGTTACAGTGTTGAAGAATTGAATTTTCACCGACGTCTTTCCTGAGAAATCATTGCAATCATTTCTTTGATTTCTCCCCCTTATGAGCAACCAAAGGTCTAAGAACTCCCCCTGTGAACACCCTAAAACTCAGTGAATAACTGCAAATAACATACATGCTAGTTTCCCTTTTGCTTTCCACTTACTTCATCACCAGACTGTATGTACCCTTTGCATGTTCTGGATTTTAACATTTTTTTGAGCATTTACTCTTTTTTTCTTCCAGGTGGATATCATAGTGAGATCATAGAAACTGTTAAAGCTTACTTTCCTGAAAATTAAGTGTTCTCGCTAAATATAATCCACACAGCAAATGGAAATTAGAAGAAAAGGAATCTATTCTAGGAAGAAGAAATGATCCTTAATTAAACTGATGCAGTGCATGAATACTGTGGCTGAACAAACAGGAATTAGTCCAGATTAAATTGTACTAGAGCACTGAATGTATTCTGAGAAATGAAAACAAGCTTTCTCTATCCATGAATATGTATAGCTGAAAAAGAAAAAAACCTTACTCGATATATCGTCCTATCACTGATGACCACTTTTGCTGCTTTAAGATGTGAAGTGTGGATAAACAGCACTCTCAAGAGATCGATGTTATATCACTCAGACGCCAAACAAGATTAGATGATTAGAGCTGTTCAAGGCACAAATTCAGTGGAAGAGGCAACATTTAGGATTGACCAACTATCCCCTTTGTTTGCATTTAAATTGTTTAAAAGCAATTGCTGACAAACTAGTCTTAGAAATAATTGTTGCTAAGTAGTGCTTTTACAAAAGCTGCTTCTAAATTCATAAGAACCACACAGTCATTTTAACTTCATTTTTATCTTAACACCAGAGCATGTAATTTAAGTGTTCTGACACTAGATTATGAGAAAAACACAAACTGATAAATGGTCAATAATCCAGGTAAGGAAACCCCAGAATGGAAACAACCTTTTAATAATAATTCAGACCTATTGCCTGAATTATTCTTCTGTTACAATATAACCAGGCCAATCAGAGTCATTGCGGGGAAAGGCCAACCTTGCCCTCATGGCTGTTGATTTATGTATATGAAACCGATCAATGTTTTGCAATATTCCTACTTTTAATTGCTATTTGAAATGGTTTATACGACTGGTGAAACCTGCAGTCCGCTGAGAAAGAAGAAGTCACTTGGGTGAGTGATGAAATATTTCTCCCACTGAAAATGTTGCTTCCGGTTGTACTTTCAGGGAAATATGGAACGTCCTGGTTGTTTTTGTTACTGAAAAGTGTGAAATGTATTGTCTTTCATGTAGACCAATAATAACTTTACTCTATAAACTGAAACATGGCCTGCCAAACAGCTGCATGGCTCTTCTTTTAGTCTTTGATGTTACATGAACATGCATACGAATCATTAAACCCTCGAGAAATTATAGTAGGGATGACTAAACCTGAGTAATATGCAACTGAATAAAAGGGTTTGTTCATCTGCATATTGCAAAAACTGTGGTGGTTCATATGCATGTTTATGAATTTCAGTGCATTAATTTTGTTTTGCTCGACTGAACAGTTAAAAAAAAGCAGCTAATCCATTACAGTTTTTCTCAGTTGCTTTGGTGCATTTCTCACAACAGAATTAAACTTTGCACAATAGTTAGTTCAACCTCCACAACATGTAGTCGTTTTGGCACAACCTTGTTGTCCAAATGCCTTTGGACATGAAGCAGTTGAGTAAGTACAAATATCTAAAGAATGGTCACTTTTGACTTGCTATTCATCACTATCTCCTTGCTTTTATCATGAATGTCACAATTATTTATACTTGTACCGGCTCAATAGTCATTGTCCTTACAACTAATAGTCTTCATTTCATTGCTTGTGTCAGTGCACTCAAAATTGTTGAACATCTTGTCAAACAATTTGTACACCCATTTTGAAAACCCTATTTTTAAGGAGTTTCCATGAAAATCTCCATAAATTACTTTTCTCAGGTGAACCTTATCTCACACTAATGAAAATTGGTGTGTGTTACTCTTACTTGCAACCAATGAAAAGCCTCTTCTACCCAGTCACAGGTGAATCGCGTTACAGTATCCCCTACTCTACAAGTATATATATAATGTAAACCAACAGACAGGATTGGCATGAGGTGCATACTGAATCTACAAAACTGCAGAACATGGAATGTCAGCCTTGTGGAAGAGGGGTGAGGATCGGTGGAGGACGAGGACAAAACCGGGTAAGAAGAGGCCAACCACATAGACACGTTCCTGACGAAATCAGGGCAACACTTGTGGATCATGTGATAAACCATGGCCTCACAATGGCCGAGGCTGGTCGAAGGGTGCAGCCAAATGTTGGGAGAACTACTGTAAGTTCTATTATTCAGACATTTCGTCGGGAAAACAGGTGAGCATACTGTAATGTAGTTATTCAGCACAAACTAATTTGCTCTGCACTTTCATAGTCATACAGGAGACTTGCATTAGGACATGACCTTATAGATCTTTACATATAGACGTACTGTAACTGAAGCGCAGACTTGGCCCAGGTGTGGCATAGTGTGCTGTGGTACAATATAGTAATGCTGTAAAGAAAGGAGTTTTGAATGATAGTCCTGCAACAATTACTGTAAGCATGTTTGCGCTCATTTATGTTTGTGTTTTTTCATCTGCATCTCAAAAAGGACTGCCAGACAACCTAGGAGAGGTGGAAGAGGTCCACTTTTGACTCCGCAGCAAGAGGAAAGAATTTGTGCAATGGTGGCTGCAAACAACGGTTTGAGACTGAGAGAAATACAAAGAACTGTCGTAGAAGATGACACCATCTTCGGAAATATTCAGTCAATATCAATTTCCACCATAGACAGAGTCCTCAGACGGAATGAAATGTCCATGAAGTAATTGTACAAAGTACCATTTGAACGGAACAGTGATCGAGTGAAGGAGCTCCGTCACCAGTATGTACAGGTAAAACATGTTTACATATGTACCTCTGTTTACTGTAAAAGTTTAGGCCATGTACTGCACTTACATTTATGCATGTTACTGTAATCCTATTTACAATTCAAACTGTACAATCTGTTGTGCCAAAGGCACCATTACAGACTTTTTTATTCTCATCCTTTGTATAGCGTATCCTGGAATTGGAGGCCAGGGAATCCCTGCACACATTTGTATATCTTGACGAAGCGGGATTCAATCTCGCAAAAGGCAGACGGCGTGGACGAAATTACATTGGAGAAAGAGCCACCATTGATGTCCCAGGCCAACGAGGAGGAAATATTACAATGTGTGCAGCATTGAAAGGGATGATCCTGGTGACAATCGGACAATGTATGTAGTGGTTTGGGAAATGTTAGCTTCCATCACTCTGCTGTAGTCAGGCAGTGGTTTGCAGCACATGACAGGATGCTTATGGAGTTTCTTCCTCCTTACACTCCATTCCTAAATCCAATTGAGGTGTTTTTCTCTTCCTGGAGGTGGAAGGTATATGACAGGCATCCACATACCCAAATGACCCTGCTAGCAGCTATGGATGCAGCTTGTGATGACATCACAGCAGAGTCCTGCAGAGGGTGGATTCGACACTCCAGAAGATACTTTCCCCGATGCATCGATAGAGCTGACATTCGCTGTGATGTTGATGCAAATATGTGGGCAGACAGACGGGAGCATCTAGATATCAATGATTGATATGCAGCAGTGTCTGTTTTTCAGTTTTTATTTTTGTTTCATAACTACTGCAGTAAGGTTTACTGTCTAAGTGAGTTTATGTTTGCTGTAAAATGTTTGATTTACTGTATTTCCCCAGTTGCACAATGCTGTGAACAGTTTCAATTGAATATTATCAAGAGTGCATATGAAGTGTCTTGATTTTCCTTTACAATTTATGGTTTTCAACATGCCATGCATGCTGTCCAGACTTGACATGTCATTGGGAAGCACCTACAAAGAAATCCGTCACAATGAGAACATGTTCAAACTATTTGATTTTGTGACCAAAGGTGCTGCTGTTATGACTTGTAATTGTGACAGCCCTGACACTTTGATTGATAGAAGTACTTGCTTTTGATGAATATATTATCTGTTTTGATTAAGGGACTTGCTTTTGAAGCATTGACTACTTATTTTGAGCAACTGACTTGCTTTTGAACAACTGACTTTTCTTTTTGATGAAGTGACTCACTTTTGCAAGTTATCCACCATGTTTTGCAGTTTGCACTAATTGTTTTGAGAAGAGCCTTAGTAGTGGTGCAGAGATCAATTCTGTTGTGAGAAATGCACCAAAGCAACTGAGAAAAACTGTAAATTGAAGACTATTGGAAAAAATGAACCTCCAGCTCTTTTAGCGCTATGATGACAGTAAATACTTTGGTCACAAATTTATGGTTTGAATCCGGCTCAAAGCCTCAAGATTGGGTTTTAATTAGCTAACAGGTGATGTCATGGTTACTATGACATGATGAAATCATAATTGCACTGTTCTGATGACATAAACTCGAGTTTCACCCTCTAGATCATCTAAATATTTGAGGTTCTGTGCTTCAAATATTTAGTAAGTCAGGAAATATTTAAAAATGGGGATCCAGACACTGTCCTTCACAATCTATACAGTTGAACAAAAACTAAATGTTATTAAAAGTCAGAAAAAACATTTTTTCCCTAGGTGGTATTTTACGCCTACTTGTATTTACTGATGCTTATCCTGATGCTTTTATTGGGTGAGGGGTTTTTAAAAAATTTTGTTTAAATAAAAAATATTTTGTTGTTAAACTGGTGTTGCTCTGAAGACAATCTACCCAGATAGTGGATAATGGAAAATCAAATATATCAATTAAACAATCAAATATTCTGGGAAATAGAAATATACAGAAATAGAAATGTTATAAAGGGTGATAGCTTTACAGCAGACAGGATTTCCTGGCTTGGTCCTTGTGACAAATTGACTTGTCTGTCAGAGAAAGTCCCTCACGGCTTGTCATGTAGGTGATGGAGAGAGTGCTCAGGATAATCCCTAGTGGGTAGCAGTTGGATCAGTGTTCTGTCCACTGTGACTTCAAAGCCTTGAACCTCTTGATCAGTTTTGGTGCTGGTTGCTGTGACATTGCTCCCCCAGAGACCACAGTTAAGCACGCTGCATGGGCCACAACCTCTGGTGCTGAAACATTCAGCCACTGCTTTACAGCTTGGTAGAAACAATGGTTTTCTGATATTAAAAAAGGGCAGAGGCACGTCTACAAAGGAGTGGAAACATGGTCTCATGGCACATTCACCTCCTGCTTTCTGGTCTGTGCAGTCTGAACCTGTTTTACAGAATGATGAATCTGAAGAACCTGGACCTCAACATTTATGAAGCCACGTGGGATCTTCTTGACAGAAAACAAAACAAAAGGCAGCTAATATGTGAAGAAGAGCTTCAAATGTCCTTCAAGTAATCTGAAGAATGATCCCTGTAGATAAAGATTGAATTTCAAGCTTGTTCCAATTATTTAAACTCTGTTTTTGACTCATTTGCTGTATTTACAGTAACAAATGTTTCAATAAAGTGCTGCTCGTATTTCCCTGTAAAAGATGATGAAATGAGGGGTGGATTCCTGAATCAAGGCTAGTGCTACCGTGAAATGAATCGCTGCGTTTGCTTGCACCACTATAAGGGTGATGTTGAAATATAGCTGATTATGTGTGCCAAAGCCTTTGGGTAAGATGATCCGTGAGAGGAAGAAGTGGCTCATTGAGAACGAAAAATGAAAAATGAAAAATGAAAAATGCATGAAATTATGGGTAATGTCCTTCACACTTCCACTCCTCAGTCTATCTCTCTCCCCTCAGTGTTTGTAGGCAGGAGGCTAAATGGATCTGCGGCTTTGAGGGAAGCGTTAATTCACCAACAAAACAGACTCTAAACCCACAGAGAGAAGTGAACATTCATTCCAGCCAGACTGTGATTATCCACGTGAGTTGTCACATCACGGTGGGTAATTTGCTAAATAAGAAGGTAACAGTGCGGCGACTTAAATCAAAGCCCATTAGCCTTTCTATCATTGAGCTGGCCTTTGTTTCTATAGTTGACACTTCCATGTCTTTATCTTGAGATGTGAATTATTCAATTCAATTCAATTTTATTTATATAGCGCCAAATCACAACAACAGTCGCTTCAAGGCGTTTTATATTGTACAATTATTCAGGCAATAATTTAATTAACATAAAAGAGTATCACAGTTTAGGGACGATAAATCACTGTGGTTTTTATTTCAGTAAAACAAATGCTGTAGAATTTTGACACAAAATGACACTATCACCGATTACTTTGTATTTACTGATTATATTAGAGTAAATACACCGTCTCCGGCTGCTGTGGTAGCTTTTGATGATTGACCTACTTACTAGATTTGCATCATAAAAGGAGCCCACCTTAACCTTTATGAAGGGACTCTGGATTTGTGCTCAAATGTAAACCCTGAAGTAACACCCTGCAGTATATTAGTATGAAGAACACAGACAGCTGTTTAAAATCATAATTATCATCTGATTTATTTATTTATTTATTTTTTGGTAGGGCAAAACATTATCTATTAAGCTTCATTGCCAACACTTTGTCAAAAAGATCTCCTTATCCTCCATAAATATCATCCAAGGCCACCTTTTACTAGACTGACTCTTTTTGAATTATTTTGTACGTTCTTCTATATCCTCTGCATTCTTTGTGTGGCAATATAGTTAAAGCTGGACATACATTCTTCGGTAGAAAATGCCACATATGCATAAGGCACAACACCTTTTGCATTTATTATTAGGTTGAATGAAGATTCCCCCCCTCCCTTTCAGACTTGCAGTTCCGCGCTGGAGATGTTGGAGGAGAAGAGATACACATTCTAACTTTTATTTTCTTCTCTTTTAATCTTGTTTTTGGGTCCAGTCAGTCCGATCTCCGTCAGGCTATGTACCACCAGCTGACGGATCAAACGGTGAATGGCAGCTGTCAGGGACCCACCTCAGCGTGCAATAAGAGTGCAGATGGAGACGCGCTCGAGCTTCCCACTTTCTCCACAGCAGCTAAAGTCAGAGTTATCATCACCTTTGCTCTGTGCGCGGTGTCGGCTGTGTGCAACTTGGCCGTGCTGTGGGCCGCCAGCAGCGGCGGCAGGCGCAAGTCACACGTCCGGATCCTCATCATGAACCTCACGGTGGCCGACCTGCTGGTGACTTTCATCGTGATGCCGGTGGACGCGGTGTGGAACATCACGGTGCAGTGGCAGGCGGGGGACGTCGCCTGCAGGCTGCTGATGTTCATGAAGCTGGTGGCGATGTACTCCTGCGCTTTTGTGACAGTGGTCATTAGTTTGGATAGACAGTCCGCCATCCTCAATCCGCTGGGAATCAGTGAGGCCAAAAGGAAGAGCAAAGTCATGTTGGCTGTGGCCTGGACCATGAGTGTCATCCTTTCACTCCCTCAGGTAAAAGAGGACATGGTGTTGCTACCCTGTGAGTCTGCAATTTAATGAGGAAAAAAAGTGAATTAATTTTTATTTAAATTGGTAACCCATAATTCAAGTTTTGATCGTAAAATTTGAAAATACCACGTGGTTAAACTAAATATAAGCACACGAAAACACTTTTGAGTTTAAATATAAATTTCATTAATTTCTAGACTAAATAAACTAAATAAATGATTAAAAATAAATATATTCCACATTTGATCTCTCATATATTTTAGTATGAGAAAAAGAATTTTAATAATAAATCTCAGTTTTTCTATGTGGAAAAAGCTCTAGTTGCTCATTGGCCAGACTGACCTCTAAGTTTAAAACAGAATTTTTTTGTTAATTGACAGAAATTGTCCCTTTTTCAGAAACAAATTGTTTATCTCTCAGTTATTTACTTTGGTGTAGTGTGAAGGGCTATGGTGGAGGTCTTTATCATTCGGAAAAGCTAAAAAAATGAATGTGTTTTATGATTTTTTAATATGTGAAAAAATAGCTCACATTTTCCAAAGCTGTCCAGCAGGCCAGACTGGTAACTGTGAAACTGATAAAGCCCCCCCCCTATGCCTTTACCCTTCAGTTAGCGCATAACAAAGGAGGCTGGGGACCTTCATCAGGTTGCCTGCAGGAACTTAAGAATTCACAACATAACTTGTTATACACAGTGTTCATGTGACTAAATTGTATGCAATTTGCACACTTTTCAGCCGTTTGCACACTTTTCAGTGTGCTTATCACAAACCAGTGTGGCAGAGGTGCTCACACATGGGACCTACTTGAAGTTCAGTGTCTTGCCCAAGGGCACTTTGACACAGAGAGACAAAGTTCCATTTAACAGACTTTTTAGACTTCACTTAATTTGTAGAGTGAGATTAGACAGGATGGTATCGGACTTGTTCTTATATAGTGCTTCTCTACTCTATTTGAGCACTCCAAGCTCAAGTAGCATCAGGTCAAAAGTGTATGGTAAATGGCCTGTATTTGTATAATGCTTTTACTAGTCCCCCCTAGGGACCCCAAAGTGCTTTACACATCCAGTGATCCACTCATTCACACACTGGTGGAGGCAAGCTACAGTTGTAGCCACAGCTGCCCTGGGGCAGACTGACAGAAGCGAGGCTGCCATATCGCGCCATCGGCCCTTCTGGCCAACACCAGTAGGCGGTAGGTGAAGTGTCTTGCCCAAGGACACAACGACCGAGACTGTCCAAGCCGGGGCTTAAACCGGCAACTTTCCGATTACAAGGCAAACTCCCAACTCTTGAGTCACGGGAAAGAACATGGAGCTGTTCTTTCTCGTGGCCCCCTTTACTCTTTGACCTCAGTAAACACTTTTCAGATAATTTTATGGTGTCAGCTGCTGGCCACAGGTCATACTGAATAAAGAATAAAGTCATTTTTGTACATTTATAAATTATCGAGATTCTAAGTGTCAGGAAAGAGGATTCTCTCTGTTCACATCTGATATCAAAACACCAAGATGGTGATATTGAACACACTCAGTTTAAAGCTTCAAATTGGGATCCTACTGACCAAATGACCAAATCAAATGGTGACTACACCCTTCTTTTATACAGTCTATGGCTATAGGAGCAAAAACCAGATTAAGAAATTCACTGGCCACACAGGATTTTTTGCTGACAGCCTGACCTGTCCAGGGTGTACCATGCTTTTTGCCCTGCTGGCACAGACTACAGCCACACACAACTGCTGAATAAGTAGTTATATAAAAGGATGGGTGCATGGATGGACTGAGGTTTTCCCATTTTCACATACCCCTGTGGTCATTGGCCACTTTCAATAATGTCTGATGGGGCTGATTTTCAGGTACTCCGGGGTATTTATCTTTAATGTTACAATTTAAATTAATTTAATTTTATAAAGCAGGAATATGCATAAGAAACACATCTTTAGGTGGAGAGTTTGACACACTGTAACACATCATATACTGCAGGAAAATTATTTGCAAGTTGTATATGTAAAATATTACGTTTATTACAGTGTTATCAGCTCACTTTTTTAGCTTCATTACTGTGCCCTGGAGACTTCAAGGATCATACAATAGAGCAGGGGTCACCAACACGGTGCCCGCGGGCACCAGGTCGCCCGCAAGGACCACATGAGTCGCCCGCGGGCCTGTTCTAAAAGTAGCTCACCATAACAACTTACCAGTAAGCTGCATCTATTTTTATTTTTTCTTGCTGTTTTTTTTTAATCACAATTGCATTGGTGTTAATTTGTTAGAGATAATATATATATAAAAAAGTTTATTATTAAATATTAGATCATGATCTAATATTTAGTGCTAGCTGGTCTCCACAGAAACAGTTGCCGTGAAGACCAGCAAAGGCAAAGGTGAGGAGATGAGGAAAACATGGCGGAAAAAAGGAAGAAAACATATAATTTTCACAGTGAATGGGAGGAAGAGTTCTTTTTAACCACCGTGAAAGATTCATGTGTGTGTCTCATTTGCGGGGCAACTGTGGCAACGGCAAAGCGGCACAACGTGGAGAGACATTTCCGAACGTGTCACACAAGCTACCATGCTAACTACCCAAAGGGCAGCACACTGCGAGCGGAAAAGGCCCGCGAATTAAAGGCAGGTTTGAGCAAACAGCAGTCTTTTTTCACGAGACCGGTGAAAAACTCTCAAAAAGCAACCGAAGCCTCATTTAGAGCTACACATTTCATGATTAAGAAAAAGAAGGCATTTTTAGACGGGGAGGTTTTCAAAGAAGCAATGATGATAATTGCAAAAACTGTGCTTAAAGACGAGAAATATGGAAACGATGTAATCACCACTCTCTCCGATGTCCAGCTGGGGGCAACTACAATTGTTAGAAGAGTGTCGGCTATGTCCGGGAACTTGGCCGATCAGTTGGATCAGGATCTGGCAAAGTGCAGTTGGTTTAGCATCCAGTGTGACGAGTCCGTCGACAGCAGCAGTACAGCACAGCTGATAGTCTTTATCCGGATGGTATTTGATGGTTTTTCCACAAAAGAAGAACTTCTGACACTACTGCCGCTAAAGACAACTACGAAGGGAGTTGACATCTATAACGCGGTGAAGGAGTTTTTTGCGAAGAAAAAGGTACCGTTGGAAAAGCTGGTATCAGTGACTACCGACGGGGCTCCTACTATGATCGGCCGACATACGGGATTCATCGCTCACTGTATAAAGGTGACACAGAGTTCCCAAACTTCATGCATTACCACTGCATCATTCACCAGCAGGCGTTATGCGCAAAGGTTATCGGCTTCGAGCACGTCATGACTCCCGTCGTGAAGATCATAAACAGCATCCGCTCCAGAGCTAAACAGCACAGAACATTCAAGGTGCTATTGGAGGAGCTGTCAGCTGAATATGGTGACCTGCTACTACATACGGAAATCCGATGGCTCAGCAGGGGACGGATTTTGCGTCGTTTTTTGTCCCTTTTGGGTGAAATCAAGGAGTTCATGCAATCCAAAGGGGAAGACACATCTCTGCTGGAGGACACTGAGTGGACACTTGACCTTGCGTTTTTAACAGACATTACTGGGAAACTGAACCATTTGAACTGTGAGCTGCAAGGCAAAGGTAAGACTGTTGCTGACATGATAAGTGCTTTAAATGGATTTAAAGCCCAGATGAGCATTTTCTCTGTGCATTTACAGAGAAAAAAGGTGCTGCACTTTCCCTCTGTGCAGATGGTGCTGAAAGACAACGCTTCTGCATTTGAGACTTTTGACAAAGTTGCAGAAAAGTACACTCAAGTCATAAACCGCCTTGGTCAAGAGTTTAAGAACAGGTTTTGTGACCTTGATCAGCTTGAGCTATGTGTCTCATTTGTTTCCAATCCTTTCATGAATGTGGACACAACATGCATTGCTGAGCAACTAAGTTCAATGTTCAGCTTGGATGCTGGACAGGTGGAAATCGAAATTGTAACATTGCAAAATGACATCCACCTCAAAGCCTATCAGGGTGCACCAAACTTTTGGTGCCTTGTTGACACAGAAAAGTACAGTGGTGTATGCACAGCAGCTATGAAGGTTGCCAGCCTGTTTGGTTCAACCTATCTTTGTGAATCAGCCTTTTCTGACATGAACTTCATCAAGAACAAACACAGAACACGCCTCTCTGATGCACATCTGCAAGACTCACTCAGAGTTGCAGTGTCAAGTTACACCCCAGATTACAACACACTGGTGAACAGCATGCAATGCCAGGTTTCCCACTAACAGACAAAGAAAGCCATATTAGATGTTCTCAGTGGAAACATTACAGTGTCATGTCAAAGTTGAATTTAATTATTGAAAAACAAATGTGTTTGTTAACTGTAACATGTGACAATTTGCTTTAAAATGCTGCCAATTTGGTGAAAAGTTCTGTAAAATTTGAAAGTTGATTTTTTTTGTATGTTACATACATACAAAAATAATGTATGTAACAGTGCATGACTTGTTAAAATTTGTTAGTGGTAAGTGAAAATGTTGTAGAAGTGATCACTTCAAAATGTAAATACTTGCAAAGATTTATAGAAATAAAGCGTTGCATATTGATATTTATATTCCTACCTTGTTTCCTACTTGCATTCTTTATAATTATGGTGAAAAATAATTAACATAATTAGTGTCTTTACATAGATGAATATCATTAATTATTAATGATAACACATAATTAAGTTAAATTGAGGAAATTTGGTATTTGAGACGTGTGCGTCAAACTGGTAGCCCTTCACATTAATCGGTACCCAAGAAGTAGCTCTCACTTTCAAAAAGGTTGGTGACCCCTGCAATAGAGGAAACTACAGTTACAACAGCAAAAACAAAACAAAAAAACCCATTTGAAACTGCTTAGAACAAAACATGTAAACTAGCAGCATCAAAAATCAGATACCGCAGGAGGTAAACATGTGTCTTCTAGGGACAGAGGTACTGTGCTGTGAATCATTGGCTATCTCGTGGTTCCTTTGGGGCACAGATTCGTATTAACCTCCCCTCTAATGCTCTCTCTTGCATTGTAACAGGAAGATCCAGCAGGAACGCCACATCAATCCTCTGCACTCTTCTGCATATTCCTATATATTCTGTTGTCTTGTCCTCGCTTCACTGCCAGACATTTTCCTTCCTCTCTCTGTTTCTTAGGTGGACTTTTTCAGCCATAAAATGCAAATTTGTCCATATATGCTGTTTATTGTAAAACTCTTGTACTCAGGCTTTACAAATGTTGTGCTCCAATTAGAGATCTACATATGTGGGCAGGACAAATATTGACAATTAGATCGTTAGATGGACCAGATTCTAAAAACTTTGCCTGGTCAGATGAGTCTCAATTTCCACCCCAACATGTGTAAACAGCATGAAACCACGGATCCATCTTGTCTTGTACTGTATCAATAGAGTCCTGGTGGTGGTGTAATAGTGTGGGGGATATCTTCTTCTTATTGGCACATTTTCAGTCCTGCTTGATTTTCTTTGCTGACCATGCCCATCCCTTTATGATTGCAGTGTACCCATTTTCCAGTGACTATTTCCAGAAGGGTAAAACGCAATGACATGAAGCTCAAATCATTTCAAATTGCTTTCTTGAACATGAAAATGAGTTCACTGTTTTCAAATGGCCAAAGTTACCGGACCTGAATCTAATAGAGCGCCTTTGGAATGTGGTGAAATTGGAGATTCATATCGACATAGCTGCAGTAACTGCGTGATGCTATCATGTCAGTATGGACCAGAATCTCTGAGGAATGTTTCCAGCATCTTGTTTAATTATGCATTAAGGCAGTTCTGAAGGCAAAAAGGGCAGTCCAACCCAGTACTAGCAAGGTATACCTTAACAAACTGGCTGGTGAGTGTATGTTACACACAAAGATATTTATGTTGCAAGTGCAATGTATTTTTTTTCAGTGGCTTATTACACAGAATATATTTCAGCGAATAATTTAAATCTTCCCTCAAATTTGTTCTCTGTACACATAATGCACAACACCGAGTAACCAAAGTCCACAACCTCTCAAAACCTCTTCCGCTGAAAACCAAGAAAAAAAAAAAAACCCTCTCTTGATTATTTCGAACTCTTCACAGATCAAAAGAGAACAGGCTCATGCAAATGTTAATGCAGTCGTGCACGCTCGAGTCCCACGATTTCATCAGAAAACAATCAGAACAAGATTAAACCCAGAACACTTTATGGATGCATGAATTATACTAAAATTTATAGATGGTATGCAGGGTGTGCATATCTTCACTTTTTTCCCCAGCTTTGTATCAAAAGAGCAGTGTGATCTTTAGTTACCAGAGGTGAAATGATAATTTCTCTGCTGGGTAAGGTCACACTAACAAATCTCCCAATGCGTCATACTGAAAGTCAGCATGTAAATTAATATACTGTACACATACCCTAATGCTAGGAGGTGATATAAAAGGACGGTTTGTTATATGCATATGCTGTATTACAGATAAGGTTGCACTTCATTCAGCAATTTAAGCTTGAAAACCAGAGAGACTGCTGGTTAAACGTTTTTACTGGATGTTCCACTGAAATTCTGCCAACGGCATTTTATTTCTCCCCTTACCAATTTGTTGAAGCGATGTCTACATCGCTTTAAAACATCAATAGCAATGACATGGCCTTCAGCCTCATACTGTTATATTATGAGCGCATTCTCTCTCAAAAATGAATACCCTGCTCCACTTTTGTTCTGAAAAATGTCAGGAGCTCTCTCACAAGTATAAATGTTGGGTGAGGAGCGGGGTGGTTCTTCCTTTGAGAGCCAAACTGGAAGTGAAAGTGTGGAAGGGAGCCAGATGCCAGCTCTTCTAGTACAGGTGGGAATCTTACTGGGGTCCCACACTGATAAACATTAATCAGAAACATGACTTTATACACTTTTCCATGAAAAGTGTATAAATTCAATTGGGCTCATTCATGGTATGTACGATTTTTAATAACAAAAGTGTCTTGCTCACACATGCCTATTCATACCTGGGAAGAAAATGCATGCATTTACCAATTTACAACACGTTTCTCATTTATGTGAGAGCCGCCAACAAACTCCAGTTTATGTTTTAGCAAAATTGCCAGGAGCTGCTGTTTGTTTCTTTTCTCTTCCCACAGACACTTAGATACTCAAATCCAAAATAAATGCTTGAGCCCCGAGGTTTGACTTTCCCTGGAAACACTGTGACTGTCTATTTGTGTATCTTCATAAACGCATAATAAAGCAGATTTGAAAATTAGAAGCATTCAGATTGTGAAACATATAATTGTTTTTTAATTTTTTTAACGTAAAAACAGCAACATATTATGAGTTCAGATTTGTAACTAAGCTTTCCAAACAGAATGCAAATATTTCTTTTTAAGTTGATATAGGACAACAACAAATATTAAATTCTGAAGCTGAAAAGTGTTTTTGTTCCTCAGAAGTCCTAAGTCCTAATTTTGAGCGTGTTTTCCAGCAACATGTTTTTCTAAAAGGTTGGTTCGAGGGCATCAAAATCTCACTGACTTCTGTCATTAGTGGATAACCCTCTACCACCTGAGCCACAGCAGCACTCAAGTAATTGCATTGCAGCCCAGCAGCAAAAGCAGCATGTTCGATTACTTGGTGCTTTACTTTCATCAGGTCTTATTCACAGATTTTCAGACAACAATTATTGACGATGTCCAACTGCCTTAAAATGTGTCAGAATGAACATTTCGCTTGCTGGCTGTGGATTCACTATCGATTAGAGGATCTGTAAAGACAGTGAGACAGACAAAAATGATTTTAACAGACAAAAAAAAAGAAGAAATTGTGCTTATTCACAATTATCCCTCAGATGTTTTTAAGTAAGTAAGTAAAACTTTATTTATATAGCACCTTTCAAGATAAAAATCACAAAGTGCTTCACAGAAGCTAAAACCTAAAAATAAAAATCAACCAAAAGCAAGTTTAAAAAGATGAGTTTTTAGCTGTTTTTTAAAAGCGACCACTGAGTCCACAGATCTCAGGCTCAAAGGGAGAGAGTTCCACAATCTGGGGGCCACAGTTCCAAAAGCTTTGTCGCCTTTTGTTTTCAGCCTCGTGTGTTGGACAGCAAGCAAGCCCTGGTCACATGACCTCAGGGACCTGCTGGGAATGTATGGATGTAAAAGTTCACTTATATATGTTGGTGCTTGTCCATGCAGAGCCCTGAAAGTCAAGGTCAAAACCTTAAACTGGATTCTGAATTTAACGGGGAGCCAGTGCAGCTGAATCAGCAGGGGTGTGACATGGGAAAATTTGGAGGACTTGGTCAGAAGCTTTGCAGCAGCGTTCTGAATGACTTGCAGATGCTCCAAAGAGGCTTTACATAAACAAGTAAACAAAGAATTACAATAGTCCAGACGAGATGAAACAAATGCATGAATAACAATTTCTAATTCGGAGCGCGTTACAGTAACTATGGCAGAGACTGTAATGCCCTGACCACCTCCATGCAGAGATTTGAATTTCTAAAGCATTTCCAGACTGTTGAAGGGTTTTAAAGACAACCAATATCCTTTGCTAACTTCAGCAAAGTGTCAATCCCAGGATGAAAGATGAGGCCTTAACCAAGCATTTTCAGACCCAAGCATTTGATCAGAAAACACCTTTAAGTGTTATTCTAGAGCGCATGCAAGCATATGGTAAAATATCACTGTGTTCAGTTTTACTTTCTTATTAGATTAACTGATCACTTAATATTCATGATCCACTTACATCATGCTTGACTACAGGATAGATCACGAGGATGCAGTGCCGTCGCTCAGTAGAACTTTTCTCCTCTTTTTTTTATCCAGATGTTTATATTTCGCAATGTGACCATCACGGTGCCAGAGAAGTTCACCCAGTGCACCACCCATGGCAGTTTTGTCCAACGCTGGCAGGAGACCCTTTACAACATGTTCACGTTTGTGTGCCTCTTCCTTCTACCTTTGGCCATCATGATCTTCTGCTACACACGAATCCTCATTGAGATATCCAGCCGCATGGCTCGGAATAACTGTGAGTGTTTATTTTTATTTTTTTTCAAAGGCTTCAAAAAACAGTTGCGAAAAAGAAAGTAGACCTGAATTATTCAGTCATTTTTTAGCAGCGGTTGCCTGAAGTAATAAGTAATAAGATTTTCTCTCACATTATTGTGGAGAAACTTTGGCCCACTTTTCTTTAAGTATGAAATGTTGCTTCAGGTCATTCAGGTTTTGTAGGCATTTGTTTATATAAAGTTCTCTTAAGGTCCTGCCACAGCATTTCACTCAGGTTGAGGAATACGAATGTTTCACGCACAAATCCAAAATGTATTTTTATACCTGAATTTGTTCATATTTTAGGAACAAATTCAGAAGTCCCTTCGACCACGCATAAGAACAAATGACAGCATGGTTAAATAGGCCTATTAATAATAACAATAATAATTAAAATTATTATTATGCTTTTTTGGTCATTGTTTACAGTTGTAAAAACCACTTTGAGCCACAAAAAGCTCAGAATTAAAAAAAAGGTATATAAAGAAAATAACATACTGCTGCTAAGGCACAGCCACCCTTTGAAAAAAGCTTATTTCCGCCGATTGTATCGGTCAGTACCCAAAGCTCATGACCATAGGTGATGTTGGAGATCTGTCATCTCCACAACAGACCTGTGCAGCATCATCACTGCAGTCGTGGCCCTAATCCGTCTGTGAGTTCAAACCTGTTCCATTATCTCTTATATCACCTTATGTTAAATGTTCTTATTAGTCATTTAAAATAGCTTCTATTATTATCATATGTCATCACTTACAGTATAATTTCTTGGTACCGAAAATGGATTCTTGGGAATGAGGATTTATTTTATTCATTGCAGTGAGTTTCTCATGTGGAGCTGACAGATTAGGCTTGCTGGTCCTTGTCCTCCACCTTGTCCTTTTCTACTTTTTCTTGTACTCCGTTAGTATTTTTCATACCAACTTTAATTCCAAACATTTTTTTGCTTGAGGCACAGTAAATGTCTCAGAGGAAATTATATTGAGTACTCCTGTTATTTTAGTTTCAGTCTTGCTTTTTTATTTATATTTTTTCACTCCATGGAAACACATAACTACGCTTCTTCTGGCTTCTTCCTTGCACCTCAGACTCTATTATTCAATTTTCTACATTCAGACTCTCTACTCATTTCATGCCTTAGAGGTTGTTACGTTCCCCTAAAAGGGTCCAGGCGATGAGGGAAAGTAACAAAAGGTGTCCGGGTCAGAAAAAGGAGACAGAGGCAAAATGGTTCAATTAAAGAGTTTTATTAATAACTTTCTATTAATAACTCAACTAAAAGAGACGGACAAGCCATTTAAAGAAACAAAACAAAACTCAAACGTCGATCAGTAAACTGAAAAGCAAGTTAAAACAGGGTTAGTAACCAAACACACTCCTCTCCACCAAGCAGGAGCAAACAATCACAAAATAAAACAATCTTACTAGCTGAAAACACGCAAACACACAGCTCACTAGCTGCAACCACTCACTCTGCCACCAGAGCTCACCTTTCTCTGCCTTTAAATACCTTTAATTGCTGATGTGAGTCAGCTGTACAAAAGAAAAAGGTGGCAGTAAGGCAGGAGAGATGCCCACACAGGCAACTTGAGGAGGAGGCCCTAACAGGGCCATAACACTTCCTCCCATAAATACAAACCCGTGGTTTGTCAAATTGTTCTACCTGTTGCAATAACCAAAACAACAACCAATCAAGTCCGTAATCATTGCATCACCAAATTGTAGGCTTTCCACCTACCAAACCCCATAGCAACGGTTAGGCATTGCCTGCAGAAGCTGCCAACCCCATCTCAATGGGTTCAAAACACTGACTGAGGCTTCTCTCTTACAACATCTTGACTGATTTTTCTGCTTCACCTCAAGGTTAAAATATTTAATTATATAGAGAAACTGGTACTGAGCAGTGGCGATTGCACAAAGCTGCTGGTTCTAAATGATTCTGATCTTCTAACATACGCATAGTGGTGGGAACAAAATATGAACGTTTCATAAATTCGACAGTAATTTTGCGTTCCAACAGATTTTTTATGCAGATTTTCATGAGAATATTAGTAATTGAGTGCCAAAGTCCTGTTGCATGTTTGGCTCAATGTTTTCAAGGTTCCACAGGTGCTGTGCCAGCAAAACCAGCCCAAATCCTCCCCTGTCCACCACCACTAACAGCTGGTATGAGGTGTTTGTGCTGATTGTGTTTTGTTTTCTCCAAATGTGGCACTGTGAATCATGGCCAAACATTTCCACTTTTGGCTCCAAGTCTTGTGGTTTGTTCACATTGCAAACTTAAGCTGTGCTGCCATGTTGTTCTCAGTGAGCAGAGGCTTTCTCTTGGCAGTCCTTCCAAAAGGGATCATATTCATCATAACGTAACATGCTAACTGAGACCTGTAGAGTCTTTAGATGTAGCTCTTGAGCTGCTGTACAGTCGACCTTGCGGTGCTTACACTTGCTGATAATGACTTAATCAAGTGAATCATTCCTATGGATTGCAGTAAGGGTGTATAGAGTGCTGTGAACAGGCTTTTCTTCACATGAATGTGTATTTTCAGGGAGACGTGGAGTAACAGACATGGTGCTTTCTTTTCTTCCAGTCCTGTCAAGAGACGTTCATCTACGCCGATCCCACAATAACATCCCTAAAGCTCGGATGAGAACACTTAAAATGAGTATTGTCATTGTGACTTCATTCATCATCTGCTGGACCCCGTACTATCTGCTTGGATTGTGGTATTGGTTGTTCCCTGAAAAAATGGAAAAGACAGTTTCGCATTCACTGACTCATATGCTGTTTATTTTTGGCCTTTTCAATGCCTGTCTAGATCCCATCACCTACGGTCTGTTTACCATTCATTTTCACAAGGGTATGAGGAGATGCCGTCAAAGTTCAAACGCACGGACTGAATTAGAAAACAACACTCGCCTTGTACAAATGATTCGGCTGTCCTCTCGCAGGCAGATTGCCTCAGATGTTCACAGTGCAAGCACAGAGGTGGTAAGCGAAAGCAACATCATGAAGCATGTCTCAAACCCAGACATGTCAATCAGCAAGATATGATGGCTTAAATAATTCCATAAATGAATGTGTTTCTCTCAATGAAATCTTTTTGTGTTATAAATCTGTTCATGTTCCGATATAATTGATGTTGTATCATAGCTTACCTTGAGTTCAATAATCCTGTGGTTTCTCACAATTAATACATTGAAGGCCTCTTATATGATCTGAAAGAGCACTGCCACATTTGCTGAGGGTGACTCAGTACAGACAGATTGTATTAAATGTGAGCCTATGCAGCATGTTGTTGATACTGACTGCATGTCCAAAATCAGTTCTGTGTTTAATGTGCTGCACCAAAATCTGACTCGACTGAAGGCTCTAAAAAACATCTTTGAGGAGAGCCATTTGGATATTTCACATTAGTATTAGTGTAATCTGTGTTGCTTTCTGTGACTGAGGCTAAAGAAAATATCTGGATTTTGAAGCTTGTGTTCTGCAAGATGTTGTAATGTGAAGATATTTATGTGTTTATTTATTGAATAAAAACTTCAGCTTTTTGCTTTGTTAATTCACAAACAGTAAGAGATTTTCCACCAATTTAATGTACATCTGTCACCAAAATAGAGCAATGCAGTGCATCTGATTAAAAATAACAATAATAATAATACAAATCCAGTTGTTGTAATCTTACATTTTCTACTGATTAACTTCTGTTTAGATTTAAGAATGAATTTATACAGTCAGTTAAACCTTATGATATAAATCTGTGTAGTTAGGAATTTCAACGGCTTTGGTGCAAATGAAAGACACAAAAGGTGCAACAGAGAGGAAACAACAGGTTAACTATAAACAACAACAGAAGATTTTGCAGGTGGTCACAGATCATTGCTCTTTTTTTTATCCCCCACTCATCAAAGATATTTCTCTCTCAGATCATCAATGCCCGACTGGCAGGCTGGTCGTGCTGTACGATGTTGCAGGCAGCGAGCTTGGTTATGGTGTCTCCAGGATGTCACGTGTGTCTCAGTGATGAACTTGCTCTCATTTATGCAGAGAATATTGCACGTACAGAGGTACATTGAAATTTGAGAAACACTGGGAAACATCAACTGATGACAGATTGAATCAGGCTGTTTTGCAATAATTGGAGTCCTTGTCAGGGTAAGCCAGTTTTCTTTGAAAATCCAAGAATTTCTTTAATGAGATAATACGCATGTAAAATAACATTTAATGGCAGCAGTGAATGAGACTTGGCTCCAGCCACGGTCTGTCTTTGTTTAATTGGGCATTTAGTCAGATTTAACATTCCCGTAACTATAAGCTGATCTCTTCTTCTGTGTTCACTGCCAAAATAGCAAAAATTGCTCATAAGCCATTTAGCCAAGATTAAAACAAGTTGCACTAGTTCATATTTTCATCATCAGCTAATCTCTTGTGTGACTTTATTGTGGTCATAATTAAAGCGCTTAACCTGGAAAAGTTGCTTGACAGTCCCTGCAGATACATGGATAAGCCGTGCTTTTTAACTTTTTTTTTTATCAGATTATACCCAACATTTTGCACTACCCAAAGCTCTGCCTTTTATTGGGATGCACAGAGCTGTACTTCATAATGTTTCATCGGTGATCTTTTTTTTTTCATTGTTAATGCTGATAAATTAAGTCTTATGCTGTTTTAATATCAGAAAGCAAGGCAAACTTTCTTAACCTGTATACTGCCAATATGACAAGTGGCATTCAGAGTGAAATACTCATTAGTGACCTGCAGGAAAAATGCTATGCTAGAGCGGATGATAAGGTCATTAATTCTGGCAGATCAGCCTCAATGGCATTTTTACTGCTAAGTGATATGAAACCAAGCAGGAGATGGTTGGCTTGACCTTTGACTTTTTCATTAAGTATATTTTATTTAAAGCCTGTTTTTGCTTCCTTTATACCCCAGCTCTCTCCCATCTAAATGACATCATGTCTGGTTCTTAAAAAAAGATGCTTTTAAATTCCAAACCTCAGGCTGGAACATGATATTTTCACAGTCCAACAGTTAATCTTACTCTAGCTACATCCATTTCTTATTTACAGCCCATGGTAAAATAAAGTATAGTCTTTATTCATTGTTTTTTAATTCATATGTATTAGGGTTTTTTTTTTAAGTACACTAATAATAATAAAAAATACAAACAATATTGAGTCTTACAAAATGTCGCAGTCCAGTAAAACAAACAAAAGTAGTGCACAGCTGGAAGCTTATGTGTCTGCTGCAGTTGCTTGATGTACTCAGTTTAGTACACCCATTCAAGTGTGTTGTTTATGCAAATCATGTAGCAGCAGCTCAGTGCATTTAGGCATGAAGACATGGTCAAGATGAACTGCAAAGCTCTAATAACCAGTTGTTACAACAGAAGTATGCAGAAGAGCATATGTCAAACCTTGTAAAGGTGGACTACACCTGCATAACACCATGCCAGGTGCAACTCCTGTAAGCTAACGACAGGAAACTGAGGCTACAGTTCGCATGGGCGCTTCAAAACTATATAGAAGACTGAAAAATGTTCCCTGGTCTGGCAAGTCTAATTTCTGTCAAACAGTTGGGTCAGAATTTGGAGTAAATAACATGAAAGCATCTCTTGTACTAATGCTTCAGGCTGCTACTGCTGTTGACCATGTTCATCCCTCTATGACCACAGTGTACAGATCTTTTGATGTCTGCTTAATAAGATAAGTTATAGCAGCCGATAATAATAAGCTGCTATAACTCTTTGGGATTTTATTTTAAAGGTCACCAGGTGA
The DNA here is from genome assembly GCF_056152115.1 of Neolamprologus brichardi. Taxonomy (NCBI): domain Eukaryota; kingdom Metazoa; phylum Chordata; class Actinopteri; order Cichliformes; family Cichlidae; genus Neolamprologus; species Neolamprologus brichardi. The sequence continues at coordinate 12,381,955 of NC_142110.1, forward strand.
CACCAACTGGCAATATCTGAACCACCTATCTATTAAAGAAAACCCCACCAGTGAAAAATGTTATTATTGTAAGGGGTGTGGGAGAAAAGTGAGACTGACAACCCAGAGCACCAATGTGGTGAGACTGCTTCTTATTAAGTCACTAGGGTGTTATGAAACCAGGCTGGTCTTTTTGCTTTCTTCCTCTTCTTTGCTCTCACGTGGAGTTGGAAAAGTAGCTCTTCCAGCTACTCATCCACATCCAGTCCAGGTCCATTTCTGCAAAAGAGAAATTGTGTTTTTACCTACTTGAAAACTTGCCTGCCCATCCACTCCCCTCCATCTCTTTATGTCCTTGGAAAATATGACTGGTTGCTCCCTCCACTGTCAGCCTCACCTGTGGAGGTGAGATGTCAAGTAATAATCCAATTTTTTTTTTACAAATTTCTCCTGCACTGTATTGCACTAGCATGAAGGTTTAACCCACTTCTCATGTCTGACAGAAGTCTTCTCCTGTTCTGTGAACTGAAGCTCTCCTGTGGTTGTTTAATCCTGAGCTCTTGCTAAATAAACCTTTTAAAACTGTGTCAGGTCATCGAGTCCACCACTCTAATTACCTTAATTGGTCATGACACAGTGTCATGATTAAACTTTGTGAATAACTCACACTGGATGACTAAACTTTGATTCAAACAGTAGCGCAGGCTCTGATGCCTCCACTTTCACCCCTAAAAAAATGAAGCAACGTTATTCAGTTCATCATTCGCTGGACTCACAAAATCAAAGACAAAAGCAGCAACTGAAGGAAGTTAGTTGAAAAAAATTGGTTAAAAGAAAGGCGAGCAGAGCACAACTCCAGGTTAAGAAGGATTAAGCTATCAGCCGTTGGTAATGGCAGTCACATGTGACACTATCTAAAAGTCATGTAACACAAATCAACACAAAATATGTATACAATATATGGTAAATGGCCTGTATTTGTATAGTGCTTTACTATTCCCTAGGACCCCAAAGCGCTTTACACATTCAGTCATCCACCCATTCACACACACATTCACACACTGGTGATGGCAAGCTACATTGTAGCCACAGCTGCATTGGGGCGCACTGACAGAGGCGAGGCTGCCGGACACTGGCGCCACCACCAAGGTATCATCCACACACTCAACAAAGGTGTTACTATAGTGGGCAGGAATAAAGTTGTGTGTGAAGTGGGTGTAGAGCAGGCAACTCAGGGGTTAAAGCTTTGCAACACATACATTAAGCAGTAACACTTTACAATAACTACACACGATTAAGCGTTAGTACACTATAAATCATCCGAAGTGAGGACCATGTATACCATAGAAAGCATTCATAAAATGAATCGAAAGGTCCTTGAGACTCAAACTCGAGTCTTTGCTACTTTCAAATCAGAAAACAGACAAAGCACAAAGTGATAAAGAACATATACATTTTTATGTTCTCCACCACAGGTTTGGAGAATAATGAAATATTAAGTTGGACCAGAATCTGAGTTTTCTTGGGGGTTTAAGAGAGAAAGACACGCACAGGAGTGGAGCTTGAGTACTTTACCTTCAATAAACTGAAGTGTCTCTATTTAAAATAAAACATGAATGAGGTATAGTGACACAATGGGGAATATTTCACAGAGCTTCACATACAAGTGTAAGCACCACAAAGTGTCCAACCTGAACTGAGAGACGCTGCTTTAGACTGCTCCCAGTGTGATAGGCAGGGCTGGACTGGCCATCGGGCATACCGGGCATTTGCCCGGTGGGCCGCTCATGATTTTTTGTTTTTATGGGCCGATGGGGTTTTATTTCTTTTCTTTTTTTTAATGGTATAAATGAATAGTGGTGGATTGGCCAGATGGTCATGATCGACTCTGGGCTGGACCAATTACAGCCTAGAGTCGAACTTTAAAGTTGAGGTGAAAAGGAACGCGATTTGTCGCGTACGACTTCAGCTACAAAGTTGCTAATTCAATCATGAAACTGATCAATGATCAGCTGATCGGCTTTTCTCTCTGCGCCAGAAAGGAGGTCGCGCTAAACAACAGCAGCACCTTTAAGCTTGATCAGCTGTTATTAGAATTTATTTAATATTAATTTCTAGTATCAGCTGATGTTTGCTGGAGCCACAGCTGTAAAAGCTGCTGGTCATGATATCCGTTTGTATATGTGGTGAGAGGGAAACATAAAGATGAAACCAGGAGATGTCCTTACTGAATCATCAGAGCTGAACAGGTGATGGAGAAACAGGTTTACCTTTTAGGTGACATGAATAAGTTGAAGGGAAGTTATGAACTGTTTCTGAGAGACAAATAACACCAGGATCCTTTTTTTACGTAGCTGACGCTGGTAGCTGTGCAGGGGCGGCTCTAGCAATGTTTTGCCAGGGTGAGCAGGTAGGGCATTAACAGGGAAAGGGGGGCACAAAGAAATACTTTTCTTTCTTATTCTTATTTAAAATGTCTAGCTTTTAATAAATAATTATCAGAATCTTACAACCAAAGTTTTCATTTGATGTAAAATGTACAGAAATCCATTATTGTATTCAGTAAATATTAAGTCTAGTATATACCCTAGTAAGTTATTCTTTCCTTTAGGAAGGTACCGTCTATGAAGTCTGCGATTCTGTTGAAGAAAGATGTTGAATCTATTTAATTACTGGAGAAAAATAATAGATTTCTGTGCATTTGTTTTATACGTGCATTAAATTAAAATCGGTTTTGTCAATTAAGCATCATGAGGCAGAGGGTGGGGGAGTGGTTCCCTTTTTTTTTTTTTTTTGCTGGGAGTTGGCAACAGTATTAGTGAGGTATATGTAATTATAAATTAGGTTGTTATATATTTTTTCTAAGTACTGTTTAGAATACCAGAATAGGGAGGATGGTGTAGGTTTAAGTTTATTATAAAGGCTTTATGGCTTTTCCTATAATACCATGGTGGGCTGGTCACTAGTCAAAATGATTTTTTGTCCCAGTCCAGCCCTGGTGATAAGGGTCACCTGAAAAATGCTGGAAAATGTCACTGGGATGTTTCAGACTTTTTTTCCCCGTCTGGATAGGTTAGTTAGGTTTAGTTTCAAAGTGTTCCCTTTTTAAACAAAAATGTTAAGTTGCTTGGTCCTGTGCCAAGACATGAAGCAGTGGGTGTCTCTGTCTCCAGCAATAGCAGCACCTCGAGGAAAAGGGGTGATCAGGTTCAGGAGTGGGTTGCCATGTCCTTTATCAAGGAAAATCTCAAAGCAAATGACATTTCCATGTAGTCTCAAAAACCTCTGTTTAGAAATATTTCTAAAAATATTTTTCTAGGACAGCAGGAAATAAATAATTGAATATATATTTACACTAGTGTTTTACATCAACTGTAACTTCTTTTTAGATTTTATTTAATCATCAGTTATGGTCATAAACACATATTTTAACATAGATCTTACAAGTATGTTTACTTTAAATCCTGGATTTTATAACAGCTTATCATCATACATCAATTCACTTGGTACAGCTAGGGTTGTAATTTTAAAAGCACATGAGCGGCAGTCATATTTATCGTACTGCAGGTTATTATTAGCACTGATGGCACACTGCATGGCCGCCTCTGCAGCGGTACATGCTGCACCAACACAGGATAAGTGTAACTTAATATCAAAACCAAACAAAGCTGGACCAGGAGTTTTTTTTTTCTTTGCCCCTTACTACATGTAACTCAAGGGATAGAGCGGTGTTTTGTCTACACATAAAAGACAACTCAGCAAATAACTGTAATAATTGTATCTTCATCAGTCTGTCACAAAAACACATAATTTGTTCCAGTTTCTTTAGCTGAATCTGTGAAAAATGTCCAAAGTTTTCATGAAGCTTTGAAACTCTGATCAAAATATCCCAACAGTGACATCTGCGGTCTAGATGGGGCAGGGAAGTGTGAGGGCAGAGAGGAGGAAAGTAGTCCTGAGGAACTGTTAAACCATGAGAAAAATGGATTTTCTCATGGTTAAAGATGCAATGAGTGATGTGGCAATGGCTCCGACGTCTCTTATTGCATCTTTCAAGATTGCAAAACATGTGAAACTCTCCCACAAAGAGGAAAAACTCATAACACACTCAATGTTTGAATTATCTCTGATAAAGCACTCGGGGTTGCAAACATGGTTAAACTTAATTATTCATAAGTATACTGACTATCTATTAATTTATCCAAATGATCAAAGTTACATATATACCACAAGCTATTAAATGCATGCATCATTCCCCTTCACAGCCTATGGCCCAGCATGTTAAAGAAATCTTATAAGCCATTGTTTTACTGGTCAAGTTATATCTTTAATAAGAAATCTTTGCTAAGCAGCCAAATAATATAAAATGTCATGATGCCAAAGTTGGTTTCTTCCTTCTTTTCTGAATCATCAGCTGCCGTTTGTATGCATCTGTGACCGAAGGTGAGATGGTAATATAAATATAGCGATTTTGATTTAACATTGTGAAACTTGCATGTGTTTCCATGGTAATCTGCTGGGATGTGTGCCATAAAGACAGATCTCTTAAAACAATTCAAGAATTTTCAGTTCGTTGTCCTCAAAAGTTATAATCCCCGTTCAGACATTTAAAAAAGTTAATTTTTACCTTTCACCTTATGCTCGAGCAGAACAAAGAGACAATGAGCATTGTGTTACTGAGAAACATGCAGATCATCCACTGTACACCTGAGTGTCTAATAAAGCTTAAATGCTCAGAAATGCTTAAATGCTTTTTTGTTCCTCTTTGAAGGCTTTGGGAGTAAGACTAGAAAACTGACAAAACTTGATTTGTTGATTTGTTTATATAACCTAAAGCTACTGTGGGTACTTTATACTTCTTTTTGTTTCAAAAAGTGTAGACAGTTATTATGAAAAGTAAAATGAGGAAGATAGAGTTCCAAGCCAAGATGCTCCTCATATTTTCAGAAATATATGAAAATATATGACAAACAAGATAGAAATTGAAGATTATAAATCTTCTTGCACTGGGCTGGACTCCCCTTTTTAGTTGTATTTAAAGTATAATTCCTATAAATAATATTTAATAAATATCACTGAGACTCTTAGAGGACGATGTTTCTCTTGGAACCCAAGGACAAATCCAGTCACATCCATCACTGGTGTGCTGTCAGACACAAGCGTATGTGTGGCCGACTGAGATTTCTTTTTTATTTATTTTATCCCACTTTAGACAACAACTGTTATTTTTAAACACAGAAAATAAGAACCTGTCTTACTTGAAAGCTGAGTCCTCTGTTTGGTGTCAGTCAAATCAATAAAACACTGAACCTACCCACACTTTTCTTCTGCAAGGTGTAATCTGATTGACTGCAGGGCTGCTTCTTTCCACAGCTGGTTTCTATTACATTCTCCTGAAGTCGCTGAAGCAGCAGACATGACATATCACAAACCGGTTCTATCTGGTTAATTAAAAACTTTGTGGGAAGATACACATATCTAATGATAAAGTCAGAAAAAATGTTTATATTGGTGGCAGCAGTAGTAGACAGGTTCATGTTGTCATTCAGCAAAGCAATTAGAGAAAACCTCTAACGCACTGGGATTTATGGCTAGTTGGAAACTTCTCACTGAATTGACCTAAAATGATTAATTTTCAGTGACTTTAAGATTAACAAAGACAGAATTTCTTTGAATTTAGCATTTTTTTTAACACTGCCCGTTTAATAACAAGTTAGAGTCGGGAGCTGTGGTTCAATCTGATTTGAACTGTAATATAAAGGTAAGTAATTAATTTTGTATTAATAAACATACTATACAACTACGAGTTCTGTTATTAACTTAAGCAAAGAGACATCACTGAAAGGTGTTGATATTACATGCTGATAATGTTGCTAATTACATGCTGTAATTTTTACATCAGTTAATTTTTATATCAGCTAACTGCTTTTTATATAGCCTCTGAAATAATTTGAATTAAAGCTGAGAGACATTGTATTTGTTTAAGCTCCTATGTATTATGTGCAGAGTATGATACCATAACCGCTGCTGTTTCATCTCATTGTTCAGCTTTTTTGGAAAAATGATACTGGTTTAAGGTTAAGCATCTTGAGGCAGAGGGTGGGGGAGTGGTTCCCTATTTTTTTCTTTTCTTTTTTTGCTCATCATCATCCTGGGCATTTTTTGTGTTGGAGAGTGTCTCACAGACCACTGACCTGATTTTCACTTGGGGCTCAAATGTTGGGGAATAAAGTATGTCACCATTACTTGCAGTCACACTGGGCTCACCCTATTCTGGTCATCTTAATGTGTGCTGCAGGGTTTTTGAGCCTCGTGATTATAAAATCATATAAAGTAAATGTCACAAAAGTAAAAAGAAGAAAAAAAGAAAGAAAACTCAGAAAAGTGTCACTGTGCTACAGTCAGTATACGATCTCACAGTGGTCCCTTATTCATTTAACAATATAATACTTATAATTTCACACATTCGAGGAGGGAATTGGAATTGAAACCCTCAATAACAATCGACATTTTTACTTTGTTCTTCACTTTTTTAAGGTCAGTAAACACAGATGAGTGGGAATGCAATCAACCATGAAGAGGTTAGCATGATTATTTGATTATAGTATTGCTAAAAAACTGATTCAAATATAGAAAAAAAAATCACAAATCACAAAAAAGTCATGCTTCTTCATCAAATTACTGCTCAGAAATAATGAAATTTTCCATTTTGAAGACTAGACAATCAAAAAGTAAGTGAGGATCAAGTAGGTGAGGGAAGGACTGGATGCAAAGTCAAGCTTTGAGAAGCACATGTAATCAAAAACATCTCCATCATTGCTACTTTCAGTAAATCAAAGGTGGTGTGGTATTATTGGTAGCGTTCATTGTGTTTGTGGATTGGCTGCTTCATCAGTGTTAATTTTGACACCAAACTTTCTTAAAACTTTTTTAGTTTTAGTCATAGTTTAGGCATCAAATTCTAATTGACTAAATACCATCTGTTTTACTGAGAGAACAATTGAGCAGTTCGCACTGTTTTACAATTAGGCAGTTAAAAGTTCAGGTTGCATGTCATGGTTCTGGGTGTTTGACCCAACTTTTGAGTTTATTGTGTTTATTCCGAGTGTTTTTGTGTTATTATGATGATTTAAGTTTCACTAGTGAGTCCTGAGTTTTTCTTGCTGTTTTCAGAGTTTTCTTGTGTTCCGTGTTTCCCCTCCTTATATCTCCTCCTGTTGTCCCCTCAGCCTGTCTAGTCCCCATGTGCGTCAAGCCGCATGGATTAGTCTGTCTTAGTATTTCCCGTTTTATTTTGACAGTCTCCTGTCCTTTTATTTTGACAGTCTCCTGTCCTGTGTTCAGTTTTGCTTCCTCTTGTGTCATTAGGTCTGTTCAACACAGCTATGTTCCCCATGTGTTTCCACTTCCCTCGTCACCCCATGTGCATTTATTGTGTGAGTTTTCCTTCGTTCATTGTCAGGTTGTTTGTTAGTCTTCTCCATGTTCCCGGTCTCTTGGTTTTTTTCCTTGTTACCTGTGTGTTGCTCTGAGTTTATTTTCTCCCAGTTTAGATCAGTTATTGGCTTTTGGTTTTTCTTATTTTTGTACCTTTGCATTTTTCACCTAAAACAACAGCTGCTTTTTGTTATTAAGTTCCTGTCTCCATGTGTCGTCTACGCCTGAGTCCTCACCTCACACACGATCTGCAGATTGTTGACATTGCACAGCTGTGGACTTATCTATGTCAGACAGTCTGCACAAGGAGAAGTGAAGTGCAATTCATAATTCAAAGCATATTATTAGACAAATGAAAACAGGAAATTTTTGTGATTGGCTATCGATGGGGAGATGGAATAAAAGAAAAGACCCAGCCGTTTTTGGTGTGGTGCCGCTCTATCTGTAGTTTGCATGTTCTCTGGGCCTGTATGGGTACCGTGGCTTCCTGTCCTGCTTGCTAGGTTAATTAGTGATTCTAAATTGGTTGTAGGTATGAGTGTAGAGGGTTGTCTGTCCTGTGTGTTGGCCCTGGGATAGACTGGGGAACTGTCCAGTATGTACCCTGCCTTTAATCATATCACAGTTTGGATAGGTTCAGGCTCCCACCGTGATCTTTAACTGGATTAGTGGAAGACAATTTACAATGAACGGCTCTCTTTTTTTGGGTTTGTTTTCAGTGTTTGACACAACTGTATTTTGTGTTTGTTTATCATTTTATTCATGTATGGTCTGTTACGACCCAGCTCTGCTAGGCGACAGGGGATGTAACATAAAAAGAAAAACAGAAGGTTTATTACCACAGCTGAAAACTGTTAGTGAAACAACTCACTAGGCAATGGGGTGATTTAAACAAACAACTCATATATTCAAATAACACTAGTGGAACACTAATCATCTAAACATCTCACAGGCAGCTACTCAAAACAAAGGTTCAAAAGGCAGCAATGCAAAGGCAGGAGGGACAGTCTGCACAGTCTACTCAAATCAACAAGTCCCCCTCCAAATGAAGCATCCTCAGCCTTTTATACTCCCAGGTAAATGCAGGCAGCCGTGTCATTGGTCCACTGTGTTCAAGGATCCTGTAGCAGCCAGTGGTGTGTGTGGACTGCCACACTCCGATCTGCATGAAGTTGGGCGGGCATAGGTCCCTGGCCAGCCAATCACCCGTGAGTCCTGGAACGCTTTGATTTCCATAGAGGAAGGCGGGGCCACATGAGGCCAGGGGCCATAACAGGTCCCAAGAGGCTGCAGAGCTGCAGAACAAATATAAAAGATAACATTGACAGTGAGCTGGTGGTGAATCTACAGCTGGAGTATGGTGACACAATCATGAATTACATACTTTGCATAAATGAATCCACAAATCAGAGAAATCAAACACATATCTGCTTTCTAGTGTCTTATAACTCTCTTACATGAGACTACACTTAAAGAAACTTACAGTTATGTAACATCTGCTTTCTCTCCAGTAGCTTTTTTTATTGGTTGCATTTGGAGACGGGACCAAGTTCGTCAACCCATCATGCTTTAACTTGTCATATAAATGCAAGTGTTACTTTTTTAGTAACACACTGTTGAGATAAGATGAAAAACTTTTTTAGTGTGCTTGTAACAAAACAAGTGTTTCACAAACCCTTCAAAACACAGTTGGACTTCCTGGTTTGGTCGACACAATTTCTGAAGGATGCAGAGTGTACATTTAAAATGAGCAGCACACAACTGTTTGTGTTTTTCGGGGCATTATTTTGTGCTCCATCCAGAGTCTCCCTGTTCATAAAAATCCTTTATTTTCCCTCTTCTCTTGTTCCTCCACAACAGACAGTCATCTCAGTGAAGCAGCCGTAATAAAAAAAACAACAATACACACTTCCTCTAACACACCAGCTTTAGCTGTTATTTTTTTTAGACAGGAAGTCATTGGAGACAAGCTGAGACATAGAAGATCATCTCTCATACGATAAACTGGAAATGTGGCTGAATCAGTTGGCTCTGGTGTTGCTCACAGGTAAGTTTATGATTTCTTAGTGAATACTTTCAGGGTTTAGGTCTGTTAGTCAAAGTTTTTAATTTTTGACATTTTGGTTTAAGATTTTAACTTTTTATTATTCTGAAAGTGAATTTGATTTGCTGTGATATTTGTGAGTCTTTGATTTAGGTGTTTTACTTCATGTGTTGCTCTTTTGAGGTCCCATATTTTGGTTTGTGATTTTTTTGTTACTGTAGTTTAATAAGCTTTAGTTGTATTGTAGTTTTTTGGTTTTTATAGAGTTTTGGATACCTGTTCAGGTGAGTTTCTGTTGTAGTGTTAGTTCTGAATTCTTAAATTGGATTTAGTTTTAGTTCCTTCATTGAGGTTGTTATCTGTGTCATGTTCCTCTTGGTTCCTTCTTCTGAAGGGTCATCAACACAGCCCAGAAGATCACTGGCTGCTCTCTGCCCAGTCTGGAGGCCATTGCAAACTCTCGATACCTCAGCAGAGCTGGCAATATCATTAAGGACTACTCTCACCCCAGTAATAAACTGTTTGAACTATTACCGTCAGGCCGACGGTACAGGTCACATAAAACCAGGACAAACAGATTCAGGGATAGCTTCTTTCCCAGAGCTATCACCGTAGTAAATAAGCACAAAACAATTGAACCTGCTTAACTATACTTGCCATTGTCACTATATTATGCTGCTATTCATACTATAATTATGTTATGCTGCTATCCTGTATATATCGTACTTATTATTGTCTGAGTACTTCGGTTGTTTTATTGTACTTTTTATATTTTACATTTATATTTATTATTGCATTTTGCACCAAGGGAGTGGCACTCCAATTTCGTTGTACTTTGTACAATGACAATAAAGGCTATTCTATTCTATTCTGTCTCAACTGCTTGTGCTTACACAAATGCTCCCTTGTCTGTCTTCATGTTCAGTGAATTTGTTTTTGATTATTTCCTGTTTTACTCGGTTTAACCTGTGTCCTCTGATTCCCATGCACTGTTGTTCTGCTAAAAACTCCACTCTATGACTCAAAATTGATATCTAACACAAATAAAATAAAAAATTAAAACAGAAAAAACAAAAGGTATAACATTTCTTCTTTTTTCTGTCTACAGTGGTAGCAGCAGCTGTGGGGATATCGGGCCAGACTCACGTATTTCTGGATAAAACCCAGACAAGAGTGATTGCTCCATCTGGGTCATCTCTGACTTTGCACTGCTGCTTGAGCACAAAGAAATATGAGAGATATCGAGTGTCTTGGTATTTTAGCTCACATGGACCTTCATTCAGCAACTCAGGGAATCTGTGCAGTAAAATAATTAACAAGTTTGCAAACAGTTCCACTGAAGGCAGTGAAAATAGACACATTTTATCTGTTGTTAATGAAACATACAGTGGATGGTACTTTTGCAAAATCACAGGAGAGGTTCCCAGTTTAACAGAAATTCAGAGCAATGGAAAAGAAGTACTGGTTTGTAAGTATTCTTGTAGTGACATTTTACTTTAACTAGCATGTGTGAGCTATGCGCAACTATTATCTTGCCCACAGCAAACATTTTTCAAAGAAGAAGAAGAAGAAAAGGAGCTAAGCCCTGTTCAGGCCATTCATGCAGCGCGCCCAAAAAGAAGCGTCAATTTCTTTTGTTGAGCCGTTACAACAGACAACAATCTTGTGGATCAACAGAAGAGCAATGTAAGACTAAGTATCTGTTGTATGTGTATATTTACGTATTTAACTTGTATTTATATTAAACTTATACAATTAGCAGATGCACACTTGGGTTTGTAAGATGCATCTCCTTTCAGCAAGTAATGACAGGAGTGCCAAAGCAGCCAAACATTTGTATCGGTACTTTATTGTTACATGGTTATGTCATAGGTTATGGTATATTATAATAATTTGAGTTCTGCTATACAGATAAATTTAACTTGCAGTTAGACATAGTAATGAGCAGAATAGCAAATTACCTTTTACACGGAGTGGATTAGTAAAGTAAAGAGTTAGTAAAATTTCACTCTTTTTGTGTAGCAAGCCTAATAGTGAAGAGCCTCTTTTGTGATGTGTATTTGACTTTTCAGCTGTGTGGACAATGGCCAAAAGAAGAGCCTAAACACGTCGATTCAGCTGCAACAGGCCCCAGGTAGCCTATCTAAATACTAATTTACATTACCTTTGTTTCTTTCATTTATAGTGTTCACTACATGTTTGCATTACCCAAAACCAGTAAGCACATCATGCATAAATATTGTTTAAATCTATTGTCTCTCATTTCATTTTATTCCCCACAGTGGTCACGCATACGTCCTTCAAACGAACTTATATAACTTAATGCCGTCATAATACTGTTTGTTGAGCCACGTCTACCTGTCACTATTCACTGCACACAAGATGTTCAAAATCAAATTTTAACCTTGATGTTTTCAGTGATCATCAAGGATCGCAGTTCAGCACGCCAGTGAATACTAACTGCCTCCAACCAACACTTCGCTCCTGATAATGTGTACATCTAATTATTGAAAAACATTCTGATTAGGTCAACAGCTCATCAGGAAAGGACAGAAAAACAATTCACAAATCCAATTTACTTCATATACCCAAAGGCTGTCAATGACAAAAAGGAGTAAAACAGAAGCTAAGGACATAAAGGATGCTGTGGCCATTGAGTTTTATCATTTCTATTTTTTCTGAATTTTTACCTTCAAATCTTAATATTAATTCAATCTTTTTTATTATATATACATTTTTGTCGTACAATCATTGCAAATTAGAGAATTTTTAAATCATGAAAGTTTTTTTTCTACAAGAATAAACAGAATTATTGAAAGTTCATCTTTGTGTTTTAAACAATGCAAAATGTCCTGTAATCTTATCATCATGTGCTTCTGATTTTTCTAACAAATGACTGAATGTTATGCATTACCAATGTGAAATCACAACCTAATCTTAATGCAGATGTTTGCACACATACAGTACTGTACATGCAAAAGATGCTTGAAGTGGGGAAACAGCACGCACACATACCTTTACAACATGAAGACATTTTCTCTGTGGGTGGATTGTTCACCTATTTCCAATCCTGATTATGACCGCCACCTCTCAGGCCGCCCATACGTCTGTAAAGTCAGTTATGATCTGGGTGTCTGGTTTATGATTACATCAGCCTGCAGTGACTTGACAAAAACTTTTTTTTACGAGTCAGATGTGAATAATAAATTAGACCCAATATAAAATGTAATGAATTATGTGATATAAAAAATGGATTTTCTTTCAGTAACCTCAAAGAAATGTGTTCATCGTGCATTTTTTTAACGATCATACCTTCCTTTTTTGTTTTTTGTTTTCTTACACTCAATCTCAACATCTTCGGTGCTGAATTAAATTAAAACAAATGAAATTGAGACCATAACGCTGCACGGGTCTGAGATTCTGCTCTGTATTAAACTGTCTGCAAACAGCGTCTCTGAGTGCTGTCGTTATTGGTGATAGATTCAAATAAAAATTGAAGCAGAACCCTGTGGTGTTCACGTCTTTTCAGCAGTACAAAAGAATAAATAAAGACAAATATTATAGTATACAATAGTAATTATTTTTGTCTTCTGTTATGTACAATCTGTTGGAAATAATTATTCAGCAAATAGAAAAACACCAGTCGGCCAATAATAGAGATATTCAAAATGTGTTATTTGAGAATTGTTTAGAGGAAAAATGTTTTTGACATAACTGTGACTTCATGCTGGGGAGGTTAATATTTAAATTCAAAAACTCATCAGTGCAGTCAGATGAATTATTTTATTAATGCCCCATTAGTAGGTGTGCACAAAGTCCCCCTTCATATAGTTTTAAATGTATGCCTGTAGATTAATGAGCATTTCCTGGTTCTAATTATAGCACAGCAACACCATAGCAACAGCATGGCCACAACGTGCTCATATTTCTTGGCCTCCTCATTTATTTCTAAATGCTGTCTTATGGGATTTTAAAGTGAGGATATTACTTTGATGCGTGCACTGATTTTATCAATCTAAAACCCTTAATTAGATATCTTATAAAAGTATTTCAAAACTTTGTGGATTCTCTGCCTTGAAGGCACACTTGAAATCCTGTTTGATGCAGATAAACAGGCAGCTCACATTGCTGAGGTTTTGATTAAAAGTCCCGAAGTCACTTGTCTCAACTGAGGTTTTAAAACAGCCCTGTCGTGTGTTTTTTTCCCCATCTGAATTAATAAAAGAATGACAAGTGTGTTTGAGGGGTTTTTGTACAAAATGTAAGACTAGAGAGCTGCAGTGTTGACATCACACCCCGAATAACCTCTCAGAATATTATTTTTTTCCATAAAAGAGACAAACGTCTTTACTTCTGAGAACATTGTGAACAACAACTGTTATTGCAAATCAGAACTTTGGTTATTTTCCACAAATTAAGGCAATGATTACCTTGTCCCAAGTGTCAAAAGTAGCAGTGGTTTGGTCTCTACTGGTTTTTGCATCACTTTTACATCATTCAGCCCTCCTCTCACTTTAGGCATGCAGTCCAAAGAATAAACCACAATTTTATTATTTAAATAAAATCCATTCTTATCTTAACACATGAAATAAACAACCTAACATAAATACTCCATACAAATGCTGTCCTTTTAATACTAGCTGACTTCAAACCTGTAGGTTCGGACTTCTCTTTCAATACTGACCAGAAGGAAATCATCTAGAGCAGGATTACTTATTTATTTATTTATATTTAACATGAGATGAGATTAATTCCACTACTAGGATAAGGATGCTTGGCTGAAAAGCATCAGGATAAGACCTGCATATAACTGGTCTGCACTTATAAAGCGCCTTTTTGACCTTTGCAGTAATACAAAGCATTTTAGATTATGTTTCACATCCAACCACATCTACACACTTACACAACAATGCCACGCATGATGCTTGCTTTCTGTCAGAAGTACCTCAGAGTTCTCCTGCACCAGCAGCCCTGTGATTAGTGGACAGCCTGGTCCACTGCCTGAGTTGTGGCTACGTTGTGAATGTTTCTTGTAGTCAGCTGATCCTTCAAAATCAGTTCCTGAACTTATTCTACATGTTTAGATTTTTCTTTAAAAAAAAAAAAAATTGCTCGACATTTGTCAATTGCTCGACTACCTAAAAGGGATGAACAACTGTCTGTTTTTCCAAGTCATAGATTAACCTTTAATCAATTATGCCAATTTTCAGTTAATATACTGACTATTGTTTGTGATGATTTGTGTGTTTTTAATATTTTCAATATTTTATCTCTTATATTTTTCTTTTGAAAGAGTTTAAATGCCTTTTTGTATTTCAGTTCCTCCTGCTGTTGCTTCTAATTCATCTCATGTGCCAGACTGTCTTTATCCTCAAAGCAGTGGAGCATTTCCACACTCCTTGTGTCATTCCTCTTTGTTTCACTTGTCTGATCTCTGCCCCTGTTTTTTTATGCGTCGTTAGTCTTTACGCATTGTTTGGTTCTTTGGATCTCTGGATGGTTCATGGACTCTGTCCTTTTTCCTGCTCCTTATCTACATTTTTGTGCATGACCTACCTCTGCTTTGTTTAGAAACACTTGGATTTTGGACCTCGCGCCGTGATCTCTGCGTGTGAGACTGCTCTCACTCTCTTTAACTCTGCTCCTCCTACGTGTGCCTGTGGTGATTTATCAGGATTCATGAGCTGAATGACAGCGAATCTTGTTGAGCCTTTTTTGTGAAAGAAAATCATTTAGTCCTAATTGGTGACATTAGATTTATTAAATAAAAATAAATAACTACAGTGAGTTGTTATATGGTGTAAATGACATATTAGTATAAAGTGCAATTAACTACAGTATTTTTATAAAAATCAGTTACTGAGGCCATTTTTGAAACCTGGCAAATACAGGCATGGTGCATTCATGGTTGTGTCATAAATTACTACTTCATACACAGCAAGTAATAAAAGTGGTTTTCAGATGAATTATTCAGAAAGAAGGGGCCCACAGACAAATCTCTATCTCAGAAACTCCATAAGTAAAACTTTGCACAGCTCAGAAAGAAAGTCGGTTGGCTTGTGGCTACAGAGTGTATATGAGCCCAGACATTGTCTTTATGTTTCTGCTGCTTGCTTTGAATGGCCTGTCTCCTACTCGGATCTCTAAACTCCTACGCTCATGCTCAACCCCATATCCCCTCAACTCCTCTAAAATAAACCCTTTAGCTGTTCCAGGGAGATGTTGCATGTTTGAGGTCGTAGCCCTTTAATCTCAGAAGACTCTCCCACACTGTATCCGACCTGCTCTCATCACTGACGCTTTAAAAATTGTTTTCATATCCCTTTATACCTTTATGCCTCTGTGTGCATGGCAGGGCTATAAGTGCACCACACTTAGAAAATGTGTTGTGCTTTTGTTGTTGGTCTGGTCTATTGATTGTTTTTTCAGTTTTTCTTCTTACACATAAAAAACTTGGATTCACAGAAAAAGTTCATCTTAACCCAGTTAAGATCGCCTCAATGTAGATATTCTCATGTGTTGTTACTTCCTTGTTTTGCGTCCCTGGGGATGAAACTAAGTATATTTTAAACAAAAAACAATTAATTGAACACGGATTGGCTGCATGGTTGTTAAAAATACTTTAAGGTACACTGAGGAAAACTGAGAGTACCTTTATGGCACATAAACAAGTCGGGGCGAAATTAAATGTGTGCATGTTTGAAAAAGCACTCACTGAATAGAAACATAGCATGATTCCTGTATTAGTTAAATTAAAAATAATGGTAGTCAAGAAGGAGAAAAAGATGATACATACTTGTAAACAGACCACTCACTAATTAATGGCATCAAAGCAACCAACGTTTTAAATAACTTCCACAGAGAAAGCCACACCGGTGAAGTGATCTACGCACATACAGTCAGAAGTCTTTGTTTTTTAGAGCTTCAGCATTTTGTCTATAAAAATGTGCAGTAATTACTGATGTGTGTGGTAGGAGCATGACATCAGTTATATTTCCAATCATTTGTTTTGCTTAATTACCAGAATACAATATAATTTACTGCATCTGACACAAGCAGACGTGAAACATCTGGAGAAGCCGTGGAGAGTGTTACTCTACCTGTAACATCATTCAGCATGACCAGTTTGGTGGTGGGTCGGTGATGGTCTTTGGAGGGATATCCACAGACCTCTGCAGGCTAGGCAACGACACCCTGATATCCATTAAGTATCAAGATTAAATCCTTGGACCCATAGTCAGATGCTACGCCTGTGCAGTGGGTCCTTGATTCCTGGTGCATGACAATGCCCGGCCTCATGTGGTTAGAGTACACAGGCAGTTCCTGGAGGATGGAGGAACTGATACCATTGACGGGCCCCAACACTTGACCTAAATTCTATATGACATCTCTGGGACATCATGTCTCAGTCCATCAGACGCCACCAGGTTGCACCTCAAACTCTCAAAAATGTGGTTCAGTGATGCCCAGCTCCAAAACGGGGAGGCAATCACCCAGGACACCATCCGTCATCTCATTATGAGCGGCCCCTGATGTTGTCAGGCATGTTGGAATCATACAAACTACTGAGTTGCTGCAATAAAATCAGTAAAATGTACAAGCCTGCAACATTTTTTTACTTTGATTTTCAGGGTTTCTTTGAATTCAAACCTCTGTTGGTTTATAATTTCCATTTCCATCAAACGATGTGGCATCCTCTCATTCCTAACACGTTACTCAATCAGCATATCAGTGTAGATTCTTTCCCACTGAGAGTTCTATATATATATATATATATATATATATATATATATATATATATATATATATATATATATATATATTCATTCAATAAAAATATTATTTTAGGACATACAGGATGGGGGGTGAAAAGGGTCACACATTAAAAAGATTTCGTTATTAATTTTTCAGCCTCAGACCGCCGTGCAGCTTCATGTCCATGCAAATAAGTCCAGTTGATATTTGCAGTACAAAGTGACCTTCTCTACAAAGAGCTGAGGAGATCTGAAATCCCACATCCGACTCTGATTTTCATGCACTTTCACAGCAGTGGAATTCAAAGGTGGGCTTTCAGAAAGCTTATACTGTAATTTACATACTGGCTGTGGACAACGCCTTGACACTGGTGGTAATAGTTCAGCACCCTACAATATTACTTCAATATTCTGTTAAGATGTCGCAAGCATAATCCCATCTTTGACTTTTATGCACCTTCAAATTTAATAATATCTTAATAAATCTGTCAGTTGTTTGCCCATCCAGACAGTTTCAGGTGTTGGGGATTCGAGTTAGTGGATGCTGCATCTCTAAAGCTGCTTTGTTTTACCTCTGTTTCCTTTACTGTGTGTGCTGCCTGCTTCACTCAGTCTGTAAGGATCAAGTTGATTACTAACTGTACTTCCTCCAGTGACCACTTGAAGTTGGCTATATGAATCAGCAGACTCCAAAATAAAAATCCCAAATTTACAGCATTTAAAATAATATTTACAGTCGATTAATGAAAACTATTTGGGGCTCCGTGGCCACTCGCTTTTTCCATAGCAACTGTGGAGGGTTAAGTTTTTAAAAGTTATCCATGTGGATACTGTGTATGCTGTGGCTTGCATTCACTAATTGGAGTCACTGAACTGAACCTCTCCACCAAGTTTGTGCCGTTGTTGCATTATTCACCCTTTTTTTAATAGCCTGTCTCAGAAGTGTGTGCTTAAGTATTGATGTGTAAAATTCTAGTATTTTTATTAGGCTGTTATTTAGCACTAATTACCAGATATGGGTATCGCGGTCTAACACTCTTATGGATGCAGCTTACAATAGCTAACTTTTAACATAGCAGCCTATCCTGTCATCCAAACATGGTCGCTTCACAAAATTAACACAGTGATAGTCAAGAAAGCAAACTTTAAGGCGTCACAAACCAGTGGGCGACTTTATTTATTTTTCCATCCATCATTTATATACAGTCTATGGTTCATTTTCAGTATTCAGTTTTTGGTGGATATAGTTGTCTTCAACTAGATTATATCTCTCGGCTGGCCTGGGAACGCCTTGGTGTTCCCCCGGATGAGCTGGAGGAGGTGGCTGGGGAGAGGGAGGTCTGGGCCTCTTTGCTTAGGCTGCTGCCCCCGCGACCCGGCCCCGGACAAAGCGGATGAAGATGGATAGATGGATGGATGGATAGTTGTCTTCATGTTCACCCAGAAAGCTGAGCTCACCGTCTGGGACAAGGCAATGTGAACTCCTTTTGAATTAATATACTGTAGCTGTGCAATTTTGGAACCTGACTATCAAAGTTGACAGTTTGGCTGTCCACACTGATTTCCATGTATTTAAAAAAAACGTTAATATATATCTATTGTGTATGGAACTAACTCATTTTACAATCTAAAACATGCAAGTTTAACATATATGCCAAAAAAAAACAACATAACAACAACAACAACAACACACTTTTCCACAGCACTTTTCTAGTCAATTTGAGCATGCAAAGCACTTTCTTACTACAAGCTTCATTAACACAAGTGCTTTATTCTGTGTCTAACCACTTTACCTAACATTCACACTCACTCCAATGGAAGCATCAGGGACAACTCGGGGTTCAGTATCTTCCCCGAGGGCGCTTTGGCATACACACTAGGGAGCCAGGAGAAGTCTGGTGGAAAATAAAGGCTACTTTTAAGTATAAATATATTAATTGTTTCCCAAAAATTACAAAATGAAAAACTGAAATAACAGATCACAGAGCTGCTTCTTTGCCAATAAACAGAGATTTACTTTTTAGTTCTCTGGGACTTCACTGAAATACTTTTACAGAAATATATGTTCATATTTTCTTGATCTCATCTGATGGGTATCCCTCTGCTGAACAAAGAGGAGGGCATATGCCGCAAGCAATCAAAACCACTAATACCATCAGAGCTTACATTACTGAATACATAACAGAGCCAAGCAGACAGACACACACATACACACACACCAGAGAGGCAGAGTGTAATTATTCAGCACCTCACCAACAGTCAACATGCTGTCAAACTAGAGAGATTTTTAAATAAATGCTGTAAACAGTTGCATAGCAGAGGCAAAAAATAATTCCACTCTCCATTAGTATGATGGCAAGTATTTAAGAGCAGTTTCAAGGTTATATCGTTACCTGAAGGTAAGGGCTCTCTCAAAGTCATGATGTGTCTTTTCAAAGTATGAGACACTACTCTCCAGAATTTCTTAGGTTTATGATCAAAGAATATTAATCTAATAAAAAAGGCTGCAGTGTCACAGAATCACTTACATGCTCTAGCTTGACCAGCTGTAACATTAAAATGTTTGTGAACACTGATAAATTGACTGTCTGTATTTATTCTGTTTGCACTCAGGATTGTTGTAACTTCACTTAATTTTGCTTTTTTAAATTCCCTGGTTATGCACTTGGAAGCTAGAATTTTGAAATATCACTTTTACCTTTGGCTGACCTTTTGTCAGTGCTACAGCAGTGATGTGGATACTCATGCATATTTCTGCATAAGAAACAATTGCTGCACACCAATAAGAGGAAAAAAAATCTCTTAGAGATAATATATAGTTTTTTTGTATTTTAACTGCTTTTTTGTTACTCAGTTGTTCAAATGACTAGTTAAATCTACCTGGATCTGTGTTAAAAAAAAAATAATGAAATGTATCCAACCATGCAAACTGAAAGATTATTTTTTAATTAATTAATTAGTTTGTTTGAGACTTTCTATTGTGTGTAATGTATTTTTTCTTTCCCCGCTTTATTTATGTATTTATTTATTACATTTGTATTATTATTTTTTGAATTTCTTACATTGTTTATTGCGTATTTATTAAATTTAACTAAAAGCAAATCGTAAAGGACCGTTTTAGCTTTAAATTGTTGGTATTTTTATTCACATACGGTAACAAAACCCTTCAATTGATTAAAATTTCTTTTAGTCTTTATTTTTCATTCTTTGGGTTTCACTGTTACCATAGTAACTGGTAGTAACGCATTGGTCCGTCCAGAAAATCAGTTCGGCTCTTGGTCCGTTTCTAAAACCATCCGTAGTGAAACAAATAGGTGTTCTTCGGTTGCAATAGTTTGACTGCAGGGAAAGGAGATTGGCTAATTGTAAACGTGGGGTATGGATAAAGTTTGAAAATCAAGATTACCTGATAAATACCTGATAACGAGTTTTACTCATCGGCGTTATATCAGCCTGGCATTGTGTAAGCAGAAGAAAAGTGACTGATGCCGTGCCGACTGTAGCGACAAATTAATGTTAACAGGTTCGACGAGGTGGAAACTTGGCTCTAGCTAACTAGAACAACCTGTACTGGTGTGGTTTAACAGCATGGACCCATTTGTAAAATTCACAAGTCAGAGTCAAGGAAGGGACCGCATATTCAGGTGAGCTTTTCATCGCTTTTGTAACCAGCTCGTACAAACGTTACTTTATTTTCTTGATAAAAACGGGAAAGTTACCGCATGACTGTATCCTTCTAACTTTCCCCCTTCATCTGCTTCTTTTTGTGTTTTAGGACAGCTCAGTATGCTTGTTCACTCGCTGTTTATTTACTTCGAAACAACTCGGACAAAAAGGACCTTGTGGCAAAACTTAAAAGTCTGGAAACCAGCTTGAGCGCTGGACGAAAATGTGAGTAACTGTGGAGGGAGTTAGGAGGCGTTCAGTGGCTGCGGTTAAATTGGATTTCAGTTTCAAATCCACTGTGTGGTTATCCTAATTAATTGCATTGATTTCTGTGAACATGGGTGGTTCTAAAAACTGTGATGAATTCAAAGAGCTTGTTTTATTTTTGACCATCAGACAGAATTACAGTTATTCAAACTAAACAAACGCACCATACATTTGGTTAACAAATGACTTGAATCTTGTCTCTCTGTTGAGTTTGTCTATGAGCACTGTATTTCTTCATCATCAAGGCCAGTAATTCTGCCAAGGAGTGCACAAATGGACAATTTTTTATTTTCTTGGCAAACTGTCTACTTACAACTTAGACAATGTCGTTCTGTAGCTTTCTCTTTATCTCACTGTAAGCTGGGATAAACTCTGCACCGACTGTTGCTGCAAATGACTGTAATATTGATAAACGTACCACTCATAGATGTGCTTACTTTAGAATTCATGTGGAATGTGACACATTTTGTACCTTGACATTTGGTAGCTTTAGTATGAATTAGGTGAAGACTGAAATGAAACAGGCTTTGCATGGAAATTAAGGATATGGCCGTGCCTTAGAGCAGCTTCTTTTGTTATGCCGCAGCTGAGCTGTGTTAAGGCCAAGGCCAAGATCTGTTTGTGCACCAACTAATGATCTCTTTAAGGAACTCTGCTGCCTTTAGGGCTGGCCTGCCTGTCTTTGTGTTTCTGGGTGAAGGGTCATTTATGACTCCCAATTTAAAATGTGATAACGTGTTGTGAAAGGTTCAAAAGTTTAAAATGAAGAGACTGGGGTGAATTGATGTTGTTCCAGTATGTAAACACAGATAGGCAAATAGTGAAAAGATGCTGTAGTTAATTCTCTGTGTACCTTAACTGTATTTCCATCTGTTGTGGGCTGCTATAATGACGTGTTGACCTGCCATTTCATATTAAATTGATTACTGCTCTAATACCCTTTCATGTCCTCCTCCTTTGTCAGTGCTCAGGCTGGGAAATGCAGCAAATTCCATTGAGGCTGCTAAGCGAACCGTGCAGCTCTCGGACCGAGTGCTGCGCCTGTGCCTTACTGTGGCCAACGTGAGCCGCGCCCTCTACTTTATCTGTGACAATGTACTTTGGGCCAAAAGCGTCGGTCTTATCCGCAATATCGACAAGGAACGCTGGAGTTTAAACTCCTCCCGCTTCTACTTCTTCTCATTAGTTATGCATCTCAGCAGAGATGTTTATGCGGTTCTCCAGGTGATGACAAAGAGGTCAAGAGATAAAAACTTTAAACAGAGAATGGATCAGCATCTCACTGAGAATCCTGAAGTAGCTGAAGTTGTCGTCCCTCACCTGGATGGCTTTCTCTTTCTGCTTTTGGAAACCCTGAAATCACACCCGGACCTTGCCTTGGACTCTGTGAAAAACATCTGTGATCTCTTCATGCCCTTAGATAAGCTTGGTTTATACCAGTCAAATGGGGGAGTGATCGGATTCTGTGGTCTGATATCATCGCTGATTGGGATTGTCACCCTCACACAGCCCAGGCTAAGGATTGCACCGTGATGACACGGGCGAAGTTAAATATTACAAAGCGATTACAGATCAAAGAGTTAATCACGTCAGGTGCGTTCAAGAGGTCGCTGGAACTGTAATGGTGGACAGAGGTTAAAAACAAAACCAGCACATTTTACAGTCCCTGAGTCAGTAATAACTAATGGACTTGCACTTTTTTAGAATTACTGGATTTCTCTGTTTTGCACAATATCTGGAATTAATTTTGAAAGGGAGCAAATCGAGTCGATATAGAAACTTTGTCTATTTGTTGTACTTTAGAACATCCGATGACAGGTACTTTTGTATTCCAGTCTTGCACAACACCAGCTGTTTTACACTGTAGTAGAAAATAAGGGCTACTTAGTGGTTATGCAAAAGAAAAGAAAAAAACTTACTCTGTCACTTCTAAGTTCACTGTTTTCTTTTTTTTTTTCTAAACTCCACTTTGTACTTAAAATGAGGTAAAACTTGCAGCACCAGTTTCAGAGGTTTTCTTCAGTTTTTTTCTCTTGGCGTTGGCTGAACATGTGAGTAATTTATAGGATGTATGTTACGAATAGAAGGTGTGTTTGAAAAATGAATAAAACTATGCAACGATGTTTGTATTATAGAGAGAGTCACTTTTTAAACATTCTAATAAGAACATATCTGTGAATTGAATACTCGAGACACAGAAACTCACCGGTCACTTTGTTAACTACACATGTTAAACTTCTCTTTAACGCAAATGTCTAACTCAATGCGTTTAGTTGTGTAGACGTGGTCAAGACGAACTGTACAAGTTGAAACTGAACATTAGAATGGAGAAGAAAGGTGATCTAAGAGTGGCGCTCTTTGATTCTGTCATAGCCTTGTGCTTCTATAGCTGTAGTTCACAGAGTCAAATACAGGAGTGATTAGCTCCAACAAAATGATATGAAGTAAATATCCAATGATGCAGTTCTCTGGGGAAAATGCCATTTGGTGGCAGAGACGAGGGGGATGTCCAGACTGCATTGTGCTGATAGGATGGCAATGTTAACTCAAATAACCACTTGTTAAAACCAAAAATCGTCTCTCCGAATGTACAACACATGCCTTTTAGGCATTTAAGATGGGCTACAGCAGCAGAAAAACACGCCAGGTGTAACTCCTGTCAGCTAAGAACAAGAAACTGAGGCTACAGTTCACACAGACACGATACAATTGGGCAAAATTATCCTGGAAAACGCTGTGTTTGAGTCCAGATTTGTCAATTCAATTCAGTTCAAGGCCTTGAGGCACTTTATACTGTAGGGTAAAGACCGTAAATAACACAGAAGAAACACCAACAATCTGAACCATGAGCAAGCACTTTAGTGACAATGGGACATAAAAAAAAGCCCTTTAACAGGAAGAAACCTCACCTACCAGAAACCTGGGCACAAAGACGCCATGTGGAAGAGAACCAAGGATTAATAATATAACTAATGATTAAATGTAGAGTGGTGTATAAATATATGTATCAAACATTCAGATGCAGGGTCAGAGTTTGCATAAATAATAAAAACACATGGATTCATCCTGTATTAATGAGGCTGGTGGTGTAACCTACAACCACAGTGTATCCATCCTCTGATGACTACTTGCAAAATAACATGCCAGGCAGCTCCGAAGGCAAAAGTACGTCTAACCCAGTATTCTAAGGAGCTTGGAAAGAAAAGCGTCTGGACTTCTTTAAGTTTCTTGAAGACGTTTAACCTGTAATCCGAGAAGCTTATTTAGTTCTAAGAGCAACTGGTGTACGTGTGGCACAGCAAAGAAGAGCCATCTCAACAGGACAAGAATAGGCTGTTTATCTGCATCTAAAGGACAAAGGTCACTCTTTCCTGGATGCCAATGTTCACATTTTGGACAGAGAAGACAGATGGTTTGAAAGAGGAGTGAAAGAAGCCATTTATGTCCACTGTGAATGGCCATCTTTGAACAGAGGTGGTGATTTACACACCAACTGTCTGCCATCTATAATCCTGTTTTGAGATCCCTTCCCAGACGCCTTAACGCCCCACTCACATCAGTAAATCACATAATAGGGTGGGGCTAGGTTTCACTATGGGTTCATCAGAAACCCTGGCTGATTGTGACCTACACCCGTTTTCACACCTTGGCTCCTGTGATTAGCTAGGGGATCAATAGGGCTTAAAATCTGGGACTCTACAACAGTTGCTCTTAGAACTGAAGAAGCTTCTCGGATGAGAGATGGAACGTCTTCAAGAAACTTAGAGAAGTCCAGACGCTTTTCTTTCCAAGCTCCTTAGACTACAATGACCTGGATGACTGAGAACCTTCACAGACATACGTCTAACCCAGTACTAGCAAAGTGTATCTAATAAAATGTCCAGTGCATATTGATTGACATGCCTGAATACCATCAATGTGACAGTTTAGTGGCAAATAAAAACACCGTAATGATGAGAAATTAATTAAAACAGGTCAGTTTAAAAGTGTTATGTGTTTTAAAAACATGGCGTCTGCTGAGAAACAAGTGGATCTGTTCAAAAATGGAGCAATACTGCCCTCTTGAGGAAGTATGACGCACTGTTGAATTGAAAAGACCTTTATTTTTCAATTTCACCGAGACAATACACATTTTTCTTGAAAGCTTTTCTCAAGAGGATGACATGATAACGCATCCACAATCAAAAATTGCAAAAATATATCCTGTTTCCCTTTCATCGTACTTGGGTTTTTGCTGTGTAAAGAATGAAAGAAACTATGCAGAGATGAATTCAATAAAAGAACAAACACAGAACATAATAAATACATTTGCTCTCCTAGCTAGATCAAATGCAGTGATTTCTAAAAGAAGAAGAAGAAGAAAAAAGGGTCATTTCACATTTTATCATGGCTTTTTTTTTGCCAGTACCAAATAATATGTGGAAGTGGGTTGCCAGGTTGGAATCAAAACCAAAACATAAAAGTCCAGGCTGTTCTTTCAAATGCACATGTGAGCAAATATCAAGCAGCTTCTATAATTTTGGAAAAATCCAGCTTGTCATAACTGGAATAGTTACGCATTTCAAAAGGCATCTGAGATTAACTTTATCAAAAAAAAAAAAAGATGAAAAAAGCACTTTGAAAAGTGGCACAGTGTTAAACTACAAATTTATAAATACTGCAGCCCCAAGTTTCCTTTTTCCAGAATACCGATGATGGTTATATGTTGAATCACTCTGCTCTTTGAATGAAAGGCACCTTTAGTAGTTAGCTACTGTGACAGTACAAAAAACAGACAGCACTTGAAAAGCACCTTAAAAAAAATCAAAGGTGTGGTTTGCCAAAAACACATTTAAACAAATGGAACATTTATCTTCATGATACTGTGATTTTGCCCAGGAAGTTTCACCTCTTCTACGGTTTATTTGATTGTTGTAAAACGTTCTTATTTGAAAGTGTGAAGCCCTTCATTTAATAGAAATAGTTCAATTGCGACTTTAAACTCTCGTGATCTAGCTGGTGCTCCATCCCGCCAACAGTAGAAACATTTTAGTACCTTTCTTGTGCCAAATACAAATAAACTGTTTTGTATTTTTAAGAGCCCCTTGTACTTTATTACCACTGAAGCATCTGCTGCTTTTTTCTAGTACCAGCACAAATGCTACGGGTGTTTATCGTGTATTTGCTTGGTTGCTCAAACCAGTAAATCTTAAAGAGATCTGGTCCTGAGAAGATAACCAACCAGGCACATTAACTAAAAGATCCCTTTTCTGTGTACTAGGGCTTAAGGAATCTAGTTCTGGTAATACTGAATGTTCAAAGCTGGTGCTTCCTGGGCTTACAATTTTCCCCTTCCCCAATCATCAGTGCAGATAAATGTATCTTTCTTGGAAACTTTCATATGTGCCGAGACAGAGGAAATGTTACTAGTCTAAAATCCTTCAAATATATCAGAGTACTGAATGAATTAAAAAGAAACAAAAAAGTGATGATTGCAAAATAGCAAAAAGACCCCACCGTCTATTTGCACTGACAGAATCAAGAGGACCTTGGTTTTGCAATGATTTCTGCAAATATTCCTCCTGATAGTGGTGCTTGCTAGGATTGGACGTGATTATCTGCCAGATAACGAAACGACAAATGAAGCTAAAAATACAAAAACAACACAGATAAGACAACTGCTGCACAACACCTATCCAGTAACTGAGCTATCCTTCAAACTAAAAAGACATTTACAGAAAGAGTCTGAGCTGGTTAAGCAGAGACAATTTCAGAACTTGGGTATCAGGATTGTGGAAATGTCAGACATAATGTACATGTCAAGGCATATATTGGCTTCATTCTATCATTTCTAGCCACCTTTAAGACAACTGTTGTTAGTATAGCTACACTGATGCAAATGTCCAGAGAATACTGAAATCTGATCTGCTTATTTGCACTTTAGGCTAATTCAGGTGAAATAAAATGGCAGGTGGTGGTTAAATGAAAACATCTAAAAGTCTCGCCAGCAGCCACTAGAGGTCAGTCTGCTCCTTACACGCAGCCGAACCAGAGTGGTTTGAACTTAGTGAGCGACCTACAGTACCATACTCCCTGTGGGGCTAACAATTACACAGTAAAATTTATAAAGGCTTTGCTGTCGCATTCAGCAGAATAATATCAAAATGTAACACCCACTCAAGTGAATTATGCTCTCACTCCATTTTTTTTTTTTAAATAACCAAGGTGTAAACACAGCATGATCACATATGTCAGTAAACCTGTCACAAAATAAATTGGGAGAGATTTCTGAATCAATAGTTGTTTTTCTCCTCACTAGACACTAAAAGGCAGATCTTGGTACTGTAGGCTACATGTGGGTGAAAGTGACAGAAACTGTGCACAAGCACTTTCTCAAAAAAACAGCGTTATAGCACTGCGAGGAGTCGTTTTGTGGCATTTCAACATTTCTCAGAAATGAAACAGGACGCTAGCAGAAAGCTACAGGACAAAATCCATCATTGAAAAAGCCTAAAGAAGCAGATTTTAAAGAGAAATCGACTTTTCAGGGTCTCAATCTTGCAGAAAAGGTGTCTTGTGTTGTTGTTGTCTCGTCGTAATGAAATATAAATTAATTAGTAAATTATGATCTAGTCTAAAGAGAGAAACTTTTCATGGCACGGTCCTATCGCTATCAATATGGGATCTGATCATTGACTGATCGATCATCACTTGACTTTCTATCAGCAAAAAGCGCATAAATTTCTCTATTTTTAAATATAAAGACTTTAGTAGCATTTGTTTCCCCTCTAGGACTGATTGTACCATCACTTTTAATACTTAAAAATCAACACTTTTTTTAAGGTTTTTTTTTTAGTTCAGATGGGATAAAGGAGAATTTTTAGGCAGGAATGATCACACCCATTGGCTTTCACCGTGTCACGTTTTACAGCAGAAAGAATCCAGCGGCAATCACAGCTGTAAACCAGATGGTGTCAAAGGGTAACATCGGATCATGAGTCCGTGGTCTCGGCCCGCTTTTTGGGAAAAAAAAGAAAAAGATTAAAAAAACCTCGCTCCTCGATTACATCAAGACCAAGGAGTAAAGTGAATAGTGTCTCAGCGGCTTCAGGACCCATCCGAGCAGTCTTTGGGTCCGTTACGAGTCTTTTGGTCCAGTCGTATTACACCCTGCCGAAGGGCCGAGGCCGATCACTACGAGAGTCCCTGCGCTCTGTCGTATTCTGTGATCAGGCCTTTGATATGCGACAGTTTCTTATGGAGGTACTCGCATCGCTTTTTCTCTTCCCGATACCCAGGAAACTTCTGAAAGAAAGAGGAAGAGAGTCCAGTTAGATGTTGTTGGCTTCAACCTGATTTTATGAGAAGATGCTTATCTTTGCTTATCTCTGATTATCAGTAGATAAAGAATTTTTAAAAAGAGCCATCGATGCATATCAGCAATAAAAAAAAAGGAATGGTTTGATATGAAGATAACGTGGCTAACATATCTTAGGTGATATCTTGAGATAACTCTTTTAAAACGTCTTGATGCATTCTCAATCATCCAGGAAAATAAATCTCCAAAAGTTGATTCTGTTCATCTGGACGTAGCGTTTTCTGGGAGAAACGTTTCGTCACTCATCCAAGTGACTTCTTCAGTCTCAGCTGACTGCAGGTTTCCCCAATCTTATAAACAGTACATTTGCATAATGACTGAAACCAGCCAACTGAAGGAACAATGGGCTGTGAGGTCAGTTCCTTAATCAAAATTAATCTTAAATCATTAAAATTGAGAAAAATATATCAATTAATAATTAATCTTTTAAAACCACAATATGTTGTTGTGGTTCTTGCACACCACTGAATAAAAGTGTTTAGATAAAAAAAACAGCAATAAGTCTTACTTTTTTGTACTTGCGATACTTCTGTAGTATTTGTTCCTCCATAAGCTGAAAAAGCAAATATAAGAAAAGGTGTTAGTGTGCCATATGATCTGATCTGTTTTCTATTGCGGTGATTTACAAGAAACGGAGCAGCTAGAGTAGCCTCCAAAACCGGACAGTACCTTGTACTCTTGTGTTCCTGGAGAGAGAGTGTTGATCTTTGAGCCCAACTGAACAAACATCTCTGTTATAGCCCCAATCCGGTCATGAAGAGCTCTGTATTCATCGTACTCGGCGCAGAAGTCCTCATTATACTTCTGACGCTGCTCCAGCGCAGTTATGGTGCTGTATTTTCTAAAGAAAAGGAAAGAAAGAGAGGAAAACATTGACATTTTTTTTTAAAAGCTAAGAAGCAGAGCCATCGTTTCCTGTGTTTCCAGTAGGTGGCACTGCACATTGGCAGATTTCAAGGCCTGAAATGTAACTGATTACAGCCTAATATGTTGACCAGATGTACGAATAAAAAGCTTTTTTTTAAGTAATTGTCAGGGAAGCTTTGTGGCATGTTATTTAGATGTGCAGTTTTTCACTATATATAAATATTTTGAAGCTGAACTTCAACAGTCAGCCAGACTCTGAAACCTAAACACCTCAGTGAGAGATGAATCCCTTCTAAATCTGGTAATATGACATGAATAACAAAGCCGGACACAGAACATATTTAATCTTACGTTAAATAATCAGGCAGATCCTCTGCTGTGCCACAGCTAACAGGTGTTTTCTCTCCCTCATGGCCTGTAGATAGGAAAAACACACACATCAAAAAAAGGTTAAAGCGCACTGCCAATGCAAATGTGATAATGTGGCCATCATATCAAGGCTGACGGACTCATTTATCTCTGTGTCTGATAAGACGTCCGAGCCGAGGCAAGCGGTGACGCCAGCAGCCCCGAGTAGGAGGCAACCGCTGCCTGCTGACTCGCTCGACCGTAGGTCACACAGCTGTTCCACAGTCAATCATCAACAGGCTAAACACAGGGTGACAGTGTGCGAGTTTTAACCGCTCATTTAAAATCATTAAAATTGAGAAAAATATATCGATTTGTGGTCTTCCAGAAACAACATATATAAAATATAGAAATTCTAACAGCTGAAGGGTTTCGTGGCCTGCACAAATAAGATGATGATGATTTGTGGCTGAACAATAGGAAACGCGGAGGGTGACAATAACATGACATTTTATAGTTTTATTGCTCTTTACCTTGGAGATTTTCTTGATTCTGCTTCAGGTCTGGGCTAGTTTCTATCCAGTCTGCTTTCAGGCGTTCTCTTTCTTTGTCTTTGTGTTTTTTGGATCTTTTCTTTTTATGTTGGCTATTGGTGAACTGCTGGTCATTGCACATGGAGGTTTCAGTGTGCGGAGGCTTGGCGGTGGGTGCAGTCGGAGCTGCTTCAGTCCTCTCCGCTTTGGGAACCGTGGATGACCCGCTGAGTTTGTGTGGCGAGTACAGACCGTTTGGGCTCCCCTGAAGATGATTGTTGGTTTTGTCAAACTCTGTTTTAATGTGTCCGCTAGAGTTTCCATGACTAGAGGAGCTACGAGCCCCATTGGTGCCAAAGTCAGCATGGGAGGGCGACTGCAGAGGCTGGCACTTGTCTAATAGCCTTTGTCTTTTGGGGGTTTGAATGTTGGATGGGTCCAAAGCTGATGGGCGTTTCTGGGGGAAAAGAAAACACAAGTTTGCAAAGTATGATCAGAAATATTCTTCTTACTTCATGGTTGCTGTTTTTTGAATTCATTTTAAATTCAAAGATTGGCCCATTTCAAACGCTTTTACATCAATAAAAAGCTACAGCAAGCAGCACTTTTGCAAGAATTCCACAATATGAGACGAGTACAGTCAGGCTCTGGCTCAAAGGGAACAAAATCATCTTAATAGCATAAATTCACACATTAAATTTGTTTACTTTTAGATTCACTGTGGATGGGTTGAAGGCTGCTTATGTGAGAAATGTGTTGTTTGATGTTTTCTCTGCCGAGACTAGTTACTTGGTGGAGTCTGGTTGTTAACAATTGCTCCTTGCCAGGAAACAGTCTGGCACATAAACATGTTAATCTACCCAGATCCAGCTACATGTGCTAGAGGGAGAAGTTCGCTGTCAAGGTCTTGAAGGAGAAAGGAGCTTTCAGCTGCAGTTTGGTTAAGTTTAAGTAAACAAAACTGCAAAGTTTAAGAAGAAACAACAGCATTAACAACTTTTTAAAGAACATAAAAGAAGAGCATAAAACCTTGAAGGCTAACTTTTCCCTTATTTAACATAGAGGATACAAGACTGGTGTCAATTTTTCCATATTGCTCTGGGCATTCTTGCCCAGAGCAATATGGAAATATGCATTTCCCTAAATGTCAAACAATATCCATGTTTACACGGTGTACTGTGAATCTGCATAAGAGGAAATTCCCTGTCTATTCTTAGTCTAATAAGACAGAAGCAACAGGGGGGGAAAAAAATTACGTTGAATTACCACAGAGAGAGTTTTGGCAGGACTGAGCTGTGAAGGAGAATCCCCGGGAGTTTTGTGGAATGAATGGTTGGACTGGGGACTCTTCAGCTGGCTGCTGTGGAGTGGCTGAAGCTTCCTGAGGAAAGATTGAGAACACAGCACCTTCAGTTGGACAGCAGCTTCAAGGTAAATTGCCTGTGAAGCTAAACAGGAAGAGCCAGTATATAAGTCACAACGTTTTCTTTGGCAGATTCCCGAGCAAGCACATGAGAAATTATCATTTACTTTGATGTGGAGATGACAACCATTTCAGAGAAGCTCTAATCATCAACCATACAAAACTGCACTTTTCTCCCTCCTCGTTTTGCTTTTTGCACGTTTCTGTGGCACAGTTCGTGTCTTCGGTGATGAAATCCACAAGGGGGCAACCACAAAGACAAAACACAGGCCGGCGTAAGAACAATAGCAGCTGATTTAACCTCTGTAAACACTATTTTCTGGTAATCTGCTTCCTACAGCTCCTTCCTCAAACAGATGCCACTGCATAAAGTCACTTCCCCCAGTGGTTTCAAACCTCTTCATTAATGCGCAGTGCAGTTCAGAACAGATTAACATCAAGAGGTACATGAGAGTAGTAAGAAAGCCTTCACAACAAGGACCTTCCCCAATGCACGGATAAACTACAAGGAAGAAGCGTACAGTTTGTACAGTTCACAGTATGTGCACAGCGTCACAGCTATATCACACTTGGCGAATGATTCGATGACTACAATTGTAAGACTTTTACACTCAGTGGGGGTGGTGAAAAAAACAAGGGAGATTGTGCAATCAGACAACAGCACTTCTTCCAAAATTCTCGTAAAGCACATGGCCTGCATGTTGGCTGGCAGGCTGAGGAAATGCACGAGGGGTGGAAGCTCACCCTCAACAGCTCAGCCTTGCAACTCTAAAGGCGCTCCATGCTAATGCCATTTGGCAACACGGCGCAGGGAATATTTTTCGGCGCTTTGATGTGTCCATTAAGCGATTCATCAGTGCGGAGAAGTAGCTCATTTAGTAGCTCCTCTTTCAAAATGATCACAGCAGACTTCTACATCAATCCACTGGCCTTTCGGTGTTAACGCCAGCACTGTCACAAAGCATCTATCGCTTTCTTCTAGCCTTATCTGCCTACGAGAAGTCTCTGAAAATCTAAAAAGGAACTTAATGGACATATGCTTAATTTTATGCTGCCAGTCAGACACTTATATTCGTGTGATAATGGACTAAACCCAGCAGGCGGTTAGTTTAGGATAATCTCCTTCCAGCGCCCCAGTTTTTGTATAAAAAAAAGGAATAATATATTAATTTATGAGATGCCAGTGGGTGGATATTTTATCTTTACGCTGACCTGAGCTGGTTGTTTACCCTGTTTCAAGTCCTTTTGATAAGTTAAGCTAACCAGTTGTTGGTTTTCTAAAACATTTTGCTTTTTAAAGTCTCTCAATGGAAAAAATACCTGAAAACTTAATTCTCACCTGATCAAGAGTCGGTGGATGAGCTGCTTCTCCTCTTCTAGATATCCAGGCCATTCTCTCTGGACGTGTCTGTAGAGCTCATCTTTTAGAGAGTAGCTGTGGTCTTTAGGGCTCAGTTTAGCAACCTGAAAACCCCCAAAGATTTCAGTCAATCCACAGGAAAAAAGAGATTGAGTATAAAAATAAAATAGATCCAGCTGCGTTGGGCTTTATGTGTAAGTAAAAACAAAAACTACCTGTGTCTGATAAACAGTTTAACCCTAATCCCGCTGATACAAATCTGCCCAAACCAACCACTTTCAATTTTGAAAGTAGTCAGATCCCAGCTGGAGACAACACGCCCCCCCCCCTTGTCAAAACACAATCTTCTCGTCCAGAGATAATTAAAGCAGAGCCCTAATTACAGCTACCAGCGGCGGCACAGTCTCCACTCGATGATTGCAGTGGGACACTCAAACATTGTGAGCACAGGAAATATGCCTGAAAGAAACTAAACTGACATCACTTTCTTTTTTTTTTCAAGCACAGTTTTTAGCTGCATAACACTAAGCTAGTTATAGCGGGTGTATAAATAGTAGTTTACTAGTAAATTGCATGTTGGGCTTTTATTTATGTTTGCATGGTCAGTCTTTAACCTGATAGGAAAAAAAACAGCCTGGTTTGTATTCACCTGAATTTTTTTTTTTACTTGTTGCATTTGAGGAAATTTCTCATTAGTGGGCAAGGTGTTTACATAGCATTTTACCAGATATCTCACCTCTTCCAGTACTGAGGTCAGGTCAGCCTTGTCCTTTGGAGTTGCCCGCTCCCTATCCAGCCACAGCAGCAGCTCGGGTTTCCTGTAGGGCTTTAAGGCCAACAGATGAATGATGCGATCCCTCAAAGGCCGGTGTGCCACAGGGCTGGGAGCCAGGCTCCTCTTGTTGTTGGGGGAGTGCTTGTTGTTGCTATCTGAGCTTGACACCAGACCTTGTTTCCGCTGGACCTTCACACACTTGCCTAAAGTCAAAACAAAGCAGCTTACTTTGATTAGAGATAGGAAATTAAAAGGTTATCGGTGTAATAATCTCAGGCTGATGAAAGGCAATACAGTCGCTACCCTGTACAAAACTTACAGATTATAACTGATCTGATAACAGGATTCACAGTATCCTGTAATAGCGCAGCCAACATGTTGGGGCTAATCCAGTCCTCAGGCCAGATATTCAAATACAACCTGGTTTTGAAAGACCAACCTGTGAGGGAGTAATTGTAGCCAGTCCCCTTAAGTGTAACGCAAACGAAGCACATGCACGACTTGCAACGCTCTCATCGTAATCGGAACAATCAGTTTTAACGTGTAAATAATTTAAACACTGCACTCTCTGCACATATGCAGAGGCAGTGTTCTTTAGAGTGGAAAACAGTGAGTGGGTTAGATAGTACGCTTAGCTGCTGTGTAAACAGGAGAGCGTTTAAACTAAAGCAACTAACAGCGAGAACCTTTCTCAGTTGGACCGAGGCAGGCAGTGCTTATGGATATCTACAGACTGTAATCTCATTATAGCTGTAACACATGCTTTGAGGTTGCTGTAGGTCAAACGCTAACAGTGCTTTCACAGGGACAGTGTGGCAGACTGTGCTGTATGTACAGAGGATGCTTTACAGCACAGTGATAATGTGAAAACTGCTGATATTTACACTCTAACAGTAATTTGCAGTTTTGGCAGTATACAGTATTTCATGCTTCTTGCACAAGCTTGTTCCAACAATTTACCCATGTCGTGTCAATTTTAGGCAAATATCCACCCTGCTCTGAAACAACCTGTAGTGCAACTTTCCAGCAAGCAGCGACTAGAGCCATTGTTTCACAGCAATAAATTAAAGCAGCGCTTCGGGGAAGTTTTAAGATTCTCAAGGAAGCTTTGCTGACTTTCCATTGTGACCTACTAGAGTTTACACACTTTGCAGTAGTGCGGGTGTATTTTCGCACAATTACCAAACAGCCTGAGAAGGAATTGTATGCAGGAAATGGCTCGATTTATTTTTCTTTTAAGACTTTTTCAAGCTTCCGAGCACCAAAATGTGTGTACTACTGAACATAACCAAAGATTAAATCATACAATACAGTCCAAGTTATGTACATTTTTCTATTGTAGCCTGCATTTAGGAGTTGATGTATAGACTCTTTTTTTTCCTGTACAGTGTAACATTACTGTACCATAAAAAGACGGCAAGTTACCGCAAAATAATTGTGCAGTCTCAACTGCATGCAGTGCATACTGCGATCCATTTCTTTCCCTCTCTGCAGGAGTGTCCAGGAGACGGCAAGGTACATGAAAAGACATGTTTAACTGAAACTGGATATTCTGTAACTGCACCAGGATGTCTCCTGGTGGTTTTTGACATTTATTATCTGAATACACACATAAAAGCCTCAGAGGAATATTTCTGTTTTCTTGTACAAATCATAACCTAAGCTAACGCTGGCTTTAAATGCAACTAGGCCTCAGTCAGGAGTCAGGCACAGATCACTACAGGTTGTGTGTGTAAATATCTATTTAGGTGTTTTTAGGAAACATATAAAATGACTAATGTTTCAGTTTGTGTAATTACATTTTAGACAACTTCACCAGCATGAGACCTGTTAGCGCATACTTTGTGCAAACTCAATCACATTAATGATGCTCGCAGGGAAACTGGCAAAGTGCCTGAGCAATTTTGTCAGAATGAAAGCAAGAAGAAGAAAAAGGTTCGGCTTTCACATAAGTAACCGCAACGCGGCACTTTGATCAATTATGTGATAACTTTATTATGTGATAGCACCATATGGTAATTATCAGAAGGATTAAATATTAAAGGCGGTGGTTTCAAGGCTTTTCGGGAACATAAAAAATTCCAGTTATCTGTCCTTGATTCCTAAATGCCTGAAGGCTGCTGTGTAAAATGAAGTTGGAAGACACAAGAAAATATCGATGCACGTATTGTAAGAAACGTACTTGGGCCCGGCTTGATCTCAATTGCTGACCGGCTCCAGATGTCCTTCTCCACCTGAGACATGCGCTCTCGGGTCGTCTGATAAGAGTCGTCTGTGGCGCAGACTGTGATCTTGTCCTGAATGCTCCCCTGGCCTTCCAGGTGATCCCTGCCCTCCCTGTGTAAAGAGGGGGGGAGAAATAGGAATTCTCACTGTCACCCAGCATTTTTTTCAGACACCTTTGGGTGCTGGAAAATACCAAAATAAGACCAATATTTTCATTTTTTACTTTTTTATGTTTCCTAAAATGTGATAAATTCTAGACTACTGTGCAAAAAACCTGATTTCATTTACCTAACTTTGTTTACTTTCTACAGTTTTAACTTGAACACATGTCTGTTATTTGAATTACAGTGTTTTAGTAACGATGAAAATACCTAAACACTTACTTGTAGCACATTTGTAAATGATCAACTCCTCTAGGATTACAAGAAATCGCAATCAGAGTAATATCACCACTGGCTAAAGACGGAAAAGTTGCCATCATCAACAAATGAGGCATCAATGAGGGAGGCACACACAGACGAGATGTTTGTTTATTTGGGGTTTTTTCATCACAAGCTGTTCGATGAACTACATTTTTTGGAGATATGTTTCTTGGAAATATTTGAGAGAGTGCACGCGGTGAAGCCGAGTCAACAAACAGCAGTCATTGTGCGGCTGTTTTTGTGCACGGCCTGTGCTGTGGCCGGGTTTTCCCGCGCTGCATCACATATAAACAATATTCCTTAGTCAGATAAAG
The DNA here is from genome assembly GCF_056152115.1 of Neolamprologus brichardi. NCBI lineage: Eukaryota > Metazoa > Chordata > Actinopteri > Cichliformes > Cichlidae > Neolamprologus > Neolamprologus brichardi. Next base: position 12,418,727 of record NC_142110.1, read on the forward strand.
AGACAGTGAATCATTGCTTTTGTACATATGTATATTTAGTGATGTAAATCTTTCTCTTGTGTCTGTTTCACCGTGCACAATCTGCTTTACCCTCGCGGAGCGTGGCAGACAAATAAAGATAACATTAAACTTGCTATGCCACCTTGAGTGCAATTAAAGCTTCCCAGCAAGTATTCAAAATAACATAACAAAAGGACAAAGAGACAGATAACCCCATCGCTGGCTCACCAACTTGTTTGACTACAATAAAGTCGCAAATACTATTGCAAACAAACATACTGCCAACCCTTTGTTCCCTTATGCTCTCTCTATTGAAACTGTATGGCTCTGTTATTATTATTATTATTATTATTATTATTATTATTATTATTATTATTATTATTATTATCCACGCACCGATGTTTACATCTGACATTTGGTAAGACATAAAAACATAGAGCTGATATCTTTGGTTAAATTCTATGTGTCATTCATTTGTCACTTATATCCCATCCATTCATTTTAGCAAAACATCAAATGAACAACTGAAAGGAAAAAAAATCCTGTCATTGTTTCTCCATGACTCTGTGCCAAATCTAATTACCAAGTTAAATTCTTTATAACAAATGTTATGAAGGCTTGATGACTGTATTTCTAACAAGCTGCTCTAATGTAACCTTTTAACAAACCCTTTAACCCGGCAAAGCATAAACACTACTTCTCTGTTTTCAGTTACGTGTGGTCACACCTTTGAGGTCATGGTGGCACGACAGCCTCTGGGTATTTTTGTAGTTGAATAGAGCCTGACGGTGATTCTCTGCCTGTTGTGGTACTATTACCAAAGAGAGAGGCCACTGTTTGGCCTGGTCCTGTGGTCTCACTCTGGTACCAAATTTACTACAAATTCCATTTGTGGTCGACTCTGGAAAGAGTTATGTGTGTGTTCCTTACCCTGAGACATACTGATGAATGCAGTCGAAGCTGGACTGAGGCTTGTCTTTGCTGTCACTGGATAGGTAAAATGAGAAGACTCTGAATCCATCTGGAGACTCGGGGGTCGGTGCGGGGATCTTTACGTACTATCCGAGACAAAAGAAACAAAAACCATGAGTTTTAAAAAACATTGATTTACAGAGTAAAGAAATGCTTATGATCAAACGTTTAAAAGCCGGTCCTTGGTAATCATTAACAGTTCGACAGTGTTCTCTGACATGCTTGAGTGTGTGTGTGTCTGCGTGTGCTAGCATTGCTAATTTAAGAGCCGTGTTATGCAACAACCATGTTTTATCTCCCCCAGATATAGCCTCAACTCATTCAGTGTTATCTCAAAAACACTACCCAAAGTAAAGCAGCCTAACTTACAGACTTTGGGGTTTATTTTTCCTGATCTCAGTGACACCTAAATAGTCTTTTGTTTGCAACCCATAACAAGAGGCCTCCCAGGTCACGTATGAAGACCTTTAAGTAGTCACAAGAAGAGCCTGTTCGCGAGGCACAACATAACAAAAGCACAGTGGACAACCTTTTCACTCCGGTGATAACCTCTTCTGTCACAGACTGTCCACGGCTCCGTTCCAACAAACAAGCCAGCAGGTTGAAGTCTATTACTGTTAGAAGCCTGTTATATAAAATGACCTGAAAACCCACTTCCACTGAAAGGATAGTTCAACTTAGAAAGTCATTAACCAACAGGTAATATGTCCTTTAAAGCACACTGGGTAGTGGCTCTCTGCTACACTGCCTGCAGCTGTGTTTCAGCCTGAAAATGGGCAGTTTGGCACTTTTGTTGATAGACTGTCCTAGATTCAGATGAAGCCCGTGATTATTGCCCATGCTATGCAAACACGAGTACGTGTTCACTGATGAGTAGGACTAAATGTTGTTGCTTTTTTTGCCTCTTCAATGGCAGATCCAGTAAAACTCCTCAGGCCAAAGCATGCAGTAGTTTATTTAAGCACAAGTCTCAAGAAAAAACAAATGTCAGTCAGATGGACTTCTTTAGTTACCGTTCATGATTGATTGATGATGAGCTGACTGAGCTGAGAGCGCTGTCCCCCTGGCAGATGTGGCTGGCAGGACTATAGCTGTCACAAATGCCCAGTCATGCAGCAAAGCCATAAGCACTTTTTTTTTGCAGCAGGGAGCCAATGAACAGCTCTTCTCCTCCACACCCCTCCTCCTTTTCTAAAAACCCAAGGCATGCCATTCACCCCACCCCCCCATCTGCCCCCAGCTTTCCCTCATGCGCACCCATGTCAACACAAAAACGCAAAGCAACACACAAGGCCGGGGACAGTTGAGACTCACAGCTGACCATTAATTTTGACCTATTTATGTCTGACCGTTAACATGAAGAGGTAAAGCAGAGCCCTGCATATGTCGGCTTTGCTTTTCCCCCCCCTTTAACAGTAATTAGAAATGATCAGCCAGAAAAGCATCAAAGTGAGCAGGCATAAGAGGCGAGGCACGTCCTCGGGACCTCTTACTTTGAAAGAGTAAAGTAGTGGCTGCCACGACCAAAATTATAAGTCAACAAAAGTAGCAAATTTGTTTTTAAAATCAGGGTACGGCTAAACAAAGGCTTTGGGATAAAGTGAGGTTGCACTTGCACATTTAGCATTGCAATACTGCCACCACGTCCCCTTTTTCAGTCACTATGAGCCCCTCCAGCCATGCATTAGATCTGCCTGTCACCCCCATCGGTGCCACCTTGCACACTTCACATTCTAATTCTAATCAATGTCACTTAGGTCAGACTGTTTAGAGGTCGCCCCCCATTTCATTCACAGCTTCCTTTTCAAGCTTCATAACCATATGTCTTTTAACCCATTAGTTCCCACTTCCTGACTTCTCGAGGAGAGCCTTTCTACGTAGCCGCAGGATAACAAACTTTAAAGCGCCAGACGACTATAAAGCCTGAACAATAACCATAGCTCAGTTTATTTAAATATCACAAAGTTACAACTAACGTCAACCTAATTGTAAAGTTTGTATTGTAAAGTAAAGCTCATACAACATTAGAGACAGAAACAGCAACCCAATAATCCCCTATGACCAAGCACATAGTGACACAGATGTTTTACACGGTGCTTACTTGCTTTCTTATATTATCAACTAAGAAGACAGGTGACACTCATACCTTAGAATATATATGAAGCTACAGCTACACCAAGTAGCTTGCCTACGTTAGCAATAAAGCTCAGAAAAGAAAAGAGAGATAATGTAGCTATAGCTAATCAGCAGCAATTGTGGAACTATCACATGACCCACTGTCTCATAATTCCAAGAAAAGCTATCAAACTATATCAGACAGGAAACAGTTAATCATGAGAAAAGGCTAGCTGGTATCAGTTAACTTGTAGAGGCTTGATGACACTTCGTCTTTGCTTTGAGAAAGCGGGAGATCTGAAGAATATCACTGAGTATGCAAGATTAATGCAAGCTTTAATATCAATTTATTTGTTTATTTGTTTATTCAAGCAGAGCATTTGGAAAAATATTACAATTTTTCATTTAACATTTTAAGTCCAACAGCTTGTTGTGGCAAGTGAGTGATATCATGGATATTTTCAATGTGGAATATGTCCGACTAAATAATTGTCTTGCACTTCTGTGAATAAAAAACAGAAACCAGGACCTACAATTTTAGTGCAGAAATTCAACCACCCTTTTATTTTAACCCTTATTTTTACATTTCGGAAAATAAGGTTTGCGAGGCCGCGACAGATCATGATGAAGCGCTCAGTAACGGTAAGTCGCACTGAACCTAAAAATGCGAGTCATTTACTTGAAGAATTTAGGAGTCACTGTCTATTATTTTGTAGACACATCTGCACGCACTTGTCCTTTACAGCCAACCGTGTATCTGCGTCTTTGGTGCCTCCTGAGTTTGAACAAGTCTCAGAAGGAAAGTGCACAAACATATGCCTAATATTATTTCTTTAACTGCTCAAAAATGACTAGAACAACACTGCTGCTACTTTCTTACCAAAATTGATTGTTTGAACAATAAGTTTTTTGTATGTTATCTCGTAAAAGTTTAGAGCACTAAATAACGTTTTTCTTGGACTTGTTACCTGGTTAAATTGCTACTTTTTGGCTTTATACCAACAGCAACTAGTAGTGCTGAAGTATCAGCAAATACAGGTTTATCTGTTTATAATTTTAAACGCTGCAGAATACACTAATTATCACAGTCAAGTGGACTTTTGATGTGCTAACTCAAGGATAGAACTTGGACCAACAGGTCTGTTATCCCGAGGCTGCTGTCAGTCACGTAGTAGGTGTAGATTTACATAGAGACGCTGAGTCATACACATATGGAGCGTTGGCCTGATCCCCTGAGGCCGCCAGTGTGTGTGTGTGTGTGTGTTGTCTTTTTGTTTTTTTTTAGGCAGAGGAACCTTCACACCCTGACGGGTCACACGGAGGGAGAGAGGTCAAATATTTGACTGTTTCGGTGGAATGTCAACAGAGAGGCTATTATCAGTCAGAGCTCAACGCTCAACGCTGAACAAACAAAAAGAAAATAAATTATCCAATCAAAAAAAAAAAGAGTGTAATTGGAAATTGGTTATAGAAGATCCACACACAGCTTTTATATGCAGCTACTTTCTCAGAGATAAATGAGTAGCTAACATCGAAGAAAAACGCAGCTCCATTACCCAGAGGTCGCTGAAACAATATTTACTTCTTCGTGTGCTTGCTGCTAATGACTTTTCATTTTAGTTCAGTACTAGTGACGAACTATCTCTAAACATTTTATTCTAGGGGGTTTAGTTGTATTAGGAAAATATGTCAATTGAATTATTAAAAATGCGCTGTTGAACGCCATTTGAATAATTTCTGACTTCTGTCTCGATTCCTGCTGTAAAAAGTTCATAATTATGGAGATAACTATTAATTCAGGGTTACTTGTCCGGTTCAGAACGTGGCAAAGAATTCATTAAATTGCTTATGTGCTACAGTATTCCAATTATGATTGTCGAGTCCTTTAATCTGACGATTAATTAATCAGAGAAAAGCTTAATCGGGTATTACTATGATCAGAGCGTGCTATTAACACGTGTCAGTTTAATATATTTGAGCAGCTTAATATTAAGAAGCACACAGCAGTGAGAGCTGTGTGCAGCACTGCTTCTCATTATAATGGCGAGAGTAAAAGTTTAGCTGGTGGACAGTTACAGTTCGAGCAAGAAAAAGGCGATCCATAGCACCTTGTCAGTGCGGCCCCCCATCGAGCACACGGGCTAGTACAATAACTGCCTCTGTGGATGTAGCCCAGACACATCTGCTACTCCAGGCCCTGTGTGCGGAGATGTCAAATACTTTCAAGCTGTTTTAAGGTGTGAACTGGACTGGAACAGAAAACCTTGGCAGGGGGCTCAGCAGTTGAACAAGGACAAAGGGCACCGATGGTGATGTCCTTGTAAAACTTCATCTGTAACTCCTCGAGCATGTTTAAACTGCTCATCTTTGATGAGGTTAAACAGAGTTCTTAACCCTGTCTTTGTGTGACAAGAGCGGGGGGGGAAAGGGATCATTAATGAGATCTACGTTTGCCCACCTCTGTGCTACGCGCAAGCCAAACATCTGCAGGAAAAGATGAGAGGATAGTTTTTCCTCTCTTTCTTTCTTTTCTTTGCTCTGCAGACGAATGCGAGGAGGCCAAGGTTCCCAGCTCTGGTATTTGGCATGGTGGCACTGAGGAGGCGCCTGGATATGTGATTTACTCTGAAGCCTCTGCCTCCTGCCCCTGTCTGTACTGACACTAGTAACCATTGTCTTCTCATCTGAGCCTACTCAGCCATAGCTGCTCTGTGAGCTGCCCATCTTTTGTTCTAGCTTCTTCCCCCACAAAGCTGAGTGCAATGGCCTGTCGGGCCGCCTGGATTATTCATGAACAGCAGGGACGTGTGGCTGTGTGTGTTGTTGGGTGGTAAAGGGAGGGATTGGGGGTTTGGGTGTGTGCGTGGAAGGGATGGGGGTGGCGTTGACTCCCAGTAGAGCCAGTGCATGAAGGATGGCCCTAAATAGTCTTCCTTTAGGAATGTGTATCTCAGTAGAAGAGGGGGATGGATCCTGACTGGAACTAGTGTACTGGTTACGTTTCTTTTTTTTTTTTAAATACAGTTTAATATAAATGTAACTTAAGATTGACAGTAATAATAAAACAAAGGAGAGGAATTTGTTATTAACATTCATTTGTTACAGTGTGAGCAACATATCCACTGTGACAGTTATTAAAATCAAAATTACATACCCTCAAAGATTCATTTAGACCTCTTACAGTGTGAACTGAGCTTTCAGTGAGGGTGGATGGATGTGGCGGTGATGCTTGAGGATCTATTCATCGAGGGGGGTTGGTAGATACAGGAAAAGCAAAAGAAGCGGGGGTGGGGACTGACGGGAGTTGTTGTGGGGATATGGGGATGGGCAACTGTCGAGCAACCCCCAAGGTACTGCCTGTTATGCCAAGCAGAATCAGTCTTTTTCCAAGAAGCTGAAGCTAATCTGTCATCCTCAACAAACGCTCCCTATCTCAGCACCCCTGACACCCCCACCCCTTCTTTTAGGTGCCTTCCTCTTCACACACAGAGGGATGGAGACGACACTTAATAGCCTTCAAATGTAGAAGAGCTAGGCTGCTGTTTTCTCTCAATGCAATATGTAAACTTCCCAAATAAATAAATAAAATCTATTACACACACGCAGATTGTGTTATTCTGCAAATGTGTTCCCCTTATAATCCAACAATCCACTGCAATCACTCTGCTTACACTCCCATTACTGGACTGGTAATCCTATAACAATTCCCTTGCCTTGAAAACGAGGTAAAACGAGCAAATAAACATTAAATATCTCCAAAACTTTCAAAAGAGATGAGCTGCAGAGCTGTCATTTTGCAAGAACTGGAATTACCACCATACAGGTTCATACTTCTGACTTAAGCCACTTTAAGAACCTTGATTCTGGTGGCATGCAGCATGACCTACACAACAATTCATCCTGGAAAACAGTCACATAATCTGATGAATGTCTTTGTGGAACCACGTCTCAGTTTCTGGTGCCTTGCAGATATTTTAGTTAATAATTTATGGTTGAAGGCTTTGCTTGTTCACTTTGGGGATATGGAGCATAATTTAACAACAAATAAAATCTAAATCTGCAAATCTGTTTCAGTGGAGTCGTGCGTTATTCCTGAGTTTCCTAACAAGGCACTTGCGTCTTTGGAATGTAAATAAACTGCATAAAGACGCAACACGAATGCAAAACTATTTGTGTTTCTAATCCTGAAAATTCTGTTAGACTCACTTGCACGTTGCCACCTTATTGCCTGCCCAGCTTGAGCCACTGATTTGTCTTTTCATCACTCTTGTAAACTTAAAACACCGATGTTCTTCAAAAGAAGCCAAAGAATACAGTAATGACAGAGGAGCTAACTAAAGAAAAGTCCTCTTTAACCCTAGGATCTCATGGGGCTTGTTCTAAAATATACTGTATGATCTAAAAATCCCAACTGCCTCTGCACAAACACAGTGGGCCTCAAACGGGCAGAGAACAGAGGGACTTTTGCTTCGCTTAACACATCTGGATGAATGGAGCGGCGTGTGCCCTTTCAGAAACACGTGGGACAACTCTCCCTCTCACCGCTTTGCCACTGGGAGAGGACAGCTCTCAACCACATTCCTGTTATTGTTATTCTAATTAGGTCCCAGAAAAAACAGGGGGGAGTGAAAAAAAAAAAAGGATGTGTGGTGTGCATGCACACATACACTCTCCCACAGTGGAAGAGCTTATTTGCAGTATGAACGCGAGGCGAGGCAAAGTGGTGCGGTGACAGGGGAATAGAGTCAGAGCAGCCATGTGTGAGATAGAGGCCCTGATGTCTTGCAAGGATTCAGCCAAGGCATGGGGTGAAATGGCACAATAATCAAGAGGACAGGCGGGAGGGAGGAAGCTAGCTCTGCCTTCACACGCAGTCGTCGTGAGGATATCTTAAGAGCACCTCTGCATTCCCCCTCATCCAGCGCCACTGTCTGTACGTGACAGCTGTGCACATGAAAACAGAGCCATAAACAAAAACAATTACTCTGGCAACTCCAGTTTACCGTTTATGCACTGAAAAGGTAATAAAACCGACGTCACAGCTGACACGGCACATTGCACACGCGTTTAAACGAAATGGCAACAACAGACGCATTAGACTCATGAAGCCTTTTTTCAGTGCTGCGGTATAACATCGAACAACTCTGCACTACAGCTTTGCAGGATAATAACTCTTATAAATGTATGAAAACATGAAGGTGCGCGCATTTACTTAACAAGCAGCTAACCTTTACCTATCAGTAGACTTTAGCATGTATTAAATAAAACAAAGGCCAGGTTCTTTTCTTACTAAATGGATATACGTCATGCCAACAAGCAGGCAGCATTGCCAGTAGCACAGGAAAATAAGCACTGGGATGTGAAATTCCAGACCATGGGAACCCAGACCAGCTCTGAATATATTCCTTAATCCTAGTGATGACTTTTAAGGAATCCAGAATGTTTCTTTTCAAACTCTCTTGTACAATGTTCTTATTGATTCATCAAAATATGCTGTTTTTCCTTTTTTTTTTTACAGTTTTCCATTCACTGCTCCCAAAGTATTGTCATTGATCAAACTCACTTCCCTTTCCTCCAACAACATCCAGTTTTAAATCTGTTTGTCCAAATTAAACAAGTAAAAGCAGGGGTTAGCTAGATTCTCCTGTTTTTTTTTATAGTAATTTGAGTTTCATAGTTGCCTTGAACACCAGATTCAGAGTCCTGTTGTGTCTTTCATTGCATGATTACAAGCTTGGCAGACAATTTACAATAGTAGGGCAGAATGCCGCAGGGACAGAGGGAAAAGCAGCCGAAAACCTCAGCGTGCTATTTCTTGATAGGAACCCTGGCCCCTGATACCACGCAGCCCTGGACTGATGCCAGGACGGTGATTTGAAGAATTCTTCTGGTTTCTGCGGCCCTGGAAGTGCCCTTTTTACAGGAAACGTGACATGAGCCAGCAAGGACAAACATCAGAAAGAAGGCAGTCGTGGCTTTTGTGATCAAGCTCTACAGTTGGCAGCTGTCAGCAGACGCATGACCTCTTGGACCTCATGTTGCTTTTGGGGAAAAGGATGTGATCCAGCTAACAGTTATCTAGCAAGTGGAAAGATAAGGGGGACGTCTACATCTGTGATGGTGAAACCCTCCAACCGACACAGATACTGGATGTCCTCTTGGTCTGTTATGTGCCAGACTGCCATGTTAACCAGCATCCTCCCCCCACTAACGGCTTAATATGGCCTCCCCCACCACCAATGGCTGCCGCTACCTCATTAATGCCCAATCGTCCAGCTCTGGGACTATTGTCGGAGGGGGAGGGAGCCCATGCTTGAATTCCGCAAAGCAATTTGAATATGTAATGTGCCAGCCAAGATATAATCACCAAATCCTATTCAGTGATTAAAGCACACTTAAATTGCACTCACTTAACATTGCTACACAGAAAGATGCAATAAGCTGGTTAATCTGCTGCTGGCTTTACAGATGTCCCTTTACATGTTTACATTCATCATTTGCACTTTGAACATATTTTGCACATTTTCTTGGATAAAAATTCCTCCACTTGTTTACCACCCCTGCTCGTCAGATCTTTCATGTCTGCGCAGAGACAACAGGCGTAGAGACATGGGGGCTCCCTGGGGTTTGCCAACTCCCCTTCCTCCTCCCTCCTCCAAAAACAAAGCCTCCCCAGTTGCAAGCCTGACCCAGTAACCTGGCTAGCAGCCTCGGGGTGTAGCACACCCTGTCTTAGGGCCCATGTGAGCACACAGGGCTAGCATTTGTGTACAGAGCAAAGTCACTTTCGTCAATGCAATCGGCTCTTATGGGGATTAGAACAGCTCCTTTTAGACAGGGCTGATTGTGTGGTAAATGTGTAGAGGCCTAGCAGGCAGAGCTCGGGAGGGTGTAATACTGGCCGGGCTAATCTTGCCGGACACAGGCATCTTTCTTTACAGTCGCTTCACAGGAATGGCCTCTTACTTTCAGCACCAAGCCATGATATGTATCTGATTTCTGTACATACACGTTTAGAGAAAGAAACATTTGACACAACTTATTGTGACTTGGAAAATGACTGACACCTTTCCCTCAAACTGGGTGCACTGACTGTTATTTTCTTCATAAAACAATTCAAGGCAGCAAAACCCATCAGCCGATGACAATAAAGTCATCGAAACATTTGGAAAATCACCACCTCTTCAACAATGTGTTCTTAAGAATCATATAAGACATCTTCCAGAGGAACTGTCATAAGCGTGCTCCACAACAAATCAGAAGTAATTAGAGCGTTCAGGTTCTCAGACATTAGCGGGAGAGTATGCAAAACATCTTACCCCTTGGCTCCCCTTGAAGCAAATCGCTGGCTGATTTGATAGTGATGCCTGAGGAGAGAGAGAGAGAAAAGGAGACACTGGTCAGTGATTGAATCAACAGCTCATGCATTATGAGTAAAGAAATACCGCCATTGTTTCTAGATAACTGCCGTTTGGATTAGGGAACTTAAAACGCTAAAATGTTGCCATCACTCCAAGCTGGTCCGCTGCTCAGATGCTTCTTGCTTTAATCAGAGGAGACTAATGTGAGCGTTAATCGTTCCATATCCTGCAAAAAACTTTGCTCATGTCAGTCGGCTGGCCGAGCGCGTTTGTGCGCGGGTGTGCGCTTCGGCTGATTTCCCCTCTAAATGAATAAAAGGCTAAAAAGCAGATCCCAGAGGAAAGACAAAGTACGCTCTGAAACCAATTATATGTCTTTGAAAAAAAAAGCACTTTTAAAAGCCTGCACTGTGCTGGAAATACTGTACTGCTCTCCAAGACCACAGTGAAACCTGGCTTAAGCTCCTGAACACAATATTGTTTCTCTCCCAGCTAAATGATAAAGAAATATTTGAAAAATCCCTTTAAAAATGAAGCCTGCTTTTGAGTCGACACGACTCTCAGTAAATAGCTGGAGACTGTTATCCACGAAACACAGCTTTGCCTGTGATTGACAGGGCTCGTAATTTATTATTAACAGCTTTGAGAAATGTCTTCCCTATTGAGTATTGTTTTGATTTTCTTCATAATCCATTAGCTTTTAATATTGAATGGAATAATAAATATTAAAGCACATAACACAGCCGTAAGGCTAAGTCTAACTTGTTAAAGGCCCAGATTTGATCATTTACTCACTAAAAGAGCCGCTGTTTGACAGAATTGAAATAATTGGTTAATTGAAGAGCTTTTATAACACGTAACTAGTGGTTTTACAAATGTCAACAGACTGTTTATTTATTAACAATTAGCAAGATTTCTTTGAGGGGGTTGCCAGGTTGAGGAAAAGCCCTCTGACTGATGTTTATTGTTCTACCTCAGTGGCATTTAAACCACATTTATTAACAACTGCAAACATGACGGCTTATTGGAAAACGAAGACTAATGGGTGTTTAGTGACGGCTCGTCACATTTAAATAAAACTAAAGGAATTTAATACAACTTGGGAAAACATAAAGTTGTTACTGATTTGTAACTTGAAGTATTAGTAAAAATGTTATTGACCTTTAGTAAAACCACTGTTATTTGCTAAAATGGCATCCATTACAAAGAGCTGCAGACTAATTCATCAACATAAAACAAGCAATTGTTCTTATTCTTATTTTTGAGCAGAAAGCAGCAGTGGTTTCCTTGTTTCCTTAAATACCTGCTGGTTTTTGGGTAATTATGGGTAATTATGATTTTACAATAATGTTATAACAGTTGTGACAAACTGTTATAACATTATAAAATGGTTTAGTGCATTAGATCTTCAGCTACAGCCCTTATGTGATAAGCTTTTATAGTTTCCTTAATAAAATCATTCTCTAGCTTGAGCTTTACAAAAACACATGTATGAAAAGCATAAATAAATCATAACTAGTAACAGAAACTCTCAGGTTGCGGCTCCTTGGGACAACATCTTTCACAGCTCGGTGGGAGACCAGCGGTCTAAAACCGTATTTACTATGGGTGGTCTTTGACTTGGAAAACTTTTGCAGTAACCTCTCCTGCCTGCCTGCTGTGGCCTGGGAGAAGCTGTCAGGTCTATGAGCTCTGGAGTTTACTCTGCTTCACAGACCAATGAGCTCCGGAGATGGGCGGGCGTCCAAGCGTGTAAAGGCCAAAAAACAATACACAAGAGCACAGCAACAACTTGCAAAACCGTGCCACGCCGACCCAATGCGTACTACACAGCTGATCCACCGACTCCCAAACCCAGAGTTAGTTTTGGGCTGTTGTCTTTTATGGCCCGTGACCGGAAATAGACTTGTTTTGATGGTTAAACAGGAAACAAACAAACTATATTTAAGCAAATATGACTTCAGTCATAACTGGGACTAACTGTCTTATCGAGCATTGCTCTGGGAAAGACAATTTAGACAGACTAAATTATCCCGGTCTAATCTAATGGACCATAAAAACAATAAAGCAGTCTCCAGATTCGGAGCAGTCGAATAATTTGCTTGATAGCTTGTTCATTAATTTATTCATCAGAGCGGAATAGACAGGGGGAGAAAAAAGCCTTTTAAAGAACATTTAATGATCGGCAGGGACAGTAAGTAGTGCGCATTTGGAAACGCAAAGCAGAACTTATGATACCAACAGAGGACGGTAGTAGTCCCCAACCACATTTTGTTTATAGGAAATTGCCTGCGTTTTCCCATAATCTAAATGTACATATATTTTTAGATCTAGTGTACTGACACGCAAAAACAAAACAGCGAAAACAAGCCCAGGGGATAACCACAAACCTTTGTCATAAAATAAATCTAATACCTTTTGGTTTTCAAGCAGATTACGATTTGATAAACGAGCAGTAACTTCAGATTACAGGAAAATTCAGTCACCAGAGTGAAATGATTTGTTGTTATAATCACAATAAATCATGCTCAGCCTGCCTTTTACTGTAACACAGCCAGAAGAAAGTAACGCAGTACACAATTATCTACCAAAATCGCTTTTGTCGACGACATTTGAACCGTCTGTAATCGGGATAAGTGGGCAAACTTCACAGTTTTCTCCCTAAAATAAGGAACTGTCTTATTTTCATGCAGGTCCCGGAGTTGGGAGGCGATTCAAAAACAAGAAAATATAGAGAGGAAAAAAGATCCACAAGCTCCAAAGTTGGTGAACCTGATCAATTGTCTTACCTTCAAGTTCTGGTAGGCTTCGAGGGTCCGGATGGCGGTGTCAGTGAGCTTGACGTGGTACAGAGTTTGATTCGGGGTGTTTTTGTTGATTTTAGCACAGGAGAGCCCATACCGATGCTCCTGTCTCAGCGCTGCCATTTCTACAACTGAGAGCTGCTGCTGGCGACATTCTGCCTGAAACGTCACCGAGGAGACGACCGTCTGTGGGCGGAGCTAACACACACACTTACAGGAGCACGCACGCACGTACACACGCGTACTTTCGCTTTCGAGAAGTTCCAGTCGTCGGACACCCCGGTCTCTTTTTATCTGCTCTTTGATCCGTTCGCGGTTTGGGGTTTGGTCGAAGTTAATCTCATCCACCGGGGTTTTGGTAAATGCATGTCGTCACTGTTTGCAACGTTAGAATAAGGTAGACTATAAAAAGTTACACCTGATGGTATGTTAGCTGTAATTTATGTTTAATTTCTGTAGCATATTTTCGAGTTTTAACTGCAGACAGCAGACAAGTATAATAAATAGTTAACCTGCTATCTTAACCTATCTATCTATCTATCTATCTATCTATCTATCTATCTATCTATCTCTCTCGCTCTCTCTCTCTCAATATATATATATATATATATATATATATATATATATATATATATATATATATATATATATATCTTGTCTAACAGTGGCTACAAGGAAACTTTAAAATTTGAATCATTTTATTCAGAAAATCTTCATTTAAAATTTAAGAAAATAATACAATATTTATTGACGTGTGAGGAGAGGATCTGGAACCAAACAATTTTTTAAATTATTATTATTATTATTATTATTATTATTATTATCATTATTTCCTTTAAATCTGGCTAAAAACTAAAGCAAGTATTAAAGAAATTCCAAACCAAACTCCTTACTTAAAAACATGTGTAGCCTATCTTATCTCCATATAGCAGAAATCAAATAAGCACTTTCATTCATTTCTTAACAGATAACTTACTTTAGCTGCTGATTAAAGAGCACAGCCAGCTCTTATTTACGTATACATATTAGCCAGTTCTCTACTTGAGGGTTTACAAACTATTTTTGAAATAAAAGTGTGATCATAAACCACTTAATACCTAGTGTATTTTGCAATGCTTCAGATTTTGTTATTGTTGTGTTGATATGGTAAAATGAAAATTGTGGGAAATAATTTTACAGTGATCTGTTATTGAAACAATGTCAGTGGGTTATTATTTTCTGTTTTTTTTTCTGTTACATTAGCACAAACCTGATAGCGTTATATCATTACCTGTGAACGATAGGGCTGTTGACCCACAGCCAGAGGCTCCTGGATTCAGGGCAGGGCGTTTTTCCCAGTGATTGAGCTCCCGCACTCATGGGCATTGTCATGAAAGGGATTTTAAATCCAAAAACTTTCACTTCCTAGTTTTAAAAAAAAAGAGCAGAATAGTTTATCGCACTTTTTATTATGAGATAAATCTAATTGGAAGTGTAGAACAAAAAAGAAATCTCACTTTTCCAAATATCTTGCTCCCATACATGTTTGGACAAATGCTTTTGGGCCACACCTCATAATCTTCAAAGTCAGAGTTTTTCAGTCTTGTTGCCACAGTTGTGTCAAATCAAGCACCTTAGCCATGCAATGGGAATGATACCATAACACAATGCAACCAGTATAAGTCAGTTTCTGAAATGTCTTTTCTCTTGGATATTCCATGGTCAACTGTAAGTGGTATTATTACAAAGTGGAAGCATTTAAGAACCACAGCAACTAAAAGGCACAAAGGCACCGACCACGTAAAGTCGTAGAGTATGGTCACTGATGTTGTAAAAGTTGCCAATGCGCTAGTGATTCAATAACTTCCTCTGGCATTAACATCAACAGGAAACTGCACCAGAAGCTTTGTGGCACGAGTCAATGGCCAAGCAGCTCTTGTAGCTGTAATATGTAGACAACCCAGTGCTTTTACTCATGTAGTGTATATATGTTGTGTTGCTTTAGTGTAAATCTGCTGTTGGCCCGGGGTGTAAAGTTAAATAGCAGCTTAAAAAAATCTGGCTTGTGTGTTTTAAAGATGAAACATTTGCATATATTTTCTTTACAACCATGACAAAAGCAAACATCGCATGGAAAGCGTGATGGATAAAACACTGCATTTGTTTCCATTTCTAACGAATAACTGTGACTAAAGCCAAATGGATTGTGCATAAACTGTAATCCACGGTTATCTTTGCAGCCTGGGTGTTATCACGGGTCATCTGTGAATCCTGTGACACTTCAGCGAATATACAAATCTCCAGTGCAACTTGGGGTAAATTAAGTGGGAGCCTGTGTCTGCTGAGAGCTCATTGGTAGATACTGCATTCATGGAAACTGCATTATGGAGCACAACGGTGAAGTCATTAAGAAGCTTACAGACGTTCTGGCAGATTAGGTTTTTCTCTTCTAATCCTGTAGATTACCACTGCACAAGCCCTGCTGGCTGAGAGTGCGTCGATGCGTTGCAGTTTCTTTACATTGATCATTTTTGTGTGTGTGTACTAAAGTGTCATCACTGAACTACGTAGCCTAAGACTGATACGAGCGGAAAAAAGGACAGGTCAAAGTGCGCCAGAAGTGCCGAAAGTAGGCAGGGGACCAGCGCTTTGAAAAAACCACTGATGAAGCTAGGATTTAAGGATCTGACCTGGATTTACTGAAGCGCAACATGGATTTTTGTAAATATTATTTGAAGGAGATATTTTGTTGCACTGACACACCATAGTTGGTGAACAGAACTCCTAATCTACACCTAAGGAACTACTGGGTGAACAACGAGGATCATCTCTTTTGGAGGCCCATGCTCTCTGTAGTGAAATGGAGACAGAGCCATGTTGTGAAGCGCATAATGACCCTGGAGTAACGGCTACAGAGTCTGATGTGAAGGAGGCAATTTTTGGACTTGTTGATGGAAACAGTCTCAATGAGCTGCCCCGTGCGCCTGCAGAGGAAGGCGAGGAGCTGTTTGGGAGTGAGCAGGCTGAAACAGAGAGAAGTGCAGCAGAGAATAAAGACACTGAGATAAAAAGCCCCTCTGATCCTAAGCAAGAGAGTGGAGAGACAGGATGCAAGGCAGTGAAAAAATTCAAAAAATCAAACAGTTGGAAAATGGTAAGATTTCAAGACCCATCAACAGAAGATGATGTGTTGGAGAGGGACAGCTCCACGGAGAGTCTCTTTCCTGAATATGCCACACAGGAGTGGACTTCCACAAGCTTTGAAGAGCTGTTCATGGCAGAAGATTGGACAGAGATTACAGGTAAGATACATTATGTGTTGGTAGGAAATCCTTTAAAAAAAGTAATAAATTAGATTTTATAACCTTTATCTATCTCATATAGTTTTGACAACAAACTAAAACAAATGACCAAAACGTGACCGAGCTCAGGCCCGGCCTGTTTGTGGCTGTTTCTGAGCACGTGTTTACCCACAGCAGATTGACCCCATTTCCTTCTGCACAATCTTTTCTTCTTTCCTCATGCAGAGGACCGGCTGTTGAGGAAGAAAGTGCTGGAGCCTGGGACTCCACAGGGCCCGCGCCCTGCCTGGGACCAGGAGGTTACTGTAAAGATGCAGTGTGTCCTGGAGGACTGCACTGTGGTGGAAAAGGACTGCAAGCTTGTCTTTGTTATTGGAGAGGGAGATGTGAACCAGGTGAAAGCTTTTAACCCATAAGCCACTGCCACAACGTGTGTTTCTGCATTATTGAGAGTGTGTATTACATCACACTTGTTTGTCTCTGTATTACATCACACAGTGACGGATAGAGACACAAAAAGTAGGTCAGGAAATCTCTCTAGCCAAGCTGCTGAGTCCGTGAGCTAACATCAGCATGCTAACATGAGAGTGACTCAGAACATGGGGCTGTTTGTGATTAAAACAAAAGAAAAAAGAAAAACACAAACTATAGTCGAGGTCAGAAGCAAGAGCCAGGCTGAAACCAAAAATCTGGAACTGGTTAATTACTACTTAATTACTGCTCATAAGATAATTACAGATGAAATAATTTGTTGCTGCGCTGCTAAAACGAGGCAGAATCCTCTGGATGAGGTTCAATTCAATTCAAATCAGTTTTTTCTCATATAGCACCAGTTCTCAACAATAGTCAATCAAGACACTTTGTATTGTAAAGTAAAGACCCTAAAATATTAGAAAGAAATCTCAACAATCACACGATCTCCCATGCGCCAACACTTGGTGACTGTGGGAAGGAAAAACTCAATTTTAACAGGAAGTAACTTCATGAGATAGCTATTAGTTATGTAATCATAAAAAACAGAATTGCTCACCAACGTTTTTCTGTCTTATTTATTCAGAAGATATTCTGAGCTATATATGAATATCTAAACCAAATGTAAAGATAAGCCATCCAATAAATATTAGACTTAACCATCAACCTCTTGTGGTGGCACAAGAGGAAACCTCAGTGGCACACGCGTAAAAATATTGCTTGTCCTCTAATATCAAAACAACCAAGTCCAAACGAGACCTATAAGACCAACCAGACAGACTGACATTGACAGTCATCAAGCTAGCATATCGGAAAACCAGGTTCAGATACTTGGAGTTCATCATCTAACGTTGCAGTCAGTTAGAAGAAGCAGACACTGAAGAGTTGTGTCTTTTGTGTAATTCAAATAATACGTACTCAATCCTCTAAATGACTTGTACTTTGAGACCTGCAGGCCTTGGAGGAGTGTGTCATGTCCATGCAGAAAGGAGAGATCACATTACTGCTAACAGATTCGCAGTATGCCTATGGACTTCTGGGAAGGTAAGGACTTTCCAGTTATTGTTGTTTGATGATAGTGTTATGAACTAATGAAATGCAATGAAACGGAATCAAGAAGTGGGCTGTTACTCTTTTTTTTTTCAACATGAATGACAATTAGATATCATCCCAGTTAGCCGCCCAGACCTCTTGAACCTGTTGCTGTGGGGGCGGCCTGGTTATCCAGGGGTAGCAGGGTTAATGGACCATAAACAGGAGCAGATGGCTTCCACCTAACAGCCTGCAAAGGCTGCCTATCACCGGTGCGTTCGCAACATCCCGACCTATGGGAGCGCAGCGCTCACGTTATGGCCACTGGTTTGGGTTTATAACCTTTACACCATTAAAGAGTCAGGATAAACACAGAGGAGATTGGTGTGTCACTGCAGAAAACCCGATTGTTTATAGTTTAAATGTTTGTTCTAGATAACCTGAACACATGAGAATGAGACAGTAATGCACCACAGTGATTAGATGAGATTGTGTACAACACCAGTGAAAAGACTTAACGAAAACATATTAGCAGATGTTTTTAATGCGATTTGTTTCCCCCTGCATGATGTTGCTGTAACATTTTTTCCGCACAGCATTTTAATCCATATTAAGCAATTTCATAAAAAGTAAAATTGTGTCCATTAATTTAATTCTAAAAGCCATAATGTGAGCTCTGTACTAATGTTTGAATAGCCCCACACCCATTAGAGCAAATTAAAGATTATTAGACAGTGGCTCTCTGACTGGAGAGTAGTAACAAATATCACATTTGTCTGCATTTTTTTCTAGGTGTAAATCATACTGTACCATTAACTGAGAAGCTGTAATTCAGAGTAATTCATAAGAAAAACATCTATACGCCCCAAAATACTATGTATCAGTGAAAGACTGAAAAAGGTTCAGTGAACTTTGTTCAGATTTACTGAGCACAGTGTTTTTCCCCTAGTGTGCGTGTAGGTTATAATGAGTGCTGTACATAAGGTTCTGTTTGTGTTACGGAGATATGTGCACAACGTGATGTGTGAGAGGTAAGGACGAGGAGTGTCTGAGGTGTTGTCTGGAATCTGGCCCAGCGTTGTGCGTGCAGTAAGAGACAGCAGGAGGTTAGTTAATGATTGTTTTGATGGAGCTGATTAGGGCTGTGTGCTGTGGAGTCAAACTTATTTGTGCCTAAAGGTAGACAATCAGAGCTTCGTGCTGGTTTAGATTATATTCGTCTGTCACTAAACTAAATATTTAGTGTGACGTTTGAGAATTTTAGTAGTGTGGCATGTTTCAAGGGATAAGCTTGTACCTGCCTGCGTAAATTTAAGCAGCAACAGATGTCGTGTTTCACTGTAGACGTGATGGCTGTAAAATATAAGACAATGAGGCTAAATCTCAGCAGCCTCTTTCTGTTTGAAGGCACATTGCTGAGTGGATTGAACTGTGTTAGTCACCTGTTGCGCACAATGCCACTTCACCGTTGTCTGCAAGAAGGGTGCCAGTGTGATTCAGCACAGGGCGGTGGAGTGGTCTTTAGTTCGGTGTGTGGGTGATGGGCTGGCTGCTGCTGCATGCTGTGATCATGAAATGCAAATGTGAATATTGAAAAGAGGTGAACACGAGGATGATGAAACGCTGACAAAAGTCGGCAGCGTTTAGCCGCTTGGTTACAGAATAAAAGTACGCTGACGTTTGTCCTGTGAGAAAGAAAAGCTCAGAGCCCTTTAAAGACTACAAGTGACAAAAGACTTCATCATGTTCGCCTTTTTGTGGAACAGAAGTGTGCGTCAGTTCTGTTCCCGCTGAGAGATGCTACTTAGTCAGAGACACAGACTGCATCCCCTCAATCAGCAGGTCATTATCAGAGAGGAGTGGAAGCTAACATCTGTTGATCTCTGGACGGGCACTTTAGCATTCATAAAACCTTCAGGAGCCGGAGCGAGCCTACCTCATCTGTCCTGCACAATCCCAAAGTCAACAACTTTATCTATCACCAGTAGCTGCTTTCTTTTTTCGTCGCTGTACGGCTAAACTCGCAAAAGGAGGAACTGTAATTTGAAAAGTTTACATTATGCACAGCACATGTATTTTTAGCTCTGTCTCACTGTGAAGAGAGTGCACCCTACGGTTATTTTGGCCAGCTGTCAACAAACATAAACAGAAGGTTTAACACTCGTGTTGGCACCAAAGGTGTTGGCGTACGTTTACTCCTGGCATTACTGAGAACTAACTCAGCGGCATACATGTTAAAGTGGAGTTAATTAGACCACTGGGAAGTGTCAGAGTTAAATTAATAGTTTTATCCAAGTCCAGATGGACAGTGCCAGCCAGCTAATTATTCTAGTTTTGCAACAATGTGTTATGAGGGTCTTGTGTGCTATTTATCATCAATCCATGTATTGTTTATTTGGCACTGCTGTTCAGCTTATTACTATTACAAGTATTATTAAAATAAAAAAAACAACAACTTTAAATTTCTTGGTTTACAAAATAAAACATTTTAAAACAAACTTCAAATAGAAATATTAAGAGCATGGACGTGGTGCAAAAGCCAAGCTTAGATATGACATGTCTACATGATATATACACTCACCAGCCACCTTATTAGGTACGCCATTGTAATATTGAGTTGGAGCTCTTGTTGCGTTCAGAACTGTCTTAAGTCTTCATGGCATATATTCAACAATGTGCTGGAAACATCCTCCAGAGATTGACATGAGAGCATCACACAGTTTGTTGGCTGCCATGATGTGAATCTACAGTTGAACCACATCCCAAAGGTGCTCTGTTAGTTTGAGATCTGTTGACTGTGGAGGTCATTTAAACACAGTGAATTGTAATGTTCAAGAAACCAGTTTGAGATGATCTGAGCTTTGTTACATGGTCTGTTATACTGCTAGGAGCAGCCATCGGAAGATGGGTAAGCTGTCATCATGAAGGGATGACATGGTCAGGAACAATAGTCAGGTACTCTGTGTTTTTAAACAATACTCAGTTGGTACTGCAAATAGTGCCAAGAAAATATACCACACTCCATTACACCACCAGCAGCCTGAACTGTTGATACAAGGCAGGATTAATGCTTTCAGGTTGTTTATGCTAAATTTAACCCTACCATCCGAAGGTCCCAGCAGAAGCTGAGACTCATCAGACCAAACAACATTACTGTGATTCTTTACTATCCAGTTCTAGTGCATCTGTGCAAACTGGAGCCTCGGATTCCTGTTCTTAGCTGACCAGAGTGTTGGTCTGCTGCTGTAGCCCATCTGCTTCAAGGTTTGATGTGTTGTGCATTCAGAGATGCTCTTCTGCATACCTTGATTGTAACAAATTGGGTTACTATTGATAAGATAAGATAAGATACGATACGATACGATACGATAAGAGTCTTTATTGTCATTGCACAGCCACACATAGTACAATGAAATTGGAAAACTGTCCCACGTCGGCACGTACAACACAACACAACACAACACAACACAACACAACAACTTATGTAATAAAAGTAATAAAAAGAAAAATAAGTGTATATGTATTGCACATTGTTATTATTGAACCTTGTTATGAATATAAATATTATTATTTTTATTGTTGTTACCCCCCGAAAAAGTCCAGGGAGGTAGGCAATCAGGTCAGCTGTTTGCATTGATTAGGGCTATTGTCCTGTTGTAAAAGCTGTCCTTGAATCTGTTCGTCCGTGACCTCAGCAGCCTGAACCTTCTGCCAGACGGCAGCAGCTCAAATACCCGGTGTCCTGGGTGTGCCCAGTCCTGTAGGATGCTGTGTGCGCTCTTGAGACAGCGAGTGCTGTAGAGGTCCTTCAGGGAGGGAAGAGGATGTCCAATGACTTTTGGGGCCATATTAATGACCCTCTGAAGTGCTTCCCTGTCAGATTGGCAGAGTCAGACCATTCTCATCTGAGCCCTGACACCAATGAGGTATTTTCTCTCAGACAGAATTGGCATTTACTGGATATTTTCTCTTTTTTGGACCATTTTCTATTAACCCTAGAGGTGGTTGTGTGGAAAAACCCACTATATTACATGTTTCTGAAATGCTCCAACTGGCCCGTCTCACACCAACAACCATGCCACTTCACTTTTCTTCCCCTTTTCTGATATTGAGTTTGAATTTCAGCAGCTCATAGTAACCACCAGTGTAGATACTAAACTCAGTTGTTTGCATGTGGTCAGCTGATTAGATATTTGTCAGTATTTAGAGCACTCATCAAACATCCCTTTTCTGCTTTCAGGCTAACGAATGTTAAGATACATTCATATAAACTTGGCAAAGTGGCACTTAGAGTTTATTTTGAAAATAGTCCAAAATTAAAACCTTCATTTGATTTCCAGAATAAATTATAATAAGTGTGGTCAGATCGACTCAGTTACCATTGGGGTTTTGTATTATCAGTATGTGAGTTATACCATCTCCTGACACGACAGTAAAGCATCAAAGTACACACATAACTAGAAGATTGTAGTGTTCTCAGCTAAGGGGCCAAAATCCTATTTTACAATTTTAAAAACAGTTGTCTGGATCAAAAAAATACAAAATAAAATAATTAGTTCCTTCTTTCTCTGCTCCTCTTCATCAAGTTCATAAGAGAGAATGTGAAGTGCAAAACGCAATTGCAATATACATATGAATAGCCACTAAATGAAGGGCAGAAGCACTGTGGAAGAACAGGAGACGGCTATTGTCAGTTTCTGAGGAGAGAAAAACAAACAAGTGGAGGGAAGGAATCTCCTTCTCTTTGGCCCCAGGGGATGTGGGCTTGGTAGCTTCTGGAGCTTTGCTTACACCACCTTTACTCTTCTGACTTTATTGTTGGAAAGGTGAAAGACACTTTATAAAGCTTCCGTTCATGGGAAAGTACTGTAAGACTCACCTTAATAATCATTGTAATTTTGTAATATGTGGATCTCAGTGTGAGTGCAAAACGTTTTTCCTTCTAATATCAACTGGATCCAACTGAAGAATTGACTGATAAAATCCTGGAGTGGTTTCCTCCAATATTCTAAAGACTGAGAAAGGCATTCCTGTCTGACAGTAAAGGGAAACTTTGTTACTTTTGAACAACAAATTCTGTTTGCAAGTCTTTGTGAGTACTGGAGCATGTGTGAGAAAATGTTCTAAAGTCATTTGGACTCTTTTAAGTGTAAAGACTGTCTCAGGAGATGTTGCTTGAAGCAGTGTTGCTTAGGTCTGAAGACTACACGCTTCCAAACAAATAAATCAAATTGCTTTGTGGGTAATTGGTGTGCAAGTTTCGACACAGAAGAAGAATCTCTGATTTTGATCGGTTTCCTTGAGATTGTCTGTGTGACAGTGTTGTTGGCGTGCAATGCTGGCTTGGAAGAGATGGGAAATATAATAAAATGTTAACAAACACATAGGGATGTGAAAAAGTATTCCGCCTCTTTCTGATTTCCTTTTTTTCATAATTACACATTTTAGATAATCAAACAATTTTAATATTAGTCAGAGATACCTAGAGTAAATAAATAGAGTAAATGCAAAAATGCAGTTTTTAAATGATGACTTCATTTATAAAGGGGGGAGGGGAGCCCAGCATATCAAATTACTCAGTTATGGTCTGATTTCATGATTTAACAATAACTGGGAGAGCTCCAAGGAGAAAACCGCAGCCAACCAAAAAGAACACAGAGCCTCATCTCACATTTGCCAGAAAAACATCTTGGTGATCTTCAAGACCTTTGAGAAAATATTCTGCAGACTGACGAAAGTCAAATTTTTGGGAATATTTTACTCCCGTCACATCTGGGGTAAAACTAACACAGCATTTAATTAAAAGATCATTACACAAGCTGCCAAACATGGTGGTGATAGTTTTTGTTTGAGTTATCTTTGTATTAAAATTTGTTTAATGATCTAAAAGATGTAATTGTGGGGGGGAAATCAGCTGTTTACAGCACTTTATTTCTTAGTCTATTCCTATCTAAGCAGTGCTGTGAGGCTAAACATCTGTTATAAGGCTTTATTATCCTAACACGCTCACATGCTGATATTAACAACTTTGACACGTAAGCGTTCCATACTGTTCTACTTAGCTGTAAACACACAGTACAGTTTATGCTTATAGGGATATCATTCACCTTTCAGGTTTCTCATCACAATATTAATTCAGTTAAAATACCGTGACCCAATGATACTGTGAAGTGGTGAACTGTCTTATGCTTAATTTATGGTACTAGGTTTGCTGAGGTTATCTGCTCACAGAGAGCCTACGGAGAGGAGTTTTCAACCACCGCAAACATATTTTCAAGCTGTTTTCCAAAATCTCACCTGTGACATTCACCAGGAATAGGACAAATGTTTAAAAAAGAAAGAAAAAAGAAAGAAAAAAGAAAGAAAAAAGAAAGCGTACAGCATGAAAAGTCAAGATAGTGGCTGCAGTGGACACTAGGCATTGTTTTTAACACTCAGTTTCACTTCAGCTCTTTGTGTTTTTATAATGTTGCTCTTCTTGGCAGCTGTTTTAAGGACCTACAGTAGCCAATAGACAGGTTGTACCACATATTTTTGACACTACCGCCATCTGACAACAGACACTCTCTGCTGGTAGACGGGCTGTCCACACACTACCCCTGCTGACCCATAATTTCCCCATTAACCAACAATGCAATACTGTGAATGATGCTAGCAGTGATGTCACCAGAGATCAAGGAATGTCAAGGATATACAGACACTTGATGAATTAACCTTTAATGACCCCAAAAGAGTGGGACCCAAGATAAACTTTGAGGTGACTAATTGAAGTGACACCTGGGAATGAAGGACACGGCTTAAATATAACCGGTTATGTAATATATAAGTGGGTTCGCTATTCAATTAAAGCTTGAAACGTTCACCAGTGACGATCTAAAAAACAATGGACAGTGAGCAAAGTCTACAAATAGCATAAGTGACGCAGTTACATGGCTATTAAAGTCTACCAAAGTATTTCCTGCGCACTCATTTAATTCATTTCCTGTTTTTAATCTAACTGTTACTTCATGTTAAGCCTCAGGCTACTCACTCGGACATACGGGACATCCAGCCTTTGTAAAACAGATAAAACAGCTTGTCAGTTTTCAAGTGTACGCATGTGCGTGTGTGACATAAAATAACAAATATTTAGTTGGAACAAACAGACAGTATACAATGACCGTTGAAATAGCACTCTGTTTGTTCACATTTTTGAAGATGTTAAGCTAAGTGTGGAAATCTCAAGGCCTCTGAGGCACACCCATATCCGACAGGGAGGGAAGCAGACAGGTGCCAGCGACACTTCTTTAAGCAGGAAAGCGCACAGATAGATTCACAGTGATCAAGCCTGATCAAGTCTGACTGTGAGTAAGGATAGACGACTGGCATAGTGGCTTGTTCGTGTCCAAAACACAGACAGAAAAGCAGTTTGACGTGTTCTGTGTTGCAGGAATAATTAAAAGGGTGTTGTGTGGGATTTATGGCCATGCACTGGTGCCAGTTTTAATGGGTCTTTGGCTAGCTAGAGACAGGGATTACAGGAATTCAGAGTAGTCAAACTTGCACACTGGAGTCCTCTAAAAAGCTCACAGTGGGCAGCTATGATGACACTAAACATAATTTGAATGCTGGTTGGCTGAAATGTTGACTTGAGCAGGAAAGGAAACAACATCAAAGGTCACCACAAAGACGAATAACCTCAAACCATCAAAGCTCAAAAAGAGAAGTACAGACGATGGCTGGTGGGCCCAGTTTTGGACACTTATGAACTTCTGGTTTCACTTCACTAAATTTTTTTTATTTTTCTCTGTGACTTGTGTGTCCTACCTGACAGAGGCTAATCCTTGAGATGAGCCAAACAAGAGACATACTTTTGACACCGCCCCCACGTGACAGTGTACAGCTCCATCATGTAGACTACTTTGTGCAGCGCCTATGGACCACCAGCATGCTCATTTAGGATGTGTGTGCATTTGTTCTTTATGCAAGCTAATCTCTCTTCCTATCACCCACTGTAACAAGACACGGCCAAGAACTGGCAGTTCTGCTTTCCATTACATTAGTTACTTGCCAGCAGACAGGTAGGATGACTCACTTGCCACGCAAGTGCACTGGTGTCTGTCACTGTAGTGCACACAAGCTCACCTCCCCCGTCTCTTTAAATCTAACCATGTTGTCCATTCAGAAAATCTTTGAGGTGGAGTTCCTCTGTGTGACTCACTGTGCAGAACCACCTGGGTCAAATGAATAATGTGACCTTTGAGATGCTCCTCTGTGGAAAACCCGTTTACATAAACCATTCATCTCCACACGGGTGTTTCCACCCTGTGCAAAATTAGTTAGGCAAACAATTGGCTGTTTGGTATAACTCACAGTACTATGAGCAACTTTGTGCCTCGCTTCACTGTTTGTCATCAGTGAGGGATTCCAGAAGCAGATGTGAACAAGATGAACTTTTGGCTTCACTTGTGTCACGTGACCTGAACAAGTTTGACTGTAGCTTTTGGTCTATGCGTGTGTGCCTGTGTGTCCCTTTCCCAGCAAAGAGACAGCAGGCTGACTTGAAACCACACCCAGTCCTCAGGCTTCAGGAGCAGACCAGCAAGCACTGACAGCTGTAACACGCTCTAGATAAGATCAGGCTCAGCTTTGAGTCGGCATGCCTACTTCTGCTTGCTACAACTGCCCAGTAGATTGTGGCTTTAACATATCAAACTAAAATTAGCTAAAATTAAATCTGAGCTGAACTGACCTTTTGCTTTTCCGTCTGAAATCTAGATGATGAAGTTGTTTTGGCGCCGCAAGCAGTATTTTGCCACTCAGGCCACTGTTTGAACTGTGCATGTCCTTCATCTAATCTCCCTGGATGTTTACCTTTTTCCCCTACTGCTAGCAGGCTTATCTCTCACATCGACAGCCTGGGTTGTAATATAGCACTGCCCTCATTTATATCTACTTCTGCTTTCTGTGGTCAGGCAGGGGGTATTTAGAGGGAGAGTAAATCTCCTAAACTGAAATGTTCTTTTATTGAATTTTAGGTAGACTGTTTATTTTAGAGCAGTAAGGCCTGGTAGAGTAACACTGTTACTGGATAAGGATTTATAATTCTTGTCTAGTTTTAATCTTACAGTGCTTACTTTCAGCTTTTTATTTATCGTTGCTGGTTATTGTGTTCCTCTTTTATCCCACTTTGATAGGCCCGGTTAACTTGGCACTGCATGTTTTCCCCTTAACTCTACTTTTGCTGTGGTGTGGTTTTTCACAGATTTATTATTCTGCAATTATGCAATTTATACCTAAAATATTATCTGAAGGCCACAAGAATGATCCTTGTCATAACGGCTAAAAACAGTGGTGAAATAAGTAATCAGAGTACATAATTTGGGAGTAAACAAACAAAGCCTATATATACACTAAGTGTTTCTCATCAAAGTAAACTGTGTGAATGCTTGAGGCCGGATTTCCAGATCCAGTTCCATAAGTCATCATTTGTTTTATTTAATTTTATTTTGTTGGATGCAATGCTAGGTAGCTTTGAGATCAGTCTCATCCATAGTTTATATTTCATAGTGCATCACCAAAACAGAGTGAAGTTTTAATTACTACTTGAAAATGTAATAGCAGAATTTGACTCACTGAAAAAACACAGTAAGAGTTTGTCTTAGTGGATGCACTGTGGGGATAATTAAACACATTAAGTCATTTGCATAATGACTGAAACTAGCACCACTGAACTCTCTGTGAATGGTACTCATGGCCATTGATCAGTGGGCTTTGATCAGTGGTTGTTGATCAATGGTCATTAGAATTTGCATATTAATGATCAAGGAACTGACCTCACAGCCCTTTGTTCCTTCAGTGGGCTGGTTTCAGTCATTATGCAAATGTACTGTTAATAAGATTGGGGAAACCTGCAGTCAGCTGAGACTGAAGAAGTCACTTAGATGAGTGACGAAATGTTTCTTCCACTGAAAACGCTACGTCCAGATGAATCAACTTTTGGGGAAACTATAGCTCTATTTTCTCTGTGACTGTCATCAGCCTTAAGCAACCACTCGCAGCCACTCTCCTTTTTACCTCATGTCCCTCATTTTTTTGTGGACTAGCCTCTAGGCCTGTGTGGCTGGGGTCTTGTAAATTCTTCATGGCCATATTAGTATGTTTTTTTGTTATCACATTGCTCAGGTCCAAAACAAACACAGGAAATAGAAAAAAAAGATTAATTATAACTAAACTTAAGCTTTCAAAAATTTATAAAAGGACAAAAAAATGATCAGCAGCAACATTTGGTTGTGGCCTCTGAGATGATAAAATAGTGATTATTTTATTTATGTTTTTGTTATTACACTGTATTAATCCTCATCATCTCCGTAGCTAAAAACTGTTTTTTACCCAAACATTTCCACCTAAGGTAAAACTCTCTATATAAACTATATATCCCATTCCCGCTACAGAATACGGTTAACCATTTTACTCTTCTTGAGAGGGACGTCAATATCTGTACCTGCTGACCGACCCTCATATCTGAAATGTTACTCTCCTTGGTGTCAAAACATGATGCCTGCACTCAAACACCACACTGTGGTCCGCTGTGGCCTTAGGTATTGCATGCTGTGTTGAACAACCACCATATTACAACAAAAGCCTGTTTTCCAGTGTTTGCTGTGCAGGGGGACATGAAGGACCACACGTGAGACAGCTCTTCAGCCCCACCAGCACCTTTTTTACCATCCATGCCTGCTGTCTACAAAACACACAGATGGAGAGGTACAGAGATTAGTGGAGCATGATAAGGACTAGATGGCTGAACAAACCTGATTTTAAAAGCAGCTCGTGGTTAACTGTGCTGTATGTTAGCTGTGTGAAATTTAAATTAAGGGCATTAAGCCTTGTGAAGAGGTCAGCATGTTCAGATGACGAGCATCTAAAAGACACGGTCTAAAATTTATTATAATTAGTAAGGTTATTACTTCTTTCCTCTTTGTATAACAACCAAGTGATGCTGTCCAGAACAGCTATAAACTGTTGCTGCTGATGTGGTCCGATGGCATGTCATATGCCAAACTTTGTTTAGTGGATACGCTGGTCTTTGTTGCTTTGTATTCATAGCTGCTTTCAATCTTCCTCGGCGTTCTCTCAAACACAGAACCTGCCTCTGGGATCCTTTGACTTCCAGGACCACCCTGTCCCGCTCGTCATTTGTGGCTCACAAAAGACACTTCCTATTATGATTTTACAACTTGACGTTCACATTTAAAACTCGGAAAATTACAGCTCTCCTGTGGAGTGAGCTCAAGCAGGCTGATGAGGGAAAACACACAAGAGTGGCCACTTTATACGTATGTGTTCATTTGGAACTGCAGCAGAATGGAAGCAGATGGGATACTGGAGGGGGCAAGCTGTTTCTGACACTGCACACACATACACACTGCATAGGTGGGTTAATGTTTAAGGTACCATGCTCTCTGAAGGTTGAGGCAGAGAAGGCAGTGTGCCTGTGCAAATCAGCTCATGCAGTGGTTGTCAGTAGAGAAATGTGCTGCTGCTGCTGTGAAAAGATGTGAGGTGACGAGTGCAGCCGAGGAGCTCAGAGGAGAGATCTGTAGGAGAGTGACAAGTGGCACTGGTGTGTGTGTGTCTGTGTGTTGAGGTGATGAAGAGGTACCGTCAGCGGGGACGTGGAGCATGACTCATCGCGCTGAGACGTCAGCGCACCGTCATCACACGTCTGCTGAGGACGAACTCCCGCTGACGTCCTCGCTGCGAAATCAAAATCAGATGTGCAGTCCTCGAGCTTAAGGGATTAACTCAGCCTCATTACGAGATCTCATTATAAATGAAACAGTCTCTGTTGTTTGATAGCACTGATGGGATTAGCCGCACTCTGATAATGTTTCATATTGTCATTCCAGATGGTGAAGGACAAAACAAGTGAGCTCATGTGCCAAAACAATGCATTATCCGCAGAGGAAAACAAGTGTGCTTGCGAATATAATAGGAGCATAAATGGCTTGGAATTCTTTGCAAATGTGCTCGTCTGTGTTTGTTTTCTGAGAACTCTGTGATGAGAGGGACCTGTCCCTTTTCCACAGGCTCAGGTTGAGTAAAGCCAAGCCCTTCCTCTTAAGAAATCTGGATGTTTTAGTCATGATTAAAGCTTCAGGTCTCATAGTCGACACAACGAGATGGAGGGAGAGACAAAGAGCCTGCAGACATGGGCTGCTCCTCCATGACAACCTGACTAATAGGTCAGGAGTTCGGGGTGCTGCTTTTCATTCACAGGCTACACAGGGAGGCACAGCTGGCTGCTGGTAAAAAGAAGCTTTGGCTTTAATTGGTTAGATTATAGAGACACGCTTATTGAGGCAGTCATATTTCTCCTGGACACCGAAGTGACAGTGAATAATGGCCATGACGTTGTTGTCTGATGTACACACAGCCCACCTTCAGGAGAGTCAACATGCGTGCTCGTAAATGACTCTTTAAACATGTCGAACATGGAAAAAAAGGCACCAAGGCCAGGTGTAGCTGTGCACAGGTGCACGGGGGAGCAACAACCGCTGATTCAAAGTTACATCTTGTTTAATAATGAGTCGGGGGGGGGGGGGGGCGTGATAGCTCCTGTCTGTTTGTTGTGTAAAACGATATTGCAGAAATGGTGACATTTTCTCGGCGGGCGTTATCTGGTTTCGGCACATGCACATTTGACAGTTCAGACTTAGAAGGGAAATTAATTTCCGATAGCTATCTCTTTATGACATTTATTCCATGCCCAGAATGTCACACATAAAGCAACTAGAAGCTTGTGATCAAACATTAATGTTCACAAACACAGTGGGAGGCAAACAGGAGACCTCGTTGAATGGTAATTAACGTCTCACCCATATTTAATGCTCAAATCACATTTTCTGGGGGGGAAAAGGGAAGAAAAAGGAATTTTTCGATTTGAATGGAAGTTAAATCATCCAATCAGGAAGCATAAAACGCTCGGGCTCCGCTGAAGTAGGCAGACATTTATGTGAAGTGTAAGAGTAATGGAGGAGGAGGACTTTCATCTTTCAAAGAGCAGGATATTTTGGCTCCTTCCTCTGAATTTGTTGTGAGCTTTGAAGTTCCAGTGTGAAATCCAAAACTGGGAAATATTTGGTTTATATAATCAGTAGACATAATGTCTGCCCAAAGAAAGAACCTGGCTGCCATCGCTTCACATTAACATCTCAGTGGATCCACTGAAACGAAATCTTAGAGCCTTGGGCTGCCTGAGAAATTGCCTCTTGAACGGAGCGTGCACACCTCCGAGATAGCTGCTTGTTCATATTGATTGATTATGGACTTAAGAGTCAATCCAGGGCTAAGATTTCTTCTGCAGATAACAGTGAGAGTGATTTAATAGATAATGACTTGCAGTGGTAAATTTCACAGGGAAACAGACTGCTGTTATCCTCCCCAACACTCAGCAAGAGCTCTGAGCCTTTTTTTTAGGGGCTGGGGGTGGAGGGGAATAATTCATCTAGATGCCGCCACACATCAGAGCCTCAAAGCTGAGAGATTTCAGATTATTGCATAAGGTAGAAACTGAAACTTCCTGCTCACCTGTGAGTCAGAGAAAAGGTGTTGTTTTTGTTGCAAAGCTTTGAACTTTCTTCACTCAGTCATTGACTGCAGAGAGCTGGAGCTCGCCGGCGTCCTATTGCGGGGCAAATTGGCTCTTAGATTTTAAGAGCAGATAGATTTTTATCAAAAATACATTTATTTTAATGGGTAAATATTTCATCAAATTTCTAATTCTTCACATTTACTGCAAGGGTTTTCTTGCTTTAAGCTCTATTAACAGTTTGTTTAGAAACACACACACACAAAAAAACCATTTGTCAACTGAGATTTCAGCTGATGTTATCGTGGTCGATTCTTTCCACCACTGATTGCCGTCTTCTTTGATGATAAAGCCAGATATGTTTTAGGGAGGGCCTAACATATGATTGAAGAGTGTCTTTCGGTTTCACAGTCAAATCCGTCCCATGCTTCTGATGCCTGTTTTTAAAAAGCAAAAATGGCAAAGGTGAAAACGCTTAGCTTCAGGCTTTAAAAACTGGATTACATGAAACCTGTTGGTCCATTTTTATGCACATTCTTGACCACATTCCATTTACGTTAGGTACTTCCAGGATTCTTGTTATTTGGAGACTGATTCTCCTTACTGGTACACTTAGCGAAAACTATAAGTCACGCATACTGTTGTTACTTCCTGCTATGACACGATAATATTTCCTTGTATATGTTCCATGATGTGCAATAAGTTGTGGCTTTTGATGAATCTCTAAATCCACTGATCTGCTACACCAGCGGGATTACCTGAGTCCTGTTATTGTCTCGCTCTTGTCCTGCACTAACCACTGCAACTCTGTGCCGTTTATGATGCTTGCTGGTTATCTCTCTCGTCATCTGTTTGCTCACCATGAATACTGAGTCAGTTCAAACAACTCTAAGCAACGAGTACATAAAAATAGTCCTCATCATTAAAGGTTCACCATAACACTGAGTAATTACTTGGCAGAGGAAGCATTCAGTATGAACATTTAAGTGGAAACTGAGATTCATGAGACCAGAAAACAATGTTCAAATCTTCTATTGAACAGTTTTGGTGTCCACTTTTGTCCAATTTTGCTTTGAATTGTTACAATTTGTCTCTCCTTAGCTGACTGCAGTGGCACCCAAGAAGTTTATGGTCTTGTCCTTTCAGAGAAAGTGTTTTAGACTTTTTTAGGGCACCAGATGGTGGTCACAAAAGACTCTCAAATCTATAGAAGTCTATTAAAAAACAGCTTTCTGTCTTGAACTCTGTAAAGGCTTACCTTCTGAGTTCACTGACTAACTCAATCTTTTTGGTTATTTTTTAAGTCTATTTTGAAAATCTTAAGCTCTACTTGAGAGTGGAGGATTAGCTGTGGTATAAAACCGCACACTGATTGGCTACAGATTAGTCAGTCACAAGTCCGGAGCATGCTCAGACCTGCTCTGTTCTTTTGCAACTGAGATGGCAATAAGGGAATTTTTTTTCTTGAGGCTCCAAAATGGGACTGTGGATGATGGATGATGTCATGGTAGCTACATCAATCTTTCATACTGTGGTCAGGTCAGGCAATGATACCATGTTCAACGTCACTTAAATGGCTCTTCTACCCCATTCTGATGCTCAGTTTGAACTTCAGCATATCATTTTGACACCTTTAATATATGCCTAAATGAACCGACCTGCTGCCATGCGATTGGCTGATGAGCAGCTGAACAGGTGTACCTAACAAAGTGACTTAATTAATGGTTTGGGTGAGTTGCAGAAAAAAGCAACGTCTCTTTTATTGTATAAAATGAAAATATTCCAGTATGCAGTAAATTTAAACATAAAAGCTGAAGACCTTTTTGTAGGACACACATTTTACTCACACTTGCACGGGTGGGACCTGAGAAAGTCCTAAAAAAGAGAATTGCTGGCAAAAAAATCCAAAATGTAGCCAATGTTAATTTGTGTTAGACATCAAGGACACAACCTGGTTATTTTTTCACATGTTACAGTGTAACCAGTGGGATCTTCACAAGTAAGCTGCACTGGATATACTGATGTTTGCATAGTTCTGTTGCACTCGCATCCTCGTGTCATTTTTACAGAAGGTACTAGTACTGACATTGACCCATGCCAGGCAGATAATTACAGGACGTACTGTACTTTCTCTACTTAATAAAGTTGTATAACCAAATGATCCTCTCGAGTCTCTCTGAAACGACTGGACAAGTACCCATCCCTATGATTAAAAATCCACTTTTTCCCCTGCAGGTAGCCCAGAGCTGAGATGAGATTCATTTTAACAGGCCTAAGTAGAATGTGCTGTAGCTTATAAGGGGGCTTTCAAGGGGCTCAAGAACCAGTATGCAGACAGGAGATGTCTTTGATCCCTGTGAGCACAGTTTCATTGGTTCATTCTTGGAGGAGGAACTAAAAACAAACAGGAGAGGAGAGTGCATGCGGCGGCAGCAGCTGAAAAGTCTTACACTGGTAGTTTGGTTTCTTGATCTCTGACTGTAATATGAGGCTGTTTTGCTGCAAATTAACTAGTGCGGCAGCAGGCGAGGAAAAACAGCTGCGACGTCTCACCACTGCCAGGATTATAGCTAAGCTTCTTTGCGTGGCTGTATTGATGCTGGCTGTCCATCCAAGAGTCAAAACAGGCTCCGCACAGACATGTTTTCACCACCGGAAAAAATAAACAGCCTCATAAATCCTTGTGCATTTTGCATTATCATACCACCTGCACACTGCATTTATTACGGTATATTGGGCGGTTGTAACCATAGAAACCAGGATGAGGCACATCGCCGTCCTTTCCATCATTTATGGAGCGCGTGACGTCAAAGTGACCACTATTTTTCCTCCGAGGGAGTTTTTCCTTTCATTCGGAGCAGCCAGGGGTCTGCGTGACAGATAACAGCATGAGTCAGCTGCACTATCAAAAACCTTAATGAGGAAGTTTGCTAAGCCACATGAATCAAAGTCATCTATAATGAATTCATACTCGCCCCGTGACAGGGAAAAGCGCATCCTTATCTCACTCGCATTCACATGAGCACGAGAAGTGTGGAAACATTTCTGCTTTAATCTGATCCGCAGAACCATTATGACAAAGACAACCGCGTCACGCAAACGCCACACAGTAAAGTCACTGCGCTTCGAAGCAGACAATGTCCTCATCAGTGGAGATAACAGAAATGGGATATTCGTGGAATTTCTGCTGAGTATATCGGTGTTGTTGCTGTAACACTTCAGCATTTAATTCAGTCTGTAAATTTTGTAAGAAAGTCTATTTAAGGCGTTAACTGCTTCTGTGACACCTAGAAATTTGATCCCTCACAGCCTCGGGCTCTGTCCTGTTGCTCCGACCCAGAAAACCTTTCTGTATGTCTTCTCGTTGCTCTAGTTTTGGTCAGGCGACAACCTATAGAGTTATTTCTCTGCAACACGCTTTGAAAATGAGGAACAGATTAAAATCAGGCTTTCATTTTTAAATAAACGTATAACTGTACAAATAACAAGATCCTTTATAATAAAAGTGATCGGCCACAATACAAGGGAGTCACAGCAATAATTTTTAGGTACTGTCTTAAACAGCCAGTCCAAATTACCATCAGCATAACAAATTACAAACACTTCCATCAGCAGGGTTAAGGAACAGAAATAAACAAATATGGAAACACAGGAACTCGGTCAATCAATCAATCAATCAATCAATCAATCAATCAATCAACGGCTTTCATAGCTTAAAAACAAACAAGTTATGTGACTTTGGCTTGCTATAAGAACACATGAGATGGTGTCATTTGCCACTTCAGTCCAAATAAATGTCTTCATCACAACTTTCATGAGAGTTTGCACATCTAAACATCTTCTAACTTCATGCCATTATCATCGACTACAAAGGATGGGTTTAACTTCTGGCAGTCAGCAATTTGTTGACAACATTTTTGAAGTCGTTTTTAATATTGCTTTGTAATCCATCGCCATTTCGATACTATTGAATGTAGACGTGACCAATTTAGAGGACAGGGTGCTGGCTAGCTAGCTAGCTTGGCAAGGTTAATCTGCAATTTTGATACTATGCAAGATTATATCTATTCTTAGGAAAAAAGAGGGTTAAAACAAAGTAGACCTATCAGAATCCACTTTGTTGTACTTAAAGTGTCTAAAAGAACAACAACGTGTCAGCAAGACAAAATATCACTCACCTTCTACTAAAAATCTACTCAAAATAAAATTCCTCCTCCTGATACAAAACTAACAGTTTTATACGATTACTGATCAATACATTCTCCCACCCCATTACCTGCCTATGTGGCTTTCTCTTCTGTTGTTTGGTAGGAGGAGCTAAAGTGGCTCTTTTGATGTTGAAGGTTGCTGACCCCTGTCCTAAAGGATGCCCTACTTCATCCTGTTTTACTCTTAATAGGACCATAATTCATGAAATTAATATCATGCCGGATTAAATTAAAAGACTTCAAACTAATAAAGTCACAAACTCCTCAGAAAAGAGTTTCTAAAGCGAGAATTAATCTCATTTTACAAAGAAATATGACTTCTTTTTGCGACCGGAAAAGTCGACTCCTGCTGGTCATTATAAAGACGTGAGCTGTAAGTCTTTAGACTGAAGTGCAATTTAGTTTTAGTCATAATTTAGGTGTTGATGAAGTTGTCCATTTCATCACTTTTTGCACACGTGCATTCGTTTTTATTTAGTTATCGTCTTGTTTTCGTCAGAAATGATGAATGCCAAAAATGATTGGTCAACAAAATTAACACTGGGCCGTGTCTACCCTGTAAACACAGTTTATAGTCGGTATTCAGTCATTGTTTCAACTCTAATTACAAGTTGCTAAACGTCTTGATGGCTACTCAACCACCCAGGTAAGGAAATGATTCTGATCATCTGGGCATCATCTGAAAACGTTACGTCCAGATGAAAGGAATCAACTTTCTGGGGAAACAAGCTGTTATGTTTAAACAATAACTCCATACAACAGCCTCCTGCCAAAATACCAACCGATGATTTCCAACAGCTGCTACATTTGTTAGCTTCTAGAAAGAGTCTTAATTCATAGAACACCAAATACACAGCAAAACTCGCTGGTTCAGACTACGTGGCTACAAATCTTGGGTGAATAGAGCGTAAAACAAACCAAAGAACCTTTAATAGTTAAATCTAACTTTTGGCTTTGTTTAGTTCTATAGAAAGTACAAAAAAATTGCAATTGTTACACCATTACACTTAATTAATTAATATATGACCAAAGTTTCTCCAACAGCAGCAGAGAGAGGCTGCCAGGAGTAAGCGGAGGGGGGTGTTGACTCTGCAGCTCACTTTTTAGGAAGTTGACCTGGGCTGTAGTTACAGGTTCGGGTTTCACTGGGATCTTGCAGCGAGGCCGCACCCCGTCCAACAGGCCCTGCTTCCTGTTTGCACTAAAAGGACCCTTGGGGCTCATTGGCTAAGCTCGGTGTAGTAGCACACTGGTGTGGCACTAATCATCAGTGACCCGTATGACACTTTAAACCTTATAGATCTGTCAGCAGGCTGTGTTCTCAGATTACTCTCAACATTTCGAAAGTCGTGTTTATTTTGTTTAATGCCCGAGCCTGTGCGCGACTTCAGTTTCACTCGCAGGGTAGCACATCACTTGGAGTTAGTCGAGTGTTGATGTGGCACATTCGGTTGCCACAGTTGACGTTGAAGCAGCTGTGTGGCTGCAGCGATTAATAAGAGATGAATCATCATTTCCCAAATATTGTGTCTCATCCTTTGTGAGTCATGCAGCAGCAAAGTGTTTCTTCTGTCTGAGAAAATCGATCTCTAATGACACATGAGTGAGAGGTTTTAACTCTGAACAAAATGTTCGATTCAATGCGGATCTCTTTGTAGGCCGAACAAAATAACTTCTTTCTTTCTCAATGAGATATTTAGGTTTATTTTCTATTCTCGATAGAAACTAATCCAAATCTCTTGTAAAGTAGAACAAATATGTGAAGCAGTTTGAGCTAATCCTGTGATAGGCTATTTATAGTTGTAAGAACACTTTGCTGTTTACTGTACTATGCACTGATTTGCAAGTCTGAATGTGTATATTCAGTATAGAGCACTCAAAAGTCCACGCTACATAATGATGGAATAAACTGATTCTCAGTCGCTGCTCACTGTAACATTTATGTTTATCATTATCGTCAGCAGTGGTTCTCAAACTCAAAGCTTTATAATCCACTTTATTAGATACACTGTGCTTGTACTGAAGCCTTAATTCTTCGTGGCACAGATTCAACAAGATGCTGAAAACATTCCTCCGAGATTTTGGTTGGCATTGAATTACAGTTTTTCTCCATTGGTTTGGCTCATTTCTTTAAACAGAAATTACATTCTCAAAACTCTAAGATCATTTGGCAAAACACTCTTACAGTTTAGCACAACACTATAGCTCACCTGCAAAAGCTCATATCTCTTCCAAAACTGTTCACTCAGGCTTCAATCTAAATCCCTTTTTCATTTAAACAGTCAGTGTCTCCAAAATAGCAAAGATCCTTCTCAATAGCTTTGGCTCATTTCTCGACACAGATCGGACATTCTCATCATTCTTGGTGCTTTTGTCAAAATAAACCTGGATGGTTGATCACAACAACATGGTCCACCTGCAAAAGCTCATACCTCCCCTAAAACAGTTCACTCATGTGTCAAAACTACATTTCTTTCTAATCTGAATAGTCAGT
This sequence comes from Neolamprologus brichardi, assembly GCF_056152115.1. NCBI lineage: Eukaryota > Metazoa > Chordata > Actinopteri > Cichliformes > Cichlidae > Neolamprologus > Neolamprologus brichardi. The sequence goes on from NC_142110.1 coordinate 12,457,038, forward strand.
GCCCCCAAAATGCATCGTCCCTTTGGCATTGTGTGAGTACTGCCATACAAAATGTTTAGATGTTTTGTCACTATGGCAGAGGACCAACAATATACAACAGAAAAGAGTAGCCTCCAAGGTTTGACGTCACAGATTGCACTCACACTACCAAGGAAATGATAACCATTTTTTATTCACACGCAAAGAAAGTTTCATACATATGTAAAAAGAAAATGTACATTACAGTAGTAAATTGTATGAACACAAAATCAGAAAACAAGGACTTATTCAGTGGTCGCTGAACTTATTCAGTTCTCCCGCTGCACAGTGACTGGAATACTTCTCTAAACTGTATGAATTATGTAATTCCATAGTTTACAGTAATTTGTTCAATATATTTCTTGTCATATTTAGTATCAAAACATTCCACTAGTCCTCTCCACCTGCTAGTATAGACCTACCACTGTAGGCAGATGCACACAAAATCTCTACAGTAAGTTATACATTTTTTGCCTCACGCACAGTGCCCTGTCCTATACAACATATAATTCCATCATATATTACATAGAGTACATACCTGTTTTCCCTGCGAAAGGTTTGGATAATGGAGGAGACTGTAGAGCAAGGCACATTAGGCTGCACTCGACGACCTGCCTCTGACATTGTGAGGCCATGGTTTATGACATGGTCTATAATTGTGGCCCGAATTTCATTCGGGACAGCACAGTGTCTTCGTGCTCCTCGGCCTCCTCTTCCCACTATTCCTCCACCATGCATTCTCAGTCCTCCTCTTCTTCTTCTTCTTCTTCCTCCTCTTCCTTGAGGAAGAACTTCCCCTTGTCCGTTTGCTTGGCCTTGTCTATCCATGTTCAGTGATCTGACTGGCTCTGGTCAAGCTCTATATATCTGTGTTTGGCAGCACACAATCATGGAACACACCTGTGTGTGACACCTAGTTTCACCTGACTGTCAATGACTGTCATCAGTTTATCAAATATTCAAAGAAATTCATATATGGTATTCATGGTATTATGTTCTTGACCAATTTTGACAATTGAACAGACGATTGTGCATGCGAGTACTTATACAATGAAATCATGCTGACATGTTTTGGAGGGAATGATCATTAGACTGAGAATCAACTAATCAGTTTAGATCTACAAGATTTATTCATTTGGAAAATGTGCTAAATGTGGGCTAACTGTATAACTGTAGGCTACTTGTACTTAATCATTTGCAAAGATGCACTGAGACAATTGAGACATGTACTAAGGCATTTGCCATTTGATAAAATGAATGAGAAATGCCATTCTGTTGTGAACATTTGCCAAGAGGTTTGGAGGTTTGTCCATGTTATTTTGAGAATGTAATTTCTGTTTCAAGAAATGAGCCAAACCAATGGAGAAAAACTGTAATAGGGTCTGAAAATCCATGGTCAGAATCTCCCATTCCAGTACATACCAAAGGTGTTGGATTGAGATCTGGTGGCATTTTAGTGCTATATTTGGCTAGAAAGCCATACTTATTGTAATAAACTAATGAGACTCAGACTCAGACTTTAAAAACAGATTATAAATTCTGAGTCTTCATGGTGAGTAAAAGAAGTTTAGTTGGATGCACTTTCAGATTGTGGTGGTTAATCAGTGGATTCAGGGGTGAATTCCCACAGATCCCCTTTAATCTGGAACCGGGCACGTTAAGGTCGGAGTTTGCCGGTCTCTGCGTGAGTTATTGTTATATGTCAGGCGCTATTACATAACACACAGTCTGGAGATTGTGTAATATTTTTAGATAAGAGCAGAGAGAAGCAGCTACAGTAAGCGTACAGACAGTTACAGTATGTGCGGTACGAGCCGATGGTGTTATGCCTGCAACACACATGGCGTGAGCGGGATATGATTAGAAAGACCAACATTACAAAATGCAACACGGGCCATGTGTTTTTCAAAAGCTCAACTTCTGTCTCTGCCGTTGCTCTCGGACACCTGTTGCACAATTCAGCTCTCTGCAGCAGTATGCAAAAACAGCTCATTGAGGTTAAATAATTAAAAGAGACTTCTAAAAGAGTTTTTCGAGATGTGAGGGCGGGGATCTGGCTCGAGTTTCTGAGGGCTTGGCTCAGATGCTGGTTTTACACTCCTGTGTGTCCTGCGATAGTGGATGAGGTCTCCAGGGAGGGGAGGTGAAAGGGTAATCCGATCCCACCTGCTGACACAGCCTCCCAGGATAAGGCCGAGGATACAACTACAGGCCCGTTAGACAAAAAGAAACTGTGCCACTGACGCAACCGGTGTGAATATTTAATAACCTAATTTTAAAGAAACCCTTGTATTATCACTTTGCAGTAAACAGAGGCTGAATGGGGTTCTGCAGGAATAACCTTTGTGTTGTAATCTTAATTAAATACTTTTGCTTTTGGTGTTAGTTTCTATTATTGTTTCATCGCTTGTCGTATTGCAGTCGTTTCAGAGTGAACCTTTAAAAACGTAGCCTTCTGTCTTGGCTCTCTCTGTCTCTTTTTCTGCCTCTCTCTCTCTCTCTCTCTCTCTCTCTCACACACACACACACACACGCACATGCACACATGCACACAAACCCCATCTGAATCAGAGCTTCCACACAGAAACTGATAATGGGCCATTGTGTGCAATGTGGTCACAGGAGCCAGATGATTGAGAACCAAATTAACTTTCCTTCTGAGTGACTCTTGAGTGAACTGAACACATTGACAGCTCCAGAGTTCACACCAGTGTCAAATTCTGGTCTGTTTAAGTGAACCGGGGTCTCTCAGGCACCTTTAAAGTTGTTGCTTTTAAGGTCTGCGACCTGTTGGATACAGTGAAATTTAACACATACTGTACTGAGAGCGTACCAGCGCAGAGAGAGGCTTTAATATCAAGTCAAATATCAGAAAAGTGATGACAGTTATTTACTACTTTGTGTTCATTTATTATAAACTCCAGTGTTCAAAAGAGGTTATAATAAATGAACACAAACTGGTAAAACCTGCAACAAAAAAGATACCAGACTGATAATCACTTTAATTCTGTAAAACCTGAATCATTAACTAGTTGCCTGAAAATTCTAATTTTTTGAAACTGAAATGTTTTTGGAATTAAATTTGTATAATTTTTGCTCAAAAGTTTATTCAAGTTTTTCAGGTGTCAAAAACTCACAAAACGTCATGTATCAAATATGTCACACTTGGGCCTACAGGGTTAGGGAATTTACCATGTGATTTTTTTTTGTTCATGTTAAAAGACAAAAGTGCCGTATAAGTACCGGTGTTTTTAACATGCACTGGTGTAAGCCACAACTGAAAATCTTGTAAAAAAAAATCTTTCTAGCTGTGTCTGTGTCTTTAAATTTAAGAGCAGCATTAGGGGATGAGAAGTGATGCTTTTGTTCTTGTTGGAGAGTTTGCTATAAAGATAAAACACAAGCAGTGACGTGACTAAATAATCCTGGAAGCTAAGCACCAGCTATCAGTTCAATATCTGGGTCACAGAAACTTTCCTTGAGACTAACGTGTCCAAGATCGCGCCACCTCTTCATTCACAGTGAAATTCATCCAGATTAAAGCTCTCTAAGGCTAAAAAGTTTTAAAGCCGAGTAGTGCCATACTGTGGTCTGGGAAGTGCAAGTTCAGCCACGTTTTCCCGAAGCACATCACTCTACACTCATGGTATTCCCTCTGGGACTTTATCAGCGCTCCAAGCTCATCGATCTTATTGCCCAATACCTCACAGCCCTCATGATGATAGCTGGAATGGACGGTTTATATTTATTCCTCTTTGTTCTCTGCTTAGATCCAGCTCTGCAGCCCCATTATTTCCTCCCTGGCTCATCAGGGATAACAGTACTCATTCCATTCACGATTACTGATGTACTCAGTGCCATCAGTTGGCAAGAAAAAAAGGCACACAAAGTAATACAGTTATAAGGCCTTAATAACAGTTAAGACAATAGCTTAAGAACACACACACACAAGCTGGGGCGATCATGGCTCAAGAGTTGGGAGTTCGCCTTGTAATCGGAAGGTTGCCGGTTCAAGCGCCAGCTCGGACAGTCTCGGTTGTTGTGTCCTTGGGCAAGACACTTCACCCGTTGCCTACTGGTGGTGGTCAGAGGGCCCGGTGGCGCCAGTGTCCGGCAGCCTCGCCTCTGTCAGTGCGCCCCAGGGTGGCTGTGGCTACAATGTAGCTTGCCATCACCAGTGTGTGTGAATGGGTGGATGACTGGATGTGTAAAGCGCTTTGGGGACCTTAGGGACTAGTAATACAAATACAAATACAGGCCATTTACAAGCTGCTGCCATCCTCTGGCATCTAGCCTCCTTCATACTGACTGTGTTTGTTTTTGTGTTTATGTGCAGAGAGCCTGATATTCCAGCCTGGGCTCCTTTACTCTACCAGCTGCAGCTGCTGGACTTCAGAGAGAAACCGGACCCATTAACTCTGCCCATTGCAGACCGCATCCGCATCGGCAACCAGAAACGAGAGACAGGGAATTTTCATTTCCAGAGGGAGGAATACAGCTTGGCTGCCCGGGCCTATTGCGTGGCTCTGGATGTGCTGACCACACGCAGCAAAGGTAATACTCCCTTACTTTTGACTGTGCCAAGGATGCTTTGGCAGAGATAAAGAAACACACACACACACACAGAAAACACAAACCAGGGCACATAAAACACAGACTCTAAGAAACCTGAGACACCTTATTGCCACATCAGCCGGGGATGACATAACAGGTTAGCGCTCTCCTCACTTCTCCCGTCACACTAATCGCTTCAGCACGATGTAGCGCCACGTCCATCTGAGCCTGGGGCCGTGATCGTTTTTTTGGCTTACTTCTTTTGCATAATCAAAGCTAATCAATGGTCTTATTTTTTCTACTTACTTAATCACTTTGATCATTGATGAGGCAGGGTCGGGCCAAGAGGGAAATGTGACTGAACATGTCAGCAAAGAGAAAAACATGCGCTGCTTCATAATGCAACAATGACAGTAGACCGGTGAGACAAGTCACCATGGCACTGAAGAGAGGAGTTTATCAGGGCATCGAGATCATGTAATTAGTGGATGAGAAGATGACCAGCAAAAGGGAAAACACAGACCTTATCTCTTACTTGTGTCATTCGGAGCCTAACAGACAAAAACCAGCTCGGCACACACGAAAATTTAAAATCAATATAATCAATTAACTGGTAATCACGTAAAAATAAATATGCTCTTGCAAAATATTAGAAATGCAAAACTCAATTAATTTTGTGTCATTTTTTTTAAAGTAAGAACTTTTAAGTTTACTGCGTGGATGGATGAAACATGGTCATTTGAGCTGAAGTGTCCTATTAAATGTGGAAAAAAGGGAATATTTTCACTTCTATGTCAAACGCTGTTCAGCTTTTAAAAAAGGGAAAAAAAGAATAGTGTTTGGTTTGAAGAGGAAATGGCATTTGAGTTTAAGGTTTTCAAGCTCAATATTTAGGCTTTTTAAAAAACGAATTTAATAAGTAACAAAATATTATTAAATAATTCATTTATGGGAGAAGAGCGTCAAATAAAGTAAAACTCGAGCAGATGACCGTCTAAATTATTTGTAGATTAGAGCTAAGCACATTGATACCAATACTGATATTGTTTTCGGATCGACACTAGCTCGATAGAATCGATACTTTGTTTCTATCCTCTAAGTTCAGTTTGTAGCCCACATAATAGCCTATAACAAGCTGGAGCTGGAGTTTTAGAAACAGGCACGTTTGCATAGCAGGTCTCCAAAAAACACAGTTTCAAAATACATGAGTTCGAATTTGGTAAATGTACGATGATTCAACTCATAGTCATGACACACTGCTCTCCCCCACATAAGCTGCTTTTATATGTTAAAATATCATTATTGGTATTGGTATCAGCAATACTGGCCCTGCATTTACTTGATATCGGATCAATGCCAAAATTTGCAGGATTGCACATCATTATTATACATTCAGTTTACAACAAAATAGAGAACCTAATAACTTTGTATAAAACACTGCAAAACACTATGATCCCCATGTTTTGGCTTAAATATTTGCAGCTAACTGGAGACCAAACAGTTGTTTCATACCTTGTCCGAGCACAATGGAGTGCAGTGCGTGTTGTTAGTGTGCCCGCTGCTTGATGCGTCCAGGTGCTGTTTAAAAAGGTGAGCCCAAGCACCTTTCACTTGGACTCGAGCACAGCATCCATGTAGTGTGATGCCTATTTAATATCACACTGCTTTCAATGCTTCCTCAGCTTTCCTGTGTTGAAAATGCTTTGTTAAGTAATTAACATATATGTGGGGACAGTGTGTCACTGCTTCCCCAATTAAGCCACAAAATGCATAAAATTATGAACCCCTTTTTCTCTGTAACAGCGCTTTTCAAGAGCAGGTGTGCACATAAAGAGGGAGAGGAGGGAGTGCTGAGACAAACTGAAGTGTTTTAGGGTCTGGGTCATCAGGGGCAGTGTGAGCGTGGGGATGGGTGGCCTATAGTCTGTGATATGAATTGCATGAAAATGAAATTGTGGTTGAACAGTTAACACTGAGACACTGACACAGACTCGTATTTTGAATTAGCTTGTGTTTTCACAAGCTAATTGTGGGTCCATGCATGAGAGTCATCGGTCCTCTTTATTGTCAGATCACATTTAAAATAACTGATTTTGATTTGTTTTCTTTGCAAATTGCCACAACACAATCCTGACATGCAAACATTTGGTTAGCTATTGTCGTGTTGCAAATCTATTAGCCATTTGGGCACAGCATGTATTATGCTTCATTCAGTAAAACTAAGTTGCATGTTTTTCACGATTGACAGTCAAAGCACTCTTTGGCAAAAGATCAGCTTAATGGATGCAAAAGTTGTTTTTTTCCCCTGTTTATGTGTGATGTACATAATTTCCTAAACATAACTGTCTTATTTCTGATAAGTTTTTGTTTTTAAAGGCAAAAATAGGCGCAGTAAATCCAAGACGTTTGTTCAACTTGCTCAGGCGCATTTGCGTGGCACATTCACAAAAATGTAGCCCCTAAGCTGCTAACATTCATCACCCATCATGCTCAGGGCCAGGAGTAAAATCCCTTTGCACTAACCAGTGCTCATTACTTCAGTCACTACTAAAGCCAGTTGGACATTTTTGAGCCTAATGGTAAAACCATGCAAGACAACGATAAAGCATCCAGCTGAATGCAAAAATAGCACTAAATAACTTCATAATAACACCGAGTTTCTCCCTGACAGTCAAGATATTACAGACAGGCAGTCATTCACCCTCACGTTTACATCTATCGTTAGTTTACAACTGCCAATTAACCCTACATGCATGTTTTTGGGCTGTGGGATCAATTCAATCTAATGATTGTAAAGCTACAGTTGAAGCAGCAGGGTATGTTATAAGCCATGCGTCTCTCCCTGTGCAGATGGTAATGATGTTGGTGTGAAGGAAGAGGAGGAGGAGGTGCAGGACTACCGTGTGAAGTGTTTGAACAACCTGGCGACCACTCAAGTCAGACTGGAGCAGTTTGACGAGGCTCTGCACACCAGCCGAGACGTTCTGACCCTCGAGCCAAACAACGTCAAGGCCCTCTTCAGGGTAGGAAAGGTGAGGATGTATAGACAGTGTGTAGCATCTAATTTGACCAAGCTATAATTTTAAGGAGGTTTCCTGGAAGGAAGAGGAGTTTGTTAATATAGTTAGCTTTTTATTATTTTTGTGGGTAAATAATAGTAGGTACAATATTGCTATCTCCCTCTCTGTCAGTTTTTGATTTATGCTTCCTCCAGCTCTGCTCACACTGCAGGGTTTCTAATCTCTTTCAGCTCCTGTCTGACAAGGGTGAATACAAAGAGGCTATGGAAGTGCTAAAAAAGGCCTTGAAACTGGAGCCAGCCACCAAGGTGAGATGATATGGGTGAGCAGGTCCTCCTTCCAAGGCTGCCTGTGAATCCCTCCCACATAAAAAAAAAGAAAGAAAATTATTCCTGGCTGCCAATACTCTCCAGTCGGTCTAAATGATGTGTTTTTATTTTAAAAAGGACCTCTCAAATGTGCCATTATTGAGGTTAAAAAGCTCTGCATATTATAATTTCAAGGGTAAAGACAGAGTCGAGTGCTGTTGTTAAACTTGCACTTGCACAGCGAATGAATAAATAATGTCCAGGCCTCGTGCAATTATTCAGAAAAATTCAGCTCCGTACTAAACGCTCAACATCTGTTAAAATATTTTGACATTATTACATTATAAACGCTCAACCATCAAACAGCACTGGCTAATATAATAGCAGCGCTCTGAGGCTATACTTGAGCAAAATTGTGCTTTGGGCAATATGCTGATATCGCCATGCCAACGTGCAACAACGCAACCGACTTATTTAATCCCAACATGCACAGTTAGGCTTATCTTAAATAAATATAAACAAATGTAAGAAAAATCTTTGGTTGATAACAAAAAAAAAATGGTTTCCACTTTATTTAAATTGACAATATTTTTTTAAATGCCTATAAAATCTCCAGTTTTTTAATACATGAAAACATTTGACCCTGGATACGGGAGAAATTACCATCTCTCACATTCACACAAATGGACATAACCGCTTTATTTTGAATATTAAAGTTTAGAAGCTTTTAAATAAATTTGCTCCACATCAGCCTGAAGGAACCCTGGTGAACTCTTTGTGTTGAGGCCTGTACCATCTTGTTTTTGTGGTTTGTTTAATCTGCCAAATCCTCCACAGAGGCTCATGCAAACTGCACATCTGGCAATCCACAGATGTGACCACATCACTAAGTGCTTTCTTGCAATCTTGGCAAAAATACCACATACATACATAACTTACATTTTTGTAACGCAGAGAGAGTAACCAAGTCCTCCTTTTCAGCTACAACAGAGAAATGTACAAATGCTGCAAAGATTTGAATTGATCCTAGTTTATGGTCATTGCTTACTCCAGCAAAGCAGGATCTGATCTACAGAGTGTGAGGAGTACATTTCTGCCAATGTTACAGTGACCTGATCTATAGGGCGCACTGCCAGTCACAAATATGCCTGGTCTTGTCTAGACAAAACGAAAATATCTGCTGCTTTGGTAATTACACGCTTGTCCCAGCAGTGGATGAAATGCTTTAGAGAAACCTGATTTAGCTGCTCTGTGAGAAAGTTGGTGCACTGCACTCTGTAGTGGTGGGTCACCCCCCCAAAAAAAACATATATCAGAAATTCCACTGAAAATAAGAAAAATGGCTTACTTTTTATGGCAAGCTACAGTTTTCTGATGATAAATCTGCCATTTAAAAAATATAAAAGGTCCTCTGTGTGAAATTTGGTTACAAGTGCAAAGCTGTTAGTATAAAGTTTAAAATGTGACTTTTATAATTCCCTGGTCTTTAGCATAAAGGTCTACTTTACTTTCAGATCTCTGCTTTCACCTGCTGGACACTTTTAAAACTGCACCTTCACCCTTTTAGCGTTTCATTTTTATTTACTAAAAGCATCTTCCTCCCCCCCTTACAGGCAATCCATGTCGAGTTATCTAAACTTGTCAAAAGGCAGTCTGGAGGCAAAGAAACCCAAGAGTGGAAACCCAAACCAGCAGAGATGCTTGGAGACAATATTGCACCTTTCCTGATCCCATCTAAGAAGAAGCCATCTGTAAGCTGTGATTATTTCTACTACTTTTTCATTTTTTTAAAAAAATTGTGATTGCCACGAGTCTGGCATTGACCGGAACTACAGTGGTGTTTTTGTTGTGTTTTAGGGAATTTCCTGGAAATTTATACTTGGAGCTCTGGTGGTGGCTCTGGGCAGTTTGGTGACATCAATGATTTTGACTGCAAGAAACTGAAATCCTCTTTTGGAAGTAGTTCGAAGATCATCATCTTCATATGCAGGAGCAGAGTTTGGTCTCGAGTCATCTAATAAGTTTATATGAAAAGAGTTTTCTGCTGTTGATTCAACACGACAGCACTGGAGCCTGAACTAAAAAGCTCTCGTCTGAAAAACGAATAATAAAACAGAGTTCTCAGTAGGTTTCTGCTGATTGATACGACAGAAGCTTCTCAGCTTTCCAGTTCTGTCTGTTTCACTTGGAAAAAGGATTACGTTTCTCTTTGTTATAAATAATGGGGCCTGGAAAATGTTCCATTATCACAGATGTTCAACAAAAAAAAAAAAAAAAAAAACCAAAAAATTAGTGGATGTGAGACTTTTGTAAAGAAAAAACCCAGTTACAAGCAGTTTTATTTACACACAGATAAATCCTTCAATTAGTACAAGCGATAAACCCGCAATATAGTATTGCTTACAGTGACGATGAAAACAAAAAAAATTAATATTTTTCTCCCTCTTATGCAACTCTAGAAAAGAAATGTGGGAAAAAATAGTGCATTGATCGACAAAAAAAAATGTGTTTGTGTATCTGGCAGTTACAGTTAAAATACTTACATTAAATCAAAATGTAAACACTATTGCTTATTTTATAAAATAACCTACCAAATAAATAAAACTTTTTAAAAGAAATATAATGTTGTACATTTATATTTGCACATGTGCAATATTCCCACAATAGAAACCTTCATTTTGATCAAATAATAAAAGTACATTTAGCATTTTTATAGTAATACATATAACAGTTTTTAAAATTTGACATTTATTAAATAAAAGTAGCACGTTGTCCTTCGTTGCTCCGTACAGACATCAGTCGTCTACAGTCCACAGCAGTTGTTAAGAGTTTTCTTTGGGCTGATTTGATTCAGTCTGACCTGAGAGTCTGACTGCGGCCTCAGTTTGACATTTTTCTTCACTTCTCTGTGTGAAAGTAAAAAGGCAGGAGTGTTGCCACGGGTTACCAAGCAAAAAAAGAAGCAAAGAAATTAACTCAAACTCTCTTTCCGACCTCCTACCTTGCCAGATGAAGCACAGCCTCTGTGATGTTTGTACCCTCTTTGGCACTCGTTTCGCAGAACAAAGCACCGTACGTCTGCAAGCAAAGCACCGACATCCCTGAGTGCATTCAGTTTACTCAGACACCTTAGACGCCAGGTGTCTGTATAAATACTTTTCTACTAGGTGAAATGGAGAAAAAAAATAACACACCTTGGCCAACTTTTCACCGTGCAAACTGCTCACACAGCTTCCCTCAGGAAGCTCCCCTCGGAGGTCCACCTTGTTTCCAATAACACACATGGGTATTTTCTCCTCCGCTGACTCCTTAATAGAAACAAAGCGGACGATAAATTCTGTCCCTACTTTTTAAATAGTGCTTCTTTTGTCATCTTTTCAACAACTGATCGTCACCACTGCAGTTACCTGAATCTGATCCACCCATGCTCTGACGTTAAGGAAGCTGCTTTCTGAAGTCACGTCATAGAGGAGCAGGACTCCGTGAGCTTTACGGAAGTAAGACCTGGCAATACTACGAAACCTAAAATAAACATTAAAACTCATTTTACTCTAGTGTCTTTTAATTGAGTCAATAATTAAAGAGGTTTACATGTGTTAGAACCAAAATGATAGCACCACATTTTCACAGTTTTCATTAAACTGTTCTCATGGAGGTGCTGTACCTCTCCTGCCCCGCTGTGTCCCAGATCTGCAGATTTGTCTTCTCGCCATCCACCAACATCCTCTTCATTTGGAAATCAACCCCTGGGAACAAAAAAGAAAAGGAAAGCAGATTTATATCTCTGAGATCAAGTGAGTGCCAGTGTTTAATCAAAAGATATGTTTGCCATGGCACGCACCCAGTGTTGTCTGAATATCATCTCTGAACTCGTTAAGGGTCAATCTCAGCAGGAAGCTGGACTTCCCCGCTCCTGCGTCTCCCGCTAAAACCAGGCGGTACATCGGGATGGGCTCCTTACATGCTTCCATGTCTGCTTCCAACGGCTGCTTAAAGGGAGCATAAGATAACAAGGTTACCCAACACTGACCATATAAAACAAGCATCATTTAGTTACCTTTCAGAAATGAGACTACGCAGCACACAAAACTAAAATTTAAATCAATACAAAATTACAAGAAAGTGCAACGCTAAACACAACACCAAAGAAGAAACCAAAGGAAAAGTGGAAATGCAAAAATTTTAAATCAAGAACCGGTTTACCTTTGGAGAAAAGGCAGATAAACGTCTTCGTAGGGAAGAAGCGATGGAGGTGGCCATACTCGGAGCCATTGACACGGCAGCTTCAGATTTCACTTCTGATATCTGTAAGAAAAACACAAATTCAATGTCCCCGAGAGCAGAGGAGCGTATTGGCATCGAGCGATCCTGGACCTGTCTCCCACCTCGATGTCAGATGGGACACACGAGTAACTGAAGTGCACAGTTTCCGCTGAGCTTCTGCTGTCGTCGCTGTCGTAGTCACTGCCCGAGCTCTCAGCTGTGTCCATCGGCAGGGAGACCCCACTGTCCAGGTATTTATCGGCCCAGGTGGCCACATGAGAGTAGGTCAGTTTGCTCGGGACCTCCAAGCTGTATGAAAACACCCGACGCAAACTGTGGCTTTAGATGTGACAATTAAGTGCGTAGACATCAATCGGTAGAGGCATACAGGTGTGTAAAAATCTTTATATACCCGCTATGATTGAGCGTGCTCTGTCGGAGGGGTTTCATTCTCCTGGCTGGGATTTCATTTTGGGGAGACAGCTGTTGAGCAGATTAGGAAAGTCAGGGAGAAAAAAAACAACAACAGTTGACCGTGAGCTTCTACCTGACAGAGCCAGAGGGTATAGGGAAACATGCTATTAGAACAAAAGAGACTTACCCTTCTTTTAGCTGCAACTGCTTCACTTGCCAATGCCGAGCGCAGGTCGTCATTACTGTCATACAGCTTTTTATTCATTTCCCTAATGATGCATTTAAGGAAATACGTGAGAGTCACATACACATACAATTATTGCACTTCCTTACTTTACTGTATGGGATTGTCAAGCAGTCAAACACTCCTTATAAATGGTCAGTCAATGCTACTGTTTGTGTGTAGTTTTTATTCTAAAGACATAATTTAAACAAGCACGCAACATCCCCAGGAGCGGCATACCTTTGGCCACTTTAGTAGCTGTCCAGTGAATTTACAGTGAGACGGCACAGAGTACAACTGAATAAACGGTGAAAGAACCCACGAGCGTTCACATTAGTCTGCCTTAAAGGTTTTACCATTTACCTAATAAAATCAGTCATTATGCAAATAGCAAAAATCCCGCTATTCTGTTACCCCCAGTTAGTCCAGATAAGTGTCAGACTCACACAACTAGATTAGAAAGATTAGAGGCATTTAGGAGGTACTTGGCTCTTCTATTACATCGTATGGAGAACAATAAATATTTGCATGAACTTGGATTCTCAAATCCAAGTTCATGTTGTTTATATAGACCTCATAAATGTCAAACAGGAGTGACACTGTCAAACCTGTGCGCTTTATTTACTCACGTAGAAGAGCTTGAAAGTACCGACTAGTCATTACATTATTGTTTTAAAAATTCAGCATAAACACATTATTATGAGCTTAAAAGCAGACTTACTGGAGAATCTGAATCTGACTGGAGTACGACTGGTATTCCATAGCCATCCTCTTCAAATCTTCTGTTTCTCTGTGAAAGGACGCACACACCTTATATGGATTGTGGTTTCTGAGCGTCAGAATCGTCATGTCAGGTCTGACAATAGCTTTACCGTTCATGTTGAGCTTTCTGATCCGCATACACGTTCTTCAGCTTGTCCAGCTCTGAGTGCAGGATGGCGATGTTTGTCTGGGCTTGCAGAAGAGAGCCGCGTAGCTGCTCGTTCTCCTGTGAGCAGATTTGGCCAATGACAACATAAGAATAAAGATAAAAACATTTTTGGATTTACTGGACTAATCTTGTAGTTTGACTTACGTGTGAGAGATTGCTGATTTGTCCGCTCAGTCTGAGCATCTCTTCCTTTGAATGGTTCAGTTCAGAGTCTTCTTTACTCTTAAATCAATTAAAAAAAACCAAAAGCAGTTACATTAAGATTTGGTTAAACAGTTTTACATTTTAATTATATGAAGCAAAGAAAAGCCAAAATACAAAGTAACAGCCACCAGATCTTTTATTGTGAAAGATTGAAACACCAGCAGTTCACAGTTTAGACATTTTTACATATAAAGTTAAAAAATTTAAATAAAGGATGATTTTTTTAAGAGAATTGCAACTCATTTGTAGCAAACAGGATGTTTTACAGTTTAAAATGACCTGATGCTGTGATTTAGAAACACTGTTGAGTGTTTCTAAATTACTTTAAACACACAGACTTGCCTCCAATCTCTTGAAACGTACCATCTTATATCCATCAAACTGTATGCTCACAATAAGTTAACGCTGTGTAAGAGCAGCTGATCTATCATGTTCACCCTCTACAGGACAAGGAAACCAACTGCTTCCACTATACTGTATGTGCCAAGCAGACATTTGGTACTATCGCAATACAGAGTCTTACTGTTAAAGCTACACAGTACTCCAATTACATGTCTTACATAATAACCTAATTGCATTGTTTTGTTTACTTTGCAAGTTCAAGTAATAATGTCTCGTCTTCCTCGTTGACAGGAAATTATTAACCAGGAATTACTGTCAAAAACGGAAGTAAAGATGTTTTTAAGATGACTTCTGCTGAAGGTTTAAATTCAAAAAGGCTTAAGTGAATCATCAGAGAGTCTTTATTTGACCGGGCTGATGTTGGTCACCATCCACAATAGTCACAGACACTGGAAATTTGTCTGACACAACATATGCTGCATGAGGTGGCAATCATATTTTTTTGCATTGTGGACACCAAAATGCTAGTGTGGCCTGTAGATGAACTACAGTAAGCCACATAGAGGTGCGTTTTTGAAGGGCGACTGTGGCTCAGGGGGTTGGGAAGCGTATCTGTAACTGGAAGGTTGCCGGTTCGATCCCAGGGCTCTCTGTCCTGGTCGTTGTGTCCTTGGGCAAGACACTTTACCCTACTGCCTACTGGTGTTGGCCAGAGGGGCCGATGGCGCGATATGGCAGCCTCGCCTCTGTCAGTCTGCCCCAGGGCAGCTGTGGCTACAACCGTAGCTTGCCTCCACCAGTGTGTGAATGTGAGAGTGAATGAATAGTGGCATTGTAAAGCGCTTTGGGTGCCTTGAAAAGCGCTATATAAATCTAATCCATTATTATTATCATCATTATTATTTTTGTGACGCTGTAGCTTCTTAAAGGCTTTTAAACAGCTGGGTACTGTAACACTAACTGATATTTTTGCAAAGAGCTGCTTCATGTGTTTAATAAAAAAAAAAAAAATGCTTGGCTGTGAATAGGCAGTAGTCAACATAAAGGGGTTACATATAGTTTTTTTCCGTTTTTAAATGACCCGTTTTGCAGGCATCCTTATGACTCTGCATTATCAAACATGCTCTGTTCTACATTCTACATCAGGTCAGTCCTTTTTGCCAGTTGAAATAATTTCATAGAACCGTTATATTTGTTGCAGTTTCTCGTTCCCTCTTTGCCACACCGCTCTTTAAAAAAGATTTGTTTTTATCTCAGCGAGTCTTTTTGCCAGGATAATTAAAAGCATATCTAAAAGTCCAAAAACTGATGTCAGCTTCTATCTTGTGACAGGAAAGTTAAAAATCACACATATACATAACTCCCGTGAGATATGTCTGACAAATTATGACAACAAGTGCTTTACAACACTTTAAAGTCGATAATTTTCAGCAGACACTGGCAATCACTGTTTGACATGACACAGGGACAACTCGCAACAAGAAGCCAAAAAAATAAGAAAAAGGTTTTGGCCAGTTCCTGCTTTAAATGGGTGTGGAGTGAATCTCTGGCTTCACTTTTTATGCCTCATTTACTCTATGCATTTAAATGCCTCCAGCATGGCTCGATTGCACAGTACAGGTACAGTCTATACAATGTGCGCTTTTACATCTATGTTAATGCGCGTAATATGAAGCCTTAGAATGAGCGCAGCTAGTCTCCAAAATACACACAACTCTCTCTTAATTATGCTTTCCCTCTTTTTTGTCCCCTCCTTTATTCAATTCATCTTTCCTCTGTATTTTTATTCACTATTCAAATCACCAATGCCAACTTATTGTATAGCTAACCACAAATGTGTATGTTTACATTACACATTTTCTGCTACGTCTAATGTGAACGGAGAAGCAAAATGCACAAGTAAAAAGTCTTGTTTTTAAGCAAAATCTTGACATTTTCTGGAAATACTGTCATTTGTGGATGAAAGGTAGTGAGCAGACTTTATCTGTCTGTACGGTCCATCACACTTTCCCAGAAAGCAAGCAGCAGCAGCTAGACATCCTACAAGAGCTTGTGTGTTGCTTTTCAGATACAGAGGCTTTCTTCTCTTTTTGTATGTTGTTAGAGAACATCATGGGGAACAAAGTAGACAGCTGTCTGTGAAACAAAAAAACCCCCACAACCTACCTTTAACAGTCTTTCCACACTGGCATGCAGGTCTGCAACTTCATTCTCATGCCTCCTCTGCAAGCCGGCCATAATTTCTTCCATTTTCTTTCTCTCCTGTGAAACCGAAGCAGTTAGAAGTGCAGGCCAGCTCAGGCCTTGAAGAGGGGCTTTCATGTGACTTTACAGAGGCTCTTTGTGAGAACACGTGTAACTAGCTGCTGTGGGCTGTGCCACAAATTTGCAGGTAGCTCACATGAAATACTGAGGAATGCGTGCAGTCTTTCCACTTCAACGGGGAATCAAATGCAATCATTTAGTCCACTTGTCTGCGTGCTGTTTATTGATTAAATACGCTGGCTTTCATGATGAAATTTCTTACGTTTAACTTCCAAGTATTGAAGTAAATCACAGGAGCAACGCTTCACATACTATGAATCCTGCAGCTATTCCACTCACCTCGTCTCTCGCCCTCTCCTCCGTCCTAGCGAGATGTTGTTGTATATCGTCCTCCAGCTCTGTCAGCTGACTGTGATTTAAGCCCTCGGCTCTGTTTGAACAGAAAAGTCTGTTTGAGTCCATCCTGGCAGCTTCAAGCACGCTCAGTCAAAGCAGATCCTCCAGCAGTAATCCGAATACAAAAATGAGCGGCACAAAAAAACAGAAGAGTCCATTTATTTGATCTAGCTGACTGATTTGACTTGAAACCTGCTACACTTGTGGCTTCGCTCTTCAGCTCAGACAACACGTGAGCCAACCAGAATCGAGGGAGGGACCGAATTTCAAAACAAGACTCCACAGGTGATTGCTACTGAGGTACTGATTACTGCCAGTGGAGTTTCTTAATTAGATGCCCACACACATTTATTCTACTTTAGTTTATGTGGGGAAAAGGTTACTTTATAGATACACATATAGATACAACTAATGGAAACAGATGGAAATACCCAAGCTATGAAACAATTAAACGACTGGGAAGGGCAGCAAATTTTAGTCTTCCTACTTCCTTGAGAAAGGAATGTTAACTTTCCCATTCCATGCAATAAGTGAAGCACACAAAGCTCTTAGAGACACACTCACTTTTGTTTGTATGACAGAGATTCCATGGCTTAACAGACTGTCTTTACAGGAAATTATTAAAAAGGCTGAAGTCAAACCTTGATTAACCCTTTAAGACACAAACTACTAAAAGTCACTGTTTGGCTACTCAAAGTAAGCAATCAGGAGTGGTTGTAGACCTTAAGCAGCATTAACTTTTTTGTAAAAACATCCATCTTCTTCTGCTTATCCAGGTCAGGGTTGCAGGGGGGCTGGAGCCTATCCCTAACACATAGAGACAGACAACCATTCGAACTCATGTTCACACCTACGAGTGTCACTACTAAGAAAAACATCAGATAAAGCTGCAGATTTACGGAGCAGATAAACAAAGGGGAAAAGCTGAGATAGTTAAGTCTCGGCTGATGGGTGTTACCCATGGTGCAATATTTCTTCACTCACCCACTTTCACTCTCTGGCTGTATCCCAATTTAGGGTCTGCATCCTTAAAGGCCGCATTTTAAGGCCGATTACGTCACAGCGACGCGACGAAGGCTGTCCCAATTCGAAGGCTGCTCGAAATGCGGCCCTCAAATGCGTCCGATCCGTACCGGAAACCCGATCGGTACCCCGCATGCGCAAATCTTACGTCACTTCCTCTCTTTGCCAACATTGCGACATTCAATATATTTGAATGATACGTTAGCGCCCAGTTAGCTCCTAGCATTTCTCAACAGCTCTGCCTCCTTTTCGACTCCCCGGGACATTTAAACAATGGATAATCCGTATACAAACAAAGTCATGCTTTTCTCCTCAACAGAGAGCCTTCCCCAAATGAACAACAGCGCCGTAAAATAAGAAGAATGGCGCCTAATTACAGACTTAATAATATTGATTTAGCAATGTGTCACGTGAAGATTCATCAGCCAGATTAAGTGTTTACTGACAATTGACAGTGATAGCGGACATCATCATCACTATTCCAGTCAATCCTCTCCTCACAGACAAGCATAAACACACTCGACTATCACTAAATCAAATTTAACACACGTTTGTAATGACGCCAATTCATTTTACAATGGGGTTCATTCGCTCGGTCAGCAGGGGGCAGTATCCTCGTACACTGGGGAGTACACTGCCATTAAACGAAAAGAAGAAGAAGAAAACATCTGCACATGCGCGGTATGGATCGGGTAGACCCGATTTGTACGGTCCGACTTTGCACATGCACAGTAAGGATCGGGGAGTCCCGATCCGTAACTATCTTTTTATTTTTCGTTTTTGTCTACATTGTTCTGAAATGCTTCATTATTGCAAACATTTTAAGATATACTTATTATTCTTAACATCTTAACCGATACTCTGACCCATAACTATCGTAAAACGCTACAACCGGAAGTAGACACCTTTCGCGCATGCGGGGTACCGATCGGGTTTCCGGTACGGATCGGGTAGCGACAGGTCTGCATCCTTAAAGGCCGCATTTTAAGGCCGATTACGTCACAGCGACGCGACGAAGGCTGTCCCAATTCGAAGGCTGCTCGAAATGCGGCCCTCAAATGCGTCCTTCATTTCCCTGAATTTTGAGGACGTGGCGGTGTAGACTTCGTGGCCCAACATATCCCAGAATGCATAGCGCGGTGGTGGGTGTGGATAATTTATAATAAAAAAAACGGAGGATGAGGGGTGCCAGAAGAGTAACTTAGTAAACTAAGTACTGAATATTATGTCACTTATTTATGTGCAAATGTTTAATAACGAAGACCATTAAAACATTACTGTTGGCCACATGTCGGCAAAGTTATGTGACATTAGTGACGTTTGTACTAACTTGGTTTTAAAGCCTTTACTTTAAAATATACGCCGTTCAATAGCTGACCTTAATCAGAGAATGATCAAAGCTCATGTAGAAACAAACAAACAAATGAACAAACGATTTTCTCCTTCATTTCTGTCAAACAAAGCTGTATGAAACGTTTCCAGCTGTTAGTATCGTGGTTGCTAGGCAACCTGGGCAGCGCAACGGAGGCTAGACCGTCCCATTTCACAAGCCTCGCACTTCCGGCCTTAGCGGTCTTTAAGTACGCGGCCCTTGAGGATCGTTCAGGCTGCATACTTTAAGGCTGCAGACCCTGAATTGGGATACAGCCTCTATGTATTTATGCACCACCTTGCATTCAATTATTAGTTTTTATTCCTCTCTGGCTCGCTTACACAGTGTGTCTTTTATCCTGTCTTCCTATTAAAAAGGAGTTTTTTCTTCCCACTGACACTAAGTGCTTGCTCATAGGGGGTTTTCTCTTTATTAGTGTTGGGGGTTTACCTTACAAAAATCCTTCAGGCAACTCTTGTTGTGATTTAGCACTACATAAATAAAACTGAATTGACTTCAAAGGAGCTGCAGGAAAGTTTGGCATTCAATGGAGCAGCCACATGATGCATGAACAGGGTCTACACAGAAGAGAATTGAACCTAAAAAAGATGATTTCTTTAAATTTAGGATTAGCGTCTTCAAACAAAGCACAAAAGAACCCTTCACAATCCCCTCATTTGGGGAGTACAGGAATCGGTGGTATTTAGAGCTCGCTATACCTGCAACACAACATAAAATACTTCAAAACTTTAAATGATCTGAAGGTAAAAGTGGTTGAATATCTCACAAAAAGACTTTGTTATATAAAAGGAAGTTTTTGTGTCAGGAGGCGATTCAGAAGCACAGTTTTGACACCCACGTCAGAGAAGGATAGAGGAAGACCTTGTGTATGCACACCACTGGCAGTGTTATACTAAGAACACCCTATTCCAAATCACAGAGGTGTTTTTATTATTGAGCCATCTGACAGATGGCATATGAGACTGCAGCAACATCAGAAGGGTCAACTAGCAGTTAGACCTCCACTAATCAGAACTGTTGAAATCTGCACAGATTCACAGTCTGCCCAAATAAACATTTAACTCTGCTGTTGTCTCTAGCTCATTTGGGGGAAACAATTACAATACATTAGCTTAAGAAAATATGCAAATTGCACACTGACAAAAGTAGTGAAGACCAGAGGGTTAAACACTTAGCAGCTTCAGCAGTTAGATAGTAAACCAGATTAAAAAGGCACTTGAACTGCATCCACAAGAGGGCAGCCACTTCATATCTGCTCATATCATCACTGGGACCCATGTGCTGTGACTTCCTGCTGATTGTTATATACTGATTTGACTTTACAAGTTCCTCCTAAATCTACTGACCACACACAGGACAGTTGCTCTTACCGCTTCAGACTGGTTTCAAGCTGTTCACACTGAAGTCTGCTGTCCAGGCTTTGGCTGATCAGGGAGTGGATGAGTTCCTCATACTGCTGCAGGAGAGTCATGTTTGCAGAGGCGTGAATGGCCTTGTAAAGATCGGCCAGCTGCTCCCTGAAACTATGACAACACAACAGTTAGTAACCACCTGCTGACTGACATTTTTTCAGTTGCATATTTTGACTAAAATATGGTTTTAGCAGCAAATTATAAACTCCTGGAGGGCTAAAAGATAGGTGTTAAAAGTTGATCGTTTCAGAAAGAGAACGCAGTGCAACAGACCATTCATGATGGATATCCACTGTGGAATAAATGGGTGAAACAAAAAGGTAGAGGTAAACATCTTTTGGCAAAATATTGTTATATATAGTTAGTGCTGTAATTTCTGTTTCAACCCTTCAATTAAAAGATAAAAGTCTGTACATCAGTCTGTATCTTGAGTGTTTGAAATCTACTCTGATGTGGTGTACAGAGCTACATTTAGGACATTTTTCTCAGTGTTAAAAAGTTTCTAGATCTCATTAGTATACAGCAAGATAGCAAAATCTAGCTTTTCTAGTTTTGGAAAAGATCTATACAGATCTAAAACAGTTTGGATTTCTGTGTGTCACTGATCACCATTAGAGAAAACTGTGAAAACTTCCATTTAGAAATAATGTAACAAATATAATGCCAAGCTGAGCTATGCTTAAAGATAGTTGCATTTTTTAAACTATATTTTTCTGTATTGTTTTCTTTTTTTATTTCTACAGTGTTGAGTCACATAATACAATACTATAAGTAACTTACTACAAATACTAATATTTTACTTTGAGTACAGTTTAAATGTCCTTGAATGTTCTATACAAATATTGTACTTTGTATTTCATATCATTTAATGTAAAGCTATTTATTTCTATCATTGTTATTATTAATAATAATAATATTTAGCATATAGAATTATAGTAAGTAATGAAAATTGCCAGATGGTGCTAAAATGATTTATGCATTAATTAAGACTTCATCGTGTGTGAAACCATATATTTACATCCAAACCATAAACTGGCCTGACCTCTCCTTTAAGTCATAGAGCCACACACATTTCTCCCAGCCAGTCATGGGATCCAACCCCTAAACATCAACCCTACATACAAATGAAAACTTGAAAAAAAAGTCACAGTCTCTTTTTTTTCCAAGTCTTTCGCTGAGTGCCCTGATATTAGTTAATCAGTAATAGTCCAGCAATATAATTGTGCATAGTACTTTAGGCATTTTAGGTATATTTAGTACTTAGAATGAACTTTACCACTTTGACCACTTTGCAAGAAACCTATTCAGTATAAACCACTATTTGAACTCATGTGCGTCAGCAGTTTTTAATACATCGCATGTTTTTTTGACAAATATTCTGATTTCCTGTAATTCCCTCCAGCTTCCTCTTGGTTCCGAGTGGCACCCCATTTAAAAATCCTTTATAAACGCCCCTGCCACTAAGAACGATGGCATCAGTGACGATACAAAAGTTATAGGACGTAGACACTGAGCTAAGTATATACTTATTATCTTAGTATATACGTCCAGTGTTGTTTGATTACATTCAAGCTGTATATCGTTTTTAAGGGTGAGCTTGTTTATTCTTCCAGTACACACCTGTACCGCATGACTAATCAGTGCAGCAGCAGTACCCACTGGCCAGGTAATTTCCAGCCAGACGGCGGGTAGAGCAAACTGGAGCTTCCCGGAAGTGAGTTTACCTTTCGGTAAGGATGGATTTCGCATCTGCCTTGTCTTCAAACTCTTCCCAGGGGGAGTCTTGTGTTTGGGATGCCCCTGCGCCGAAAGACGCCAGATCCAGAGTCTCCGAAACCTCCTGAAACCTGGAGGAAAACCTGTTGTAGTCGATGTATCCGTCTTCGTGCGGGTCAAACTTGTCAAACAGAGTCCCGATCTCGGTTTCAGGGACGCTGAGCTCCCGGCAGACTACAGTAAAGTCCTCGTACTCGATCTTACCGGACTTGTTCACGTCGCAAACAGAGAATAATCTCCGAAGGCTGGGTCGCTCCATAGTTACTGGTTTAAAAATAAAGGATAATCCAGAAAATGTTCAAATTGAACAAACCTGAGCCAAAATAAAAGCCCCCACCATCGTCTCAGAGTTACTGTAGAGGATTGGTCCAAACCTGCCTGTAGGCGGGTACCAGCCGAATCAATGGACCCTAATGTGCCGCCTCGTTTGGCTTGGACTGGAGTTAGATGTCATGTATGTTTGCAGTGACGCTGTGATATAATAGAACTACAACAGACAACGCAGGTGCTTACCTGTGTTTGCCTTTAAGGTGTGTGTGCTCCATGTGAGAGTTTTATCAGATAACCTGCGCACCATTGTTTGGCTGGGTTTGCAGAGTTTCTGACAACACCCTGAGAGGAAAAGCTGTAACCTGTGCTCAGAGTTGGGGCCCACAGTTTGTTCCAGCTGGGACTGCAGCAGCGTTTTTATGTCACTGGCCACTTATTTAGAATAAGTGTTCCTTGAAATAACAACATTCCTAATCAGCCAATCACATGGCAGCAACTTAGTGCATTTAGGTATGTAGGCACCAATTGTGAATGTTCAAAGTGAGTATCTGAGTATAGAAGGGTGAGTTAAGTGACTTTGACTGTGACATGGTTTTAGGTACCAGATGGGTTGATTTAAAGTGATTGTCCCTACACAACGGTCTCAAGGGGTTTGCAGATAACACTCCAAGAAAGATAAAAATATCTGCTTCAAGCTAATAGTATGAAAACGGGAAATAAACCATGTTATGACGAAGTAATGCAGAAGAGCGTCTCTGAGCCCAATATGATGAATTTTGAAGCAGGTAGGGACTAGGAACTATTGCTTTGTTCTGTTTTTGCAGAAACTTTCAGATGGTATAGTCAGAATTTCGGGTAAACAACATGAAAGCATGAATCCATCCTCCTTGGTAATTAGTGGTTCAGGCTGATGGGGGTATAATGGTGTGGGGGATGTTTACCTGGTTGCCCTAGTACCAACTCAAGCTGGAATACCTGAAACTTGGTAAAGCTGCTGAATATCAGTATCTCAGGTTAATTTTGAACGGCACTTACTATTGTGCGAGTGTATAAAGCATTTATGTAGTTATTAGTTGCAACATATATCAGATGGTGCTGCCGCCATGCGGTAAAAAGAGAAATTACAGTTTATTCTGTTTATGGTGGCAGTCCATAAATAATACATTTTAAGGTAGGAGCGAGGGGCGATTTAAATCGGACCTAGGGCCAAGATTCACAGTCCTTCAACGCGCTTTATATTGTAAGGTAAAGACCTTACAATAACACAGGGATAATCCCAATAATCAAATGAGCCCTTAATGAGCAAGCACTTGGGAACAGTGGGAAAGGAAAGCTCCCTTTTAACCAGCTGGAGGTGAAATAAACAAATTTCTACCAGAAAATGATACAAATTGGTATTTGTATCAAATGTTAGATGCTAAAAAATAAAATTTCTTGCATATGGACCCATTAAAACCCAGATTTGAGGTCTCCCACTATAACGCTCTTGCAAAAACCTGCACCATTGTCTGAAAGGAAATGGTTAACCTACTGAAATCATGAGCCTTTCAAATAACAAAAATCTCCATTTTATCTTTATTTGAAAAATTAAAATAAAGTGCTTTTTATATACAATACAAAAAGAAAGAAAACAGTAGTGATGTATGATACAAAAAAATACAATTCACAATATTTTTTACATTGGCAGCTGAATTTACAAAACAACTTTACATAAAAACTTGTTTACTTACAATACATGTTGACAAGAGTCTGAGCAACTTGTACTGTCACAAATAGAAGAAGGCCCGACTATAGTGGTTCAATAAGTGAGAGCAGACGACGATACTTTCACTGTGGCATTAATAGTGTAGGCTTGTATTCAAATACAGAAAAACATATTCAGTACCTGCACATATTCGACTAAATCACTGCCACGCTGTATTTATTCTGCGCTTTGCAAATTTAATATTGTTCCGATGACAGCCGCTTCACCAAAAGCTGCCACTTGTTGTTTTTAATAACAGTCAAAGCATGAGTCTTTCATATTGCATGAGTGAATATAGCTGACTAGTCTTTGAAATTCAGTTTTGCAGTGCCATTTATAGGAAATGTAATATAATACTAATGCTTATATTTTTTTTAATATTTTAAAAAAAAAGAAAAATCAGCCAGTGGTTATTTATGCACTACAGTTTAAGAATAAAATAAAATCCCTGACTGCGCTTGAAGCCACCCTAACAAAAATGTAAAATAAAACGACACCTCTCATGAGCACGTATTGTACAACAATGACACAATTAAATTACACGTATTCACGGTTTTGACGTGTTTTTTTTTTTTAAGTATGGCCAGTCCTGTCACACCTACAGTGTAGCGTTTGACTCCAGAGCACTACTACCTGGTTAGTTTATTATTCCCAAGAGGCACATCTCTTGATTATTGTTTCAGAAGGCATTCTCCATTCCCACCCCTCCCCCCAAGGCAGATTTGTAACCAAATCCATAACCTGCAGTGTACTAAGGCTCTTAACATGATGTGCAAATCCTGTGCTTTCCGAGTCACGATGTATATGCCTTCCCTTCAGGTACGCATTTTTTCTGTTGTTGTTGTTGTGAAGTATTGATTTTGCTGGCTGGATCACAATACTAGAGCCATACTCAAGTAAGAATAAAAAATATTGGATGACATGAGAAATGCTTTCAAGTTACGCAATCATCTGATTTAGTTATATTAAAGCGAGAAAAATCAGTCAAATGAACAATCCCCCTGTTTATTACAGAATGACAATGAGAGTTATTGCCTTAATGGTTGCCTTTACAACCACCTAAGAGGCTGTTTTCTTCATCAACACTCTTCAGTTTATATTTATATCAAAGGTGGCAGTCTACAGGTGTGTTATTGAAATCACATTATTTTTAGGTGTTTGTTTTAGATTCAGTATGATTCAGTGACAGAACAGCTGTGAAAAAATGTCTCCATAAAATAACCATTTGGCCACATAATAATAATATTAATAATGATGATAATAATTATTGATAACCTTTCATCGTGCTGCAATAAATGACCTGCCGCAGATTTAACATTACCGTTCCGGACGCTCGTCTGTTTTTGTCACGCCAGCCTTTCAGGGCTGCATCATCTTTCTCCAGAAAACGCACCAAAATGGCTAAAATCTCTTGCATACTTGCGACTGCGGTGTAATGAGTGTGCGTCTCTTTGCGTGGGTGTGTGTTTGTAGTGCCACTGTATCTAAAGTAATTAACAGTGCCAACACCTTTGTGCTTACTCAGTCTCAAGGTGAGGTGTTTCTCGGTGTTTACCCCACTTCACATTATTTGCTTTGCATAGACTGCCTATCTCATGAAGAATAGCGTGATAATACCTGGAATGAGTCCCCCTCCCTTCCCTTTTATCATATTTGGTGAAAGAAAACCAACTTAAAGTCAGTCGTCATCAGACAAATATTTATACCTAGTGAAGATGGCAATACTTAAAAAGCACATTTCTCTCTTTTCTTGGAGTGCAGTGATTGAGGTGGTAAGAGTTTCTGCATTTCTGCTTTCATCTTTTCAGATTTCTTTGTTGTTGCTGTGTTTGAATGAACTCTAAAATAATGAGTGTACTTGTGTGAATGTACACAGGCTATCCTGTAAGAAACATTACAGGACTTTTTAAATATATATATGTATATCTTGCCTGTCTTTGACTTGTTCGTGTGGATTCTGCTTTACCTTGCTACAGTACAGTACATAGTGCACAACCTCAGTGAAGGCTAAACTCTCGCAGAATGAAAATAAATCAGCAAACACTGCGTCAGGCGTTGTGTTCGAGCATCACTCTGCCTTTCAGAGTATTACCGGCATGTCATATGGACGGACTGTGAAAGGCAACTCTCTGAAATCTGTTCGCTAAATCGTGGTCACGATGCCATCTCAATGCTCGTTACATTCCCGTGAGCCGTACGTGAAAGTCTGAAGGCGAGCCAGAGCTTCTTCAGTGTGCTTCAAATGCACTTGAATAAGAGGGTGAGAGGAAAATGAAATAAAACGCACATGGACCACATCGACAGAATTAAAAAAGAAAGAAAAAGGAGCGAGAGAGAGAGAGTGCAAAATCTGTGTAATGTAAAGTCTCTCCACGAGAGTGCTGATTTTTCCCTCTTATGTTTTTGTCTTTCTCAACAAGTGCACTCTTTCCTTTGAGTTCAAAAGCAGTCACTCCATATAACATGAAGCCTGCCTCACACTATAGAGTCTTTAATCTCGGAGCCCAGCCTGACTCGAGGCCGGGGGCACGTGGGTGAAATCTCCACGTGGCTCTCTCTTAAGTTCAGAGGCCTCTTCTCCGATTCAGAGAAGCTCTTGCTGTTATCAGGGGACGAGCACTCGTGCGGTGGAGTGCTGCAGATGTAGTTGTCATTAAGGGTCTGGTACCCCTTGTGATCCGAAGCTGAGGTTGTGACTGTGTTGCCGTTGAGCGGCAAGTTTTCAGCGGGTTTCCCCACTATTCTGGGCTTCTTCTGCTGCATGTTCGGGCACTCTCCCTCCTTCAGCATGGACTTCATGTGGTCACGGTTCCTGTAAACCACAAACAGGGAGAAGACTACTAGGGAAAACACCAGGAGGGCGCATACAACGATCAGCTCGTTCCAGTAGGTCTTTGTGTTGATCTGCGGTGAGCGGGCCTCCCCTGGCAGGATGATGATTTCCTCCTGTGAGATCTGCGGCGTACGTGAACGGCCTGTCAAGGTGGTGCTCTCCTCCTTGGCTTCGCCTCTCACACAGTAGTTTGCCAGCAGCTGTCTGAAGCCCTCCTCCACTGACCAGCACTCGTATGTTTCCTGCTTGTCCGCTTGAGCTACCACCACCAGTCCCCCCTCTGGGCTGGGGTAATGGAAATGACCTGCGCTCTCACCGAACTCCCACTTCCTTTCAGCCAAATTAGAGCGCAGCTTGCAGGGCAGTACTTTGAATGTGTTGGCTGGGATAATGATCACCTGGCATGACGACATCCCTGCGGAAAGTCAAAGCGCAGATGAGTCAGGTATGGTGTGAAAAAAGGCTGTACCACTCTGCTGATACAGAATAATAATGTTTTTTCAATCAACTCTCATTTTGAGAGGCATAGCACGGAAATGGAGAGTGCTCTGTAAATCTTAGAGAAGAGGAGGCCACATACGTGTAGGTGGAGGTTTGGCAAACCGTGGACTTGCCGCAGTCTTATTGCAAATAGCTGATGTGTCTGCTTCATCTACATCCTGCCGCCAGGCACTGAAACACATACAATTAATCATTAATAATAATCATAATCTTTTTTTAAAAAAATGCACTCTCTCATCTAATATTTGCATATCACAGGCATAGATTGAATATAAAAGAAGGACAGAGCCCCTGGGCCTGAAAAGTGAATCCAGTGTGAAAGATCTTTAAACCCGTGTTCTCTCTTTCAAACAGAAGATTGTAAAGCGGATTAAACGGTTTCCTAGTGGGTTTATAGTCTTAATCGCTAGTTTCCAGTCTTATTTAATACAACATGATGCTTGTTTGGTAAATTGTTTTCCTGTTTAGAGTAAAATACATGATTATTCGGGGTAGAGCATCCCTCATGCCTGGTTCATCAAGATGGTGACGATAAAATTGCCAAATTTGAGGCTTCAAACAGGACTTCAACCTTTTATGTACAGTTTATGATCACAGAAAGCCTTGGCTGCTAAAATAAATATTGTGCAGCGGGATACGTACTTGTTTGGTGTAGCACGTCTGACATCTACACATTGCTTCCCATTCCAGGCACAGTAAGGATCCCTGGAGAGGATGCACTCCCCACAGCTCTGATAATTAGTGCAGTTAGCTACGGAGACCTCCACCAGTTCAGAGAAAGAAGAAACATAGAGCTGACCCTGTGGATGACAGATGACAAAGAAGGGGACAGTCAGGAGGTGCCCCAAATACTGATACTGGGTTACTATTTTCATCCAGAGTCCTCTCTTTGTGACCCTGATCTAAATGTGGTAGATTTCTTTCATCCATTTTAAAAGGAATTCCTTTGCCCTGATCTACGGAAGCACATGCCAGGATTCAGGAAGTGTCACAAATCCAGCTGTTAAAACCCCAGCTGCAGATCCCCTGAGAGAAAGTTGCACGCAATTAGCTCACTGAACACGGGGTACGCTGCAGGCTGCGACTCTTAATGGCTCATGGAGTCTCTAAACTGCCAAAAAATGAATTTATTGAGCTCATTAGTTTAAACCATGAAAAAAGTGCTCTGAATTAAATCGGACCGTTTTCTTTCCGAACACCACGTGTACCTTTTCAGTGTCCAGCTCAATGTGCTGCACCGGCTGAGAGTCACGGAAGAGCACCATCTCTTCAATAATGTGCATCTTCTTGTTGACGTTAATGGCTTTATGAAGTCTCCCATCATCTGGAGAAGAGAGTTTAAGTGAAGTCAGATAAAACAAAGGTGCAGGTGAAGAGTGTTTGTGAGCGGTGAGCTGTTTACCTGTGCCAATGAAGAGCACGTTATACACCTTTTTAGCTGCTTGAACACGATGGACGGCGATCTGCGTGTAGCGGACATTGCGCTTGAGTAGCAGAGGCTGGCTGCGGATCACGTTGTCCATCAGGAAGTGGTCTTTGACAAAATTCAGCACCTTGTCTGGCATGAGCAACGAGGAGGAGATGCCCTGTTTTCTGGCAGCGTTTGTGATGCACTGGAAAACACAACAAACATACTGCTTTACATGCTTTCCCCCATACGTTCACTGGATAATGAAACCTACAGTGGCTGTACAGCACTTCTGTGTGTGTTTATTTTATTACCAGGTCATTTCAGTGATTTGAGTTTGATAAGTCAGGAAATTAAACCTACAGTCGTTTGATAAGAATCATGTTTAGGACCTGGAGACGAGTGATGCCCGTCTAAAAGATATCTGATCAAGCGTCTATCAGCAGTCACAAATTGGAAAACAACCTAGAGACCTCATGCAGCTGAAGAGACACAGTACAGAGTAGTGACATGTGCAGGATGTGTCTACTGGGTTTTCCAGCAGAGGGCAGCAGGGAAGCACTCACCGCTCCAGGCCGAGGCTCTGGTACCGGATGGTTGTAAGTATACCACTGCTGGGTTTCGCGGTTAACCTCACGGTATCGCCCGTTGAACGCCTTTTCTACCTGGTCCATAGTGAAGGAGCACACTGCAGAGCTTCCTGATGCACCTTTGTACCTTTTATAGGACATAAACAATTGACAGACGATTACAATCTTTCAAACTTGTAAAGCCTTGAAAAAAGCTGTACGTAAACATAGAGATAATACAGTGAAAATCCACCAAAACAGATGGAAAACTGGTAGTTAAGTCCTGTTACACTCTTCTTTGCTTGACAGTAAATTTTATACATACATTTTATCTTTAAATAACAATTCTCATCTATCACAGATCATTG
Source organism: Neolamprologus brichardi (assembly GCF_056152115.1). Taxonomy (NCBI): domain Eukaryota; kingdom Metazoa; phylum Chordata; class Actinopteri; order Cichliformes; family Cichlidae; genus Neolamprologus; species Neolamprologus brichardi. Next base: position 12,487,273 of record NC_142110.1, read on the forward strand.
AAAAACATGATTAAATACATATTTAATTAGTAATCTAAATGTTACGAGTAAGATCAAGATGCTTGTCTTGATCTTCCTGGTGTTCGTAATGGTTTAAATCTCCACAACCTTCACAAACACAATCAGGTATGCCACTTTTTTTCATTTTATAATCCCTCATGTGTGTCAAATAATTACCTTAAAGGTGTCTGTACATTTATTTCATTGTTATCTTAATCAAAAGATTTAAAAGCTCTCACCACTGAGAGGTGAAGACTCCATAAAACACTGTGTTCTTCCAGTCCTCGGGACTGGGTGTGAGCACAAACATGTCTTGGATTATGTTGAAGGGAAAGCCGTCATCGGGCAGAGAACACAAGAGCTGAGCCTTCAGGAACGTCGTCCATTTCTTCTGCAGCACCCTTTCACCTCCAACGTCACCCTGCAACACAATAACTGTTGGTTAGGAGGGGGCTTTTTTCCAGCACGAAGCGCTGCAGTATGAGATCTGACACCTGAGGTCAGTATAGACAATATCCTCACACAGTTTGACACACAAGTGTGATTTGATGGGATCTGACAGATCTGTGGTGCATATTCTGAAATGATGATATGCACCACATGGTACACTGCAAAAACATACTATAACATGCCTTTGATCAGGGGTGTCAAACATTAGGCCTGGGGGCCCATTGCATGAGTTTTGAAAATTGAGGGGAAACAGGGATTGGACTTTTAACTGTATTTAAGTTTTACAGCGTTTCCTGGTGATAAAGACCTCCCCTATGGCCAATTATACTACATTAAAGTAATTAAGTAACCGATAAACAATTAAATGAAAGGGACATTCTTTGTGAATTTAAGCCCAAATAGTTGTGCTAATACACTTTACTTCTATCCTGTAGAAAAACTAAGATGTGTTGTTAAAATTACACTGCTTTTTATTAGATTAAGATACCACAGAGATTAAATGTGTATTTAGTGTAGTTAAACTTCTTTACACTGACAGGAAAGGAAGTTTCACTGGCTGAGTGATCAAAGTGGGCTACATGTGCCGCACCGTGTAAAATGAGTGTTAACATCCCTGCCTTAGACACTGTATGTTATAATGTGTAAGGAAATACATTCTGCTGTCTTTGTTTTCCTTCTTTGTGACAAAAACAAAAACAGAGAGCGCCCCGTCCAAAGGTGAATTTGTTCAAATTGACGTAACTGAAAAACATTAACCTCCTCGTAAAACCACAATGAGCTAAATCAATTGTGCCTGCAACACAGTTACAACCCCGAGGCAGAAGACTTCTAGGTCATGAAAACAATATACATCATCACAACTGGAATAGATAAAAAAAAACACTTGGGGCTTAGAGGAGGGCAAATGCTTTTAAATGAAAAAGAAGAAGCACTGCTCTCTGACAATCCTCCTTGACTGATACTGCTGCTGTGATTCACCGCTTTTGGCACGAGCCTTCAAATTGCTATGAGGGATGTGGGACCTCTTTGACATGCAGACTAATTAGGATGCACAGATTTGTATGATAGAATCTCAGTGCAAACTGGAGAGTAAATACATCTTGGCGCTTCAGTGTGAATGACATTTACAGTATGTGATATGTATATATAACTGTTTGATGAGGTGTTACAGGTCTCAGGAAGGTGATTGCACATCAAGAGCTAAATTAAAGAGCTTCATTTAGTTTTGTAAAGAGACAATCTGTTTATCATAGATCTAACAAGCTCGAAGTTCGCCGTTGTAATCAGTTTTGAAGCTCTCCAGAGGACCAAGAGAAATGCTAAATGACCTAAACCACATAAAACGTCTTTAACATGAAGCTTCAACTGAGTCCACCTTAGCATAACATTAATCAGAGGAAGTGGCAGCACGGGATGGAAAGGGAAATGACACATGACCAAGACTGAGCTTCTGAAGCAATTACTTGTTGTAACCCAGGCAGATAATGAGCAACATATATATTCCCTGGTCCTTTGGGCTGAACCGAGTTTTATAATTCAGTGCCACTCTGGGCTTAAACTGACTTCTGAATAATTGAAGCAAATGCATCCCATTCATTAATCCCTTGTAAAAGCACCCCTTGTTCAAAAGGCTGTTCAAAAAGCCATGAACATGGCGGGTGGTAATGGCTTCTTTCTGGGAAACGGAACAATCCTGCAAATGAGAACATGCTTTGTTGTGTTTGTTTCAACCAAAACATTGTTTATCATTCCATAGTTAGCCTCGATGAAGTGGAACTAAAGTAATAGTAAACACCTGGATATACAGCAAGTATGGAGACGGCCGCCGACACAGTTAGTGAAGCACATTTTGGAAGACTACAACTGGACGTGAATAGTTTACTTGAACTGGCGTTGCTGTAAAGTTTTACCGAGACTGACCGTTTGCCTCATTTTAAAGCTTTGTTACGCTTTATTTTTCCTTCAGCACTGCTTAAGAAGCTAAAAACCTTAAACATTATTGCCAATTTCCTTCTGGGTAATCTGTTCCGTGTTACATATTTTAAACGTACGTGAGAAAATTATCATCAAAATGCCACATGAGCAGAGTTATAATAGTTTTGATTTGTCTCTAATTAGCTTTTATTTTTATTTTGTTTTGACATTTAGTTTGGTTTCAGTTAGTTTCCAGAGTGGGTTTGCTTGTTTTAGTTCAGTTTTTATTGTTTAAAAATATCTAGTTTAGTTTTTAATGGTTTAACTTTCAATTCAATTTAGTTCAATTCAGTTTTATTTATTTAGCACCAAATCACAATAACAGTTGCCTCAAGGTGCTTTATATTATAAGGTAGACCCTACAATAATACATACAGAGATAAAGCCAACAATCATATGACCCCCTATGATCAAGCACTTTGGTGACAGAGGGAAGGAAAAACTCCCTTTTAACAGGAAGAAACCTCCCGCAGAACCAGGCTCAGGGAGGGGGTCCATCTGCCGCGACTGGTCAGCTTTAGTCTTTTTAATTATTACTCTATGAATCATTTTGAAAGGATTTCACTCAGTCTTGTTGACATTCATCAATGCCTCATCAGGAAAGCTTTGATAAAATGTTAGTATAAAACTAACAAATACTAACAAATACTAAAACTTCCTATGTTAGTGTTCTTCTTATTCTTTTACTTAATTAAAATAGTTTTTTTAAATCTAGTTTTACTAGTTGCTCCTGAGTCAATATTTATATTGGAATATTTGACCTTTAAATGGATGTATGGAGAAAAAAAAAGGTGAATGAATGAATGAAGGGATGGACCCCCCCCTCCTTCCATCTCAAACTCTCATCACTATTTTTCACCCTCTTCACACAGTGGTGAGTGTGATTGTTTTAGGAGAGCCAAACAGCAGTCTGATCAGGAGGACTGACTTCTCATTGCATAAATACTAATATAAAAATGCTTAAAAATGAACAAACACTGTGTGAGGTCCGCAGAAGGTGTCAAAGCATTTCTGCACACAGATCCCACGCTTCAGTAATCCTAAGTGATTTGTAGTTGGATACTGAATCCTGTCTGAACGCAAATATTTGGTGAAACACGATAAGAGCAGAGAGAGTGGATTTGGATGGAAAGGAATCAAACTGAGGCGAACGTGCAAGAAAAATGTTTTTCTGTAACAACAGCTCGTGCGTCACTGCCCAGAAGGACTCTGAGCTATAAGCAGCTTTCAGTAGACTACATACTGTACATTCCTGTATAGGTACTGAGCACAAACAAACAAGCAAACTCCTGCTTTAATAGAATTCTATAGAGACAGCAGGGAGTGCACATTACCCAAGGGTAAGAAAGCTGCTTTAGATGGACTATCTGCCTTGGAGCGTCGCTCACCTTACACACACGAGCAATGCGTGACACAATGGTGTTGTCAAAGAAATCAAACTCCTTCCCCGCTTCACTGAAGAAGAAGTAAATCTTATCATCATCGCCCACCGGGTTGCCCTTGGGAAGGCTCTCCTGTATGTAGGCAGAGCCAACAAAGGCTGGATCTGAAAGGAAACCAACAATACTGTCACAATGGGATCTAGGGACAGACATCCCTATTCCCATGGCAAACGCAGTCCAATTTCAACAGGGACTGACAGACTGCAGGTACACACTTTTTCATATTCATCATTTCAAGTGATGCCACACTGTAAACTTCCCATTCAGTAGATTTGGTGCAAGCAGTTTGACAATGTCATTTATCTCAAATAAGACACAACAAAAAAAAAACATTGCCTTCCAGCTATTATACTGTACCTTGAAGCCAGTTAAGTGAGTTTTCTGTTTTTAGAGCTGTTCCTTGGCTTAGACTCTTGTAAATGATGGGTTCATTTCCTTGGAAATTACTGACTGTGCCAGTATACAGCTCTCCATCTGCAACAGGATGAAGAAGACCATCGTAATAAGAGTACTTATCACAAGGGAATGGGCTTCTGCGTCACACGCGGTAATGAAATCCAGAGGTTATGCCACAGTTTGTCTTTATAGGATTTACCAAAGTACTTTACTGGTTCCCACAGTGGCTTCTATAAATCCAAAACATTTAAGCGAGCCTGATTTTTATCAGCGGCTGACAGCCATCGTGAGACCTACCAGCCATGATGGCAGTGGACTTGTATTCAGGGTTGAATGGGCAGCGGCTCCGTCCATCCTCTGTAACAATCTCACCAGTATCGCTCTTGACAAGGGAGAAGTCTGTAGTGTTCTGGAGGAAACGCACACACACATCACATGTCACACGCTGAGTTTGAAGTAGAGCTGTAACCTGCTCTGACAGTGACCGCAGAGTCAAGTCTCACAGCGGGAAGGAGGTCAGTCTGTGTTTGCTAGAAACTGCAGCAAAGGTCACGTGTTTGTTTGTTATGGATTGCTCTAAAAGGCCTTAAAAGATTTGTAGAAAAGGATTGAAAACGACATTGATTCTTACATTATTCGATTACGTGCATTAAATATTTTTGATCCATTTCCCATAAGGCACAGGAGATAATAAAATAATGCACTTATATGGTATCTGGCCGGGCAGAGCCTGAGCCAGACTGCTAAGTGAGTTGAGAGGCAGGAAGCAGAATGCATCTCTTCCTCTAGAATCAAATAAATAAATCACATATAAAATCTTGCACCAGGGGTAATCAGCTTTTCCAAAAACAAACAAATGGAACAGATTTTTTTTTTCTTTTTTAATATCCAAAACCAGGCGTGCTCAAATGTGGGCACTGCAACAGATGCATGCCCCTCCATTAAACACTTACTATGTAAGCACAGATGGGGCTGAAGGCATAGGTTCCACAAACGTACAGATGAGTGCTGTTCATGCGTAGTAAGATTTTGATGTAGTTGAAGCAATCCGTCTGTATTAGAAACACAGGAAAAGTTCTATTAGAGTGATTGTTTTAACCAACTTCTTTCTTTTAAACTGTCCAGAAAGTCATTTTTCTTTTCATGCTCTAACATAGAACAGTTTAGAGAAATTTGTGAAGAAGTAAGAATACATTTCCATCCAACAGCTTTTCAAATGGTAAAGTAAAAGCACTAATTCCTCCTGCTAATGTGGTGACCCTTACTGAAAGCTCTGTGACTGGGGGCTGTCATAAAAAAAAGTGGAAAACTGTGACTGGAAGGAGGGAAAAAACATCCATTGTTGTAGCATGGAAAGTCTCAACTTGAGAGGAAATGTCCAGGGTTCTGCCCTGGATCTGTTTGCCATCTAGCACTGGTCGTGTTTGAGCCACGTGTGAGTTTAGGCACTTGTGTATGAAACCATCAGTTCACTCGCCTGCAGGTCTTTGCCTTTGAAACTGCACTCTTCTCTCTTCCTCTCTGGGGTTTTCCATGCAAGCTGCAGAAGAAAAATAGCATCAATTGCATACAGTAGATATCATATAGTGAGGTGTGTTATAGTCACTTTGGACTACTGGGAGCTTAGCATACTTATTGCCATCTACGTATACTACACCTCTGGGATCATATCATAACTGAATTCATATAAATACAGTTTATGTGGTATTGCAGTTCACAGCTGCTTGCACACTGACTCTTACCTTTCTTTGTAGCTTGGCTGCGCTGATATCAGAGAGGCTGAGAGCGAAGAGACTCTCCCGAGCGCCAACATACAACATGCCGTTTTCGCTACTGAGCAGCAGAGAGGTAAAGTTGAAGACTCCGCTCACTGAGAAACTTCTGGCAGTTCTCTCCTTTGCATCTATACAGAAACAAAAACACAGACAGAGGAATAAAAATAAACATGTAATAATTCAAAAATGAACTTGTCCAGGTTAAAATGAGGAGACGGATCACTGTATTTTAAACTGCTGAAGACAGGGAATGAATTAAGGTGCAATCACAACACAGAATGAGACTTTTTCTGTGTCTTAATATTAATGACAAATATTTTCTTAAATAATAGAATATTTATATCTGCATGAGCATTGCTATTTTGCACTTTTGACTTCATCAGCTAGCACACAGTGAAAACTGATGTGAAAATGAGAAGAATGAGGGTGAAAGCAAGAGAAAGCCACCCAGCTCTCACTTGTGACTACATGTTCTGCATCTAGAATCAGAAAAAGATGGACTTTGAAGCTGAGAATATCAAGTAGATGAGATGAACAGCAACTTATAATGTGGGCCTCACAGTGTTTGTTAAACCTGAAGGTTTTTGCAAAAATAAATAACTGACTGAATGAATGTGCCTGTTTCTCTGTCTGCTTGGACAGTACGTGAAACTACAGCTTCCAAATCTTACTGGCCCCTCATCAGAAAAATTCCCCATATTTCTCCAACAGTTCAATAATTTTAAATACACTATGGAAAATAAATTGCTTTGTTTCCACCACACTACCAACTCCTGACTAACGCCAAGAGTTAAACCATTAACTCCCTCTAATCGCTGCTTTAAAAAAGCCCATGTGTATCTCAGACTTGCAGCAGTTTGGAGGCCTTCACTGCCAGCACAACGTGAAAAACTCGCCTCAGCGGCATGCCAGCATAAACAGAAGCCAGGAGCTAATGGAAACTTAGTCACTGAAGTTCTGAAACAGGATCTCAGGCCTTGAAATGTGAACTGCAATAAAAAAAAGAAGAAATAACAGAGTCCTCTTTGGACCCACCTACTATAAGAGTACTGACACTAATAGCTGCATAAATACTAAAGATTTAGAAAATGAAGTTAAAGAAATAACACAATATACCCAAGTTGTGACATTTCTGTAAGCTAGACAGAAAGTAAATAAGAAAATTGTTTTTTAAGTGCCACATCAAAATGCAATGCTTACAGAAAAACCAGAAAAAAGAAAATGTAAATAGCAAATATAAAAAAAATGAAAATGAAAGCTGAAACAGTGATGGGAATACAATCTAAATTTGTAAATGCAACTTTTACAAATATACAAAAAAAGGGTAGTAATGCAAACAGTTTGTAATTTCACCCTTTGATTGCTTTTCTTTCCCTTTATTTAGTTTTAACATATTTTCATCAAGAAGGAAACAACGCACTTATTTTAATTCGTATCACAATATTTTGAAAGTTACTCTCATGTATTCGGGGGACTTCCGATCTCTGAGCCAGCAACAACATTTAGAGCGCCTCGTCACATCAGCTGATATGATGAGGCGCCTTTATCTGCACTGTACACAGGTGACAAGGTAAAGGACAAATCGGTACAAAGTTGTTCTGAATGATCACCTCTAAGTTGAAAGACAATTGCTGGGGCACAAAGGGTCATGGGATGTCTGGGAATGAAAATGACAATACACCTGTGGGAGATTTAGGGCCATCACGGACCATCATTGAAACACCAAATGAAGGAGTATATACTTACATTTAAATGTGGTAGCGTTTCAAAGGCTTTGAGAGTCGCTGCTAAGTCACATAGTAGCAGCCCACTGTGGCAGTGATGCATTTTCACTGTTTTTCACTGTTCAAATTTACAATATCACATGCACAGAAGAGTGAAACTGTATTAAACCCACTACTGCTGGTGGTAATAATTAAAATTATAGCACTTCAAACTAATCCAGTCCAGATAAAGCCATTAAGTTCTACTGACAATAAGCTCACCATGTGGTACATACCCTGCAGTATATGTGACCTAATATAACCTCACCTTAGTGTGCTGGTACAGGAGGTCGAGAGACTTCCTCTCCCTTGGGAAAACAACATGTTAATAGCGGTCCATCACCACGGCAACAGTGAGCCATATTGTAGTTAAATCTGTCCGTAAAACCACAAGAGGCTCTCCTCCATGTACTGTACATGGACCCACGGGGGCCATTCTCTCTCCTTCCCACTATCATTAAAGGATAAATGGACTGCTGCTCCATGCCGGTACTGTTCCCCCCATTTTTTTTCCTCCCCACAGAGCCGTGGGCAAATTCAGCTGTGATTTACAGAGCGGGAAAGACAAAGGCCAAAGCCTCAACCAAAACAAAAGCTTTGAGGGATTTTCACAGAGGAGAATATCTACACAATTACTCTCTGGAGTCAAATCACCGCTGTCATACTTAGCAACCACAGATGACAAAAAGAAACAATAAGGCTCCCAATTGAGTATCATTAAAGAGATCCAGGAGGGTTTTGCAGCTATACAAAGCTTTTGCTTCATACCTTTTGGAAAACAAAGATCATTTATTGGCGACCAACTGTTTGACAATGCTTTATTTCTCTGAGGAGTCGGTAATTGCTAAATGGTACATTTTATCATTTTTTTTGACCACGAGGTGCATTCAGGCTTACAGAAGCGGCTGGACAGTCTTAAAATTTATGTTTAATTTGCAGCAAGCTGGGTTTTTTTTAAACATCTTCAATTTCACTGCAATACTGGGGAAAAATAGCTAACATTTTGCTCACATTGGAGTCCAAAACGGAGTAAAAGGGGAGTGAATCTTAATCATAAAGTCCCAGGACGGTTGGAAACACAACTCCAAATGAATGCTAATGTTAATCTGGTGCCCACTTTTCTGCTGCAGGAGCTCAGCACAAGGTGCAGCAAACCAGACTCATGAAGTGACGTGATAATTTTGTGACAGCTTCAAAACCAACAATGCATCTGTGAGACAAGAGAACAATGGAAGGAACAGGCACAGATGATGCTTCACAGTTTTTTTTGTATCCGTCTACACGAGGAATTGCATGTCGAGGATAGTGATGTTTGAGAGAGCGCCAGAGTGCAGTTTGCTTTTCCAAAAATGCTGTTCGTTCGTTTTACTACTCAGTGTCAAACCCTGCCCAGTAGGTTTTTGCAGGCTGCTCTCTTATATAGAGTAGGTAGTGTTTTCTTGGAAAGGGAAGCGGTCCTAGCAAGGTTCATGCCTACTTGGATCATATCAATAAAAGGTAAAAAATTAAAAAAGGTAACAAAGGTTAAAAACTGCCTCATACTCTCGAAAGAAACAGCATTAAGAGTTGAAATTTTTAAATTTAATGTATTTTTACATAGCTTTTCTACTCTACTTGAGTACTGAAGTGCACACACATTCATACAAGCTCTTTTCTCCCCCCTATAGTTAAGTGATTTCCATTTAGCATTCACAAACATTCGCTCACTTGAGGTTGATATCTTAGTATTACTAACACTGGAGCAGCCAGGGATCGAACCGCCAACCTTCCAATTAGTAGTTGAACCCGTCTACCGCCTGAGCTATAGTTAATTTGTCCAGATTATTAATGACTTGCAGTTAAGTTTTATTGCTGAAATGATCAGTTGATATCAGGCTCTTAGCCATAAATTATCATTTGATTCACTCAATGTAACAATAAGTCTCGTTTTAATTGATTCACGGCGGAATTAATCAATTATTTGTTCAACATTCAGTGGTGGTTCCAGCTTGTTAAATGGATTATTTTAAACTGCTGTCCATTTTTTCCACAATGTTCTGCAAGTAAAATGAATTATAATATCATAAAAAGTTTTTTTTATGATATTATAGCACCTAGAGCACAAAACCTGAATAGACTAACCTACAGGTCGGACAGTGTACAGACTCTTACCCCCAGCAGCTGTGGCAAAGGAGAGAGGGTCAGCGTTTTGATCCCTGGCTCCTTCAACCAGCACGTCTTAGGGCTAGATATTGTGTGTGAGAGTGTAATAGGTTATTGAATGTGTGTGTAAATGGGTGAATGTGGATTGCACTGTAAAAAACAAAACAAAAAAACAAAAACCGCTAGACGAGAAATGGCTCATATAAATACCAAATCAGCATCAAAAGCTGTATTCATCCTGCATGAACTTGTCTTTCCCTCCGCTCCACATATGCCACAGTTTCTTAAAGAATCCGCTCTATTGTTATTTGACTGTCTGAGGTTGATTTGCGACGGGTCATTTCATGACAATGCAGCCCGAGAAATGTTGTGGTGTACACCAGGAAACAGACAGACGAGTTCAAAGGAAGAAGGTTTTGTATCCGTGACAGAGAAACAAGTCAGAAGTGGCCACTGTGCCACTACTAGAACAGCAACAACAGTATCATCCTGCAGCATTTCATCCTTGTCCATCTTACCTTTTTCATGGAAGTCCCTAAAAGTAGGTGAAGACTACTTTGAAGTACATGACTCCAACAGATGGGCTTATTTTTAGGGCGCATTTGTATCAAAGTGGTTTAGGCCTGTTTTTCCCCCTTTTTTTGGTTTGTTACAGAAACCTTACAGCATGCAAGTTACTTGCATCTCGCATTCATTCATTATAAATACTTGGATGATCTACGTGAAGACACACTTGTACTTTTTTACACCTTTATGTTATTTTTTTCTTTCAACACTGATCTTTCTACTTACGGGAATCTAGATGAGCAAATGTGTTTTTTGTCTGCTAAGGTTCTAACATGTCATCCAGTAAGTTATCTTAGAAAAAACAATGAAACATGAACCAACAATGGCCAACTCTGTGATCTTTCAGCACTCTCACTGGAGAAAAAACTCCCCAGGAAAACTGAGGCCTTTGGATTAGCCCCAGAATCTGAGGCATTGTTTCTGGAGAGACAAATTATTGCCTAGTTTTTCTAATTGTAGTTTCATAAACAAAATTATACACACACCTAAATTTCATGGTATTTGATATTTGGCGGAAAGCTCAAAGGGTAAATCCAAAATTATATGGATGGATACATACCATCAGGGATAGGCGATTCATTTTGTGTTTGTTTGTTTGATTAGTTTCCTGGGTAAACTGACATTTAAGGCAGGAAGCTAATTTTCAAAAAAAAAAAAAAAAAATCAAAGGAATGACGAAGAAGCAAAAGAAAAAACTAAACAACCGCTGTTTTTTTGTAGGCTGATTATGGACTGATCAGAATGAGTACACAATGTCGTGCTGTCGAGCTACAACTGAACGCACCACGCAAAATGGAGCCAGCAGGCAGATGTCTTATAGAGGGCTTTAAACTTCACCAAGTCACTGCTTGACCTCTGAATCTCTGGTTTGAAATAGCAGCTTTGTGCATGGCTAAATCCCTTCATCTGTGACCTTTTCTACAAGTGCATGAAGAGCACCCTCTCTGCCATCTGTAAGCAATATTAGATTATTGCTATTATTATGTAATTAAGAGTAATTTGTGCAAATGACAAAGGCCTAAATGGACTGAAATACTTGCACAGACTAACTTGCTAATCTATTTAGAGACAAAATTAATAGCATCTTTTGCTTCAGGAAGTCATTCTGCATTTTTGCATCTTTTCCTCTTTTTTTTTTTGATTAGTCCCAAAAAACGATCATTAAAAATGCAGAACATCCTTTTAAGAGAGCAACTGTAGAGAAATGTGTCCTCTAATGCCAGAGATCTAAGTCCCTTTGTTTTGTAGGGCAATGATAACAGGCTGATTCAACCAGCGCCCTCTTATAAGGGAACTGTTTTATCAGCCCTTACAGCTGTATGTTCAGGAGATCAGATGATTGCATACTTCATTTAAACCACCTGTTCCTGTTTCCTTTCCACAGAACTCCAGAAAAAAAAGAAAAAACATCCCCACTTCTGGATCAACTGGATATGTTGAACAGCAAAAAAAAGGTGTCTTAAAAAAACACAAGATAATGTCCCTATCAAAACACCTGACTTTACTGATAATCTGCTTGGAATTGTACAATGTCAGGGTTCACTAGAAGATGACCCAGAAAATACACCCCTGTTTGTCTCTTTATCGCCTTCAAGAGCAAGCAATAGACTCATGACAGATCCTCTCTAAAGGACATCATATGCCCCATTTCCAGTCTTCTGACCACAAACATGACCTACATTCCCATCTCTGAGGGAGAAGAAGAAGAATACTTGCCAGTAATAGTCCTAAGAGAGCACATTTAAACAGGGTTGAATAGGCAGAAGAGGATGCACGAATGACAACAGTTGAGGAAAACATCACTACACCTATGCACACAGAAGCAGAGCCAAATCTGTGTTATGTAGAAAAAAACAGATTTACTTTAAACCTGGCAACCATGATGAGCCTCTAACTAAAAAGTGAGGGGGATGAGACCCCTCTATGGTAAAATGGGCGTTAGCTTTTTACTTTTCTGAACAAGCAAACAGAACTGAGTGCCTATCCATCCCTACATATCGGTCCGGTGAGTAAAAGTAAAGTAAGAACACTGATTCAGTTTATTTAATGTAATTCATTTCTTAAAGAGTGAGGATTGCCAGATGAGCTAGGATGCCTCAACATTTGGATAATCTTGTAAAAAAAAAAATAAGAGGCAGGAAATTACATTTACAAGAAGCAGGAAAGGAACTTCTCCGGAACAAATGTCTTTCCTTTGTCTTTATCTGTCTACTGTACTTGTTCAAGGACTTTGCTCAGGGTAGAACAGATGAACTCTTGTAAAGCCATTTGCTTTTAGAAGAATTAGAAGAGTCCTGCTGGGTCAGAGCTCCTACTACTGTCGCATAGTCTGGTGACATAAAAACAGCCCACACTGGAGCTCTAACTACATTATCCCAAGTAATTTTAACTAGCTACTAAGAGCTGCTGCTGAATTGGTAATTGTGTGGGAGAGCAGACCCGGAAAGCTGAAGGACTGAGACTAAAGCATCTGGAATGCATTAAGACAACAGGCCAAGAGGGTCAATCCACTGGGAGGTTCATTAGGCAAGCTGCGAGCACGCTGTTTGTATTGGTAAATTGTGGGGCTGCATCTCGTTAGCAGGATATTGTCTCCACAGCACCATCCACATGCAGAGAAAGGTGGTAAATTTGAAGACAACATTAGGAAGCAAAGTCTGGAAAGGCATATCGTAAATTCTGAGGAAAGTGTAGAGATAAAATATGTGCAACAGGGATGAGCCATAACAGGCTTTGGTGGTGTAATTTATAGAGGGAAAATACAGCATGCTGGGGCTTCAATCTGTTACCATTTAAATACTTTAAATCAGTCATTTGTAAAGAAAAAAAAACCTCACACAGCTCAGCTCTGTAGGATTCTTTTTTTCTGTTGATAAGACAGTCTGCAGGTCAGGGAGCTACAAAAGCTGACCCTGGATTAACCACTATAATGTAAACCAGCTGCTGGTTTCACCGGGAACTCACCCCGACCCCTTTCTCTACTATGAACAGTGCTGAAGCACCAAGAAAAAAAGAGACTGTACATGAGGTCTTGACTTGTTTTTAGCAATACAGCAGATTCAGACCTGAACAGCCAGACTCCACGCTGTGCTATTGCAGAAGGAGCAGAGAAACTGAAAAGTCACTATGTCCCCACAACACCCTGAAACTGAATGACGTGAAGCAGCTGCACAAAAGTTAAGAGTTGCACTCTTTACTTGTTGTTAGGGCCTTTTCTTTTTAAGAGCTGAACTGAAGCTATTCTCGTCATTAACTGTGGATAAGGAAATTAGTGCAAATACACAAAAACACTTTTACACTGAAGGTAAGGCCCTACTAAAAGCTAGAGACCAAGACTAAGCTGTCGCATTAGTTAGATTTTGAAATGCCATTTAAAGATTTGACAAATGCATTTTTACTACATTTTACTTCCTAATTTTACCATTTACTTACATAGTCTTAATATAAAGTACAACTTTACACGTCTCTATTAGGCAATGTAATCACGTTTGCTTGAGCGCTGATACCATCACGAAACCAATGTTCAGCTATGTGGCATCAACATAGTATCAAGAAGTCGTTATCTCACTTGACACCACTGTCCTTTTGAATTACTCGAGAGTGGCTGATTCAACTGGCCCAGACACGACAGCTTTTAAATAATTAAAAATGCTTTACTCCCTAGTGTGGCTGTGGGCATACCCCTTAAACAAAATTAAAGCACGACTGTCACACGGTGGGAAGAGGGCTGAACGGTTCAACAAGAAAAGACGGGCAACAAAAAGGCTTATAGGTGTGTCTTTTAAATAGTGCTCAGCACACTAAGCCATTCAACATGGTGCGCATTAAAGCCTGGAACAAAAAAGCAGAGAGAAAAGCAGATGCGGGCTCTATTCCCCGAACCCATGATCCGTCCTGATAGGCGCATAATGAGAACCAGACAAGTGTTCACACCATAACACATACAAATCCCCATTCATTATTCATGGCAGATTACCCTCTTCATTAAGGCATAGGCAGGGACCAGGGGACAGAAAGAGAGAGAGAGAGACAGAAAGAGAGACAAATAGAAAGTGATAGGGAGACCGAGAGAGTAAGAGATAAAGCCCGTCTACAGATATGGTACTAGATGAAGATCAGCCAGGCAGGACTCTGGCCCGCCGACAGTGCTACATTTAAGCACGCAAGCCATCAAGCTAACTGGCATCCAGAAAAGACAGAGAGGACCAGAAACCATGATGAGTTCAGGCAGCTTCTGCTGTATAAAGTTCAGGTCCCTGAGGCCTGCAGCACTGCATTCTGCTTTGATACTGTAAATACAATGTGACAAAGCCCTTCTGCGGGAGGCTGGAAAATGTCAGTGTAGCAGAACAGACACTACCACAGCAGGACAACTTTTGTCACCAGGCCCTCTTAACCTTTATCTGCTGGAAAAAAAAGAAAAGAAAAAGAAAAATACTTGTTCTTTGCTTTAAGCCACAAAATAAAACTGGTCTTTTCAACACTAACAATACCAGTGACTCCACAAATTCTATGTCAGAGTTGCTTTTCAAATCAGCTCGTACATTTTACAAAAGTATGGCCTCTTAACTGTGTCAACAAAGAGTAAAATTACTGCTTGTTAAGTTTTACAGGGACATAATTATTATTTCTGTTGTTAAATTATTATCTACATGACCCTTCATGAAGTTATAAATAAGGTTAAAGTTACAGCAACATAAATGCTGCTATAAAAGAAGCTAATGACCGACTAGAAGCCTGGTAAGCCCCAATAATAAAAATCGAAACAGGACAGAAAACATAACCCTCCCTGCTTATCTCCTGGACAGTCACGTCACGCATGCTTTAAAAGTTGTTGTTTAACACCAGCAGCACGCCCTCCAAGCAAATCTTTCCTTAAGAACAGGCCCAAGTGCGAAGTGTCTTTTCAGTGAGTGATTGATGGTGTGTGTTGTTGTGAAATGCTCCACAAGGGATGAGCTATGGGCTTCGCTGAGGCTGGGAGGTGAGAGAGATTATCTGTTTGTATAGAGGTCCAACATGAAGGGGAAGGCACAAGCTCAGACAGGCATCTATGTAAAAGCTCGGTCGGCTTAAAATTCGCTCCAAACTGGAAATTCTACCCGTGTCTGTAATAGATTACTAAGCAGCATCTATCAACATAATCCTCCCTGAAGTAACTCTAATGACGCCTGAACATGAGTCACTAACTGCAGATCAATCACTGAAAGCCTCTACCGATCCCACAATCCATCATTTTGTTTCATTCTCTGTGGAGATAATAGAGCACAATTAATGTGCAAAGTCAACATGTCATCTTAAATGCACCAGTATATCATTTGAATAACTGGATACAAGCAGTTCTTGGTGCCGGTGGCTCAACCTATCAATGGAGAGAAAACAGAACATCGGAAAAACAATACATGAGGGCGAATATAACTATATCTCCACCATAGTTTAAGAGTGAAATGTGAAAGGTTCCTAAGCTCAAAGTTATTTTGCAAGCAAACGGAAAAAAACTGATTATATAAGAGCAATAACTCTCTGCGCTCATGAGATTGTGTCCACTTGTCCTTAGTAAGTCAAAACACAATGGGCCAGTTCATTTGTAATTACTGTCTGACCTGCAGGTACTCGACGGAGCCACCCTGATAGAGCAGCTATTCACAGCATGGCTTTAAATGATGGAGACAAACACCATTTCACCCCTCGAAATCCTTTTAGCTCTTACAATGGACACATAAGAAGTGCATTGATTTTTTTCTTTTTTCAGTGGACATGGTTAATAAATAGGGAACCCACCGGGAACTGGACGACCAGATCTATAAGCAGAAAGTGAGAGTGGCAAATGTAGAACTAAACAGCTCAGCAGAAAACAGATGTTTCTGTTGAGCGTTCATGATTTAAGTTCCCAGGTGGACTTATGTAAACTTTTACCTCTAGACAGCTGTGAGCAGCACCTAGAGAAGCGAATGCAACAATGCCAGTCTTGATGAATGTTTATTGACAGTTGGCCACGTGCTGCAGTTTGCACAAAAAGATCCGACGACGCTCCAGCTGGAGCCTCAGGCATATCCAAACCTCACATTTCCTCGGCTCACCGAGAGAGGAGGAGAGCCTGGTGTGTCTGCAGGCTTGCTGTGTGTGATGTGCATATATGGGATAGCAGTGCAGCTTGGGACCAAGCACGCCTACTTTAAAAAAAAAAAAAAGTAATTTGTAAAGTGGCTGTTTTTCTGTTGTGAAGAAGTTGTGAAACTTACTGTAAGAAAAGGTGAGGCGTGGAGTTACGTCATTTTCCGTGACAGCCGTATGAAAACAACCAAGCAGAAGGACAATGAAGGCAGAGAGACGCAGCCAAGCCATACTCATTGTCCGCATGCCTCCTAAGGTCTGCCAGCCAACTTGCAGTATTTCCCTTCAGGTTTTTGGTGAATTCATGAAGAGCGTCTTTTATAACACTTGTTTATTTTCTTCTCCTTTCTCTCTCTCTCTTTAGTCTTGCAGCTCCAGGCTCCTTGACCAGAATGCGTCTGCACCGGTGTGAATTCAGGGCAGTCTTCTGGGCTACAGACGATGACGCTGGTTTGAAATGATGATTTGTGACCTCAGAGCAACAGCCTCCATTGATCAGCCTCCATGCATATGCGGCAGCACAAGGTCACAGCTGAAACCTATCAGGATAAAGAAAGCGCATTCAAATTAGTGTGCATTAGCACGCTAAATGAAATAATAAGCCAAGTGACAGAAAAGGTGATCTTAAATCACTCAAATTACCTGTTAAATGGTATACGTTACTTTGCAACAGATTCACTGAGCTATTGGAATATATTAGCCTGTCCACCAATTGTAATGCCATCTGTTGATGTCCACATGAACGATTCAGCAGGGTGTATGAAAAGTTCAAAGCCTGCCCAAATGTGATTGGTTAAACAGAAACCAGAAGGTTTCATGTACCAAATTCTTGTCCCTTGCCTACAGATTGTACATATGAATTCATTTTTATATTTTATTTTATCACTCTAATATCTTCATGCTTGATAGTCTCTCTCTCCAGTCTTATTGTCTTATCGTTATGCTTTTTACATCTGTCCTATTGTCAGCTCATCAGTCATTCATAAATTACTTTGAATTCATTTATGAATGACTGATTCACCTGAATTAAATGCTAAACATCTTTTCTCGGCATTAAGAGGTTTTTTTGGCACACAGCTGTCTTTATCTCCACACAACACAAAGCATGATTATGCAACAATGACATCGCATTCATAACAAAGTGTATAAGTGCCAGGGGTCAAAACGAAAGACTGCATGATTATCTTTCAGTTTCTGTTCATAGGAAGCAAATGATCATTTTGATAGTTCAGGGTGTTTATGTGTGAGGATGTTAGTAAGGCACTAACACCAACACTCTGAGAAAGCTTAATCTCTATATCTGAGCTGCATATACCTGTTCTGCTGTTCTACCTGTTCTGGACTGAAAGAAAACAGATTTCTTGATAATCTCTGCTTTCTTGAAAAAAGGTGTGACGCCCAAGACACAGCTCATATTACAAGAGCTACAGGAGCTTCTGTCCCATCGTTTTCACCAGATGAACTTTAATTGCACTGCAGAGTAGTAGGAAGTTTCATGTACAGATCAGAACTTGTCTCAATATAAAAGAGTTGGATTTCCATAGCATTCACTGGGATAAAAGCAACTAAAGCCTAAAGACAACTTGTGGAATAACTGCATAGGCACAGTGCTCACTTCTCCTTAAATGAATATGATATACGCGTCAGCAGTGTTGTGGAGTAACAGAATACATGTACCGCCGTTACGTACTTGAAATACAAAATATGAGTAACTGTATTCCGTTACAGTTTAAAAAGGTAGTATTTAGAATACAGTTTCTTTGTTGAAATGAATGGATTACACAACGGTATTTTCCTGTTTCATAAGGCTATGCCCTCTCTATTTTTGGTTTCCACGGAAACCCAAAAAACACGCATTGAGAGGCTCTAATGCCTGTGTCTCAATCTCGCGGCCCATGTCACTCCTACTTGCGGCCCACATAATGACGTGAAGAAATATTTTAAAAAATTATTCACAAAAATTATTTAATTTGAAGGCAATAGGAGTCTTATAGGCATAGCCTGCGCATCAGGGAATCTGAACTTTTAGATATTTTTTCATTTCCACTAACACCTTTATCAACAAGCTCTCCAGCTATTTTTTAAGAAACCGTCAGTCCAAACCACAACACGGCCAGTAATGGAGTTAAGGGGGCAAATCACAGACTCTGATGAACTGAATGTAGTGAGACAGACTTAAAGGGAAACTCAATATGGATACTCCAGTTACAACTGCAAATGCTCCATTACAGTGGCCACGGGGAGCTCCTCATTAAATGCTACCAACAGGAGATTCAGTTTCATGTGAGGTATTAGAATCACTTTCACGAAGTACGGAGCGAAGCTATTCTGGCTTTTATCAAGGGGATCTTGACTCTTAGTCAATAAGCAGTCAGATGCTTATTACAAAACCAGACATGTCCAAATCTGATGTAGGCAGATGACATCTGCAAGAACAACAAGGCCAAGAGACAAGACACAAAGATGGTTATTTCTACAGCAGCAATGTCACACACAAGACTGAAAAAAGAAAAAAAAAAACATGCAGACATGTCCTGTCAATTCAGCCTGAAGGGCTTGTGGTGCGTCAAAACACATATTTTGGTAACACTTTATAATAAGGCCCATGACTAAATGCAGTTAAATTGAATTGTAAATACACTGTACTTTTTGTGGACAGGCAATTTTATGGAGTGACTGTACCTTCCTTTTCACATCTTTATTTTTTTTTACATCATTATTTAATATTGATTATGTTGAAGAGCATGATAGAAATAATGAATAACAAAAAAACTATTACAGTCGTGTTTTTGTTTTTTGTTTTTAACTTACGCTGTACTTAAAATTACTTATAGTATAATGTGTGTCTTATTTCCTGTAAAATACCCAGAAGTCAGGCAAGGTTAAGCAGCTCCATAGTACAGCCCACATCCCGAAAAGTACAGAGTACTTATGATGTGAAATGGACAAATATTGTTTTTCCACTAAATTACCCACAAATTACGCAGTACTTAAAATTACCTTCAATATGATTATTTCTTTGTTCCCTATAAAAATTCTGACTTGTTGTACCTTTATTCTAGTGTATCTATCTTTAAGTATTTGTATATAATCGCATTGTAATTTCAAGTACATTGAATTCCCTTTAATTGCTGGGAAATTATGCCCTCAGTTGGAGACCATATTAAAAAGTGCTACCCACATTTCTAGTTTTAACTTATTTGACTCTGTTTTAACCTTTTGCCCACAGGACACCTCTTAGAATGAACTCTTGTTTGTCTTTTCTGAACTGAGCCATATCTGTTATATATTTCAGGTGTGCTTCCACAAAAAAAGACTGGGTTAGTGAGGGAGCTCTCTGCCTATACAATCTATACCACATCTTTATTGATGTAGATATTGAGATGTCAAAAATCTTCATTAAGGGTACAGAGAAGGTTGTACTTATGGGGGAAAGAGTTAAATTAGGGTTTGATTAAAACATTTTTATAGTTTAAAAAATCAGGTCAAAATTATCTCCCCTTTCACCGGGTCAGATGTGCAAAAGCTATGAAAGGAAAAATAATCAAGTGTCTGGACAGCAAAGAATTTGGACCTACAGCAGTATGACTGTGATTTTTAATGATCCTGATGACAAAAACAGACAAGGTTCTGAAAAGCTTCTGCTTTTAAAAGTCCGGGCTCGGCCACAGTCTGACATTTTTAGACAATCCCTCCCTGTCAGCAACCTACATGATGTCAGTGGACTATGACATGTAACCGACAAAAAGAGTAGCCATAAGCATCATTAGCGTCTTTTGTGTGGAAACAACCAAAAATGAGACACTACTTGACCACCGAGTGGCAGAATTAACAATAATCCCGGTTTTGTGTGACAGTCAGAAAAAGTGGTCTGCATGAATCCGACTGAGGTATGAAGAGAGAGTTCGACTCAGCGTGAGCAGGAGAACAAGGGCCCCTCTGACAGCACAGAAATCTATATGCAACTCTGCACTTCACTGCTCTCTCCTGCATGATGCATAAACTGAATCATCCCTTTCACTCTCTACACAGACGTGATAGTGTGCTCTGGCTATGGATGATACTCTCCCATCTCTCTGTCAATGATCTCTTCCTAAATCCTTTTAGAGTATATTTCTCTATTCCCTTCAGCAACACATCACCCTGATAGAATAATTTCATCATTTCTTTACCAGAGATTGTAAAACATCAACAATTAAAGATACTATAATTTTATTAGAGGGTGGGGTGATTCTGTCTGGTTTTTCAACCAAATTAAAAGAAAGCTATTTGTATTTATATCTTTATATTAGCCTTTCTCTTAAAAAAACACAGATGGGATTTATGTCTGCATGCCCCATGAGTCTGTCAATGGAGTAAAAAGTGTTGCTGCTTTACATTTTCATTACCTTTCATAGAGACTAACATGGTGTACTTTTAATATCTGCAACCAAAACAAACAACTAAACGGAGATATAAAATAAATGTTCTGTCAGGACCACTACAGTAAAACGAAAACTGTCATTTTCATCTGGAGTATGTTATTTTTGGCAGCATCACTCCGTACTGGGACTTCTCTCCCTTTCCATGTGCAGATGTGAAAAGCTTGAGGCAGCGAGACCGGCGCATACCCCCCATACAAAACAAAGAAGCCATCGCTGTCAACAGATATGACACTGATTAGGTCAGACAACATGGAAAATGTTTGGGTGTTCAGATGGGTTGCAAAGCAGCTTGCAGGAATGCAGCAACTGTATGTCCAATATTAACCTTTCCAACTGAATGTGTGTTAGGGTATCAGCTGAGCCATCAGATGATGTGGGCAGATACAGAGTGGGCTGGGATCAACGGATCTACGGATTATGTCTGAAAGGATATGCTCAGTTTTTAGTCTATTTTATACATTTTCAGCTTTGATCAGTGTTAAACAATATCTTTATATTAGGATATATTGTAATAGTTTGTAAGGAATTCATTAATATAATATAATTATTAATTTAGTAAACTTAATTAGCTATTAATAATTAATAAATGTATAAAATGCTCCAGGTACGAGTTCTGGCAATCTGGCTACCAAGGCTTCCAGCCCAGTGCACATACCACTGGACCCCTACACCCCCCCTCCTCTGGGTAGTGGACCGACAGGAGGGCGGGTCCATTTTGCTCATTCAAGATAAGCCGAGTCAGGTCTATATGCAGCATTCTGAACATAGTCAGTTCATTAATTCCTCAACTCTAACAGTAACAGAGACCTTTCTGACAATATAAAAATAATTAGAGGAAGGGAGATAAATCAAGCATTAGGACATACTGCCAGGAACAGGGTGCAAATAAAACTTCCAGAAATAAGCAACTGTCAGATTAGAGCTACAGAATAAACTCAACCTGTGGTGCTTCATTTTACAATGTAAAACTCGGTCATAAAAAAATTGATAATACCTTTCTTACACTGTCCAAAAACTTTACAGTAATGTATCTTATAAAAGAGGAACCCAGTTTTATATTTAACCTAACAGGGAAATTCCTAGCAGTGTTTGGCGGTCATTTACTGTTATACAGCTCCTCGTGTAAAGTAAAAATATCACTATATATCACTGAATGAAAAAGCTGGCCCAATGACAATGCTACTTTTAAGACTGTATTATAAATAGCTGCATCGCGTATGCTGCTGAAACAGGTGGTACCACCATTAGCTTTTGCTATTCGAGTAGAGTAGGAGGGGTGAAGGCTTCCTGGATTCCACACGTAGTCTGTTGACTGGAAAAGTGTTGCCTGAAAAATATGACCTTTTGCCTTCCTGTCATCTGACGAAGCCACCTGTACACACACACACGCACGACATACTGGCCACCTACATCACGCCCGTCAGATAACGTAGGTCACATGCTACCACAAGTTACAGCCAACTTGTGAGTGTTACCCCTCAGGCCCTGAAACACCTCCACGTCACTGAAGGGCTCTCTGATGTGTGACGGAGCAGATGTGGGATGGGAGGATATCATCTCTCAGGAGTGGCTTTAATGGAGGAGCGCTCCTGCACATATGGACAGAGTGGCTGAGTTGCTGGGTGAGTTGTGTGGCTGTGCAGCGTTGACATATTTCCGCCCTAGTCCTACCGCCCTCTCATGTTAATGTTCAACAACTTGGCCAGCTGTAACGATACCTGGCTATGAGTAAGATATGACAGTGCTTCTTTCCCAAGGCCAGTGCATCATGACTAATCACAATCAGAAGAGTTTGAGAACATCCTCACTCAGCTCTCATTAAAACAACTAAATGTTGTTTAGTTATTATGCTATCTATTATGTTAATTATTACATAATTGTAAAATTGTAAAGTAACAGGCACAAGTTCAACTGCTCATTATGGCAAATATCTAATCAGCCAATAACATGGCAGCAACTCGGTACATTTAGGCATGTAGACATGGTTGAGACTGTCATTGTCCCACACAACTGTCTTCATAGTTTACAGAGAATTGTCTGAAAAACAGAAAATAACCAATAACGGCAGTTCTCTGGATGAAAATGCCTTGTTGATATCAGAGGTCAGATAAGAATTAAAAGACTTCTTCAAGCTGATAAGCAGGCAACAGTAACTGAAATAACCACTTGTTACAACCAAGTAACTTCTGTATGCAGAAGAGTATCTGTGAATGCACTGTGTATTGAATCTTGAAGCAGATGAGCTACAGCAGCAGAAGACCACACCAGGTACCATAGAATATGACCTAAAATATAATAAATCATGTATAAAATGGTATAGCTGAGAAATATGTTCATTTCAAAACGTTGTTTGCACTATAAAATTATAACAGCCTATAGCATATACTAGCCTATGCTCCAATCAATGTTTTACAGTGATTCCTTCTTTAATTGATCAACTTTAATTTCAACTGGGTAATGCTACAAATGTTTCCATTACAAAGTCTTAGCAACTTCTTAAATTTCAGTGGTGCAATTCAAATAACAAGCTTAAAGCCAACTAGAGCTCTAGCTGTCAAGAAATTGCAATGAAGTTAATAAACAAATACAGTCTTGGATTCACAATAGCTGGTGCAACACAGTGCAGCTACTGAGTTAACATATTTTGTCATTCAAAAGTCTGGCATGTTGATTAGATGAATATGGTGTTTGAAGAAAATACCCTCTTTCCTGCCCGACCTATTTTTAAGTTCAATCCCTAGACCCAGCTAAGAATAATTAATGGCTCAATCGTCCCTAAGTGAACTATACAGCAGTAATTACGACCATATGCTATTCCAAAGACTTTTAATTGCCTAATTAAAATCTTATTAAACTATTGGACAGAGATAGGGGACATTTTGAACTTAAGGTTCAGGGGAGTTAAATTCATCAAGCTTGCTTCTCCTCTGGGGCTTGTGACACAGGGTCAGAAATGTGGAATTTATCACAAGTGCTGAATTCCTAAAGCATTCCAAATTTAAAGCTATCAGGAACTAAGAATGTATTGATAGATTAATGTAATATATGGCTGTGAAAGTGGATGAGCATATTTCATCACCTCTGTCTTTGAAACCTATACAAGTGCTGAAACCAACCCTGTCTCAGAAGTGAAAATATATAAAATGATTTTCCATTTCATTCCATTTCCCCTCTGCACAAATTTCCATAACAGATGTGAAGCCAGCAGAAGCAGCTTGCTGATGAAATGTAAAGTAGTGGAGCTAGGTCTGTTGCCAGACCTGCTATTACTATCAACGTCAAAGTGGGTGAAAGAAGAGCAGCAGGGGCTCTGCGACTGGCCGAAAAGTGCTTTAATACTGTAAATGCCGAGGACAAAGACAAGCAAATGAAAGGACAAAGACACCACCTTCTCCTGCTGGTCACCTCATCTAACTCCAATCTTTATATTAACACTAGTAAGGAGGAATAAATCTCTTCAGAGTCGCTAATCTCATCAGCAAAGTTCAACGTTCAGACTTGTGAGGGCGAGTTGCTTCCCTTATTTGCTTCTCCTTTATTTCTTGGCACGTTGGCCAATTCTCATGTCCAAACAAAGGTAAACAGGGATTAAAAAGCGCTTGCGTCTTAAAAATATTCACGTCTAGTCACTGCCATGATGTTTATAGAAGCTTGTACTTTCTCTCTGCACTCCTTGCCACTCTTCTGAAAGCCCCAGTGTAAGCTGATCCACTTTAAGGAAGGAGACTGCACTGTTGATCTTGCTGAAATGGCCTATTTCTTTTCTACAGTCTCTTGTACTGTTGTCACACCGTTTGCAGGGAGAGGGAACACCCTACATCTCCCATTTCATTATGACGCACCTTTCAGGGACCAAAACTAACAAACAACAACCTGTTATAAAAAGCATTTTTCTCTTAATGGGGTTTTGGTAAATAATTTGACCTTTTTACATGATCGCTTGTATGATAAACTATACAGATATTCAAAATCAGTGTTCAAAAGCTGAAACTGTTTTGACGGTGATGTTCAACAGTTGGATCTGCAAAACAAAAAGATGTTCCTCTTTACTCTGAAATATAATACTGCGTGTCCTGACATTTAGTGGAATGGCACTAAAGAAAATCACTGCTGTTTACACCACAAATGTTTATAGTACTATTCATACTACAATAAATGTTTATTCTTTTATAACTACTGAGAGGAGGATGGAGTGACCTGCAAACAGTGCCTCAGCTTCAATCTTGAACTACTTATGAATTTGCAGTTTCAGTGAAATAAAAGAGTTTTCCACTTATAAACAACATGTAAGAGGTTTGGTAATGATTATATTTATTTATGTTGCTAATCTGCAGCTTAAGAAGTTTACTCTACAGATGGAAGCAGGCTAAAGTTCTCACTGTCAGGAAACATCCTAACCATCTCACCCTCTCAAACTGTTGCCTGAGAGTAACAGCCTGTATCCGTGAGAGTGACCATATGCGCTCCAGCTAATGTGACAAATTCTTCGATGACTATTTTATAGCAGAAATAAAAGCACAGAGTAATATACTGTTCAGAGTACTGGATAAGATATTGAGGGCCTTTAGTTTATGAGGCTTCCTGCCTGCTGCCAGGTGAGAAACCGTTTCAGCCCAGGCTGCTGAAAGTAGGTCAGGCCTGTTGAAACACTTAGTGCCATTCGAAATGTCTCCACTTGTTTGCAATAAAATCCTGTCTGCGTTTACTGGAGTGAAATATCGACCACAATGCAGTGAGATAACAGCCATTCACCTCAGGTTCTGTACCGTGCTTCTCCTTGTTTACATCCACTAACTTTTTTTTTTCAAAGATAAGCATGTGAAACACAAGTAAAGTTAAATGGAGTGGTACTTGTATGCACCTTTCCACTTTCCACTCTTTTCTTTTTTTACTACAAGTCTCATTCAACCAAACACAAACATTCATAATACAACACTATCTATCACTATCTAAGCGCTTACTAACTTTCACACTTCAGTGGATGCATCAGGCGCAACTCAGGGTACAGCTCTAAGGATACAACGGCATCTGAACCACTAACCTTACAATTTGTAGATGACCCATCCTACCACCCAAGTCACAGCTGCCCAACAAAGTATTCTGAGGCTGTTTAAATAAAGTTTTCATGTTTTAGAAGACACACTGAAAAATTCAAGTACTAAAAGCATAAAGTTATGCTGTCTGAACTGTCGTATGGTGATGATGTCAGATTATGTCATAACGTCCACACCTTTTATGACACTTGATGTGTCACCCGTTAACTGTAAACTTCCAAAACCAATAAACCATCATACACACCCATTTCACCAGCAAGGGTCAAGGAACTGCATTCCCTTTGTAGCTCTCATTTTAGCTTTTGTTATTTAACTACTGTGGTAATGTTTATTCTAGTGCAACACCTTTAATGTCTCCCACAGAAACTGCATGAAAATGTAGCTTGTTAATCCAGTTTTTAAATGATTTCACATTTTACCATTCTATGATGGATGGCTTTTCACTCTTCCTAATAGTAAACTTTGTTTGGAACAACTTTAAATACACCTGATTCAGACTAAAAAAGAGCAGCATGTTAGCAATAAAGTCAGAATAAGCTTAAATCTGCAGTACCAATTATTCCAAAGAAGCTGCAGCTCTTCCCTTCTGCTAGATGAGCCCTTGCATATATGCATGCACTTCATATGCTGAAACAATAGGTCAGTGCTGAATTCTGGCATCATGCAGGATTTGAACTACATGCTGCCAAGTCTGGCAAGCTGAAAGTTCTCTGCTTAACCTTTTGAGCCCTACATATTATGTACATGTTGGCCAAACTCTTCCATTAAATTTTCTAAAGCCTGACAGGACTTCCTCCCTCTTACTTTTCATTTATAACACTGAGTTATCCTACATGGTAGCCTATGGCACAGCTCACATGCACCTTCCCAGAAATATAATTACATTACCAAAACATTTGGTAGTAATATACCATTTGTTTCACTTATAAAACAAAATGCAAGAGACTGTAAATGTATCAAGTTTGCTCATTATAGTATGCCACAGCTTATAGTCAGCCTTTTTCTCCAATCAGTATATACACTCAAAATCAGATGTCTTTCTTTCTGTAACAATAAGTGACTATTTCATTGGGAACTTGATATTAAGGGTTTCATTAATGCAGAGACACCAAATTATAAATGTCCACTATGTTGAGGACTCAATGCAGTACTGTAAATTATACTTTTTTTTCTACTTGGACAGCTTAAGCTGAAAGGTTATTATCAGATTTTTTTGTCTGCTGTCACCAAAAAAATGTTACCAACCTGTGTTTTACAAGAATAAAAGATTAACTTTTTAATTTTTTTTTTGACTCATGAGACTATTTAGCATATGTTATATAAAACTGAACAACCATAAAAAACCCACTATATGCTTAGAAAAAGCAAAGTGAACCAAGTTTGTGGACAGTTCAAAAACGAAGTGATGTGCTGCATTTGCATTTGCCGCCCATGTAAACTCATGGATCGTTCAATCAACAACAATCCATTGAAATATTTAACCTCGCTAAAATCGATTAGGCTGGTGTGGCATCCATGAAAGGGCGTAAACAAAACACGGCGGCTGTTGCCGCTTGATGTCCGCAGCAAGAAGCTGCACGCATTCCAGTAGCTTAGAGGCTTACACACAAGCTCAGGCTATAGGCCACTGGGCAGAGAGCTGCACCCATCCATCACTGTGTACAAATGATAAAAGGCTCAGAACGTCCACTTCTCCAAATGGCCACAGACCAGCTTTTACCGAATGTCAAGAGCATCAAGGCTACAAAGCACATTGTAAACCTCACAGATTGAACATGCTGGTGACCTTCAGTCCTTTTTTAAAATAGACAAATAAAGCAATTCTGAACAAAATGCAATCAACCAAACTTTCAGTCTAATGAATATTGATTATGAAGCTAAAAGAATACTGGAATGAAAACTATGATGCTTAAATCACTTAAACCATAAGAATAATAAAATTAAGTTAAAAAGAAACATTGTCAGCATATAATAAAATGAGAAATGTAATACTTCCAAAGCTTTTTTGAAAATCTAGCTAGAAACAAAGATAGCCCAGGGAAAGGCGTGTCCGAGCAGGTGTAATCAAGTTCATGTTCACGCTGTAATTATCTATTGTGCAGTCTGTATAAAATGACACCTATGAGAACTGTTTATAGCCTAATCCAATCATGTGGAAAGTGATTTAGATTTACAATACCAAGAGCTGAAGTAGCAACTAGTGATTGTTCACCAGTAGCGATATGACTGTAAATCTGATTATTGCTAAACTTTTATTTAAGTATCCACAGCTCTTAACATGACAGGAATTGTAGACTTTTCCTTCTTTTATTCGAGCCTTCCACTTGAAGCAAAATGCATGTTTTGAAAGGCTTATTGCTCTTCAACAACACATTCAGTGAGATTCAGGGAAGTCCACTAACAATGACCAAAAACCAAGTTCTCTAAACCGAGCTCATGAGACTACACAAATAATGACGAATGACTCCTTTCCTGTGCTTGCAGTCATACTCGTTCAGTTGTGTCTTATCTCTAGTGTTAACCCTTAAGATTCAGTGATTGAAACGTTAATTTTTGACCTCTTTATCTGGCGAACAAACCACATTAAAAAGTTTTTGTGGGGGGTAGTCTGTGTTCTTTATATGGGGTCTGAGAGTGGGGCAGCTGCCACCCACATCAAGTGACCTCACTTAGTACCGATCAATAGCAAGCTGCGCATTCCTAACGCGAAGTATTCAGCCATCACTTAAACGCTGGTATCCTAGTCATCCGAGCTATCTTGAGAATCCGTCACTACAATGATATTTGGGTTAAATTCCAATCATTGAGATCCAATATCCCAGACGACCAGATCTGACCTATAAGGGCAGCGAATCTGGTAAACCATACGGGGGAGATGAGCTCTTGTCAATCAAGAGTATCTGCCTATAGGGTGCTGCTGATCCAGATACTCAAGGTCACACTTGTCATGCCAGCACTGCTCAGTTTAGATTCAACTTCACATGTTTGCTCTTTACTTTTTTTTATCCTCCTGCCCTTTTTTATTTGCCCTTTAAATCGCAAACACAAATCGCGCACACAGCAAATATATGGCCCAACACTGATCCCGTGGCTTGATGATTTAATGGATGACTGACTGACTCTTCTACTTAACTAGACAAGCATAATCAGGGGATTAGCAAACTATCAGATGACAGAGCTCAGTGTGCTTGCCTGCAGGTACAGGGGTATGTTAAAAATTGCTTCAATTCTACTGAGTAATTTTTTAACAACAACAACAAAAAAGAATAATCGAACAAACATCCCAGTTCATGACATCTTAACGCCAAATTGCTCTGAGCAGTCAGTTGAGGCAGAACTGCAGTGCATATAATAAAGACCCTTAAAGTTCACGTAGCTCCATGTTTGCACCAGCGTGTGCTCGAGATACAATCGAAGCCCTGACATGTCTGCACGGCGCCCAGCTGGATTCGTGTAGGTGGGAGCTGATGTCATGGAGAGATGGAGGTGAAATGGTGTGTTACTAGAAAGTTGAGCCTTTTCACTGTGATGTCAGAGAGGCGCACATTTCCTCACCTATTTCACAACGTGAAGGTGCTGAGGGATGGTTTATTATTTTGCAGACAAGAAAGGACTAAATTAGGAAATTCAGCAGATAACATCGAGCCGTCTTTTTTTTTTTCAGTTGAATTTACAGATAACGTGGAAAAAAATCCTATTATCTATAATGATGAAGCACATTCCCGTAAACCAGAAAAGGTCACATTTTCATTTAGGCTTATAAAAATAATAAGCAGATAACAGGAACATTCAAGTCTCTCTTAACAAACATCCAGTAAACCCAAGAGGCTGCTCTGTAGCTGGTCTCTGACGTTACCATGAGCCAAGCAAGTGATTCATCTCATTATTTATAAACTATAAGATGTAAAGTCAGTGATTTGATGCATGAGCTGGGACAGGATAAACAGCCTTGTTTTGCTTGGATCACAAACAAACCAGAAAGAGAAGTGGACAAAAAGCGAGGCCAGAAGACATTTTAATACTTGAAACAGTTTAATATGCAGATACCTGATAAACTGAGCTCTGTGCAGGATTGTTTAGATTTAGTCAGGGTACTGATTTTTTAGAGTTTAAGCAATCCAATCACTGAAAAAAGTATTTCTTTATGTATTTTTATGCCCCAATAAGACCCAGTCCCCACAGAAGAAGTCATCAGCAGTGTTAGTTGCTGTGAGCTTGAACTGCACCTGCATGCCGAACAACTTCAACCCCTCCAGATGTCTGGAGGCCTCTCTAGACCTAGAGCCAGCACATCTATAACTGTCTCCTGCACTGCCCGGACTCTAGTGGATAACTGCCAGAAAGAAAGCAGAGATGCGGGGGGATCTGAGCCCTGCAGCCACTCATGCTGCACAAAAAGTGCTGAAAGAGGCCATAGGATGGCCTGTGTACTCTGTCTTAATATATCTCATCTTCAATCCGATCTGATGAATTATTCAACCAGAGCTATCTACTGTGCCTCTCACCTAAAACATCTGCCCTGCCAGCCTGTCTGCCAGGTCCGGCTTACACTCTGCTCTGCCACAGGAAGCTTTTAGTCTACTGCTGTCCTGTGGGCTCTGTTGCATTTAACCCCTTTGCTCCATTTCTGTTTCCATCTCTCGGACCGCAGGCGTAGAGAGGGAAAGAGATCACGTTACTGTGTCAGAAAACAGGATCAATCTATAAAAGGCCTTCTGTTTTTTTTGTTTTTTAAAAAACAAAGAAATACAGAAGTAGATTTGCTACAACTGTGCAACCATCCAACTGGCTCACATGACTCATCGTCATTTCAATATATGAAAGCAGAAAGTATTCTGAAAGGTCACACTCAAGAGCCAAATTCAACATAATTGGCAATAAAGACTGAAGACCGATGATCTATTTAATTAGCAAACCACAACTGTTCATGTGCTTCATAAAGTTAAAGTCAACATTTTTGAGGGCAAAGGACTTTCAGACACCTCAAAACAACCAAGCAGGGCCTACATATTCACATAAGAGTTAGCTAACTAAAACCACACCTGCACTCTCATAAAAATTGATCAACAGATTTACAACAAGGTAAAGTGTGTAATATTTGAGCTCTGTGCAACATGACACATGAGAGGCGAGAGTGCCTTTTGCAGTGGGCTACATTGTACTATTTGTGTCCAAGGTTAGAGAAGAGAAACTATGTCAGTTAGGGGTTTCAGCCAATGTCCATCGAATATGTCTCTGTAAAGTAAGTAATCACAATGTTACAAGACAGCATGTTTACAAGGAGGGGCAATCAGACGTGTGATTGGAGAGCTGCCGCAGGAATGTCTTTAAGGGTCAGTGGCACCATTAGCAGAGTAAAGGGCATAACCTGGAATGCTTAGAGATATCAAATCACGGCTACGGGGGAGGGACAAGCTGCCAAACAAGGCTCGGCTGGAGGCTGATTCAATCATCAGAGCTACTCCCGCACTCACATCAGGATGGACACAAACAAATTCAACCACTAACAGTGACATGATGTACATTTCCTGTATGTGATCCAATAGTCGATGCGTTCTTTTTATAGCTTTAAGTTTTAAAATACAGCTTTATAATGAAACATGCACGAGGAACAGGTGCGAGGTGACGAGTGACAGAAATATACCCTGAAATGGGAATTTTGCTACTCTCACACCAGCAAGTAGGAAATGCTGACACATGTGTAAACATACTCCACATAGTTTTGTAAATCTGTTTCAAATGATTGTGTGCAGTTAAAATAGAGCGCTGCACGTACAAGACAAGGTCCCGCAGTACTTCCTGTGGATGTGACGTTTTTTCGATGCGTGTTACATGAGGGTTAAAAAGGCACATGTGTGGGTCTAGGAGATGCTGACGCGAGAGCACTGATCTGGCCATGTTCCATGTCCACAGTCATTTCCCACACCATGGCACAGCACTAGACTGGGAATAAACAGAGAAGCCCGCTGTGCTCCCAGAATGCATGTTTGCAGAGTTCCCATCAGTGAGTACACAGTAATAGGACTCCCTGAAGGCCTGTGTTTAACCTTAAGGTTACAAGTGGCTGGCCCTTCCCTTCTGTACCCCGGCTATAAACCCTTTTTTGTCTTGTTTTCAACAACACTTAAAAAAACGTAAAGGAAGTCAGATAAAATCCCAACATCTAAAGGACATGTGACGTGATTAAAAAGTCCAGAACAGCTAGTACATGGACTTTGCAGCGAGACTAGTTTGAACTGTTAAGGCATTACAGACGATTGCCGACACTCAGGAAAAGAAACCGAATAATCTGAGATTTCCTGACCGCTAAGTAAACTCCACCTGCTGATGAGAATCGTGTAACTTGACCTAAAGTTACCAAAATCTTCACTTTCTAGTTTATTTATTTTACTTGAGGGCTCATTTGCAGGAACATCTCTGTAAGAAACACCATGAATGCAAAATAAAACCTGAGGTTAGTGCAGTAAGTATAGATCAGGGATGTCATTGGGCAACATTTTGGCTGAACACATATTAAAAATATTTTTCGCAACTGCTGAGAACCAACATATAGTACAAATGCTGTACATAGCAGACACGCATATGCACACTTTATGTTGGGCCAAGAGTCAACCTGACAATATAAACAGATGAAGGAGGATGAGAGCAGCCTAAAGCTGAGAAAATACCCCTGGGATGTGCTGACAAACTAGAAATGTGAACGTGGGGCCAGCACGGAGGATTAGCTGTGGTAAAACAGTGTGATGCAGTATGATTAATTTCTTCTTTGTCTGTTCTCCACAATACAGATTTAGTAATCAGCAACAGGTTGCTTATTGCTTTGAGCTGCTACCATTGACAGCCCACAGTTCCGCCTTGCTTACACTACTTTGAGCAGACTCGATGCAGCACAGCAGCGCCTCGAACACACTTTCAGTCTGCAGAGGAATGTTTCAGCAGCGTTCAGGTCAAGGCAGGCTCTCACTACAAGCAACAACCACCATGTCATAAATTTAACTTTTTTGTGAAGTCTGGATTTTAGCTATTGATATAACAGGCACCATCCTTTACCAACGAGCCAAAGCCTCTCTGACAGCATCATACAGGCAGCTCATTGTCGAGGCCGCCGGCATCCAGAATGCAACTGCCAGCTGTTTTCTTTGTGGATCAAACCAAAAGAAACAGCAGGCCAAGGTCAGCACAGACAAGCTTTTCTCCTACAGCAGACAGACCAATCTCCATATAGCGGGCCAGAAAAAAAGACCATCCCTGCCACAAATGTGATAGCACTGTTGATTATATTCCACCCTCTTGTGGAATAATCCGCCATTCTTGAAAATTCATGAAAGCTCGCATTTATTCCCGTTCTGCTGGGTGTTTGTTGATCGCTTGAGAATCTGTGTCTGCGTGCAAGCTTGTTTGTGAGGGTTATCTCTCATGTCCCCTGTTGGTAGATAGATGCTAGACAAACACAGATAAGCTTTTAAGGAGGATATCAAGTTTTCCTGAGGATGTATCCTGTAAGATCACAGTGATTCAGATTGTTTTATGGTAAAGTTTCCCTCCACTCCAAAAAGTCCACTCCAAAAAATAGCCTGGATGTTTTGAATGACCTTTACTGTGCGAAATGATAAACATACAGAGTTTGACACCTAAAAGAGAACATGATTGTACGCACAGCCAGCTGCAGTAAAATATGCAACTTAAAAAAAAGCTTATGGGGAAGCTTGAAACCTCCAAAGTTCACAACCGGAAGTTATTCTAGTCAGACGGCACTATTTCCATATATACTGAGCCTTTTTATATTAGGGAAATGAAATAAACGTGATGTAAGAATACAAAAGACAATATAATACACAAGTTATTTTTAAATGCAACATAATAAAACTAAAGCTCACTCCAATAGGGGAAAATCAACCATATCCTTCTACTGATTGGCTGCTAACCACATTTCTGACAGTTTGCCATTAGTAGAATGTTTTGCCAGCAGCATATCAGTGACAACATTATTTGATCTTTCCATATGCTATCACACAAAATTCCAAAAAAGGATTCCAATTTCAATTGGAAAAGTGCATGCTGATGATTCTGTTCTTTCATCTGACTTTCCATACCCTTCTTGATTTACAAAAAGTAGCTCGGAGAGGATGCAGGGGTACTTGCACCCACATTTCCTACCCTCTGCCTGCAAATAGGAGCCCAAACCCCCAGACACAGGCTCACTCCTGAAGAGCTGTGCCTCAGCATAAAGACGCTAGAGACAGCCGATACATGCCAAAAAGTGTTAAAATGTAACACACCCAGGCAAATACTTATTATTCTAAGGGAAATGAGTCCAAGATCAACATCACTTAATGCATGGGTATCTCCTACATGTAAACAATGACCCACAAATACGAACGCACTGCACACACATGCATGAGGCTGCACTCAGAGTGGGTTTTTAATGACCCCATTGCCTTCCTATCACCTTACGATAAAGACCTAGTGGAGAGGATGGTGGTCTGTCTCACGTCAACTCACACCCACTTTTCCTTTTAAAGAGAGAAGCTAACCTCACATGGGCACTCACTCATAAAAACATCATAATTCTCCAACAGGCAAATGATAGGTTATTCTAGCATTGTTTTAACAGGTAACCAGAACTGCAGCGCACTCGCATCAATGATTCATCCAGCCACGGCACCACGCAGTTAATGAACACAAGGGTAGTCATTGTAACAGCATTACTTACACTCTGTCCCAGTCAGCTGTTAAACAGAAACTCACGTCAGATCTAAAACGGCTTTCCTTTAGGTGGCCCACAGGCAGATCAGTCCCTCTTTCAGCGGGGGACGTCTGAAGAAAAAAAATCCACAGGTACAGAGAAGTTTAAATCTCTCTCAGATGACAGCTCTGAGTCCGTACGTCCACACTCTCCCTCTGTCTGACACAGAGTCTACTACAGCCTGCCCCCTGGCCACTCAACAGACTGCAGCTCCGCCCACACACAGTCACAAGAGGGAGGGAGGTACACTTCTACAAGTCTGATGTTGACTCATTTTTTCTTTTTTTTCTTAATCCAGCAACCTTCTGCACTACTTTAATGA
The DNA here is from genome assembly GCF_056152115.1 of Neolamprologus brichardi. Classification (NCBI taxonomy): domain Eukaryota; kingdom Metazoa; phylum Chordata; class Actinopteri; order Cichliformes; family Cichlidae; genus Neolamprologus; species Neolamprologus brichardi. Next base: position 12,522,442 of record NC_142110.1, read on the forward strand.
CTCAGAGTAAAATAGAAACACTCACATTATCCTGCATGGGGGAAGTTAGCAATGAAGATCAAAAAGAACATATAAGCAATAGTAAAAGACACATAACAGATCTAATATTAACCACATAGACAATAAACTATTAACATCAGATTTATATTTTTTTTTACTTAGTATGCATATCCTAACATTCCTCTTTAGTGTGAACTTAAGAAGTTCTTGGCATTTTTGCCCAACATCGTTTGTTTTTAAAAATTCAAATAAATACACTAATGTCCTGTCATTTTCTGGTCATTACATTTTTGGCTGTGCTTTCAAAGAGAATTCCTACAATGTTATGCAAAAGCAACAACTGAGCATGAACTATTCCTCTCCAAAGCTCAGAAAGAAACCCTGTGAAAACATAAAGAGAGAATACAACAGCAAAAACTATTTTTTTGGACAAGACTCCACTGATACGAGTAACATATAGAAGCTTCCTTACTAGTTATAGTGACACAAAAGCAGATTGGATTTCAACACTTTTTGGATTAAGCCAACCAGTTTATAATCTCTTAAATATGTGATTATATTTAAATATATATACTTAAAATATATGAAATGATTTGCATTCAGGATCAGTGAAAAGTTAAAGCTAGAATGTGCAGCCTTTAATAAATCTGTATTCCTAGTCTTTTATTTGGAAATTTAAATTCCTGAATAAAAATCTAGCCATCACAAACTTTTGATAACAAATAGAACAACAAAGATCCTCACTAGTGTTAATTGAGATGTGGTAAACTTGTTTTTGCAGCTCTCCCATCTTATTATTAGTAGTAATACTTCTTTCTAATAGTCATTCGGATCTTGAGACAGTGTCTGCTCAAAACAAATACCTCCCAACCACAGCTACAGCTTCTTTTATTTCAGACTTAAACCTCCGTGAAGTAAAATCTGACGATCAAAAGGATCACTTCTTTCTCTTTGGATGGTATATCTGTGAAACATGTCACTAACACGCAGCTTCGAGCATGAGGGTTCACTTGTTTACGTCTTGGCAGGGAACATTCTTTTCATTTTCCAAGTTAATCATCAGAAATCTGACAGAAATGTCTAGAATTTTATCATGTAGCCACAGCATTGCAACAAAAGCATTCTTGCAATGCCTCCTACATATTTAAAACTTTAAAGCAGCATTAGTCCTTTTGCATGCTCCAACAATAACCGTTTCGTGCTTATTTTAAAGTCCTAGGACTTAATGTAAATCAGTGAGAGCCGAGATCCACTGAACTTAAGGCTACATGAGAGGCACGTGAAGAAGAGAGTCCTGCATGTGAAGCTGAGCCACATACCAGTTCTAAAATAATACACACAACAGTAGCAAGGGCAATGTTTTCAGGCCATGACACTGAAAGTACGACAGAGGTGATGCAAAGTCTTAGAAGAGGCCTTTTCATTACTTATAAAGGGGACAGCAGACTCCAAAGAATCACCTCTTTTTGTGCTTTATGAACAGAGCTCTAATAATTTTCTTAATATATTAATAATAATCATGATTTTTACAATGTATACTAATGTGCTGATACCTCAGGTTTGTTTGAAACATGCTAATAAATACACATTAGAGTATTTAAAAAGTCTAGTCGAAACGAAGTGTTACCAAAAAAACTTTACATGCCTGCTCCGAAAATATTTGCAGGGTAAATAGAGAGAAGTGTAAGATAGCAGCATGTTGAGACGGGGACGCCTGTTTCGAAAATAGCATATGCTAATTATACACTTTAGGCAACTGCTAAGGAGGGCGATGCGATGCCAAGTTTGAGGTGTTGGGACTCTGAATTTCAGCTCAGTGTCTCTTTACGAAGTCGACTCCACACTGAGGCCGCAGCGAGGATACTCACTCACCTATTTATAACTTATGTCTACTGGATACCTCCCTCAGATTAGTGGCACACCTCTTGTTGAGCTAAACCACCTGCTACTGCCATGCAGCGGACAGTTTCAAACAATCCGTAGGACTTCTCTGACAGATGTCTAAACGCATAGAGCAGACCAGTCAAACAGATACAAACTGGCCCAGTTAATGCGCGTGCCCTGAAAATGTCACTTTTCATTGCGTCTGCTTTATGACTTCAACAAAAACTGCACTCCTGCAGTTACAATTAGCAAACACAGAAATGCTCCTCTGTGCGAAATGGTTAACTACCACAGAGGAGGCTATGAGGACATTACTCAGGGATGGTTGGCCATAAGCTGCTTTTGGAATTAGGTTAAGCATAAATATTAGGAGAAAGAAGACACTGGAGTACAAAGTTTGAAAAACTGAGTGAATAATTCCTTGTTTTTATCTATTAATATTCTGAAAGGGCAGTTGTATTATTATTATCATCATCATCATCATCATCATTATTATTATTATTATTATTATTATTATTATTATTATTATTATTATTATAGGGTTTTAGGTTAATATTTATGTGTTAACAATAAAACTGATACTGCTTACTGTTTATATACAAAGACTCATCATAGGATTGAAGTCACATTAGCGTCACTGTCACGTCACAGGGAGTGTCAACCAAGAAAGAAGCCCTATGCTCCAAAACTGACACCTACAAGCTCGACTGAAATTTGCAAAACTTTTATGGCCAGACAAGACAAAGTTTAAGCCATTTGGCTACAATGACAGGAGGTATGTTTGGAGGAGTAAGGGTGAGGCTAAGTTTGATTATCAAGCACGGTGATAGTAGCGTCATGTTTTGAGGCTGTTTTGCTGCCAGTGACAATGGTACATTACACAAAGTGGATGAAATTAGGAAAAAGGACTACCTCCAAATTCTTCTGCTTCACATCAGATCAGGATCAGGAGGTAGACAGCTCAAACTTAGACACAGTTGGGCATTCCGTCTGGACAATGACTCCAAACACACATCGTAACTGGTTTTGCAATGGATAAAGCAGGCTAACATTAAGCTTCTGAAGAGGCCGCCCCAAAGCAACAGCCTCAACGTTATTCAAAATTTTGGGTCTGTGCCAGGAAACTTCAAAAGTTTCAATGAGATCTACCAATTCTGGGAAGAACCATTTGTTAAAGGACATTTAAACGAATGTTAGTGTTGGTATATGTATAATTTTGAGCCTGTTTGGATCAGAGAAATCCAAAATAAATGAACGATTAATCATCCAGTTCTTTTTTTTGAAGTCATTAAAGATGCATGCTGTACAATCATTCCACACTGGAAGAAGAACAGTTCAAAGAAATAATTAAAAACACAAAATTACCATGACATTCATGCCCATGATGAGAGTATGTAAACCACAACTGTATATGGTAATGAAAATATTGTTCAGAGCGTATTACTCAGCAACTACGGTGGACCGCATTTTGCATAAATTAACCAGAAGCAATCTACTGATTGTTGAAAATCTCAAAATAGCTGGAAATGTTTGATGAAGCAAATAAACCCTGATATCGTGGAGAAGAGCCATGGGGTTAGTTTTAAGTTCGATAACATTAAGCATGTGACACATAATGAGCTTTTCTGATTCCAGAAGACCACTTGAAAATGCAAGTTTGATCATTCTCCAGCCTCTGCATGTTTCACACACAGCAAGCAGAAGTGCTGACAAGTCATTCTATATAAATGAATAACTGCAGAGGAATTACAGCGCTGCGATAAGCCCTCGTGTTTCACATATTAGTTTAATGGGAACACACCAGATAGCAGCACTTAAGAGTCACTGAGGCTGACAGAAGCGCTGAAGACAGCTGAGAAACCACGGCCCCCAACTCTGTTTCAGTGTTTGTCAACGCAGTGCTATCCAATGTGTTGAAACCCTGTAACTGTGCAAAGCATGTGATAGAAAAATGTGACAGACAAAAACCAAACTGGCTAACTTCTTTCTTACTGTACGCCGTTATCTTAGCGGCTACATTTTGTCAGAATAATACCTTTTTATGCCGAGGCTACTTATGACCTTGTGACAATCAAATGGCTTCTGCTCAAGCCAAGCATTTAACAAACAAAAAAAAGAAGAAAGCACCTAAGATCTCCTGAGACCTTCACTTTCAGCAATAAAAGTGTTGTTAACATGAGCTGGAAAATATTTCACCTTTAGCGAAAACACTGCTGTGCATCTTACAGGTTGTCAGCAGTTGCATAGTAACAGCAGGGCCACGGCTGGCACTTGCTTCAAGCATCTGTTCAGTGCTACAAACTAAAAGGAAAATTCCAGTCAACAAAGTTGTGAAGCTACTAAAGTCACAACTACTCAGCTAAGGCCTTTGTTTGTCCTCATACCACTTATATTAGCACAGCTTTGACACCAGGTCAGGCGATGATCTGGCAAAGTTCGACAGCTCTTTGTTGTTAAAAATCATCCTACTGCAGTCTGACGGTAACAGCAATAGTTTGTTCCAAATCTTCATTAAACCCATATGATGTTTACACAAAGAACAATTCTCAAACAGAAGCTTTTATGGAGCGCCAAACTCTTCTGTTTGATTTACATTTTGCACTTTACACAACGCTAAGCTCCCTTCTCTCTGTCAGGAACTCACGGCACTCAAGACTGTTTCTTGTCAGCATAAAGCCTGACATATTTACTACAGCTGAAAGTGTGGGATCTGCACAAGAGTTTCAAATGACTTTTTTCTAGTTTGCACAAGGTATGGATGCATAATGACAGACCTACTAGCGGACTACTGTTTGCTATTGAGTGGATAAATCCAGGTGAGACTAAATCAGTTGGAGCAGGTGGTGAAAAAAGAAGGAAAGAAACAAAACAGTAAGTAAAATGAAAACAAGACAAAAACAAAAACAAAACTGAAACAGCAAACATTACTAACTAAAGGACAATTTAACACTGAAACATAAAGAGTAACACTAAACACGATGACAGAGACAAAAGACATAGGAACAAAACCACGCCTGAAATGACCAAGCAAACCACAATGACAAAGACAGTCATAAGACTCAGACTAGAACTTGGGCCCCAGTCACACAGGCCTAGAGGTTGGTCATTGACTTCCTGGCCACCAGTCCTTGCTATGGAAAAATGTGTATTTCCAACTGCTTGATGAGTGGTTGCAGGCAGTCACTGTGATAGCCACTAAAGCCCCAGTCCCACAAACCTAGAGACCACTCAGTGACAGCCCTCCACAATCTCTGGCCACCACTCACCAACCAGTTGGGGAGTAGTAACTCTACTCTACTTTAAATCTCAGCTTGTTCTAATTTCTTTACATATACCAAACCTGGTGTGGTCTTGCCTGGTGTGGTAGACCACACCAGGCAAGACCCCAGGTGCAAGCTGTGTAAAGATGCCCCTGAGACAATCCAGAACATAACAGCAGGGAGCAAGATGCTAGCATGCAGGGCATACATGGAACGCCATAACCAAGTTGCGGGCAAAGTATACAGAAACACCTGTGCCGAATATGGCCTGGAAGTCCCGAGGTCAAAATGTGACTTCCCCCCAAGGGTTATGGAGAATGAGCGAGCTAAGATACTGTAGGACTTCCAGATACAGACAGAAAAAAATGGTGGGGCTAACCAAGCGGACATAGTGGTGGTAGGCAAACAGAAGAAGACGGGTGTAGTGATCGATATAGCGGTTCCGAATGACAGCAACCTCCAAAAGAACGAACACAAGAAACTTGAGAAAAACCAAGGGCTCAGAGAAGAGCTCGAGAAGATGTGGAGGGTGAAGGTGGTCCCAGTGGTATTTGGAGCACTAGGTGCGGTGACTCCTAAGCTAGGCGAGTGGCTCCAGCAGATACTAAGTACAGATATAGCTAAGATACTGCGCAGGACCCTCAAGCTCCCAGGCCTCTGATAGAGGACCCGAGCTTGAAGGATATATATATATATATATATAAAAACTCAATTAATGTTTGCATTTGTAATATTTTTAATTTAAGCAAATATGAGTTAAACTATACAGAAAAGTACCAGCAAAGATGACACAGTTTGATGCGCAGCTGAGGTGACTGATTCATTTTCACATCCAATGTGATGGGAGCAGCATGTCAGATGGTGGGAGATACCCAGCATACGATCAATCACACTCTCTTCAGACACACCTGTGAATGTGGGATGTTGCGATTTTTCCTCCGGTGCTTTGTGTGTTTGGGGAGAAAAAAAATTGAAGCTGTGATGGCTCAGTATGACACGACTAAAGGCATGACTCCACCACCTCTCACATGAAACTCACCAGCAGAGAGGGTTTGTGGGATGAGTGCCCTCTGGCAGGAGGTGATGCCAGTGAACAAACCTGGTGCGTGCGTGTGTGTGTGTTTGATAGAGAAAAAGCTTTCGAGCGGCCCGTGTGACTCACCCTGGTCATTAAAGTTGCATACATGGTTATTTCCCCTGTGTCACCATCTTATGCATTACTCACTTGTCTGAAACCGCTACCAAAGGTTCCCAGTATTAACGGTCACACGGTTAACCAATCACCGCAATCTACGTGTAACTTCCCACATTATGACCTTTGTCACAACATGTGGCCGTTTCCTCCGCTAATTATTTTCCAATCTTTATCTTTTTAAAAAGAAACAGTTTGTTAAAGCGGGGCAAACGGGCGCACCTCCAGAGCAACTGGGTCAGTTTCAAATCCAACAGAGCAAGAGGAACAGCTCGAATGCTCCTCAGGTGGCCCAACATATCCGTGGCAGCGGCTCAACTTTCCTGTATTTTCCACCTCAGGTCTCCCTCCCCCACACATACACCCCCTCCCACTACCACATACAGTAACAACCATGTCCTACAATTGAGGGAGGATAATCTGCTCTTGACACAGCCAGAAATTTGATTTAGCAGCCACGAGCTATCACAACTCATGTCATAGAGTAAACTGGTGGGAAATATGACCTTTTGCACAGTCAGTGATTTTTCTGGATTATTTATACTGAGCTAGATGTTATTAATATAAATGGTTATACTAAGTGATTGTAGGCGATGCTGTAAATCAATAATCAGGACAGCCAGAAATATCAGACTGTTAAAACAGCTCTTTTAACGTGATTTGGTATCTTTTATTGTATGTATTAATCTTATTTAATTCACTTGTGCATTTGTATAGTTGTATCGGTGGTATTTTAGATTTGTTTTTATTGTTAGCTATTATTCTAAATGCTGCTTGTACATCTACACCTTGAACATCTGATATGTAATGGCAAAAAAGGATTCTGATTCTGACTGATAAAATACAAAATACATGGTCATTTTTACAGATCTTTCTTGAGTTTAGATATCAATATATTGCGGTATTAAGACTGCAACACAGTCAGATGGGTTGACAGAAGTTTAAACGCATATATTTTGATACAATTTTAACATTTTTTCAAGCAAAAACAAAAAAATTTAAAAAGGTTTGAGCTTCTCGCATGAGATTTTTTCTTTTTTCTTTTACTCTTACTTATAGGAAATGATTTAAATGATAGTAAATCGAACATCTTTGCATTCTGGACTGTAAATTAAAACATTATTTACTTTTTTATTACATTTATACAGTTTTAAGTTTTTTAATACAGTCCTGATCAAAAGTTTAAGACCACTTGAAAAATGTCAAAAACTCATATGTTGCAAGGTTGGATCTTAACAAGGTTCCAAGTAGAGCTTCAACATGCAGCAAGAAGAAATGAGAGTGAGACAAAATATTTTAGAATAGAGAATAGAATAGAATAAACCTTTATTATCCCACGAATTAGAAATTTGGGTGTTACACAGCTCTTATAGCAAGGGGAATATAAAATATAGAAGGAAGTCCTATATACACAAGCAACTGAAATTCGTATATACAGATGTACAAAGATATATTTTTATTATTACAGATATATTAAAACAGGCTGTGCTGCAGCTGATAAAAAGTTTAGGACCACATGCCTTTAAAAGGCCAAATCTGTCCAAAAATGTGTATTCACTCTCCTTTTCTGCCAGATAGTCACATTGTCATGACATTCTGATAGCAAAGGCAAAAAAACGTTCCCTTTTTGAAGTGGTTGTTGAACTGCATAAGCAGGGTCTCTCACAGCACGCCATCACTGCTGAGGTGGGAGGCAGTAAGACAGTCATTTGGAATGGAACAAAAAAGTCAAGTGGAAGACCCCAAAAAATTTCACCAGCACTGAGCCAGAGAATCCAATTGGCTGTTGGTCAAGACACTGGACGATCCTCAACCCAAAGTTACTATTGCCGACTGCAGCCCCATAACCATCATGGGGCATCTGAGACTGAAGGGCTTTAAAAACCAAAAGTGTCTTCAAAGGCCTCATCTCCTTGAACGCCACAGAACTGACCATTTGGACTTTACAAGAGAGCACCAAACATGGGACATTGAAAGGTAAAAAAAAAATGTATTCTCTGATGAGAAAAAAATTAACCCTGATGGTTTGCAACGTTACTGGCATGACAAGCAGATCCCACCTGAGATGTTTTCTACACGTCACAGTGGAGGGAGCGCCATAATGGTCTGGGGTGCTTTTTCCTTCAGTGGAACTATGGAGCTTCAGCAGGTGCAGGGGCGTCAAACGGCTGCTGGCTTTGTCAAGATGTTGCAGAGAGCAACCCTCATGACTGAGGGCCCTCGTCTGTGTGGTAATGACTGGGTTTTTCAGTAGGACAACACTACAGTACACAATAGGGGCGATCGTGGCTCAAGAGTTGGGAGTTCGCCTTGTAATCGGAAGGTTGCCGGTTCGAGCCCCAGCTTGGACAGTCTCGGTCGTTGTGTCCTTGGGCAAGATACTTCACCCGTTGCCTACTGGTGGTGGTCAGAGGGCCTGGTGGCGCCAGTGTCCGGCAGCCTCGCCTCTGTCAGTGCGCCCCAGGGTGGCTGTGGCTACAATGTAGCTTGCCATCACCAGTGTGTGAATGTGTGCGTGAATGGGTGGATGACAGGTTGTGTAAAGCGCTTTGGGGTCCTTAGGGACTAGAAAAGCGCTATACAAATACAGGCCATTTACCATTTACAATGCCCACAGGACAAGGGACTTCTCCCATCTTTTGGACCATCTTGCGTGTTCCCTGGTCTAAATCCAATCGGGAACCTTTGGGAATGGATGGCAAGGTAAGTTTACAAAAATGTACAACAGTTTCAGACAGTAGATGCCCTTCGTGCTGCCATCTTTACCACTTGGAGAAATGTTCCCACTCACCTCAAGGAAACACTTGCATCAAGCATGCCACAACAAATTTTTGAAGTGATCAACAATAACAGCGGAGATACTCATTACTGAGTTCATGTTTGAAACTTTGATTTCTGTTTTGGGGGGGGGGGGGTTTAAAGGTTTTTTGGGAGGTGTGGTCCTAGAACTTTTGATCAGCTGTAAAACAGCTTCTTTCAGTTTAAGAGTTGTTTTCAATAAATTGCATGCTCAAAAATGTTTTGTCTCACTCCTGTTTCTTCTTATTGCATGTTGAAGCTCTACTTGGAACCCTATTAAGATCCAACCATGCAACATATGAGTTTTTGCCATTTTTCAAGAGGTCTTAAACTTTTGATGGGGACAGTATAATGAATTAATTAACAAAAAAAGATATACACATATTTCTGAAAGACTGCAAACAAACTGCATTCATTTTCCCCCATATTAAATAAATGAGGTGTTCTGGATACCACCTTCAAATCTACCAGGGGATACACCAAGGTCTTCTCAAGCCAGCCAAAAGATACAATCTCTTCAGTGTGTCCTGGGTCTGTCCTGAGGCCTTCTCCTAGTGGAACACACCCAAAACACCTTATCCAAGAAGCATCCAGGAGGTATCTTGGTCAGATGCCCAAATGAACTCAACTGTCTCTTTACAAGTTCTAGTTCCAATGAAACAGGGGTATAAAAAATGTGTCCATGTGGCCAAAAATGGCCCGACAGAGGAACCAGTCCACTGCACTGGATGGCTTGGAAAAAAATGAGGGAAAACCTTTTAAACAAGCCACTTGATTGCCATTGCAGCAGCATGGTTGCTTGGTGGTTAGCATTAATGCATCACAACAAGAAGATCCTGGGTTTGAACCCTGAGTGAAGTTTTATATGTTCTTGTTGTATTTTCTTCGGAAGCTCTTGTTTCTTCCACCATCTCAGATAGCGCTATCTATCTCAGGCCAGAACATTTGTGAAAAAGATTATTAATCTTATTAGGGTTTTTTACTGATTAAATAAAGGTTTAATTAAAATCAAAAGGCATCCTGTCATGACAGGTGTTGTCCAAACTTTCAATTTCCTTTGCAGCCTTCTTCCTGACAAAAACACTAACCATGGTCTGCCATTTCCTGCAAATGTAACACTGCTGACCCCAGTTTTTGTTCTTTTCTTTGTAATAAAAGATGATATTCTCATTACACAGAAATTAGCAGCACATTGTTCAACATAGTCCATTGCCTTGATGATAAAATTGTACAAGAGGTCAGTAAGTCCGTAAAAGTCAAAACCTATACCCAATTTAAATTTGCACAATCTCACATTCAAGATCCTCTTCTGGCACAGCTCTGGATCGTTTTTCAGAGCAGCTGCTGCTTTTGTTTTTTATTTTTATCAGAAGGCTTCTGGCCACCACCACTGTTCAGATCTTTCCCTCAAAAGCACCTGGACATTAGAGAGAGTCTGGACTGACTGCCTGAGTGAAAACATAACATTGTACAAGTTCATGGAGCAATTTACTGAATTTAAAAAAAACAATGCTGTTCATCCTCCGCGGATTGAAAATTCTCAACTCCTCTGCTAAAAACTGCTTGGTTGTAGCCAGAGAGCCATCTTTCATTACCACCTAAAAGTGATCCTAAACATAAAATTTGAGCTTGAAACAAGAGCTGATGAGCACACAGTTTAAGTGTTCATTTATAAAGAGCTTTTGTGCTGGAATCTGTCTGGATCCAAGAAGATGACCTTGAATTGGAAATCTTCCACATTTAAATCGGGAAAGACTTTTTGATGTTTATGGACCTGTCCCCAGAACTTTTTCATACCGCATCCTACCCTCAAATGTAATTAAGTATGTTTTAAAATTCTGCTTTTCTGTCGATGTCACCTTGTCTTTAAGGTGGTGATACTGTTGGAGGTGAAAATGGAAAGTGGGACTGTTGCTTTCAGTTTTAACCTAGTCACAGCATGCATACAGTATGCCTGCTCTCATGAATAATATACTCTGTCCAACCACCTTCAATTACAAATGACTTCTACCCAGTGCGATAACCATAAAATAACCTTGAAAAGCATGGTTACTCTTTATCTAATCCAAGCAGAAATTGCAATCCAGAATAAATCATGATCCCAAAGAGCTAATGAGATTGTGCTTCAGAGACGTGTTAGTTCATTAAGCCAATTACTACAAAAGAGAAATGTTATACCACTAATGCACTGTGTACTCAGGGAAATGACCCAGTGAGATGAGTAGATAGAGAAAAAGGAAGAGGAAAAGAGTGATGACTCAAACACAGGGAAAACCCTCAAGATGAATTAGTTATAAGGCCATCTACATGTGGGGCAGACGAAATATGAAATATTAAGTTAGCATTTGATATAGCGAAAGAGTTAAGGTTAAACAACTCCTGAAAATAATCAACTACTATCCATCTAGAACCGTCCAACTGTGATGCTGTGCTGGAAGTACACATGCCGATCAAAAAAGTGTTTGATGAAGCACTGTAACCACAACGCTCTGCAAACTGCTGCTCATTTCTGAAGCAGTTAAAAATCTGCATGCAGATAACGCCCACTGCTTTGCTCGTATCAGCTACATGGCTGTCATTGTACACGCCCAGTTATTATTTTTTTCTTTTTTTGAGCGGACAAGTCAAAATGGGTCAAATATTCCAAGGAAGTACAAAATTATTATCACATGCAAATCTTCTTTTTTATAAGAGAAAGTGTAACAAAGCTGTGATCTTTAAAAAATATTTAAATCCATAAAAAAAGAAAAAGAACCTGAGGGAAAATTCTGCACAGGAGATGAGAAATCATTTCAAAATAAAGGTAATTATAGCTTTCCACGACACATGCTGAATTACCTCTGAGCCAGCACGGGGATCCGTCTCATCTTTACCATGGAAACCAACACCATACAGTACATGCACGCACACTGAGGGAGCAATTGCCATGACATCCAGCACTGTGGCGAGAAGAAGCTTTCAGCAACTAGACCAATTTACTCAGCAGCTAACTGGACAGTCAGTCAACCCTCTGTACTGTATATCACTCCCTATTTCACGCACTCTCCTCCTCTCTTTCCCCTCTTTTCCCCGTGAATTTCTTCTGTCATGATGCCAGACGAATTACCTTTCATCAGCAGAGGACAAGGTCTTGCAGTGCTTAGTAGGAGTGGCTCTCATTCAAGTGGTGACAGAGAAAAGAAAGCTCTGCAGGGATCCCTGCACAAGGATGCAGTTGAACCGGCACCGCACGCACGCATCCACCGCCACTATCACTACCAGCGAGTGCAACGGCAGCAGTAGCAAATCGGAAGGGGAGGGGTAAAAATAAATATATAAAAAAAGCAAGAGAGGGGGTTGCTCTATCAGCAGCAGGAGCATTACATCATAGGCTGCCTCTGTGGAAGGGTGGGAGAGGAGTGGACAGAGGAAGGGAGGTGCTCCTCGTAGCAGCAAAAGCTCCCTGTTACTGTTGAGCTCTTTTCTTCGCGTGCCCAAGTCCAAATTTAATATTTATGATCTGGTAACTGTGAAATGCCCTTGGTGGTTAGCATAAGACCTATTTAATCATTAACTCAGCTGCTCTTAATTGTGTACCTTCACCAGGATTTGTTGTCAGAATGGATATAATATGATGTACACTCTAATGTGGATCATCCCTTTGGGGCACAGAGTGCGTGTTTGTGTGTGAGTGTGTGTGTCCAGCTCATGGAAGCCTACACAATGTCTATTCTATGTGGTAATTGAATTGCGTGACCAGCAGTTGCTCGCCACTGCTCCCAAAGCATGCTGATATTCATCCCCGGAAAAAGGTCAACTGAGATTCCTCGGGGCAGTTGTGAGTGAATAGGTAAAAGTGTTTGGACTGCTCGTGATGATGAAAACTTATGTGTCGCAACAAATTTGTCAGAAACAACTGCATGATTATGCCGATGCTCTGAGCACATCTGGGAGGCAGGCGCGACCATAACGAGAGCACTACGGGTCACCTACCGCAGTGGACAGCTGTTAACCACCTACACACTGGTACACCGCAGACCACTGGCACGGACAACAATGCACTTGACAATAATGGTTAGTCAGAACCAAGTGATCCCACTTTTCCTGAACAAACACAAACAAAGCTCCCACAACTATGTACATGTTGTCAGAAGGACATACACTGGTCAACTAACAATATACATCCAATCCTTCAACAGTTAATAACAATGCTTTCCACGCCAGGTAGAAGGAAAGTCATTAAGAGGAACGTGGAAAGGAGGAGGAATCGTGGCAGCTCTTAAATTCTTGTTATTCCACTTTAAATCAGTCTTTTGAAAAGTAAGAAGCATTTCAAATTAAATGTTTTGACTGACAATTTTCATTTATATTATTTATTATTCTGCATGTTTTTTTCTGAATTGGTGGATTAATTGTGTGTTCTAAAAAAATAATTATGCCTTGGAGTGCAACAATTCCCCGTCTTACTAAAAGTCCAACATATTTAGTATCCCATGATGTGTGTACAGATGAATTTTTTTGGTAATTAAAACATCTTTGAAGAGCCTTTGGGATCCTTAGCTGAGTGTTTTAGTGTTCATGTTTGGCATGTAGCGGGTAGCCAGATCTCATTAATTTCTGTAGGTCGAAAGTATATTTCCAGCACAAGCTCTAATAAACCCACCATATGCTCCCTGCTGAGCACCAGACAGAATAAAAACAAACTTACCAGTTGGAGGTGAAACAAGCTGGAGACCCAAATATTTTTGGTAATTAACAGATGGATTCCAACCCATTTCCTCAATGTGATTACTGTGGAGAAAAAAATATATAGTTTACTATTAGCACTAATAATGATAATAATTCCATTTCAGCTGTTTAATGTATGAGGTGGCACAGCAGTCAGTAAAGCAAACAGACTGTAACACATTATGCAAATGGACTGCAGCTCTCCCTAAAGTGACATCTGTTATGACTCAGTTTGAAATAAATATCATATTAACTGTTTACGAAACTATAAGAAATTTGTTCAAGTGAATAAATTCATAGAAAGAAAAAGATATAATAATCATACATCATTTGTAAATCAGGTCTACCTGAGTATTAACTGTAAGGACAGTTTGAGCCCTACTGACAAGTAAATCTGGTGCATACCCATTAAACATTGGACGACGGAAAGACACGCTGCTCATGTCTATATTGGCTCCGTCGGTCCATGACCAATCCTGGACATCTATACGATGTTGAATAAACTAGGTTCACAGTTTGAACGTCCAACCATGACCCAACCTGGATGTCAATATGATATTGAGCTTTCAAAATTTGAACTTTTTGGACGTCATGTGGACATTTTTTTATTTACAAATATCAACATGATAGATATGAATACAGATTATTTATAAACAAACAATTTATTATGTGTTAGCCTACTGATTTATTCAGCACATGTGAGGGGTTTTTATTATTTTACTTTTTTTTTAAGTTGGTTTATTTTTTTCAATTAATCAACTTGTGGGAAAATATTAAAAGCATCGAAATCCACGTAAAATGTAAAACAATAATGGTTAAAGTGTTTAGAAAAAAAATGGAATTCCTTTTAAAAAGTGTGCAATGTGCTTAATAATGAGCATTTGCATTTTATATGGTTCATTTTTACAAGTAACCTGTTTTATTGTGAAGAGCTCATGACTGTAGGAGGAAATCAATGTCATCGCTAGGTTGACTGCAAGATGTTTGTGCAAGTGTGTATATATGAACTGGACTATCTGCTTGACAGACTTTGCCAATGCACGCATTTTGCAAACTGCCTGTGAGAAGCTGGAGACATTTCTGCTCCAAAATCCACCATGCAGCTGCTTACTTTTGTTTTAGCGTCAAGAGCCCGCACCATGTTGGAGATGTCTGCTGATCACTCTGCATTCCTTTACACGTAACTGTTATGATCTAGTACCATTTCAGAAGGTGGCATATTGTTCCAGATCATTTTCCAATAACATTTGATTGTCTCAGTCACAGATGTTAAATGGAGACATATACAAAGGTGTGAATAAAGCTACAAAAAAAAAATAACAAGTAGCCTATAGAAAACATGTCCTCCACCCTCTGGAATCATGGGACTACAAAGCCTATAGAAGCTGTATAAAAAATGGCGTCTAAAATGAGTTTGACGTTAAAAAGACGTCCACAATGATCCCATTTGAACTATAAATAGCCCGTACACAGAGGTCCTACGGATGTCAACACTTAAAGTTCAGTAGACGCTGAAAAAATATTGTCATCTGGCGTTACAAAACAATCCTTTCAGTGGACCAAAACTGGACGTCCAAAAATGACATATAAAAGATGCCACTATGACGACACTTTTGTACTTTGCACATTTTACTCAATGTATTAGATCTTTACCTGGTGGGATAAAAGTGCTACAAATTACATTTAGAATCAATGAACTTGAGCACCAGTGAGCAATATCAGACACCAGGCATGTGGCCATACCTCATCCCACATTTTACAACTTATTTTATTCCTAAGTTTCTCAGTTCTAGTGACTGTGGAGGCCGTCTGAGTACAGAAAACTCACTGTCATGGTCAAGAAATCATTTTGAGATGATCTGAGATTTGTAATGTAGAAAATTATCCTCCTGGAAGCGGCAATCAGAAGACGTGTACACTGTGTGGTCATACAGTGATGAACACGATCAGCAACAAAACTCAGGTAGGTTGCGGCATTTAAATGATCCTCACCATTACACCACCATCAGCAGTCTGAACTATTAATGCAAGGGAGGATGGATCCATGCTTTCATGCTGTTTGCTCCATTCTGATCCTGCCATCCAAATGTTGCAGCAGAAATTGAGACTCATCAGATCATCCAACATTTTTTCCCATCTTGTGTTGTCCAAATTTGATGAACCCTGTGAACTGTAGCCACAGTTTCCTGTTTCTAGCTAAAAGGAGTGGCAGTCAATATGTTCTTTTGCTGCTGTAGTAAATCTTCTTCAAAGTTTCATGTCTTGTGCATCTAGAGAGGCTCTTCTGCTAACCTTTATTATAACGACTGATTATTTGAATTACTAGTGCTTTGACCTGTGACATCAACAAAGCATTTTCTCCCAGAGAACTACCACTCACTGGATATTTTCTCTTTTTTGGGCCATTCTCTGTAAACACTAAAGATGGCTGTGTGGTAAAATCCCAGTAGATCAGCAGTAAGTACTCAGACCAGCCTATCTGGCTCCTACAACAATGCTACATTGAAAGTCATTTGAATCACCATACTTCATCATGCTCAGTTTAAACTTCAGCAGGTTGTCTTAACAATGTCTATGTGCTTAAATGTAATGAACTGCCTCCATGGCTGATCAGTTATCTGCATTATTGAGTTAGCAAAGTAAAGCTGCCGAATATATGCCAACCAACTAGTTATTTTAATAGTTATTTTTCCTGTCACTTATATTGTTTCACAGCACCTGGTGTAATGCTCAGGTTGCATTACACCACGTGCATGCCTTTGATTTTAAGTCTGACTCTGTTTTTTTCTGTCCTTTGCATGGGGTCAAATCACAACCCCCAGAGTGTCAGAGGCAGAATGTTTAGTCTGCCACGAGTCTTTTACTTTGAAAACTGAACCGATTTTCCTTTCCTCTGTCTGACTTACCGCCCTCATCATCCGCTCTGTGCAATTTAATACGCCTTATATCAAAAATACACCCGGTTCTATTTTGAGCTCACAGACACTCATGGAGTGCTTCTCCAAATGCATTTGGTGAAATTGCAAGCATTGTCTTATGTGCACATGATTAGCTTTGGTGGCCATATTGGAGCTAGAAACACCACACAGCTGCGCTCGGTGTTTTCCCAAGGACTCAGACATTTGGGATTGTTTTAGATAGATTAACTCGTGCTAATCTACTCTCAATTCTTTTAGAGTTGTCGCCAAGTCGAATAATCATATCGTGATCTGTTTCCTTTGTTACGCTCAACTGTATACATCTGACTGCTTCACCATGACGCACAAATAAGCAGAACAGAGCTGAGCACAACAACAGCAGAAGAGACTCCCACGCTGAGCTGAAATGAAGCAAGTGCACATAAATCAAGTAAAGAACATTGAATAAAAACATTTTTCTAATTCTTTAGTTATTGGGCCATGTCACTCTTATGTTGTGGTGTTTGAAGCCCCTCATAATTTGTTAAAGAACTGAGCGAAGAAGAACCGTTTAAATTAGCAGGCATGAGCAGCCAGACATGTGACCAATATATAGAATAAAGAAGCTTTGATACACTGGACTATATATTTTTTTCCTAAAGACAGAAGGCTTCTGGTCACCGTTGAGTTCAACCTAGTGCACAAGATTTATTTTTACTGAGGAATCTAATGTTGGTTGAGCTCCACAAACTGTAAAAGAAAACAAAGCAAACTTTAATACAGAAGGATGGCTTTTACAGCATGTTTTGGCAGCTAAGTCCAAATGAAGGCTACCAGTTTACACTGAAGCAGAGATGATACAGCTTGTCCTGAAAGGCAGCAATGACAGAGCAGAGACTCTTTTCATTTAAAAGTAAAGCCTGGCTTGTAATGTTAACAGACAATGAGCATCTGCTATCTGTAATGTGCAATCCTTTCTCCACACAAAACAAAACAATCAGACCAACATATTGTGTACGAGCCTCATCTTAATGAAAAATAAAGGATAAAACAACAGTTGTTGGTGCACTGTATCACAGTCAAGCAAACTCAGAGCAGAGATGCACCATTACAACTTGCAGATGTGACCTTCACTAGAACAGTAACATTATCTCAGTTACAATGCACCCAAACAGAGGAAGACTATAAAGGAGCAGTGTATGTGAGGCCTTGATAAGTGTGACAGTACACGAGGAAAAATCAATCCAACTGCTCTTTTGTCTGCCTCGTTTTAAAATGGAGCGTACAGCATTCTTCGCATACCGAGTATTGTAGGTTGGCTGGAACACAGACTGTACTCGGACGAGGCCGTGTGATTTCCAGTGTGTGTGACACTATTCATGGATGGTGTCTGACAAAGGAGGGTATCCCAGAATGTAAACAGCACTCCAGATGGGCCTGACCTTTGGTAACACGAATTGGCCGAACCCCTTGTGACCGGAGGGGACAACAGCATTGAAATATTATTGCCACTGCAGCCAATCATCCAGCTTTCCCAATGAAAAGCCTCTTTGGCAAAGCGAAGTCTGTTTCACAGTTACAAACAGATTCAAGCTCTTTTTTTGCAAAAGGGAAAATGAAGAAAAAAAAAAAACACAATGAAAGCACAGAAAGACAAGGGAGTGACCTTGACATGAGCATATCCTGTTCTTTAGGAATACAAAGACCTGTTTCAGAGGTTCCAAGCATAAATTTTAAAAGATGAGCACTCTAACAAAATCAAATGTGAAGTTTTTGGACAAACCCATTATAAGCATGGCATTAAAAGCCCAGATGTGAGAAGACTTTAATGTTCCTATTATGGCATCCTCATTGTGTCTGAAAAAAGTCCCTTTTTGAAGAGTAAAAGAACATGCACACTGCCACTTTGGACCATGTATAAATATTACAGTTATTACGAAGCCTATACAGCAATCCATTTTCATAATCCAATTTAAGAGAATATCCCCCGGAGGGTAACGTGTCAATGAATTATTCAAATTTCACACATGCAGGAAGAGATGGTCAACTGTGATACATGGTGTTGATTGATCTCACTTAGCAGCAGGAGCCTTATCCCCACCCCCTGCTCCTCAGGCTCCAGAGACCACTTCAGAATTAAAAAGGTCAAAGGTGATTGGCTGGTCTGCTACGAAGCCACTGCTGAAGCAGCAGGAGTAATCAACCATCATGACACGCGCTCTCATATTTCCACTTTGTCACATGCGGTAGAGTACAGCAAGCTGACATGAGCATTAAAGTAATGGTAGTATTTGCACGCGCAAAGCCATCCGAGGTGAAAAAGTGCACGATGACATACCTCACTTTCTTTATGAGATTAGTAAGCGGGACGGTTTTAATACTAGGCGAGACAAGTCTAAGACACCCAAACTAAAAACTTAATGCTCTTATATAACACAGGTATATATTCTGTTCTACTGACAAACCTGTCTGGTATGTTTTACAGGACAAAAACATCAGAGTAAAAGAAAGGCAGCGGCAATACATTCATCTCTTTAAACAAGTGATTTCCGTCACTATTTAACTCTGGCTTATTTCAAATAAAAACATAAACACATGCCCTACTGTATGTCAAGCTATATAGAGCATCAGCAGATAGTTTGAACATTGGTTTATACAAGTTTCACTCAGTGGCCTCTGTGAATAAACCACCTCCTTTAACATAAACCTCATGTAGATCTTGTCATTTCTGACCACCTCCGTGTTCACTTTGCTTCGTGTCCCTGCTTACAACCATTCCGCAATGTCCTTGAAAGTTTTACGAAGGGATGCCAAACACAGTGTTTAGGGCAATCAGAAGCAGATGCTGCCATCAGTAAAAAGATGAAGGGCGGCAGTTGCATCTTATTACTGCGTCTTAGAATAGTGACGTTAATCCCCAGCACTAGCTTTTACAGCTGAAAGATAACTGAGTCCCGCCCTTGGCACCTTCCTTCGGGGTCTCAGGGTCTCTTGCACAGCTGCTCAGATAAAGCTCTGGTACAATGTGGGACATGCACAGTACCAACACTGGTATTTGGGTATGTGTTTGAGTAAAGCTAAGTAAAGGCACTGTGCCATTAACATGAATGTTTTGCTCTTCTAAACCTCCAAGAGAGCTGGATTTATAGTGATGGATGTGCTCACAAGTGTTCTTATTTCCTAATATGGCATGCTTTGGTCTGCAGACCAACTTGGAAGAGATATATTTCTGAAGGGTGAAGGGAGGAACAAAGCTTTTTTATTATTATTTTCCATAATAATCATTTCCATCCAATCAACAGATGGAAAGCGTCCCTCTCATTTTCACAGTGATATGCTGAACATTTTCTCCACCTCCACATATATGAATTTCCAGCCTTAAATGGATGAAGTGCTATAAAAATAGCAATGACGCTTTTCTGGAAACACTGGCTATTAATTAAATGATACATGGATCTACTCCATTGTCTTGGCTGCTGATCTAAGAGGCTACAGGTGAGTACTCTGAGTTCTTATGTTACAGGGTACAGCAGTGCCTAACCAGTCACCGTGTTTACTGACTCGCACTGCAGTATCATGTTCCACGTTCCCTCGGCAACGCTGCCATTATGTTCACCTTTCCATTCATGCCCTACTCTCGTGCCCCCAAGAAACAAAAAGCAGGCATATCGCATTAGAAGGTTGATCTAAAGACAGGTCAGAGCCCTTCAGCGAGATGGAAAAGAGAATGTCTTTCAGTATCTTATCTGTCTATTCTTTTATCTATCCCTCTGTCATTTATCTATCTGTCCATCCATCAACAATCAGGGGCTCAAAGGGGGGTGCCAGATGTGAAAAAAATCCTTCAGAAGTCAAAAATACCACCAATGTAGTATCACTTCAGAGCCAGTTCTGTCTTTTGAGGTCTGAAAACCGAACCTTTCTGCTGGTGCTGGTCCAGGCCTTCTCATCCAACATCGGACCTTACAAATGTGCGTCTGGAAGAAAGGTGAAAAAATTCCCATAAACACACTCCGTAACCTTGTGGAAAGCCTTCTCAGAAGAGTTGAAGCTGTTATAGCTGCAATTGGTGGGTGGATGTTAAACCCTACGTAATAAGAAAGCTCATATTTGTGTGAAGGCAGACGAAAAAGCTAACATTTGCACAAAAAAAGACATATGTCAATTCCCCCCAATTTATTGTGGTCATGTCAATAAACATGTTCAAACATGCTAACATTTTGGCCTTGTGGTGATCATTAGAGCACGAAAAAAAAATGTAAATGACTGCAATTTACTTCTTGGTTTCTTGTGCTACTTTTTGAAAATATGACTGAATTATTAAAAACTAGGTAGTATAAGTCTGACTGAGATTACCAGTTGTGTAATGAATGTTTCTATGTTTCTACACTTTATTAAAAAGTTGTTCAGAGGGCGCATTTTAAACTAAACCTCATTAGGCCAAGCAGATGTCATTGTGTTGAGCACTTAAAACAAATATTTCAGCAGAATATATTTAGCAGTTAGTCTTAGTGAAAGAACAAGAGTATGTTGGTCCATAAACATATTAGAGTTGATCATGATCATCATCAAGAAGGTGGCAGTCACTATAAATACATCTGGATTATATGATAATTATAACTTATAACTATAAATATTTAAGTATAGACAAATCAGATGCAGATGTTAGAAAGCAATAATGGTAACAACTGAAAAGATTAACTTATTATTTGATAATAATTTGTAAATTTAAAGTTGCAACAACTGGAGCTCTATTTTAATTCTGTGTACTGAACAAGATGCCTGATTTGCACAGGACTGTTATTACCAGAGGAACTTTAGTAACTCTAGTAACTGCAGAGGTCAACTGTGCAAAATTGCAATGTCTGAAGCTTGTAAAGTTAAAATTCCAACACATACTATGTACCATATTTCACTAAGCAGAGTAGTCCTGTCATAACATTAGTCAGTTGCTAATCTGTGTTTTCTACACCTTTCATCTGCCTCGTTCCTCCACCTGAATTATAAAACTGCAGTAAAGAAAACGAGAATAGCATTTTGGTGTCTTTAGGCTTTTTAGCTCATTTATGGCAGTATTTTGATTTAGATGATTTTTTTTAAAGTTGTTAGTGTTAGTTCTTTAACCGCAAACTACATAAAGATTTCTCGTGTGTGAATGGGCTGGACAAAACACACCGATGTGTATGTGCCCTAAATTACATGAGGTGCCCTGATAATAGTAAACCTGTGCAAACAGGGCTTTTGGCATGCTTTAAGTCTGAAGTGTTTTGTCTGTACTTACAAAGTTGAAGGTTAAATGCACCGTGTGTACTGTATTATTATTGAAAAGCATCTTCCCTTTGGTTTTATATATAAATTAGTATATATATATATATATATATAATTAGTATTTTGTATTTCACCAACATAACAGTTCTGGCAGTTGAAAGCCGTTATATATCCTTAGTAGCACCCTGTTCTGTCCACTGACTGTCTCTTGCATTGATACAAAAGCACATCTAATCTCCAAGTAAAGCACTGCGTGACACTGTTTCAGTATGTAGCATTATCTTTTCCTTAGACTTCTCAGTGCATGACACTTTCATGGCAAAACTACACATTGTACAGTTTTTCTGCCTCCATCTAAGATGAGCAAATTGGGCAATGGTAATTTAAAGGCTCTTCTTAAAAAGCAGGTAGGCCAGGAGCTCAGTAATATGCGGGCACGTAGGTAGTCAGTTAAACTGTTGCAAGCGTCTCTCTGTCGCTCTTCTAATGACAGGGTGGGATTCCAATGAAAAATCAGCTGTTTCAGTTTGAAGTTCAAGATCATAAGGAGCACAGTTCTGTTAAACACCTAAGAAGATTTAAGCCTTAAACAGAGCTTAAGTAATGCTGCAGGATTTAAAAAAAAAAAACTCTTTAATTTCTACTGCTCCTCTAAAACGGCTGACTAAAGACCAAGCAATTAACTATACAGTGTTTGCAGTTAGTAAACTTAGAACTATCCAAATATGTTTTGTGGGATCTTAGCTACTGGTGTGTCTACTAGGACAGTGAACAGTATACACTTGTACAACTGCTTGTTAGCACAATTAAGTAAATATTGTTTATTTATAAAAAATTAAAAAAAACCCTTTCACAGGAAGTGGTCACAAATATTCAGTCAATTACATGACAGCAACTATGTATTATGGTATACATGAAAGCCTGGATCCATCCTGACTGGTTCGGGCGATATTTACTTGGTACACTTTGGGCCCCTTCACTGTACCCAAATGGCCCCATAGTCACCGGATTTCAATCCATTACAGGACCTCTGGGATGTGGTGGAATGAAAGATTCACATCACAGACATGCAGCCACCTAATCTAAATTAACTTTGTGACACTATTATGTCTATATGGACCAGAATGAAATGTTTCTAGCATTGTTAGAACCTTGTTGAATCTATGCCACGAAGAATTAAGGCAGATCTGAAACCAAAACAGACTCCAACCTAGTACTAGCAAGGGGTACTTAATAAAGTGGCCAGTGAGTGTATTTAAGGTAGTTTCACCAACACTTACTATACACTTACACTAAGTACCCAAGTATTGGAACACAACAGATCAGCTATACATTCAATGTTCGTAAAGCAAATAATGAGAAAGTTCTGACTATCATAGAGATAACAATTTAGCCACATTTATTTGCCCTGTTGTGGACTGAAATGTAGAACTGACCAGTTATTACAAAAATCTATCTACACATATAAGAAGCCTGTGATACATTTTAATGAAATTAGTTAAGGCGAGCAAGCTTTTATAGCTAGTCAGCTGACACGATGTTGAGGGCTTCAACAAGGTTTGGAGTGGCCTCAGCAGCAGTTTTTCATGAGTCATTTCATGAAATATTTAGAGCATAATACATGCTAACAGTGGTGCAGGCTGAAGTACATAATACAGTCACATTAGGAAGCTTAGGTGGGAGTTGCATTCAAGGACTCAGATGAAAGATAAAAAGCTGAGGTAAAAGGCTTCTAAATTAGGCAGCTGATTAGTACACATAGTGTCTGAAGAGATGCATTACAATCTCATTGTAATGCATCTCACAATCTCACAATCTCAAATGCATTTTTTCTAAACACCGGGTCTCTGTGGCTTCTAAACCCCAAAACACACTGCGCCAAAAACTGGTCCACCCCAAGGATCGGGTCCCCCGACACAAACAGAGTAACATAGTGTACGCTGTTAAGTGCCAGGAGGATTGCCAGGATTTATACATCGGGGAAGCCAAACAACCTCTGGCGAAGCGGATGACACAACACAGAAGAGCTACCTCGTCAGGCCAGGACTCTGCAGTCTATTTACACCTACAGGCCAGTGGACACTCTTTCAAGGATGAGGATGCACACATCTTGGACAGGGAGGAACGCTGGTTTGAGCGCGGAGTCAAGGAGGCCATTCATGTGAAAAGAGAAAGACCATCTCTGAATCGAGGAGGGGGCCTAAGAGTACATCTTTCGCCATCTTACAATGCTGTGATTGCAGCCATTCCCCAACTCTCTGTGAGTGGTACTCATAGCCATTGATCAGTGGTCTTTGATCAGTGGGTTTTGGTCAGTGGTTGTTGATCAATGGTCATGAGAATTTGCATAATTAAGATTAAGGAACTGACCTCCCAGCCCATTGTTCCTTCAGTGGGCTGGTTTCAGTCATTATGCAAATGTACTGTTTATAAGATTGGGGAAACCTGCAGTCAGCTGAGAATGAAGAAGTCACTTGGATGAGTGACGAAAAGTTTCTCCCACAAAAACGCTACGTCCAGATGAACAGAATCAACTTTTTGGAGGACTACTAAAAATTGGCTTTTTCTCAGATCTCACATCCAAACCATCCTCCAAGTTGGGCTAGAACATTTGCAAATTTTAGTACCATGCCAGAAAGGAAAAATATAAAGACTGGAAAAGGGTGCAGACGATATAGCAGCAGTCGAGGGCTCCATCTGCCTCACCCAGAAATCCTCTCAGGTCCCTGTCCTCTCTGCAGGCCTCTAAACTTAGCTCAGCCCAGAAACAGACCAGATCAGAGAATGTTTAGCTGCAGCCAGGTCACATGGCAGTCGCTCAAAGGGTGCAAAGATATGTGATAACTGCTCAAATTCCCAGCAACACCATGGACAATACTGAACCAGAACAATACTGTGTGTGTGTGTGTGTGTGTGTGTGTGTAATCCTTTTTACTTAACCGTGCCATTATTTGGTTTGTAAACATATAAGTAACTGTGTGTTCCACATTATTTTGAAAAATATTAAAAATAAATAAATATTAATCTATAGTGTATACTACTGCACTATACAATACTATACTGAATATTCTGATTGTGCGCCATTGCATTGTTGCATCATGTATAAACACAAATAACTCCTGAACAAATTCATGTCAACATTGAATACCAATACCAATCTTCCCTCACAGCTCCCCGGCCAGATTGAACTCCTAAATCAATTATTTTCATGACAGTATCAACTTTTCATGATACAATTATTGTTTCAAACTAACACGCTACTATAATCACTTGCATTTTTCAGTAACACAGTTATGTAACATTAATGTACTAAATTCAGTAATTAAATTAAAAAGGCTCTTCAGTTATCTGCACAAATGTGCTTCTTTTTCTTCCTGCTCACTTGTACTACAATCAGCTGATTTCAGTTTGGAGTGATCTACAGATGATTTTGACAATTAGAGATGTGGATAGACACAATTGTTAGCACAACTTAAGTTCTTGTCAAGTATTTGGACCCACAGCATGCTATCACAAAGCTAGCTAGTATGCAGACTCCAGCCTACAAGCCAGAGCTTGAACTTTAACAGGTAGCAAAGACACTGATGAGCTTGGTTAAAGTACTGTAGCCTCAATTTCCATCTGTACATGTTTTTACAGTAGAATCACTAAATAATCTCTCTGAAGTCTCTTTGGGCTGGTTTTCATTTTTGATTTGTGTCACTTTACGGAGACGTGAAAGCAATGTTACTAGCAGGGTAACTAATTACTTTGTCCGGTAAGTAATTAAGTAACGTACTACATTACTTTTAAGGAAAGTAAGGAGTAATGTGTAATACATAATAGTTCTTTTTAGAGTAATGACCCCTACTTGTTATGATCTGCATGCTCATCTAGTTTAGATTTCATTTGGTCTCTAGACTGTTTAAAATGATCTGGTCTAGGCTGATGAACTGGAAACTAATAAACACGTAGCAGGAAGCATGTGCTCGCCTTATATCTTATATTGGCCACTGCGGCAGTAGGTTTAATGAAGTGTTGAGACTTATGATTTTCTTTGTTTTTTGCTTTTTAGTAGCTGTGAGCCACTGTCACCTCAACTAAATTTTTTGCTGCTACCTGACTCTTTTTGCTTATGCTGGCAATCTTTTGTAGAGAGTTACCTACCCAAAATAAATGAAAACTCAAAAAATTCAATATAGCAGTAAGCTACATGTGAGAAACACAGATATTTATTTAATGCTAACCAACAGACTGATAAAATCCTTGGATTTCATTCACCTGTATGCCGCACCTTCTTCATTTGAAGAAGGTGCGGCATACAGAAGCTCATATGTGTCGGATAATTCTGTAAAAATGCTCCACAAACACAATGATTTTAATTAGCTGAGGCAAGGCCTAACAGACAGCTTACTGTGTCAAGACACCTCTCAAAGTGGTCACACTTCCAAAATCCAATGTGTGTAATAGAGTAACCGCCAACAAGGTTGTTTTTCTTTTGCTACCCGCCTGTAAACATGTCATTATTAACTTTAACAGGGGTGTGTCAAGTGGCCATTAGAGGAAATTCAGTTTTTGGCACTTACACTTTGGCATCACTTCTTAGCTCTGGAGGTTGCCACTTGACTTTGATAAGGGAAGAAATATTCATAATGTAAGTGCAAAGTATTTTTTTAATGAGTTTATGACCAAATGCAATATATAACTTGGATTCCACTAGCTGCTATTTATTAAAAGGCAGTGCTTGAATAACGATGGACTGCAGCCACAGGGTAATAGTGTGCTCTTAAAAACCACTATCACCAATTGTCTGAGGTCAGCTGGGCTTGTCACAGCACTAACCAGCAGATAAATGGGCTTATGCACGCTCACTGACTGGTGTTTGACATTGATCCAACAGTCCCAATTATTAAACAATCACGCAACCAGCTGCAGGGAATTTTAGTGGCTGGCTTCTGTAATGAAAAGAATTGATGGCTCCATGCTAAAGTGGACAAATTTTTTGGCACATGATACCCGGTGGGCAATCACGTGCACTGCAATAAACTAAGCATTAGAAAGAATATCGATGGTGACAATCCAGTGACCTGAATCACGTTGGTGCCCAACTCAACAATCAATCGAAGTGATTTTAAAAGAGAAATGGAACTTGCCTTAGATAGATATTTAGAAAGATCCTCATTTTAGTCAGTGCATTTCTCTATTTTGCATTGCATGAATGGGAGAAAGTGAGGGTAAGCTTCATTATAAGGAAATTCACATTTACCGTCAACACTGCTATGACAACAAGCACTACATACACACATGACTAAGATGGTTAAGTAACCCTGGATTAAAATTTCAGACATTTAACACAAGTGAAGCAATATTCAGTCTGCAGAAATAGAACACACCTGAAGTGTGGATTAAACATCAGATCTGCTCAAATATGCTGGCGTGAAAGAAAACAAAGAAAACAGACTGGGTAGCTGCTGTACCTTTCCCTTTGCATTCTTACTGAGACTGAGCTGGAAGAAGTCTGACCGCTCAGGAGTTCTTAAAATAGATGCACTCACAGAAAGAAAAACATTTCCGACAAATGGGGTTGCTTATAGTCCTGGGAAGTCAAGAGGTTACGCAGAGGAAAATCAAGCTCATTAGCATCCGCTTAAACCATATGAGTCACATTATCATTTACAACCTTTCCGCTGAGAGAAAAGAAACTGATGAGCACTGACAGTTTAGGTTCAGGTTTGAGTGTTTGACATCCATAACAGGAAGTACATAAAAAATGTATGACAAATAAATCAATAAATAATTTCAAACAATACTCTGCAGTACTTCCTTATACACACACACACACACATTCTTTAAGAGGTGCTATGACTCTCTTTATCACTAACTAGTAGCCATTACTGCTTACTTTCATTCTTGGATCTATTTTTTTAATGCCAGCTTATTGAACACCACATTCATGAGTTTTGTCATGCATTATTTGCTTTAGTTCATGCTGTGACTTCTTCAGTTGAAAATCAAATGTTACACTGAGTTATTTATTTGTTATCTAATGCAGTATTTTACTTCTGTTTGATATGTCAAGCAGATACCAGGATATCAGCAACAACAAATACTGGTTATTTTTGTTATCTATTGGCCTATTTTTTAATAAACTTATCAAACATTTATATATCTGTGAATTGAAAATAAAAGAAAAAAATTCCCAATTTCCAAATTCTATCATTGGGAAGTCTTTTCAAGCCAAAAGTCTGAAACCAAGATAAAAGCCTTTAACCTCCTAGGACCTGGTGTCCACATATGTGGACATCATATTTTGGGTTATTTTGCTCTACAAGGGCCTGATATCCACTTACGAGGACAATACACTGCTACTGTTCTATCGAAATTTTAAACGAATATCCTCATATTTGGCTCTCATTTTTCTTAGAAACAAAAATCAGGTAAAAAAAAAAATTGGTAATTCTTTGTTTTTACATTCATTGGGTCCCAATCAGTTCAAATATCAAAGAGAAATCAAAAATGCATGCCGTGGAAGAGTTCAGGTCTTAGGAGGTTAAAGTGCAAGATAGAATTGTACACCAACAGCAGATCTGCCATACATCTCTGACCTTACGTAGTATAGAAATTCACAGGACCTTCTGTAGTATAGGCTTGATCCAATCTAACTCCAGGATGCTGACCATTACTGGGATCTTGGTGTTCAGTGGCTTTACGTTTCTTGTGGTGTTTCTTCAGGCACTGCTGAACCCTTTTCCTGCAGTTGGAAGTTCACCCACTGACCTGAGGGAAAGAGGCCACTGCCACTGGGGAGAAGGTATGTGCTGCATACATTGTTTAGATGGATCAAAATAAAATCCACCTACATTATCCAAGTTGTCCCCACAAGAGAATCTGTTGGCAGATGATCTGCATTATTAAATTGGTTTTATTAATGTGGCTGAACTGTGTGAACTGTTTCACTGTTTTTATTTTCTTCTTAATCAAATATGACTTGATCAATAAATTTGACATCAGATGATAATATTTATTTATATATTTTTTGCTGATCCACTAGCTGTAGATAAAAAAGAAAAAATTAAGACATAAATTCTTTTTTGCCCAGGTTTAATGTCGTCACATTAAAAGTCCTGTCAAGATTACAAGAACTCTTGGGTGCGAAAATAATTTAATAAGCTAGAAATAGCCCAGTTCTTTGGAGTTTGAAAATGCCTCATCAGATTTATGTTACGGCATTTGAAACAGAGACAAAGGAAGCCCTGAAATGGAGCATGCTGTGATCTCGCCTGGTCAGTCTAGTTTCTGACCATCTGTCACACAGGGCTCTTGTGATACTGGCACCTCCTGTGTGTATATTTCCTCCAGCGTTTACTGAAACTGCTTCATGTTGCTCCCTTTGAAAAAATATATTTTGACAACACAGGACTCAACCTGCAAGTATTACTTCTGATCACCCACAGGAGGAGTCTTCAGATATGATTCACAGGCCTATTCTTTCTTTATACATACATATATATGTGTGTATACATATATATATACATATATATACATATACACACACACACACACACACACACACACACACACACACACACACACACACACACACACACACACACATATATATATATATATATATATAGGAAGCAGAGTTGCAGTCTTACACGCCTCTCTGCAGCTTCTCTCCTCCTGCTACCCCCCCAAAAACCCATCTCCATAGAGACTGTGTCTGCTTCCAAAAAGACAAAAAACAAACTAAAAACCAGCAACAAACAACTTAAACATTTACAAAGAAAGAACAATACAGTATCCACATCTGAACCAAAGAGTAAAACAGTGAAATGTGGATTATTAAATATTAGGTCTCTCTCCTCCAAGTCTCTGTTAGTACATGACTTAATAATTGATCAACAAATTGATTTACTCTGCCTTACAGAAACCTGGTTGCAGCAGGATGATTATGTTAGTTTAAATGAATCAACACCCCCGAGTCATTCTAACTACCAGAAATCTCGAAGCACAGGTCGAGGGGGCGGTTTGGCAGCAATTTTTCACACCAGTCTATTAATTAATGAAAGACCAAGACAGACTTTTAATTCATTTGAAAGCCTGATGCTTAACATTGTCCACCCCAGCTGTGAAACTCAGAAACCAGTCTTACTTGTTATCATCTATCGTCCACCTGGGACTTACACAGAGTTTCTGTCTGATTTCTCAGACTTTATATCTAATTTAGTTCTGAGCTCAGATAAAATAATTATTGTGGGTGATTTTAACATCCATGTTGATGCTAAAAATGACAGCCTCAACATGGCATTTAATCTGTTGTTAGACTCAATTGGTTTCTCTCAAAATGTAAAAGAACCCACCCACCACTTTAATCACACTCTAGATCTTGTTTTAACATATGGCATAGAAACTGAACATTTAACAGTGTTTCCTGAAAACCCTCTCCTATCTGATCATTTCTTGATAACATTTACATTTACAATAATTGATTACGCAGCAGTGGAGAGTGGACTTTATCAAAGTAGATGTCTTTCTGAAAGCGCTGTAACTAAGTTTAAGAATATAATCCAGCCACTGTTATCATCGTCAATGCCCTGTACCAACACAGAGCAGAGCAGCTATCTGAACGCTACCCCAACAGAGGTCGATTATCTTGTTAATAATTTCACCTCCTCACTACGTACGACTCTGGATACTGTAGCTCCGGTGAAAACTAAGGTCTCTAATCAGAAGTACCTGACCCCGTGGTATAATTCTCAAACACGTACCCTAAAGCAGATGACTCGTAATCTGGAGAGGAAATGGCGTGTCACAAATTTAGAGGATCATCATTTAGCCTGGAGAAATAGTTTGTTGCTTTATAAGAAAGCCCTCCGCAAAGCCAGAACAGCTTACTACTCATCACTGATTGAAGAAAATAAGAACAACCCCAGGTTTCTCTTCAGCACTGTAGCCAGGCTGACAAAAAGTCAGAGCTCTTTTGAGCCAACCATCCCTTTAACGTTAACTAGTGATGACTTCATGAACTTCTTCACAAATAAAATTTTTATCATTAGAGAAAAAATTACCAATAATCATCCCACAGATGTAATATTATCTACAGCTACTCTTAGTTCCATTGATGTTAAGTTAGACTCTTTTTCTCCAATCGATCTTTCTGAGTTAACTTCAATAATTACTTCCTCCAAACCATCAACGTGTCTTTTAGACCCCATTCCTACAAAACTGCTCAAAGAAGTCCTGCCATTGATTAATTCTTCGATCTTATATATGATCAACCTATCTCTAATAATCGGCTATGTACCACAGGCCTTCAAGGTGGCTGCAGTTAAACCTTTACTCAAAAAGCCATCTCTAGACCCAGCAGTCTTAGCTAATTATAGGCCAATCTCCAACCTTCCTTTCATATCAAAAATCCTTGAAAGAGTAGTTGTCAAACAGCTAACAGATCATCTGCAGAGGAATGGTTTATTTGAAGAGTTTCAGTCAGGTTTCAGAGTTCATCACAGCACAGAAACAGCTTTAGTGAAGGTTACAAATGATCTTCTTATGGCCTCTGACAGTGGACTCATCTCTGTGCTTGTCCTTCTTGACCTTAGTGCAGCATTCGATACTGTTGACCATAATATCCTGTTAGAGCGATTAGAACATGCTGTAGGTATTACAGGTATTGCACTGCAGTGGTTTGTATCATATCTATCTAATAGACTCCAATTTGTGCATGTAAATGGAGAGTCCTCTTCACACACTGAGGTTAATTATGGAGTTCCACAGGGTTCAGTGCTAGGACCAATTCTGTTTACATTATACATGCTTCCCCTAGGCAGCATCATTAGAAGACATAGCATACATTTTCACTGCTATGCAGATGACACCCAGCTCTATCTGTCCATAAAGCCAGATAACACACACCAATTAGTTAAACTGCAGGAATGTCTTAAAGACATAAAGACTTGGATGGCCACTAACTTTCTGCTTCTTAACTCAGATAAAACTGAGGTCATTGTACTCGGCGCTGAAAAGCTTAGAAATATGGTATCTAACCAGATTCTTACTCTGGATGGCCTTACCTTGGCCTCCAGTAACACTGTGAGGAACCTTGGAGTCATTTTTGATCAGGATATGTCCTTCAACGCACATATTAAACAAATATGTAAGACTGCGTTCTTCCATTTGCGCAACATCTCTAAAATTAGAAATATCCTGTCTCAGAGTGATGCTGAAAAACTAGTTCATGCATTTATTACTTCCAGGCTGGACTACTGCAATTCATTATTATCAGGATGTCCAAAAAACTCACTGAAAAGCCTTCAGTTAATCCAAAATGCTGCAGCAAGAGTACTGACAGGGACTAGAAAGAGAGAGCATATTTCTCCTGTTTTGGCTTCCCTTCATTGGCTTCCTGTTAAATCCAGAATTGAATTCAAAATCCTGCTCCTCACATACAAGGTCTTAAATAATCAGGCCCCATCTTATCTTAATGACCTTGTAGTAACATATTACCCTATTAGAGCACTTCGCTCCCACTCTGCAGGCCTACTTGTTGTTCCTAGAGTATTTAAAAGTAGAATGGGAGGGAGAGCCTTCAGTTTTCAGGCCCCTCTTCTGTGGAACCAGCTTCCAGTTTGGATTCGGGAGACAGACACTATCTCTACTTTTAAGATTAGGCTTAAAACTTTCCTTTTTGCTAAAGCATATAGTTAGGGCTGGACCAGGTGACCCTGAATCCTCCCTTAGTTATGCTGCAATAGATGTAGGCTGCCGAGGGATTCCCATGATGCATTGAGTTTTTCCTTTCCAGTCACCTTTCTCACTCACTATGTGTTAATAGACCTCTCTGTATTGAATCATATCTGTTATTAATCTCTGTCTCTCTTCCACAGCATGTCTTTTATCCTGTCTTCCTTCTCTCACCCCAACCGGTCGCAGCAGATGGCCGCCCCTCCCTGAGCCTGGTTCTGCCGGAGGTTTCTTCCTGTTAAAAGGGAGTTTTTCCTTCCCACTGTCGCCAAAGTGCTTGCTCATAGGGGGTCATATGATTGTTGGGCTTTTCTCTGTATCTATGAAGCGCCTTGAGGCGACATTTGTTGTGATTTGGCGCTATATAAATAAAATTGAATTGAATTGAATTGAATTGAATTGAATTGAATATGCTGCTGCTGCTATAGCTACTGCTTTATAACACATGTACAGATCTACTTGTACTCTTTAAGCCACAAGCTTATTCTCATTTCTTAAGTATAAATATATATTTAACCCTATATCCTGCTCACAGAAAACAAAAATAAATAAATAAACTGTATCTTACAGGTGTGCTAGTTTTAGGCTTGTCTTAGTGTTATTAAGACAATCTGTATATACCATAAACAAATAATGTACAGTTCTACTAATGGCTGAAAATATATTTAAAACACAAACAAAAACATTCAGCATATACGTAGACTCACGGTCATAAAGTTACATGAACTCATCATGGGGACGAATGTCTTAGAACTTGTAGGTTTGGGGGTGGCAGTAGCTTAGTTCAGGATCATTCCAGCCTGCTTTATTCATTCCAAAATCAGCTTGTATGTGTTTTTGGCATCATTGTCTTGCTAGAACACCCAATTGTGTCCTTATTATTCGATCCACTGGACCAGTACCACTGGAAGCAAACTAGCTCCAGAGCATGATGCTACAACCACTATGCTTGACAGCTGGTACAGTGTACTTAGGTCTGAAGGTCTCACCTGTGTCTGTGGTCATTGTTGCCAAATATTTTAAACTTTCTCTTGTCTGACGAAAATTGGGCAGCTCGTTCATGTGGGCAGCTGCAAATTCATCAAAAAGGTGAAGATTTTGGAGCAGGGGCTTCCTTCTTGCTCAGCACCCTCTCATTCAAACAATATGAAACTGGCTTTACTGTGAACACTGGTGTTCCAGGAGTTTTCAGCTCATTGCAGGCTTGAATTTTGGTGGGTTCCTGGGTTGTTCCTGAACATCCTAGCAAATTTCCTACTCTGAGGGGTAATAGTTTAGGTCTTCTTCCAGACCCTGGCAAATTGGTAACACATCCTAATAACTTGTTTGAACTGATGAGCTGTAGTTATTTAGAAATGGCTATAAGAGACCTTCCCAACTTGTGTAAACCTACAATTGTCCTTCTTAGATCTTCACTAAGTTTC
Source organism: Neolamprologus brichardi (assembly GCF_056152115.1). Classification (NCBI taxonomy): domain Eukaryota; kingdom Metazoa; phylum Chordata; class Actinopteri; order Cichliformes; family Cichlidae; genus Neolamprologus; species Neolamprologus brichardi. The sequence continues at coordinate 12,556,595 of NC_142110.1, forward strand.
TTGAAGTTTCCTATTGTTTTCAGTATTGGTCAGTCCAATCAATGTTCCCAAACAAATCCTTTTGACTGCTGGCAAAGAGAAACTACCAGCTGTAGTCAATCATGATCACTAACTACACGTTAATAGGCCTTAGACTCTTCAAGTTAAAAGACGCTCTAGAACTTTCAGCACCACTTGTTAAAAGATTTAACTTGGTGTAGGTATGTATCAGAGACTGTGTGTATACTTTTTAATTAAAAGTTTTTTAATTAGAGAAAATCGAAAATAAATTCAATTTTTTCTTCCAGTTCCTGTTTTTAAAACCAATAAAGATGTATGCTCTGCTATTATTCCAACCTGGAAAAAGAACTGTTCAAAAAAATAATTAAAATACCCAAATTACCATGACATTCAATGCCCATGATGAGTCTATGTAAACCTACCTGACATCAATGGTATACATACTCTAAATGCCTGGTTTCTGTCAGGTTGTTATTTCCCTAAAATGACTGCAGAGCCACTGCAAAGAGTGAAACTAATTCTATAATATACAGCATTTCAAATATAAACTCATAAAAGAGAAAACTGCATCACCTTCCCCACAGGCTGCTGCATCCGTTCCACCCAATATGTGTTCTTATGCCAGCTACAACTTGACAAATAGTTAGGTGAGAAGAGGGTGAAGTCTGTGTTACAGGCAAAGCTTTGATAGTACCACATCAATCACTGAAGTAGCAGTCATGCCGACACCCTTCCACAGTGCTTAACTGTGCATTAACTGAACAACAAAGCCTATGGACGGATCCAGCTGCACGATATGATAGGGGTTAAAAATGAGAACTCTTGTCGCCTACAGAAGAAAAGCTGAGACAGTTATTAGACACACTTCACACTGAATATGGGCCCTTCTTTTTAAGTTCAGAAAGAAAAAACAGGTGTCAAAATATTTTCATTCCTGCGTGGAAGAGAGAGCCCAGAAGAATAATACAATTCTGATAAAAATCTAAGTAATTGCCTAAGTAAGCTCTTGACTGTATTTCACACTGTTAAACATATCTACTGTAAGGATTTTATAGGAGTCATTTTCCCAAGCTTAAAAAAAAAGATCTATGAAATTTTACCTTTTAAAAAGTCATTTGACAAATGGGAAAATTATGTCTGTTGAATTAAACACTGAATTATATCACTCTAGGGTAACTTGAAGTTACGGCACAATTAACAGAAAGCACTCTTACTAAGAGACTCACAGGTAACAGGATTGCTTTTACATCAATACAAGCTGACTCTCCACTTGAAGTCAGTGTGAATCTGTCATCCAATCTTGCTTCTCTTCGATTTGAATGCAGCAGAAATACTCTCCTATAGAATTTCTGTGGAGCTGGTTTTCTGTGTTTATGTCTGTATTTGTAACAGACACAGAAGAATGTACTCATGAACACATTCGTATGCATACAATACACAGTCCTAACAATAGAGCCACTAATCTAGTGGATGATTCTGCATTAAATTTGTGCTGTAGGCATGTAACTGCAAAACCTTCTGAAACTCTACACACAATTTGACGCACCTCCATATTACTGTAACTACATATTAATGCAACTTGACTCATCCACACAGGTGCAGGCTAATAAGATTTAACATAAAAGATGAAAATAAAACCTAACCAGACATCTCACTGGTAAAATAACCAAAATGTCACCTCTGTAACTTAAATTTCTCAACCAAGAGAAACCATATAAATGACCAGATTTAACTTGATCACATTATGGATGAAGTACAAAGGCTATAAGGAGAGAGGGGGATTTTACCGATCATAAACACACACCAAAAACCGAAACTGATATATTCCAACAACGTAACAAAACCCCTTATCAAAGCTGAGAATTAAGCCTGGAGCGCAACATCACCCATTGCACACAGGCCTACTGACTACCACTAGCCTGAAGGGGTCTTGTGATGGAGTTTCTGTCAGAGCCAGAGTACAAAGCACCTCCAAAGAATAAAACACAGGGAGCTATTTGCCTTTAGTTTCTGGTTGTAGATTTTGGATCCAGCACATATCCACTTACAAGGCTGTATTCAGATTAAAACAAAACAGCTTCTGTTTGACCAGACTTCAGGCGCACTCCAGCTCGCCAAAGTAAAGTGACTGAAAATATGTCTTGACACAGGTTAAATACTTAACTTGTGCAAATGTTAAGCCCATAAAAATTTAACTACATTTTAATGTTCCTAATAGCTGAGACATATTATGTAACATACACTGCCATAAATAAGAACATTTGCAAGCTGAAATGTGGTCCAGCATGGATGAAATACTCAAAAGTCTCCCGTATCTCCTTTTTAGTCTTTTCATTACCTGTTTCACAACTGGTAAAATTAAAATGATTAAAATAAGTTATCAAGAAAGTAGAAACTATTTCATGCTCAGTTTGAGCCTAACCAGGTTGTCTGGACTGTACTGTACATGCCTAAAAGCACTGAGGTGCTGCCATGTGATTAATTGATTAGACATTTGCGTTAACAAGCAGTTGAATAGGTATTACTGCCTAAATGACCAGTAAGTGTATAGACATGAGACATAATAAATGGTATGACCTCCCCTGGATGTGATGCAAGCAGTCACCCATAAGCACATGAACTGCACAAGTGCCCAGAAGTGTCATTTAGGAACTGATGACGCCAAACTTTCAGGTCATATGCTTTAAAATGTATTGAGTAACATCTTAATTAAACAAGGCCTTACAAGAAGCTACTAAAACACAAGTACCTTATGACCACGTGAGTCAGGCACTGATCACAGGTTGAAAACGAAGCAATGCTGCAACCAAACCTCCCTTTTATTCCGAGGGATATTAAGCAATGCTTGTTAGCTTTAAATATGTGAGGCTCAGTATATTTCATTTACTTTCTTTTCAACAATTTCCTTGTGTTTTTATTTGTCACTAGCATGCAGTGCCTTCTGTAATAGTTTCAGAAAGCATACATCAAAATACTATTTATTATTAGTGTTATTTTCTTAATACTAGTTCTCGATTATTATTTTTAAAACACTGAATCGTCACACTGATTTTCAACACCGATTGAGCTATTAGTCATTATTTATTCACTTCAGGCCATGGACAGATTAACAAACAGGCTAGGCTTGTGTGATCTAGACTGGTGTCAGACAGACTGGTGTGATCTAGGTTGTATTATATGAATTATCCATACCATTATTATATACCACCTTAGGAAATAAATGTGGAAAATCCACAACTTGTGGCCACCCTTGGAGCACAGATTAGTGAGCGCATGCAAGAGATAGCATCAGATTTTGCATCCGTGTTAAGACACACACACACAGACACACACGCCTATATCAAAGAGCCTTTCTTGGTGCTTTGCATAGCAAACAGGTGCTAGATTTAATCAGAAGGCTAGAGACAAAAGCTCAGTGTCTTTAACTTGCCTTGTCATACTGAAGTCAAGTTAAAGCCTGAAAGGATAAACCTAGTCAAATGTTAAAAGCGAAGGGAATTAAAAGACAGATAGGACTGCCAAATGCAGACAAATAAATCAAATTAATTGTCTACACATCTGCCAAGAAACTCAGGTACTGTAATAAAGTGATTTAGCGAGCATCACCCAAACAGGAGTAAAAATATTTAGAAACAATTTTCTGCTTTAGATTAATGTGCGTTTTATGATAATGTCTGCGTCATGGAGTGCAACTCTGTGTCTCAGTCTTGTGATTTTTTTTCTAATAGTCTTAAAAGAAAACAAATGGCAGTACTGGACTAATTTTCTTTCTATTTTTTTTTTTTAGTTTTTAGTTTTTTTGGCAGTAAGATTAAATATCACAAGCTTCATCTTTCAAAAACTCTGAGAACTTATCTTCCCACCGCTGTCTCGTGAATTACGAGGTCTTAAATGAACACCTTATTGTCTGCGAAAGTTATAACAGTCTCCTTATTGCAGAAAAGACAGCCCTGTATTTGTGAGTCTTTCTGTAATCTCCTAACAATACTCACGGGAGAAAGGTTTAGTTGGAAAAATGCCAGGACACTTAGAATACTGAATACAGTTGACATCAAACACAATAAAGAATCTCACCCTATCGATCAAATCTGATCAAGCTACAGATGCACAAACAGAGTTTTAAAGTTTCAATATAGTGTGTGTTTTTTTTTAATCACACACACAACTAAACCGTCTGGATTCAGCCAGAAGGGTTAGAGAAGAAAAGTCTTTATGACTTTGCATTATTTAAGCTTCTAGCTGCTGTTGGTGAACATGAATGAGGCCTCCATTCGCCAGTGCCCCTAAATATAAAAGTAAGCAAAGAGCCAGCTGCCAATGAATCAATCAATCCTTTCAGCTTCATTTATAACACAATTTTCTGTAGAAAACAGACAAACTCACTTGCTTTTTCAATTTAGCCTATCTACCTTTGTGTGTACCTGGAATAAAGTCCCAGACTATGTCATCATGACTACTGTACTGACTCTACTTTAAGGCACTGATGCTGCTGAGGACAAAAACCGTGAATCAACAGAAAGACAAGTCTGCACCTGTTCACCTGGTGATGCAGGTTATGACATCATGAGGAGTAATTCAATCCCCAGACATTACCATTGTGAGTAGTATCAGCCCAAAGGGGCATTGCTCAAGCGAGCAAGATCAAATTATATCGTCCCTTTTCAACAGCAAGAAAGAAAGAAAGAAAGAAATACGTTATGTTTTTCATTTTTTCCTTCTTAGCAACATTTTCAAGCAGCAGCAGAAAATCTTGGCTGTTTCCACTGTGTCCAGTAGTTTGCTGTCAAGGTTATTGTCACACTTTCATGCAGAGCTGCATCTTGAGTGTAGCCAGACCAATGAATTTTCTACTTCTGCCCTCCCTCATCTGTTCAGTGTCAGTCTCAGCAGCATCTCATGTATACCAAAGCCTCCCTAAACACATCCATCACGAAAGCACACAAAATTTATCTGTGACTCCCTGCATTTGTAGAAGCAGCTAAAGAAAATCTGTATTCTTCACCCTCCGCATCTGGATAAAATGATTAGGAGGTTTCACTTCGTCAGTGGAAGATGTGCTAAATATTTTATCCCCAGCGGAACAAGATTATGGATAAAATTATCAGAGATGAAACAATATTAACATTTGCAAAAATGTCCACAAAGGTCATATTCACTGCAGAGGGCCCACACCTGATTGTTTTGCATTGTACAAAGCTCATTTCTAATATGATCACCTCTGCAAGATATGGTTTTACCATCTTATGCTGCACCCACATCCCACAGCAGACTGCAGTGAATGATGTCATATGATGATGGATTGGGTTCCCCCTAGTGGCATCCTCAACACATCTATGACAACATCCTTGATTTTTACCAGCTGTGATAGTGTAGCTGGTATTGTTTTTACCCTGTGAGTCTGTCTGTGTGTCCTACTGTATCACAAACATCCACAAAGGCAGTTTTCTTATACTTTGGCAGGTTTCTGTCTGCCTGCCTATTTTTGTCAAGATAACACCATTACACCTGCACTAGAACAAGTCACTAGGCTGTTTGAGATCAAAATGAAGGTCACATTTAAAGATGGGTGTGGTCCAACTGGCAGTACTAACCACTCAGTAAGCCTGACATGAGTCAGAACATCAGGATGACAGGCGTACCGGCTGGTGTGATTCCACTGCAACATGATGTAAAGTATATTGTGGAAGGGATTTGATCGGGCATTGATCTGCACTGCAGCTCAGAAATGATAATATATGACATATATTTCTATGTGCCACTGTGACATTTTTAATCCTAAAAATATTTTCTAGCTATTTATAGGAATTGGCCCTTGATGAGACAAGGCTAATGGAAGTTGCGTGAAGTCATTAACAACACCAGCAATGTATATGTTCTGTTTTGTTTGCTTGTTTCTGTTTTAGTGCAGAAAACCATGACTAACAGACCTAGAGTAAGATTTACTGCTGCAGCGGCCTTGAGGCAGATACTTAATGCTCAACGTGACAATGAAAACAGCTCAATTAACCAAGATGAGCTAGGTTACTCATTTTCCATTAACATTCAAAGTTTCAAGCCTCTCAACATTTCTTTGTATGAATGTCATGTCCTTAACAAGTAGGACAAAAATCCAGCACAGACCTTAAACAGGACCTGAGAGATGCACCTGAACCATCAGTTGATCCATCTACTGCTCACTCATCAGAGATGGTCTCAGTGGAAGGATGACTGTAAGGATGGCATTCGTAATTAAACGAGCTAAAAAATTAGTAGCAAAAGATTGTATGGAATGATTAATCCAAATTTGACTTTTATGGCTCAAATTGTCATCGGTATGCATGGAGGAGGTCAAGAGACAGTGTACAGAGTACAACAGTGAGTGTCTGTAGCTATCTGTAAAACATGGAGGAGTAAAAATCGATGGAATTATAAACACAGAAAAGTACCATCAGATTCTGACCATGTAATAACATTTGGAAAGTGTCTGACTGGCTTCATTTTTCAGCATGACAATGATCCCAAAAACACTGCCGATGCAGTTAAAGTACACCAGGATAGACAAACACACAATGGAACATTATCAGTCATTGATAAGCACCCTCAGAATCCAGACATCAACATTACTGGAGCAGTGTGGGATCATCAGGAAATGAACAAAAGAAGAGCTTTCATTGTCCTCCAAGAAGCCTAACTATTCCTTAAGAAATTACAGGAATGCTCGCCTAAGAGAGTTAAGGCTGTGATACAAAATAAAGGTGGTCATACCAAATATTGACTTTCAAGGTTGTTAGAATGTACAAACTCTATTTTTGCCATATATAGTGTATTTCTATGTATGTTTGCCCATAATTCTATAATAGCTGCATCTATTTGCTGCAAATTATGAAGAAATGACAGATGCTTAAGACTTCTGGATAGTACTGCAGATAAATGAAACAGTACAGATATGGGAAAATAAGTATAAAATAAGTTGCTAATGAAGTTAAATAGTATTAATTGCTTAGGGTTAGACCTGTAATAATAAATATGATTGGTCTTAAATTTTTAGGATCAATCATACTTTCCTGCAACAATTTTGTGTCACTCTAACTGAATATGTTTTAGATGTTTAGACTTATGGGTCACTGATTAGACCATAAAATTCAAGTTTTTATGGACTGTGTTTTTGGATTACCATAAATTTATTGTCAAATTTAGTATATTGAGAATAATGAACATATCCCCCTTAGTAAATTTCTCTACATTAAATAAATTCTCAGTTGCTGAGTTATTAAAGGGACTATGAAGCCATTAAAGTTAATTACATACAAGATCTGATGTATTAGTTTTGTAGTAATAAGACCAACTGACTGCACCACTTACCATCATTTAATTAGCCTATTAAGATAAAAGTGGGAGGGCATGCTGCTGAACTAACTATTACACACACAGGTCTGTGTATATATATATACGTGTGTGTGTGTGTGTGTGTGTGTGTGTGTGTGTAAGTCATAAAAGCCTTCAACACTGTGTTTCAGATAAGAGCAGTACTGCTATATTTCTTTCAATGTTAAAACTATTAGGGTACTAGTCCTTTGATTAACTGACAGGAATTTAACAGGCATCTTTATTAAAATAGGCCCTAATACATATTCCTCAGTATAACATGTGAACTGAACAAATTTAAGTTTTGGACACAATTTTTTTTCTCCAGGTAATAAGAGAAACAGTTTGCAGCCTTAACTGAAGTCTGACACAACTACTTGATTAGTTTTAGTAGCGCCACATCAACAGCACTTGCTCATCTCTACAAAGACCCTTGAAGCTTTTGGACACACAGTCTCCTTGGCACTGTATTAACTGATTACAAGAAGCGTGTACAATCTCCCACCTCTGTATGCACTGCATGCTTGAGTTACATGCCCCATTTGCTGACCTCCTCAGTGGTGAGTGAAAAGAGGTCTCAGGTATATGTTATATGTGAAGGAAGCAGGGTATGGCAGGTGTTTGCGCCTTCACGCTGAAATCAATGCTAATTTAATAGACAGCGCAACTGCATGAAAGGCATGAATTGAGACGAAAACACCGCACTCTTGGACTGAAAGGGCTTTTTCGGTAAAGGCTTCAGACAAGTTGGAGTACTCAAATCTTGAATGTACCCATATTCGGGTAACAAGTTATTTCAGTGCTGAATGAAAGAAAAGCTGCGGTATGTGAGCAGAAAAGGAAGGCCAGCTCACTGAGAAAATACTAATTTAAAACCATTCAGTTTATCAAACGTGACAAATAAACTTTTCTAGCAAAATTATATCAGAGAAAAGAGCTACAACTGAAGAATAACCTCCCTGCCACGCAGTTTTTTGCACAACTCAACTCAATTAAAGGTTGCCCATTATTAAATTGACTTTTAAATTTAGCTAAAATCATCACATGTAGTTGTTAAAATCAGTAGACTGTGTAGCTGTCTTCAGCCTGCAGTGAAGGGTTGAAAAGACCCATCTGATTGTTCTGGTAGTCTTGTTTGAGCAGACGTGTGATGACATTTTGAACATTGCACTTAAAGCAATTGAAAACAGGAAGAGAGCAATACCACCCCCCATAAATGTCATTTTTTCTATTTATCTATAGCCATTCTGTAGCACTTTGGACATGAGAATGAAAAAAAAAACCTATACAAGAATCACTTTAGGAAAAAGACTACAGACTCAAATCAATCCAGTGCACTGCAATTGCTGCAAGTTAATACCAGTCTCGGGGTACTTTCAGTCAAACCACATCACATTTACTTTAATGGTTTTCAGCACACACTCACAAACACAGCAAAGACAAATCATTTTTTTAAATTTACTGCAACAATTACACAAATGTTTATGATAATGTAATCATGTGAAAATGCAGCATTTGAGAAAGTCGTCCTTAGAATTGTGCAGCAACAGCTACACACTTACTTTTAAGTGCTGTACTACAGGCTACAGATTGCTTAGGACGCAATAAAACGCACAATGTTATCAGGAAACAGTCTGATTGTCACTGAATGTTGTAGCCATAACTACAAGCCCCAACTGTCAGTAGGTATTACAGTAAGTATATCTGCCCTAATATCTAGAGAACTTAAAAGAAAGCTACAAACAAAAGGTGAATAAAGGAAAAGCAACTGTAGGTTTTGTCAAAAGGGGAAATATTCACATGAGCATCAAGGGGGATGCTCTATTTTCCCCAGAGGGAACGAGCAGGCTGGAAAATTATGTGGACACATCACCCCCAAGATAATGTCCATATCTTTGGAGTGAGATTTTCATTACATCAGTGACGTATGGGTGTAATATTAGATGTTTTGGCTATATGTTTTGTTTTGTTTTTTTCTCTATGCTGACATCTTGTATTACCAAAAAAATGCAATACACATTTTAATATAATGTGTCCATCATAGCAATATTAAAAACAGTGTTGAGCCACTGGTGGTTTACTATTGTCTATCATTAGTAGGAGTATTAGTAGTAGTAGTAATAGTGGAATTCTTATTGTTCTTAAGGGGCATAATGACAGACATTTTGTCCAACCAGACTCTCTAAGTTTTTAAAAAAGATTGAGAGATTCTCATTTTACATGGTTTGCATAAAAATCACAGAGAGAAACTATGCTGCAAACGTGGTTCTAATTCATGTAAGTATTAAACAGGAGAGTGACACTTTTTCAGTGACTAATGAATGTATTAGTATTTGTCAAAACACTTGCTTTTTTAAAAAAAAAAAATTAACAGCCTAATTTTAAGTTTGGTGCGATGGCAATTAGCTGCGCTCAAGGTGCCAATGTTACACAGCTAAATGTTGCAAATTAGGCTAACAGTTAGCTATGTATTTTAAAACACAGATTTTAACAAATACTTAAATTTTTAAAGAATGCTGACACTTACCGAAGAACTTTGTGTTTAGCGCCATCTGAAAACCCCCTGTGCAATTAGAAAGAAGCTTTTTCCTCAAATATAAATATATATTTTTTCATCTTATTAGCAAATATGGGAGCCGGAAGTGGCCACTTTCAACCTTCAACAAAACATCAACGAACTTAAGTTTCAGTTTTCTTTTATGTTTCTACATTATCCTCAAATCAATGCCAGATTTTTGTTATTGAATTTATCCTGTCACGTTTATTGATTGTGAATTAATTCATTTATCTTCTCTTTATTTGTTGGTTTTCTGATTAACATCTTTGCATATGTGCTGCATATATATTCTTGTTCAGTTTGGCTTGGACAAAATATGATATTGACATCTGGAAATCTAGAGGAGCATTTCAAATGTGCTTCATCCACAAATAAACAGAGAGTTGTTGATGTTTTTAGCGGTGCTGCAGTCGCATATCTTACAGCAAACACTAAGTCAGTGGCACCTTTGTTTTGAACGGGGTACCAGTGCCACCTACTGGAATATTTTTGAAAACACAGGTTCACAAAGACATTAAAAGCTATGTCCAGTCATCTTGTCTGTTGCCTTCAGTAGCTTCAGTAAGCAGCACTGAAGAACAATGCTTCTTCCACCATTTTTGTTGATGCTATAACTCATGCAATGAAATGTTAACTGCATAGTTCATATGTATACCAGGTCCTAGTGTGAAGCTCCTGTATGATAACAAACCTTCATGACAGATTTATGAATTGTTTTCACAATTAAACATTATTCCAATCATTATAAATGAGAATTGTGTTAGGTAAATTATGAAAGCATTTAAATATTTTTTGGTATTGTTACAAATGTAACCAGTAGGAAAATGTAGCTCTAATTACTGCACACAGAACATACTGAAATAAAGCTTTAGGACAGATATTGTGCACATTTTTTGAATGGCATGCGTGGATATTTTTTTCATTCTCAAAGCCATTTTTCTTTGATGAAAAACCCGAGAACAAGACCTGAGAAGGTAGTACAGTAATTTTAAAAAAAAAAAAAAGGGGGGGGGGGGGGGATGAACAGAGAGGTGTATTGAATTTCAAGGAGCTACTCTGAAACTAAGATGTGCACGATTTAAGATCCACAGGATAAGCATTCTTCTAATGTCAAATCATATAGTAGTTATTTTAGCTTCTAAAAATTTCTCTCAGACCAAACATAACCAGGGAGCACAACAACCACACAACAAATAATCATTCAGTGTGTGTGTGTATGTGTGTGTTTTATCTTGTGGAAGAAGCATGTCTCCAGCCCTTCAAAGAGCTAATCTACCAGCTCTCTTCATCTTTACTTTACAAGGTATGACAACATCTACCTGGAAAATGGCTAAAGATGCACATTATGGAAACAGGAATAATGCGCACTGTACTAATATGTCGCCTTCAGAATCAAAAGCTTCTTTTTTTCCATTCTGTACTCCATTTTTTTTTTATCACCGGTGAAATGAAATATTCTGAAATATAACACCGATTAATTTATTCATGACAAAATGTTGCTAATAAAAAAAAGCAAAGTAGTATTAAGTGATTCTTTTATTAACTAAATTCATTTGGCATTATGGCTCATGTGGTAAGAGGGCAAATGTTTCAGCTGTGTTATTTGACGAAGCAAAACTATGTAGAGTACTTTCCTTCTCTGACAACACATACATTATTTATACAACTAAAACAGAGCACTGCATTGCTCCGTGGTTTGTGATCCTTAACGTGATTGTGATTCATGAACAAGAGGCATGAGTGAGGGATCGAAGCCATTTTGACGCATCTCATACTTTCATGCTCATCCAGCTGAAGAGTTTGTGTGAATCATATGGAATAAACATAATACATAAAAAAAACATAATGAACACCCAGAGATAAAAGAGAAATTTAAAAGAAATCTACAAAAAAAGAAGTTTTATGGAAACCTTTACCCAAACATATGCTTTTTGAGAAGAATCTAGCTGTTTAATTTTTTTTTAAATCTTTTGAATGAAGATGATGACAAAATGTGCTTTTCTGCTTCATCTTGCTGTCCTCACTACTAACACTGTTAGGGGAAGAACTGTGGAGAGTGAGACATGGCTGCTTCAATACCCCTCGACCTCACATAGCCAGGGACTCTTCCTCATACACAAACCCCCGTAATATTAGATATTCAGGGCTCTCTTCAGATTTTATTGATTACCATACCATTAAAAACACACACATAAAAAGTAAATAATAATAATAATCATTAAGACATGCGATTTAAATGGATTATAGAAGAAAAGTTTTTTGTCAACCATGAATAAAACCGCTAAAGGTTTCTTACTGTTTCCGATAAAACCTGAAAACAAATGTGGTTAATTTAATTTAACTCACATTTGTCCAAATTTGCATTTTATTGTATAATTTAAGAAAATTAGAATCAAATGCTTTCTTTTCTTTTTTCTTAATTTTGAGTCTGATTTAAATTCAGTTATGAACAAGATTAATTAATGAACTGGCAGTTTCCACTACAGTTTCTTTCAAATGGCCTTTAATCTGCTGTCGGTGAGATACTGTCTGTTACTATGTTTCACAATATGCTCAAAGTGGTCCTTAAGCTTTAAGTTAAAGCTCACTAATGCAGTTTGTTCCCATAGTGACATACCAACCACATAACCACTAAAGCTTAATATATTATAGATGAATGAATTGCTGAGGATTATTAATGTAATTTTTGCCCATGATGCTTTTTCTTTTTTCAAGGTACACACTGAACTAATAAAATGAACACATCAGTTTTTCAAATGCACTGGAAGAATTGCAGTAGCTGATGAAATGAAACAATCTCACTATAGCTTGTTTAATAACAAGCAGTCCTGCATCTATTTTTCTGGATATCTCAATCAAATATGTCACATCATGTCATTACAAAAGTGTCATATGAGGAAACAGCATCAATATGCCCAGTTTGTTAGTGGAGTAACCCTGAAAAGTTTGTGTATGTTCAGTATTGCTTACTGAAGGACAGCACTTATCCTTAAAGCACAGCAGAGATGTGCTGAAAGCGTTCACAAAGCCTTGATCGCTTTACATTTACATGGCCTCACAGCCTCATCAGTCTCTATTTCTCTTTGCTCTCTTTTTGCTGTCTGAATAAACAGTTTTATATAAGATGCTGGAATAAAAATATTGGGAACACTATGGCCTGTAATGAATGGAAAGACTTTAAAGGAGACACAAATCATTTATGACTAAGCTAAATGTTTTCTACTCCCACTTCAGCAAAGTTAGGTGAATTTATCGGTTAGTACAATGCAGTCCCTTAAAACTAAAAAAGTGCTGCGACCCTAAATCCTGACACTGGATCTTGTAGGAGATGCTCCATTTAACATAGGAAGGAATATAGACCTGAGGGGGGGAAAGGTAGGGCTGCAAATATTTGTATGAAATAAAAAAGAAGGTTCTGTACAAGTGCAAGTGATTAACATTTGACTGGTGCAATAATTAATAACAATGACACAATAATTCTGTGTTGAGAAACCAAATTGTCATGAATGCTAAATTGCCTGAAATGCACACCAGAGTGAAGCAGTGATTTGTGCCCAAACTTTACTTTTATGGTATTAAAGAATGCTGGACATCTGTCCAAATAATAACAAAAATAATAAACTAAAATTTTTAGACATCAACATAAGGCATGTGTTTTTCTTTGCAATTTAATTACATTATAACATAGGAGTTCAATTAATTTTTTTAGGCTAACTGTGCACTTATATATTTCTCTTTGTTGTGGGAAACCCACAGGGAGTCAGAGTAGAGGACAAACTGCAGAAGACAGCTCTAATAGGATTCAATCCTCTGCCAGCAAGGGGCTGTCATACCAAAAGCTGTCGGATCTTACTCCCTTTCCTCTTCTGCTAGCAGTTCATCAGAGTAATTTCTGCTTTGTGCATATAAAACTCTTCCTCATTGCCTTAAAGGGATAAAAAAAAAAGAAGTGTGCACTAGAGTCCATCATGGAGTCATAACACCACCTGACCTTTACGTTTTCCTCTCCTGCTCCTTATCTCCCCTTTCTCTCTCCCCTCTGTAGGCATCATTGAGATCTATTTATGCTATCAGTTTTTGTACTGTATGCTGATGTCTTGCCACCTCCTTTTGAGTAAAAAGTGAGCAGATGACAGAAGAGGAGAGGGCAGAGAGATATGCAGCCATTAGCTGCTGTCAGCTAACATCAGGGTATGTCCGTGGATTTTACAAGTTGACATCTATTTACACGTCTGGTTAAAGAGCACAGGACAAAGCCTTTTGTGGCTGTATGAAATCAAGTACCACTTGAGGCAAATCTGAGATTGGTCTTTCTGCATGCAGACATACTGCATGAGCCCTCCTGTTCCTTATGTCTGTTCTGTTTCCTGTTTCTAATACTTACATTCCACTGCTCTCCTCGCTCTCTGAGTATATGAAATTAAAAGAAATATAGGCTCCTCCTGGGCAAATTCCTTCCTCAGCAACCTGTGTACTTGGAGCCTTCAGGTCTCATATCTGTGCAGACAAACAGTTAGGGCTGATTCCAAATGGTCTAGGCTTTGTTCTTACGGGAAGCTTCAGAAGTTTCTTGATTTTGTCACTATAGCACCCTGGCTGGTCTATTCATATGTTGTTGTACCTCTAATTATCTTCCTGTCATAAAAGGCTGACCAGTTATTCCAAAATCTCAAGGAGCATTTGATCTCAGTCTCTGTCTATCCACTGTGATCTAGCCAACAAATCTGGGGCAATATGTAAGTTACATCCCGTCTGTCTTGTTAGTGTCCAACCCAGAGCCCTCTGTGTGCTTCCTCTTCTATGAAGCTAGAGAGCCTTCTTACTTTGTTTCTATTAATTGACACTGGCTTCTGGAAACTGACAACAGAGAAAACATATGCTACCACCTATCAAGTCTACAAATGTATTTACACTCACCTGCCACCTCATTAGGTACACCGTGCTAATACCAGGTTGTCCTCCCTTTTGCCTTCAGAGCTGCGTTAATTCTTCATGAAATAGACTCAACAATGTGCTGGAAACATTCCTCGAAGATTTTGATATCAGCTGTTCCACCACATTCCAAAGGTGCTCTACTACGTTGAGATCTGATGGTTTTGGAGGCCATTTGAGTACAGAGAACTCACGGTCATTTTCAGTCAACCAAATTGAGGTGATTTGAGCTTTGTGACATGATGCGATCAGCCATCAGAAGATGGGTACACTGTCATCATAAAGGGATGGGCATGGTCAGCAGCAATACTCGCTAGTGTTTAACTGATGCTCAGTTGGTACTAAGGGACCCAAACTGTTCCCAGCAAGTGTGGGATTACACAACCACTAGCCTGAATAGCTGATATAAGGCAGAATGGACCTGTCCTTTGACGCTGTTTACACCAAATTCTGATCTTACTATTTGAATTTTGCAAGAGAAATCCAGACCAGGCAACAGTTTTCTACTCCTGTGTTGGCCAATTTTGGTAAGCCCACGTGAACTGTAGTTGCAGTTTCCTGTTCTTTTTTATTTTTGGACCCATATGGTCCCCCACTACTGTGGGCAGCACAGTGCATTCAGAGATGCTCTTCTGTATACCTTGGTTGTAGCAAGGGATTATTTAAGCTTCAGCTTCCTTCCTTTTCTCTTACCTCTGGCATCAACTAGACATTTTCAAGCAGTTAAAACACAACTTACCTCCTCACATCATTTCTACATAGGCAGATGGGACTTATGGTTATTTTATGGTTTTATTAATACTTAGTTTGGGATTCATTTCTAATTGTCTGCAATAATTTAACCTAAGAGCTATGTCCATAAGGCATTAGTATCTTTGGGACTTGACCTTAAGAAGATGCTTATGATCTACAGTCCAAATAACGAAAGCAATCTAATTAGAATTTGTGTAAACTGCACTTTAAGTCACAAAACCTAAGAACCACTAGCAATATGATTAAAGTACTCATCTGATACTTACTGGACTGCCAAAATGAGCAAAACTGTCATCCCAGTCCTATTTCACTTTGTTTGGGTTCAATTGATAAGCAGAAGAGGATGGATGGATGGGTGGATGGATGGATGGATGGATGGAATCAGTCATGAAACCTCCGAGTTGGGCTATGCTCAGGGATCTATGGTAGAAGACGGATAGACAAGATGGATATTTTGTCCACTGATGAAGTGGAGAACTTAGACTTTCAAATACTTAAACCATCTGAAAAAAGTCATTTTTATGGACTGAAAGGGACATAAGGGAAAGCAGGAAATATTGTATTGTATCGGCCCCTGAATATGGTAATCTAGTCAAGATGAAACAGATGCTCCAACGGCTTGCCAGTGGCTGGATGGGATACGGCCAAGATGACATAGATTTTCTATTTAGTGTGCCAAGTATTTGGAAGGTGTGACATGACTTCATTAAGGTGGCTCCATCCTTCTGTGACTTTGCTAAAATGTACAAAGATTTAATCATCGTTCTAATTTCAAATGTATTGTCTACTCGTTCAGTTTTCTCAGTGTGAGTCATGTTGAATATAGCTACTGTGCTGTTTAAAAGTCTGGAACCACAATGAAAACTTGTCATAATGTCATATAAAACTGGAAATAATTTCTAAATTGTGAACCTTAAGGACCTGAAGACATTTAAAAGGTGCAAGAAGTGTCACATAAGCTGGATTTGCAGCATTGGTCATGGTAAGCCATTACAGTTTCTTACAATTCCCATAGTTAGATTCGTAAGTTCTTGACACTAACGTATTTTTGTAATTTTGCCCCAACACATCCCCACAATGGATCAGACAAGATGGGACTGAAGTGCAGACTTTTAGCTTTAATTCAGAGAGTGTAAGTAGTGTGATGGCTGTTTAGGAATTCCAGCCATCTTTGTACACAGAACCACATTTTCAGAGAAAGTAATTTTAAAAATTATAATTTTAATCTTAAAGATAGTTTTTAATACTTAAATGAAAGTCATTTGTAGTCACTGCCTAAAGTCTAAACCCAAATACATCACCAAATGTTGTTCTCCCTCCCCTCTGCATTCAGCTTTGTATTTAATAACTGAAAAGCTTTCCTGTCAGGCTGAAATCAGGTAACTGACTTAGTCAATGAATAATTTCATTTCTTTGCCTTGAGAAACCTATATTTTGCTTTCGCAGTATGCTTCAGGTCATTATCCATTTGCACTGTGAAGAACCATTTGATCAGCTCTGCAATATTTAACTGAATCTGAGGAGAGAGTTCAGCCCTGCAGAATTCATCCTGCTATTTCTACCAGCAGTGACATCATTAATAAACACTATTGGTTTGGTTCCACTTGCAGTCATGCATGTCCATGCCGTGACACTGCTTCAATCATGTTTGACAGATGAAGTGGTGTGCTTCAGATCATGACCTGCTTCTCTCCTTCTTCATCTGTCTGTGAAAGTTCTCAGTCATCCAGGTCATCGGAGTCTAAGGAGCTTTGAAGACGTTTCACCTCTCATTCGAGAAGCTTCTTCAATTCTAAGAGCAACTGGTGCAGCGTCCCAAGATTTTGCCGTTTCTCCTCAAAGGTTGCCCATAGTGGACCTCATCATAGCCACAGAAACTGCCATAAGGATGAGTAAATTACCACAAACAGAAGCAGAGCAAATCGGGATGAAGGTTTCCGCTACCCTCTCCAGTGCAAAACTTCCTCCGTCTAACCTCACACTACAAGAAAAGAAGGCCGTCACATCCCTGAGCAAAAAAAAAAAAACATCACTATATTACCAGCCGACAAGGGAAGACCCACCCAGTAGGGCTTAAAAATCTGGGACTCTCCACCAGTTGCTCTTGGAACTGAAGAAGCTTCTCGAATGAGAGGTGAAATGTCTTCAAATGTAAAGAAGTCCACACACCTTTCTTTCCAAGCTCCTTAGACCTCCTTCTTCATACTTTTCACTTCCCACCATTCCTGTACAAGCTCTTATAGATCTTAAGTCTAATCTGGCCTTCTTGTTCTTGACCACAGCCAGTGGTTTGCACCTTTCCATTTATATTCACGAAATTATCTCTTGATTATAGACTTTGATAATGGCATATGTTAGAAAGCCCACTGTTTATACGTTATTTGCTTGGTTGAAGTGTTGTGGTTGGTCGATAGATAGTGTTTGCGCTGTGGAATTTGATATGTCCTACGTCATTGAACTCACCATGTCTATGCTGACGCTCCTTGAATGCACCACTCTGTGCCGTGTGCTGCTAGTCTGCCTTTGTAGCTGCTGATAGCCAGCATTTTTCCTTGTGTCTTCTCACCAGTATCTCGTGGGTTTTGGTTTATTGCTGTGTGTGAATGCCAGAAGGTGGGTTCTGTTTACATGATGTTGTGTATGTCAGCTGCTATTGTGTGCATTTGTTCCCTCGTGGCTATGCTAATGTAATCCTATGCTAATATGCTAATACGCTAATATGCTATGTGAGCTACTAAGCTAGTTAATGCTAATTATAAATCTTGTGTAATTGTTGAAGTTGTTATAGATGTGAGTGTTGAATACAGTTCCTTGTGCTATCTCTGTGCTAGAATAATGTGTAGACATGTTGAATATTTTATGTGTGCTGTACTGATAGTTGCTTTATGTATCATTACTACAGACCACAGCTGAATAAATCTCCTAAACTTGGAAGCTGCCTCCGTGTTCTTTAACCGGAACACACCCACCATACCTTGCCGCTCTAAATCAAATCAGCTAAACTCCCGGAGACAACATTCTCTCCATGTTATGGTCCTTCGAGCCGGATTAGAGTACTGATTAAGGTATGGAACAGACAGATGTCCAGGCTGACTCAGCACCCCCACGTGTTTCACAGAGAGAGCGACGGCCACCTGCTTACCTGACCGATTATGAGGTTTCAACACTCCCTCTTGAGGGACAAACCCAACCCACGCAACCGGCTACTGCTTCCCAGTGTTCACATTGTGGTAAAACACGCTCATCCCAGAAGAGCTCCAGCTCCAGGTCCACAAGGGCATCACGCTCGTCGATAAGCAGATTCCCTTCCCACGCATTTTCAGACCTGGAAACAGCCCAGCTCGAAGAGCGAGTAAAGCAGATGGAACTTGAGGAATTCCAACAGCACCTGGAAGAGGATCAACAAGTCGAATATGAATGTCAACGACTTCAAGCTCAAGCCAGAGAGGCCCAGCAGCTACAAGAAGAAGCCATTAGAACCCAAGAATCGCTGAACAGACAGCTGGAGAGGCGACGACAGCTAAAGAAGAGGGTAAACGAGTTGGAGATAGCCAAGATGGTTACTTCTCTCCTTAAAGAGAAAGCACAAGAACCCAGTGGTTCCAGAGTCTCACCATGCCCATCGGAGAATAGTAATTCAAGCTCTCATGCAGCTCTACCTTCAGTCGGTCCTGTGGGTCAGCCTCCTCTACCGCTAGGTGCTCCACCCTCAACACTTACCGTGACTCAGCCTCCAGCGCCCGTGGTAGCTCCACCTCCAGTAACCATGGCCTCGCATCCACTGCATTCTCAATGCATGCCCCAAGTGCTGCACCCAACTGTTCCAGCTGGACCTCGGTCTACTACCCTTGCACCTGATACCTCTTACCAGGCATCTACTCCATTCTCAGTTCAGCCATCGCAGTACGCTCGTGCAGCCTGCACCAACCCTGCCAAAGCAGAGTCATCTTGCACTCCCACCCGGACTACGTCCGAGCTACATCAACTACCGACAGCTAATGCGTACCCTTTCCTCGCCACAGGTTATGGCATTCCCAAACCTATGATTCCCTCCTTTGAGAGTGGCCGTGAAAGTGACTTTGCCTTATTGAAAATGGCCCTTGACAACCTGTTGAACAGTCATCCACACCTGAATGAGCAGTATAAATATCAAGTGCTGCTTGGGCACCTACGGCTACCTAGTGCAATCCAGCTAGCTAAGGCATACATGCACGACCCAACGCCGTACACCATGGCCATGCACGCCCTGCAGGGCAAGTATGGGCAACCCCGTCAGCTCGTCCAAAGTGAATTGGGCACAATTCTGAATGCTCCAGCTATCAAATTCGGCGACGCAGAAGCCTTTGATGCATTTGCCTTGTCTATCCAATCTCTAGTAGGAATGCTTAGGACACTGGAGGGCCAGAACGGCTTTGAGCTAAGATGTGGGTCTCATGTCGACCGACTACTGAGTAAGATGCCACCCAGTTATCGCGATGGGTTTGTAGAGCATTGCCTGAACCAAGGCATTCTTCGGACAGGTACTGACCAAACCTATACCCTGCCTGATCTGAGTTCCTGGCTGCAGATGAAATCCCAAGCGAAGCGCATCGCAGGTAGAGCTGCTTCACTCTATAGTCCTGAAGCTTATAAGCCGACAAAGAAAGACAAGCGTCTTTCCCATACACCAAAGGAGAAATCTACAGCCTTCTTCCTGACTTCCCGGGAAAACCCCAGCGCAGAAGGGAGTTCTTTCCGACCAAAGTCCTCATCCAGACCAAAACCATACTGTCCGCGCTGCGAGAATAAGGAACATTTCCTGAACGCTTGTGTAGACTTTAAAAAACTGACCACCGACCAGATGGTGAGGTGGTTAACTGATGAACAGCGGTGCTGGAAATGTGGAAGAACTCACCAGCCAGAGGTTTGCACCCTCAAACGACCTTGTAATACCTGCAGAGAGCAACACCTGACTGTATTGCATGATGCTGTCCAGCAGATCCAGAAGAGTGTGCTCATGATGACTGCTCCGACTACAACAGTGTACTTGGATAGGCCAAACCGTTCCCCCAAGGTGATGCTGAAGGTTGTAAAGGTCTTGCTGTACAACAGGGACCAAACATTGGAGACTCATGCAATACTTGATGATGGCTCAGAACGAAGCATCATTTTACCACAAGCTATTCGACGCTTAAACCTCAGCTCAGAGCCTGAGACACTTACCCTGCGGACTGTCCACCAAGAGGTAGTGCAGCTTCGTGGCGCCTCAGTCTCCTTCCATGTGTCTTCCCCCTACAAACCTGGGGAGAAGTATCATATACAAAAGGCATTCACCGCCGAGGCCCTTGGTCTCTCAGAACATTCCTATCCGGTGAGGATTCTCCAACGCCGCTATGAACACCTGCGTGACTTACCTCTGCCTTTGGTAGACCATGTTCAACCTCTGCTGCTTATTGGCTCTGACATGCCTCATCTCCTGGCACCTACAGCACCAGTTCATCTGGGCCCGACAGGGGGACCCATCGCTGTCCATACGAAGCTTGGTTGGTCGCTCCAAGGTCCTATCAGTATCGACCAGACTCCTGCAACTGAGCAGCAGTGCCTGTTCACAACAACCGTTGTGCCAACCAGTGAGCTTTTCAGGAATGTTGAGCGTCTCTGGCAGATTGATACGCTGCCTTATGTGAGCGAGAAGCAGGTAACCCGATCGAAGCAAGATCAGCAAGCTCTGAACCTACTCCAGACATCCACCATCAGGGTCACTGTTGATGGGACACAGAGGTATGCCACACCACTGCTTCGTCGCGCCAACTCCGCCACACTTCAAGCTCCTATGGAAGCAGTCTTACCAAGTCTGCGCAGTACAGAGAGGAGACTTGTCAAAGACCCACAACGTGCCGAAGTGTATCGTCAGGAGATTCAGAAGCTAGAGAAGTTGGGCTATGTAGCTGTGGTGCCACATGAGATAGCTAGAACCACTGCAGAATCCTGGTTCATACCTCACCACATGGTGCGACACAATAACAAGGACAGGATCGTCTTTAACTGTTCTTTCCAGTACGAAGGGAAGTCCCTCAACTCTATTCTCCTCCCTGGACCTGCCTTAGGTCCATCTTTGCTAGGAGTTCTTCTTCGGTTTCGACAGTATCCAGTTGCTGTGAGTGGCGACATCAAAGGTATGTTCCACCAGATACGCCTGTTGCCAGAAGACAAACCAGTGCTGCGCTTCCTCTGGCGGGACATGAAGAGGAATGAAGAGCCGAAGATCTATGAATGGCAAGTGCTACCATTTGGCACTACATGCAGTCCTTGCTGTGCCATCTATGCATTGCAGCAGCACGTCCGGGACACTTGTAGTTCCAATCATGACCTCGTCAATTGTGTAGAGCAGTCATTCTACGTGGATAACTGCCTCCGCAGCACCCACTCCCAAGAGGAAGCTAAGGCCCTAGTCGACAGTCTGTGCCAGCTGCTTCACACCGGGGGGTTTGAGATACGTCAATGGGCCAGCAACATTCCTGCTGTCATTGAGCATCTTCCATCCAATGTCAGATCTGAGAGTAGTGACCTATGGCTCTCTCAGTCTAGCACGGACCTTTGGGAGCCAACTCTGGGATTGACATGGGATTGCCTTCGTGACTCCTTCAAATACAGACATCGACTAGGGGAGAGAACTGAACCCACACTGAGAAACGTCTACAAAACACTTGCGTGTCAGTATGATCCGCTAGGTTATATAGTGCCGTTCACCACGCGGGCCAAGATTCTGGTACAGGATCTTTGGAAGGAGCAGCTTGGCTGGGACGACCCGATCCAGCCACCTAGCCTTCGTGACAGATGGCTTGCCTGGGAAAGGGAGATTCCTGATCTTATCCAAATGGAAATCCCCAGATGTTATGCACCAGCGTCTGCTGATTCGTCTGCTTCGAGCAGAGACCTTCACATCTTTTGCGATGCTTCCGAGAGAGCATATGGGTCTGTCGCTTACCTGCGGACAGAAACTGCTCAGAAGGAAGTCTATGTTGCCTTTGTAATGGCTAGATCCCGAGTGGCTCCAAAGAAACAGTTGTCCATGCCACGGTTGGAGCTAAGTGCCGCTCTCACTGGTGCACAACTAGCTGGTCTCCTTCAAGCTGAGCTCACGCTGCCCATTCGAAAGGTTATTCTCTGGTCGGACTCTACTACCGTGCTCCACTGGATCAAGTCAGAATCTTGCAGCTATAAAGTTTTTGTGGGCACGCGGGTGGCAGAGATCCAGAGTCTTACAGATGGGAGCACCTGGAGATATGTGGATAGCGCGAATAACCCTGCTGATGACATTACCCGGGGCAAGACCTTGAAGGAGCTGTCACGACCACACCGGTGGCAACAAGGCCCTGAGTTTTTACGTCGATCCGAGGAGCATTGGCCGACCAGCCCATCAGCATATCCAGAGCCAGAGGATGGTGAGCTGAAGAAATCGTATTTCTGTGGACAGGTTAGGGTTGACTCCTGCCCTCAACTTCCTGAAATCAGCATGTTCTCCACCTGGAAGGATCTCATGAAGACAACAGTGCGGTCCCTACATGGGGCGGCTGACCCAAACTCAAGTTCGCACAGTGAAGCAGATGATTATATCAAAGGTGAGAAACTTCTCCTGATGGACGCATCCGGACTGCTGCCGTTAAGGTCAAAGATCGAACGTATATTCGACCAGTAGCCCGCTTGGTCTCACTCCCTATGCTTGAAGATGATAAGGATCCACGTATCTGAATGACCTTTCTACCTTGGATTCGACTGTCTGTGCAGACAGTCGGGGGCGGCTGTGTTAGAAAGCCCACTGTTTATACGTTATTTGCTTGGTTGAAGTGTTGTGGTTGGTCGATAGATAGTGTTTGCGCTGTGGAATTTGATATGTCCTACGTCATTGAACTCACCATGTCTATGCTGACGCTCCTTGAATGCACCACTCTGTGCCGTGTGCTGCTAGTCTGCCTTTGTAGCTGCTGATAGCCAGCATTTTTCCTTGTGTCTTCTCACCAGTATCTCGTGGGTTTTGGTTTATTGCTGTGTGTGAATGCCAGAAGGTGGGTTCTGTTTACATGATGTTGTGTATGTCAGCTGCTATTGTGTGCATTTGTTCCCTCGTGGCTATGCTAATGTAATCCTATGCTAATATGCTAATACGCTAATATGCTATGTGAGCTACTAAGCTAGTTAATGCTAATTATAAATCTTGTGTAATTGTTGAAGTTGTTATAGATGTGAGTGTTGAATACAGTTCCTTGTGCTATCTCTGTGCTAGAATAATGTGTAGACATGTTGAATATTTTATGTGTGCTGTACTGATAGTTGCTTTATGTATCATTACTACAGACCACAGCTGAATAAATCTCCTAAACTTGGAAGCTGCCTCCGTGTTCTTTAACCGGAACACACCCACCATACCTTGCCGCTCTAAATCAAATCAGCTAAACTCCCGGAGACAACATTCTCTCCATTTTAGCATACCTACATCTTTGAGAGTGTTCTTGACTTGGTCAGATGTTATGAAGAGGTTTTCTTAAGCAGGGAAAGAAGTATGCAGTCATCTACTTTAGTTATGTTCTGTGGTCTTTCAGGCCTTTTAGTGCTGCTCAGCTCGTCAGTCCATTCATCCTTTTTCAGAATGCACCAGATTGTTGATTTCACCATTCCCATAGTTTTTGCAGCTTTGCAAAAACTTTGCAACTCTTATAAGTTTATTTTGGTTTTTCCACACATCAAATCCAAAAGTTATATCTGTTAAATTTGTCAATAAATAGGGAAACAGTGAACTGGCTTCACCTGGCTTCACTCTTTACCAATCACTTGTCCAATTACTTTTGAACCTCTCAAAATGGGGCACTAAAAGCAAAAACATGGCTGTACTTAGAAAACAGTCTGAAAGTTTATTGCTTGATTTAAAATCATTTGCAGTAATGCAAAACAATGTGCCATGGACCTAACTGTAACTCCTGTCCAACTGTAACTCCTGTTCAGTGACAGCGATACAACTCAAATTTCCTTGAGCTGTATTCCTGTCACTGAAACAGAATTCAGAGGACACAAAGCTGGAGTATGTCTACTAATTAAAGCTTTTCAAGTTTTCAGGTTGGCCCACATTCTTCGCCTGTTATACACATGGCTGTACCTCAAGTTTCCAGAAGAACACGGCTTACTGAGTAGCATTTAGACGGTGGCAAACATGAAGTAATTGAAATTGGCTGGAGACAAATAGTTATTGTAACAAAGTGGGGTTTTCACTGAATCACATCATGGCTAGATTGAGGGTTTCTAAGTGAGCAGTGAATGGAACTTTAAAACACTTTATGTGAACTGGATTCTCTTCTGCGAAACACATGTTTCGCGTTTCCAAACTACAGTCAGACAGATCAAAAGCGTCCACATCATGATAAGATCAGTATATGCAGCTTTGTTCAATGAGAGAAAAATAGTTTACCACAGACAGAGACATTCCTAAACAAAGAATCCAAGAGTCAAATCAGCAGAAGCACGGTGGAGCTGTGTTGTCAAGTAGCATCTCTAAACTAGTTCTCAGGAAGGAAAAAGTAACCAAAGGCTTCAGGCTTGGGCTAAGACATATCGACATTTCATAGTGAATGATTGGGAAAAGACCTTTTTACTAACTAATCCAGATTAGATGTCACTGGCACTAACAGAAAGGTGTATATTAAGAGACGAACAGGGCAGCGATTGATACTGCAGTTCATCAAACCCAGTAACAAAAGGTGATGGAAATATTAAATTCTAGGCCTGCTTTGCTTAACCTTGAGTTGGACACCTGCTCTAAAGTGACTCCAACCTAACAAGGCAGAAGTGGCACTCCAACCATCAGAGACATGCTACACCCTCAGATTTGTCTCTTTGTGGAGGAGGATTCATATTACAGCAGGTTAATGAGCCCAAACGTACCTCAAAGCTTGTTGAGAGCTACTTGAAGACCAAAGAAGACCAAGGAGTCCTAATGTCATGGACTTCCCTGCACTTTCAAACACCACTAAACACTGCAGTCACTGGTGGGGGGTGAGAAAACCAAACATTCTCGATATCAATTGACCTTTTTAAAAAAAAAAAAAAAAAAAACACATCAAATTTATGCAAACTAGAAGTCTATTCTATTCTCAGGTCTCAGTCTTTCAGACCCCTCTGTACCTGAGACAGCACTGTGGATAAGTAAAAGGTGCCTCTAATGTTGAATTAACTGCTTTTAAGTGAAATGTGAAAGGGTCAGTATAATTGAAACAAAGTGCTTGTTAAATTGTTGAACTGTGTGAAAACCTCCTTTGAGTTCACCTTTCTAATCAGGGGAATCAGAAGAAGCTCTGTCCCCAAATTTTTTTTTGAACAACTACAGTACTAATTTATTAGACCACCTGTCATAAAAACAAGAAACATTAGCGTTTTAGAAAGTAAAATTCAAGCAAAAATGTGCTATTTGTAATTATTACAATTAAACTGTAAAACTGTAATTATTAATGCAGTAATTTGGCATCTATATTTAAAAAATATATATAATGTGCTTTACTATTTTCTTTGGCTTTTTTGTAAAATAGGACATCTGAGAATTCAAGAGTACTAATGAAAATTATAGCTTGCAAAAATGATTTGGGTAATTACCAATACTGCTCATTTAGAGCTACTGTTGCATAAATATTACATTGAGTTATAGTCTAATAAATTTGTTAAGCACACTACCTTTTTTTGTATGGTAACTTTTTCTATATGGTAACTTCATATAGAGAAAGGTCAGGTTGTCACTGTGAGAAAAATGCAGTATTTATGTTTTTTTTTTTTTTTTTTTTTGTTCTTCACAACTATTTCAGTCGCTTTTTATACTGAGTGCCACACTAAGAATGCCTCTGAGGAGAGATGCCCTTATTCCCATTTGTATAATTCATTCCATTAGGACTAGAAAGACCCTCTGCTCTTTTGAAGAGAGAGCACTGAGGCAGAGTGACAAAGCCAGGAGGACGCTCAAGTCTTTTGGTCAAAAAGTCACATATAGCTGCTCTGAAGTGGTGTAGATGCATTTCGCTGCAGAGGTTGTTACCCGATTACTTCTACCAAGTAAATTGATACCAGCTTAGAAAACAAGAAAAGAAAATAGATTAAACTTTTCATATGCTATACTTTCAGCTGCTCTCTTATTCACAAAGGGACACCACAGCAGGTAGCTCTGCATGTTTAATTAGGCAGATTTTTACACCCTTCCTGATACAACCCCAAAGGGATTTATATCTCCTCCTGGGATTAAACCAAGAATCGTTCACTTGTTAGGTGAATGTGTATGCAATGGAGACTATACTATGTATGCTATGATCTAGTTGAATTAGATCTAACAAGCTTGACAATGGACAGTTGGACAACCCATGGTCCTTTCCAGTCTGGCCTATCCTAAGCTGTCCTATAGTCAGGCTGATTGACAGGCAGGTACAGTAGGTTAGTTAGCACTGCTATAGCTACTCATCAACCAAGGGAATGGTATTGACCAGATTTATCCAGATGGGTATGCACACACATAAGTACTTAAGTAGTTCATTGCATTAGAAAATCTTTGAAAATCTCAAAGATTTGATTTGATAAAAGTTCATAAATCATTCATAGAGAAAAGACTATATTTTCAAGTCTTACTTTGGTGCACTGTGTGCCACAGGATACAGGGTACAGTTATATCATGGTCACTTAATTAGACCCTGAAGCAACCGTTTAGCCTTGCCCTCATACAAAAGTGGCAGCTAGACAAAGTACAGTTGGTGAATGTAAAGAAAACACAAAAGAATAATGAATTTTCCCAGGACATCTGGCATAAAACTAGCACAGCATTTTATGAGAAGAACATCATACAAACAGTGAAACACAGCGGTGGTCATGTGATGGTCTGGGCCTGCTTTGTTGCATCAAGATCTGGACGACTTGTTGTAATTTATGGAACAATGAATTCTGCTCTCTACCAGAAAATCCTGAAGGAGAATGTCCAACCATCAATTTATGCCCTGAAGCTCAAGTATACTTGTGTTACACAGCAGGACAATGATCCAGAAAACATCAGCCAACCTGATGTCAACCTCTATATGGCTAAAAAATAAATCAAAATGAAGGTTTTAGAGCAGCGGTCTCCAACCTTTTTTGCGCCACAGACCGGTTTAGGCCCGAGAATATTTTCACAGACCGGCCTTTAAGGTGTCGCGGATAAATACAACAAAATAAAACTAGTACCGGTACCGAAAAAAGATTTATTCATAAGATACGTGAAAAGACCCAGGAAAACTGAGTTAACGATAAAAACAATAACAAAATAACGCTGAAAACTGATAAAAACCCTGAAAACCATACATTTCAGACCTGAGCCTCAACTCTCGCGGCCCGGTACCAAATGACTCACGAACCGGTACCGGTCCGAGGCTCAGGGGTTGGGGACCGCTGTTTTAGAGGTACCCAGTCAAAGTCTTAAATATGATTGAGATGCTTTGGCATCACCTTAAACAGGCTATTCATACTCAACAACCCTCCAATGTGGCTTAATTAAAACAATTGTGCAAGGAACAGTGGGCCAGAAAAATTCCTCCACAGTGATGTGAAAAAATCATTGCCAGTTATCACAAATGCTTGATTGCAGTTTTTGCTGCCAAGGGTGGCACAACCAGTTCAACCAATTTTTCCCATACTAAATGAAATCATCATTTAATAATTGCATTTTGGATTTACTCAGGTTATCTTTGTCTAACATTAAAACTTGTTTAATAATCTGAAACATGAAACAAAGTCAGCAAAAAATATCTCTCTCTATATATATTTATAATAAAACTAAATAATAAATAAAACTGTAGCTTTATTGGTCATTGGCTTGGTGACTATTATAAGGTAGATGATGAGTTATGTGTTAAGTCGCATTCATCTATTTTCTTCCAGCTATACAATTTAGGATTGCAGGAGAGCGACAGGCAGTCCACCCTGGACAATGCTAACAACCACCGCACTGAATACAGCCTAGGAATACAACCAGTAGTTCACAATATTTAACTAATGTCAAAATCATTGTGTGTCTGTGTGCTGGCCCGGTGAAACTGCATAAGAAATGTGTGAAATTACAGAAAAGGTTCTGATAGTTGTTAATTCACAGAAAATAAATCATCATATTTCCTAAAGTCTTTGCTGGCCTATTCTTCGACACCCCTGGTCTAACACACATATTTACACTGCAGAGTCACATGCATAGTAAATATATTAATAATTTGTTTCCTGTCATGCTAATCATTTGTTTATCTAAGGACCAGGGACTTTTAAATCTGAGTTTATGTAAGTGCAGGCCATTATAAGAGCTCTCCACATGCACCTTAGCGTGTGGAGAGCTAAAATCTGCCCATTATGAAGCTGTTGCTTTCTGTAACGCACTTTGTAGTGGATTTTAAAAATGCTCTGCAGAGAATCATTTTTAGCCATATTGAAATGATCAAAGAAAAGTTAATGTTGTAGTGTGGCACTTTGCCTTTGCAGTATTTCCAGCCTATAGGATCACTGGTAATTAATTTGACTTCAGTCACAGGTGATGAAATCCAATAAACGCAAGAGTTAGACAGGATCATCTCACCAGTGGTAAGAGAAAATATGAACAGACACGATCGCAGTGTGATAACTACTTCCTTTCGGTTGTTACCGATTTTCTTTATTTAAAACTCCAACTTTGGTATTAAACACATTTTTTTAAAAGATTCATGTAGCCTACATGAAACAACACAGTAATAATAATAAAGGTTTTGGTGTCTCGGATGTGCCTTTTTTTAGTCAGTATTTCAGGACTTTGTAGTTTCAACACTGCAGACCCAATATCAACAACACCCACTGTCACATTGTTAAGGAGGCTACTGTAACTGCACTCGGATTCTCGGAGCACCTATGAATTCTCCTTCCTTCGACCTCGTGAAATTTTCCATCTAGATCAAGACATGGTGATCAGAAAAAAGAGGCCCTTTCTCCCAAAATTTTTTCCAGCTATTCAGCCTCAGCGCTGTACCAAACCATGCCCTGAAATTGTATTTATCTTAAATGAATTGTAGCTCATTTCTGTTTACCCTTTGTGTGTAATTTTGCTCTGCTAAACCCCTATATGCCTAATATGCCCCCTTTATTAGCCTACTTATTAAATTTTTGGTTTCTTTTGGGGGTTTTTTTTGGGGGGGGGGGGGGGGGGGATTTGGGAGACCTTTTTGAGTTTGTAAGAAGCCCTTTTTTGACAATGACTGTTTTCTCATTTATCAGTCGTGAGCATTCAGGTTACTGGACACCTCTAAGTGGCAGCTAGCTTGCGTTACTGTCTGTCACTTATTGCTACAGATTTCAGCTGCCTCAATCATTAAACGCTAACAAAGAAAACAGAAAGATTCAAACGTTAGCTCTTTATTAAAAGTCATACTACTTCCAGACATCCATTTTGCTTGCTTTTGCCTGCACTTCTGAACTTTTTAACACCAACTCAACTATGTCAGAGTTTTCAGAAAATGACACATCCCCAGTCATAATTACAAGTAAGTGGGAAACTGGTAATTATGGCAATTCTGCTATGACACAAACAGTACACCAGGGCAGGACTGGTAATTGTACTCTCATTTTCAGCATTTACTATTTGCAAGAGTGGATTTTTAATCTTTTACTCAGCAAAACTAAAGGCAACAATTAGGCACAGTGGTGCTCTGTAAATGCAGTCCAAATACTTGGTGATTGTAAAGATAATTGCAGTCTAAATACAATTGTATGCATTTAGCAGGACTGTAGTCAGGGTGAATGTTGCCCCTCTGCCTTTGTGGGTTCTCTCTGGGTACTCCAACTTCCTCCCAGTTGGACATGCACATTAGGTTAATTGGGGATTCTGAACTGGCTGTAGGTATGAAAGTGTGAATGGTTGCATATGTGTTACCCCAGCAATAGACTGGCAACCTGTCCAGGGTGTACCCAGCCTCCCATTGGCAGATGGGATAGGCTACAGAGCTTGGAAATAACCATCTTCATAGAGGCTCGCAAGATTTTGAATATTTTAGGAGAGCTTTTGAAATACTGCCCACTGTGCACTGTTCATTAAAACCTTTCTGCATGATGTTAACAAATGTAATCAATTTCATGGTTTTGTTTAATACGTATTTGCTGTTGAAGATATGTGAATATGATTTCTAAGAAGAAAAGCAGGATCGAGGCACCAGCTTGCATGTTTCTACAATTTTCACATGGTTTTTAGACATCACATCAAATCTCCCAAACAATGCCCATGCAGATGTCATCTTAGGACTATAAATATGTAGTTACATCTGAGACTTGACAGACTGATTTAAAATAACAGATAAGTCACTACTATGTAAATAGGTCATTACAAAAGTAGCTTTAGCTGGGAAACACATTCAACAATCACTCTTAGACTAGTGTGCATACACTATCACCAACATGCAGAAGCTCAGCAATGTATGTTATCATTCTCTTCTTTTACATATACTGCATTTAGCATTTTATTTATTTAGAAAAGGATTCTGCTTGTTGTATGACATTTTTTCTTATTAACACAGAGCTTGGTAACTTGAGAATCTTTCAAATGATTCTTGGCATGTACAACTAATCTGGTTTCTTTCTGCATTGTACTTGACGCGCATGTGCCTCAAAGTGTAATTTGAGCAAAATCAGCATGGATATCATTGGTAAGGAAACAGCCTTGCTGAGAAACAGCTTTCACTGACACTGTCGGGACACTTGCCTTAGAGTACTCACAAAGCTAATCAATACACAATACAAAACACACATCAAACAGCTTCTTGTGGTTTTGTTCTGAGGTTAATATTTGCTGCCTGCAGATGCCTTTTGAAAATTTGCAACATCTGCCTGATGGTCGAAAATAGTCATCGACCAATGTGAAAAATGAAGACTAAAATATCTCAATATTGCTTTGAGGTCTAATTAGGTCCAATAATAGCTATAAATCTAAAATAATAATAATAATAGGAGTACTGTTACTATACCCAGGCTCTACTGATGCTCTGCTAATGTTGCTCTAGAGAGCCACTGAGACATTATACAGTTTGTACTTGTAATTACTCGTGATAATTTGACTTGAAATGCTTGCCCACATAATCTGATAGCATTAGATAGACAACAGATTGTTAATTCAATAATATAAATAGATGGACCATAATGAAGCTGTCCCCGTACTGGTTATTTTTACAGAGTCAATGTAAAAAATAAACTCACCAGCTCTGGCATTCTCACCACTCATGCATGTAGGGTGATGCTGAAATGAAATGTAAATCATACCCACACTGCGGTTCACGTAGCCGTCTTCCCTCATTAAATGGCCTTTCATATTGGCCCACACAGTTATTATTGTTTGTCACATGCATCTTTGCTAGAGCTGGAAGGTCAGTGTTTTCAATTACAGATTGTATTACTGATACCCGATATCAGATTCTTGACCAAGACATCAGTGGTGCTGGTGACCAGAGTTAACTCCTGCAGAAGGTAAAGGCTGAGAACTAAGCACTGTTCCTATTTTAATCGCCCACTTACTGTTGATACGGGAATAAGTGAGATGCAGAACAATTTGTTAAAAGCACATTTCCCTTTTTTCTATGTAGACATTTTTTTTTAACTTATTTATTATTGTGAGAAAATAAAATAAAGTATGACCCAGAGGGGAAAAAAAGTATGCTTTCTTTAAATTGAAAAATTTACATCAGGGCATCAAACAAATCACCTGGTCCTTGAGGACATCTTAAAATTAGGTAAATAACCTCAGATAAAGTACAAAACATGACATATTAAAAAAAATAATAAGAATAAAAAATATAGAGCGTGAGGAGTTAATCAAATGTACTTGATTAACTGATTATCAGGAAGTATGAGCACCTCTACTAGAGCTGTAGTTTTGCAGGTTTGCTGGTATGGACCATTCAGGTGTGTGTTAACACAATGGCAAGGAAGAACATCAGCAATGAGCTTTAGGAAGAAATTGTTGCTGCCCATCAGTCTGGGAAGGGTTATAAGGACATTTCCAAACAATTTTAAGTTTACTATGCAGTGAGCAAGATTATTCCTAAGTGGAAAACATTCAAGACAGCTGCCAGTCTGTCTTGAATGGATGTTGCAGCAACTTCACCCCAAGGTCAGACAGTGCAATGTTCTGAGAAAAATCTTAAGAACTACATTTCAGACTCTACAGGCCTTGCTTAGCATGTTAAAAATGTTAAAGTTCTTTAGTTACACTTTTTTTTAGAGACTGAATGTGTATGACTCGTTTGGAAGTCTTGCCAGGAAAAAACACTGTAGCATGGCTTATGTTTGCAATATTGTAAGAAACTTGTGGAGCATTGTCCTGTGGACAGATGGTACCAAAGTGGAAAGGTTTGGCCATAATGCACAGCAATCCTTTGGGTGAAACACAGCATATCAGCACAAACAATGGTTAAGCACAGTGGTGGAGCAGTGTTGATTTGGGCTTGTTTACAGGCATAGGACAAGGGCACCTAACAGCCACTGAGTACACCTTGAACTTTTTTTCACACACCTATTTTCACTCACTATGTGTTTATACCCTACGCTGCATTTAGTCATTGCTTGTTATTAATCTCTGGCGCTCTTCTGCAGTGTGATTTTTAAATTGTCTTCCTTCCCTCACCCCCAACCAGTCATGGCAGATGGCCGCCCCTCCCTAAGCCTGGTTCTGCCAGAGGTTTCTTCTTGTTAAAAGGGAGTTTTTCCTTCCCACTGTCACCAAGTGCTTGCTCATTTGATTGCTGTGGGTTTCTCTGTATTAATAGGGTCCTTATCTTACAATATAAAGCACATTGATGGTGACTACAGTTGTGATTTTATGCTATTATAAATAATTACATTGAATTGAACTGAAATTGAATTATAGTTTTTTGCTGATTTTGGTAGACTCCGGCAAATTTGTGGTTTATCTACAAGTTGCACGATCTTATTAGATTTTCACTTCCCAGTTATCGTGAACAAAATAATTCAAAGCTATGTTATTATTGTGGTATCAATGTAAAATACAAAATCAATAATAATAATAATAATGATATCAATTAATCATGTTTTTTACCTTTTCTCTTCTGTGTTTTGTGTATTTTATTGAAAATTAATTAAACTCAAGACAAAAGTGCAGGATGGGCAGAAGCTGAAACCATAACAGTATCTGTCGTAATTATGTATGTATCGATAATATGATGTCAATATTTTATTGTGAGCAGTTTCCATTGGTTTCAACCTGTTTTTCTTAAACATAAAGATATTTGCTGTTTATGTCTTCAGCCCTCTTTGTGCTCCCAGTTCACACTGAACAGCCTGTACTACAGTCTGCAAAGCTCTGCATGGGATCTGCATACAACCAGTGCACAACCATGTGGGTCCCTTAGAAATCTGCTCCTAATGACTCAGCTGTTTACTCAAAGGTTGCGATCTTGTGGCATGAACTGGTATTATCCCAAAGTACAGCCCAGTTCAGCTTCAGTTGGTATTTCTTGAACACAATACAGATGTGTTGGACATAAAGCCATAGCTACTGTACTGTTCTGTTGGAAGGTTTGAAACTGTATTTTATATAAACACAAATTCATATAAAATCAATACACAAGTTTTTCCCACATTTCCATTTTGTAATATTTGTAAATTGGTGAGCTCACAGGTACAAGAAGATAATGCAAACCTGTATTTCCTATTTAACTCGTAGGAAAGAAAGCACATAAGCAAATCTTCTAAGAAAAAAAAAGAGAAAAAAAGGGGACTATTAATGGAATCATGAAGGAAACCGTCCATTTTTTAAAATTTATTTCTTGCAGCAAACACATGGAAAACTCGTAAAGGAATTGTTTTGCCTATTTGTCATGCAGACTACACGCTGTGCAATCTAAGCTATACACAATGCAGTCACAACAGTACAAATGGCAGCATCATCGTACCGATCAAACGTTTGTTTGTGTCTCATCTACAGATTTTAAGAATGCAGTTAGAAACAACGCATTTACTGATTTGACGATTTCTGTATCATAAAGAGACGCTAACACACGCATGCCTGATTTCTGATGTAAACATGGCTTGCATTAACAGTGATTGTGATAACAGTGGTCTGACAGAAACACCGACTATGACTAATGCGAAGTAAGAGACAGCGAGGCCAGATTATAAATTCAATTTAAAAGGTTGAATCTTTTTTTATTCTCTGTTTCAAGTACTCAAAACATTTGTGAATGTTTCTGTCTGTTCTTTTGTTTTCTCTTATTATGATTGAGTAAAATGAAAAAAGGGGATTCAGACAATGTAATTTAGTGTGAATGTTAATTTAACGCAAATGAAAACAGCCCAGTCTTTAGCATTTGCACAATCTCTATTGTAATCATCAATTTTTCAAACCCATTTTGACCAATTCCAAATAGATCTTTTCCTTTCCAATATGCTGCTCCCCTCATCTTCTTCTTAGAATTTATTTCCACTGAAATGTTCCTGTCTTTCAGAGCTTTGTGTTTTTTTTCCCTTTTTTTTTTTTGCTATGCTTTTCTCTCCTTGCTTTATGCTCCTTTCGCTCTGTATCTTTTTCTGTCTCCCCTCCCTCTCCCTGTCCTTCTTCTTTCTCTCCTTCCTTTTTTCTTTGGCTGCTTTTCATTCTGTTTTCTTTCATTGTTTTTCTTTTCTTTCTCGCCTAGGGACCCCATTTTTTTTCTCTTCCTCTATTCAGGTTTTCTTTATTCTCTTTTCTGAATAGTTGTGGTACTTTAAGGGGAAGGGGAAGGCGAGGGAGAGGGGAGGGAGGTTAGTTTCAGTCAAAGCTGCAGAACAAAACTTCCTCCCACACCACATGCAGTGTCTCTTGGAATGAGTTTGTCACTGACTTGAAGACACACTCCCCCTCCTGTGTATACCACCATGTATGACAGCCTTACAGTGAATTGGTGTTAGGCCAGCAGACATAGCCATGTTCTATACTGACTATTGTCCTGTCTTAAATATCACTGGGGCATGTTGTCTCTGTTTGTGGTTAAGCAGTGCAGTATCACATGGTGACACATGATGTGGTGGTGGTGGTGGTGCGTTTAAACCAACCACAGCTGTGCGTGAATACGATTATCTCCCGACTGAGGTGCGTAGAGGGAGGCATTTGTGCTTCACAAGAACATCTTCATCACTGCAGAGAAATGACAGGCTACCTTACAGGAGGCAGCCCCATGTCGAGGAGCACTACCTCCTCAACGGCTTCGGTCTCAGTGGGACTCCACACATATAAGCACAGACGCAGTCCAGCAGTAAATAAAAGATGAGAAAATCACATGTGCTGGTTTGTAAATTTATTGACACACAAAGCCGTCGATATGAAAATTGGGAAAATAGCACTGGAGGGTGAAAAAAAATCTATTACTGCACACCTGAAAGACAAAACCACAGCAACCAGTCTATCTCGACATATCATGACAGGAATCATTCCTCTTTCTTTATGGCAGTAAAAGACTACAGCCTCCTGCACCTATGCTTTCAGTCTCACAGCCATACACACACTCACAGTCTGCCCAAGACAATTTAATGCATGACTCAATGGCATTGAAAGTGGGTTGGATAAATTGGAAATGATTAAAAATGCAGAATTGACAGGGAAACCGATAAAACTTTCTCTCTATAAGTAAGAACCAAAAACCAGCATGATGGAATGGCAGGCTTGAAGGGGAGAGAAAGGTGAAAGACAGATGAAAGTGAAGAGAGATAAAAGCCGGAGTGAGGAGGGTGTGGGATAAAGCAGGAGGAAGGGAGGCAGAGATGAAAGCAAAATGAGAAAGATAAGAACAGAGTGAGAGAGACAGAGAGGGAAACGGAGGAAGAGATAGATAGTGTACAGAGCAGAGAGAGAGGTAACCATGGAAACAGGAGGAAGGTACAAAAGAAGAGATAGACAAAGGGTTTGATTTAAAAGAATGAAACTTGGACGAAAGAAAAGTAATTCCGACTGAAATTTGTTACCGGGAGCTGGAAGAATAATACAAAGAAAGTGACGGCCACAGAGGGACAGTGGCTGTGTCCCCACTGCCTGCTATAGCCAGTTTGAATGTGGTCGCCTCTAACCAGCACATAAGGCACTCCAGAGACCTCTAGTGTTAATAGGCTTCTGTGGTTCATTGTGGGCCTCACCTTGAGTAAATCTGGGGCCATTTCACTATGTAGGACACTTGCAAGATGCCCAAACCCCCCTCAACACACACATACACAAAAACACACACACACACGTTTCCTTTTCTATACATGGAATAAGTAGCACGGTATGTTTTATAGGCATACTTTTCCGTGAATCATATAGGAGAAAGAGACTTCACAGCGACTAAAATAAGATAAAATACCTTGGTAAGATTCCTCTCCCACCTCACTACAATGAAAAACTGCATTCCTGATAAGAAGATATGAGTTCTCCATGGTCCTACATTTTGTTTGCTGACTTATTGAATGAACTTGAGGTGCATGTTGAATTCTGTACTGTTGCCCATCCACTCCCATTGAATAAATGCAATGCGCCCATATATTAGGATTCATATTTGTATATCTATATAGAGTTACAGACAGACAGAGGGTTTTTATTCTGTGGTTTTTGAGTCTCTTGTGGCTATCCCTCCTTTTCCCTTCCCCCTCTCTGTTTTTCTCTCCTCTCTGTCTTTCTCTTTCGTCCTCTGTCTCTGTTTCTCTCACTCGCTCCCCCTCCCTCCCTCCCTCTTTCTCTTGATCTCTCTCTCCTCCTCTCTCTCCTGCTCTCTCATGCCCCCCTCTTTTTCTCGCTCTCTTATGCTCTCTCTCCCTGCCTTCTCTTTCTCTCTTTCCTTCCATAGCTCTCTGTCTCACTCCCTCGCCCCCCTCTCTGTTCCTTTTATATCCTCCTTGCTGAATGCTCTTCTCCTCTCCTCCCTCAACTCTGTCTTTTCTCCTTTATATTCAGCCTTTTTTTTTTCAAGCTCTCCCCACACTCCTTTCTCCAATGTTGTCTCCAAGCAGAGCTATTTCATTGCTAATATTCTGTCTTTCCATTTAGTACCCCTGCTACAAAATGGGGAGAGTAATCTTTTATTTAGGTTCTTCTTTCTTTTTCTTTTTCTCTTTCTTTTTTTTTTTTTTTTTTGCTCTGGCCATCTCTGCATCCTGTCTTGCAGTTTGCATAAGAACATTTTTTTTTTTTTGGGGGGGGGGGGGGGGGGTATTCTCGATTTGTTTAAAAGAAACGAGCCAAAGTGAGAAATAGATCATAAATGCAGAATATCTTGCAGATATCTTGTTTATTTGCGGTAAGATGCATTCCCCTATACTCTGCCTTGTCTGATCACATATACCACATTTAAAGTTGCTCTCCTTTGCGGCAGTGAGGGAGGCAATACTGATAAAGACTCCTTTTTTTCCCCTCCTTTTTTTCAGTTTTTCCTCTCCTGTCTGCGTGTCCACTCCATTCTTACTAACCTTAATGGAAGAAGCTGGAGGCGTGCAACTAGGGTGTGGCTGCTTTTATACACTTTTGATATAGGTCTTCTCCATCTGCATTGCTTAGATTCAAGCTGTGTGATAGTCAGCTCTCTGCTCTTTCTTGTTCTCCTTTTTTTTTTTTTGTGAAAGCTTAATTACAGCAGCTAATCATGCTTGAGACTTACTATTATATCAGCATGCCGTACAGAGGTGAGACTGATCCAGCGCTGGAAATAACAGAAGGTGTGTGGGCTTGCTGCCTTACACACGGGGGTCTGAGAGGAATGGCCAGCTAAAAAACAGCAGTCCAATAACTCAAAGTTCAAAACACAGAGCAAACTGATTTCTCTTCTATCTTTCTCCTGCTTTCTGATCATAAGAAAATCCTCACCTGAACACTGGAGCTGTAACATCCCTACACACAAACCTACACAGCTCCCCGTTTGCCTGACAGTGAGAGGATGTTGAATTATAGCCATCACCCAGCACAGCGTCTCTCCCTCACACACACACACACAGTCAGAGCAAACTCTGGCTGTATGCAGCCTGTCACTGGGCTGGATGAAGAAACAACACTGACAATGTAAGGAGTGGGATATGCTTATATAGAGAGACTCACCTATGGCTGATACACAAATGCCTTCAGTATGCTGCCATTTGGATTCGCCAGACTCTGTTCTCATATTTGTTTTAACCCCACCACCCCCTCACAAAAAAAAAAAAAAAAAAAAAAAGAAAGAAGGAAAACAGGGAGTTGTCATCAATGAGTCCTCTGCAGTTGTATGATTCATTGAGATTTTCTCAGGGGTAAAACAGACAGCTGATATCTGAATCTGTTGCTCCCCACCACCAACACCAACACGTCTTCCTCCTTTCCTCCAGTACAGAGCTTTCTGTCGCTCTGACTTGTTCTCTTTCTCTTGTTGGGAAAGAAAAAAAAAAGTTCTAACTTTGACCCATATCACAGAGGATGTGACACTGCGCCGCATGCTCGTCATCCTATAGATAAACAGCGCCGAGCCAGGCCAGGTCTGGAAATGGACTAGCAGCTGCTGGTAGAAATACAGTAATCATACAGACACCCGTGTCAGAAGTGTGTTGTTTTAGGGCTGTGGAGGACTGTAAGCACGCTGGTGTCAGTGGTGTGTGTTTCTGTGTGTGTCGGTGTGTGCGCGTTTGTCCCTGATCTCAGACATCAGACAAATGCGCGCATGCAACCACGCACAAACACACATTTGAAATCCCAGTTGAGGGTTAGTACACTTGAGAGCAGGGCAATGGCTTACTTCCCTTCCTCTCTCCCTCTCTTTCTTTCTCTCTGCCTCGCAAACCTGTAGAAATCTAAGAAGTGAATGAAATTTTATGCTTATTATCACCACAGCCTTTTCCACTATTAGTTTTCCATGGACATACGCATGCAATTTAACCCTAAGTAAATGGACAAGCGAGCGAGGTTTTATTTATTTATTTGCTGTTATGAAGATTTGGGCCTGGAAAGGAGCCAGTGTGTGTCTTCCACAAACTTTTGTTGTCTGTGTCTTTTTCATTTTCCCCATAGGCTAGTTCTGTGTTGTTTTATGTACGTGTCCCTTGTTGTTTCTTCCATGTGGTTTCTTTGTCTTTCAGCCTCTTATCTCTTTGTTTCTTCCCTTGCTCTCCTTCTATTTTCTCTCCCATTCTCTCCCTCGACTTCCTGCTATCTCTCCCCCCCTCACTCACACCCTCACTCAATCTCTTTCTCTCTCTCTTCCCCCCCCCTTCCCCTCGCACTCACTCTCATTCCCTATCTTCCCCCCCACACCCACACCCCCACCCCACACCTCCTCCACTCCCCTTTCTCTCTATCTTTCTCATTCTCGCAGCACTCCCAGCTGCTGATGATTGATCAAGGTTTTCAAGGTTTGCCCTTTCCTGTTATTTAGTAGGAAATGTTTATGCACGGTCCTCAGTCTTACAGTCACAACTGGCATGTGTCCACGCAGTGTTTGTCGCACTCGCCCTCACCTACACACACGCACGCACATCTCAGATGCACTTTTTA
The DNA here is from genome assembly GCF_056152115.1 of Neolamprologus brichardi. Classification (NCBI taxonomy): domain Eukaryota; kingdom Metazoa; phylum Chordata; class Actinopteri; order Cichliformes; family Cichlidae; genus Neolamprologus; species Neolamprologus brichardi. The sequence continues at coordinate 12,596,677 of NC_142110.1, forward strand.
TTTATTTATTTTTTACTTGTCACACACATATGAACACACACACACGCACTGACACACACGTGTTTACTAGAAGAAAAAAAAAAAAGGTAAGCACCGGAATAAAAGAATGCCTGTCTAATTATCAGGATCATCTTTAGTGAAGACTACTTAAGCACACAACCTGTACTCAGCCCGCAGGTACTCTGCCGCACTGTTTCTCAACACAGCCTGAAAGAAATCTGGAAGTTCAATAGTTAATGTCTTCCCTTGCTGTTTTTCCTTTTCCTCACTCTCTCCGTCTCTCTATCTCCTTTCCTCTCTCCATTCCCTTTGCTCTCACCCTCCCCTCCCCACCCCACCACCCACACCCTCCTCCACCTCCTCCTCTCCTCCTTCATTCTGTTCTGCACCCCCCCCCCTCCCCAACACCCCCACCCACCCCTTCTCTTTTCTCTTGCTGATGGACTCTTCTTTTTTATTTTCACACTCCACCATCCCCCCTTTTTTTTCTTCTCTCTTTTTCTCTCTCCTTTCCTCCAGCACACCACCACCCCCCCCCCCGCACTCTTTTCTTTCACTGCGTTTTCTTTCAACCCTCCCTCTATCTCTCTTCCCATCCCCACCCCCTCTCCACCACTCCCCCTCCCCTCTTTCTTTTTCTCTCTTTTATTCTTTCTTTTTCTTTTGCCACATCCTTTCTTATGCCCCTGCCTCCAACCCCCCACCACCCCCAGTTCTCCTTTCCCTTCTTCCTCCTTTTTTTTTGCTGCATTCTCTCCTTCCCTCCCCCACCCCAGCTCTCTTTCTTCTCTCCCTTTTTCTTTCTGTCTCTTTCACCCCCCCCCCCCAACACCAACACCACCACCACCACTCCCTCCCTGTTCTTCCTCTCCCAGCTTCACTCCCCCTCCCTCTGCTTCTTTCTTCCTTATTCTTTCTCCCCCACGTCTGTCTCCCTCCCTCCCTCTCTCCTTAATGTTTTTTCTCTCCTTTTCTTTCTCCTTCTCTTTTCTTTTGTCACTCTTTTTTTTTGTTTCTGAATTTCTCAGACAGTATACTTCAGGCTGTCTCAATAGTTAATTAGTTTGAATCTAGAAACAACGGCAGCAAACTACACATTCTCTGGAAAGTTACAAATTTGAACATTTCTCAGACATTATCTGTCTGACTGTTTTGCCACTGACAGACACACCTCCACCCATAGTGTCTCTGAGTGGTTTGTGTGTTGCTGTGGAAGTGTGCACATGCCTCTATCTGTGCACTCTTACACACGCGCGCATCTATAAACATGTCTCTGTGTGTGTTTTTCCACGTATATCTGTGTGCATGCACAGAGAGGAACTGCTGATTAGATTTTATAATTGTTTGTGCGCTTGAGCACATACTCATAAAAAAAAAAAAGAAAGAAGGAAATGCAAAGTATGAAGTGTGATCAAGAAACGATAGAGCCCGTGTCTCTGGGTGCCTTAAACAGAAATGTGTGTTGAAGGGTCATGCTGAATTGTACGTAGTGAGAAAGGGAGATAAGATGTGTGTGTGTGTGTTTGTAAGAGAAAAGAGGAGAGAAAGAGAAGTGAGATGGGAAGGAGAGGGTGGGAGGAAGAGAAAGAAATGGGGTGATGCTGTGTGTGTGTTGTGTGCATGTGTGTGTGTGTGTGGGGGGGGGGGTGGAGGGCTGTTGGAAGTGAGGGGGGGGCAGGCACAGTCAGTTCTGATAACAGCAACAGTAGGAGGAGGATGAGCCGTGGGACCGCCCCACTCTCCCACAGATATAAATAGGAGGTGGATTTTTTTACTCCACTCATTTCTCCTGAAGGATGAGATCCCTGAAACACCTTAAACATCACTCAAGGAACAATGTGGTGAGTTTGTAACCGAAAGATAGGGGAAGATTTTAGAGGGGAGAGGGGTGGCGGGGGGGGAGGAGGAGGTGGCGATTACTTGTTTTGCAGTTTGTTAGTGAGCTGTTTGCACTCTTGTCCGTCTTTGTGTGTTTTGAGGGGAAGCAAGATTACTTTTCCCCCCTCCACATTCACATGAGTGCTGCAGTAGGAACATCCTTCTTTTTTAAAAAAAAAAAAAAAAAAAATCATAATAATAGTTGTGTTTCTATCTCTGTGCTGCATGCTTCTGCTTCTGCTCTGACTGTTTGTCCTTAGGTGTCTTTCACTTGCAACTTTAAATGTGAAAGTACGGACTCTTGCAATTATTACCCTACCTTCTCTGTCTACTTGTCATTTGTCTTTTTCTCTTTCATTTTGTCAGCCTTTCATTTTGCTGTGCTTTTTCTTCTCTCTACAGCTCCCCCCCCCCCCCCCCGCTCCTCCTCCTCCTCCTTCCCCTCTTTCTCTCTCACTCACTCACTCTGTCTTTCTGTCTTTCTCCAGCTCCCCCCTCGCACACACCCCCTCCCTATCCTTTTCCTTTCTCTCTTCCCTCCTCTCACATGCTCACTCAATCTCTCGTTACCCTTCCCTCCCCTCCCTCCCCTCCCTCTTTCTTTATCTTTCAGCCCCTCCATCTCATTTCTCTCTCTGTCTCCCTCCCTCCACTCCTCCCCCGCCCACAGCTCTTTCTCCTTCTCTTCAAACCTCCCTCCCTCTTTTCTCTCTCTCTTTCTCACACACACACACACACGCGCGCGCTTTCAAATACACACCCAGTCTCTTTCCTTTTCTTTCTCACAAACACACAGTCTGTCTCTGTCTGACTACTTTAAAAGCAGTAATTATAAATGACGTGGTTATCAGGGCATCCAGGTCTACTCCCCTCTCCCAACACACACTCACTCACACATACACCTTTATTCCTGCTCTCTATCTCCTCTTCCTTTCTCCATCCACTCTTTTCTTTTCTCTCAGTATTGTGTCAGGAAAGGAAGCAGCTCTTATTTATATGGCAGTGTGAAGGCTAGAGTGCTGTCTGCAAAGAAACCAGGGGTCAGCTTCTCACTATACATTTTCCTACTCGTCGGAGCCATGCTGAGAAATAACCTGAAACTAGTGGCATGCAATACCCGCTTCTCTTTTACCACAGAGGGCCAATTCTGGTCATACCACAATTTCTTCCCCATAGTTTCACTGTTCTGCTTTTACAGGCGGCAGGATAAACATGCGCGTGTGGGTCTGAAACACATCCGAACCATACAATTAAGTTAGCGAGTCTTATGCATTGGTCTGGAATACAGAATGAGCTCTAAGCTCAATCGAATGTCTGTTATGGATATGAGACTGCCTGCCGGCATATATCATCTTGTTAAAGGAGCCCAGTGTGGCAGGCATTATAAAGTTGGCTACGGCGGGATCTCTTAGTATAGAGTTGAGATACTTTTCACCTTTATGAATGGCAGAGATAGCTCAAGTGATGAGCTAACTTTGGTCAGCAAGGCTGTCCCAGGACCCCACAGGAAGTGCTGAGGACAGTCCACGGAAGTCAACATCCTGGCTGGACCTGCATCCCTTGTTGTGTTCTTTGTTATTCTAAAGCCTGTCAAGGAAGGAAGCCGGGTGCTAACACAGATCTGTCTTATCTCCTCAATCTAATGTTCTCTGGATTCAGAGCAAAGACACAAGGCGTAGTCCGAACGCAGCTTTCACGGAGTAGCGCTGAATCCTTCTCTTAATACTCTCCCCTAATTCCCAGCTAAGGAAGACTCTGTAGCTGCTGGGGTCAGTCTGACATGCTGAACCTTAAAGGCGAAATTGTATGGTTGCGTTGCCTTTGACCTGATTGATTGCAAATGAGGAAGCGAGAATATGCGAGGAGAAATTGTGCAACAGGTTTTGTAACAACGGAATAATAAAAAGCACACAGAGACACAGATGCAGTTTTGCCTCTAGTTCGTTTTGACTTATGGTGTATGTCTGTGTGTGTGTGTGTGTTTTCTTCCAGGAGGAGGAGAGTGGCCGCTTGGTGCGGACATACCCAAAGATGACTGAGGGCCAAGTGGATGTGGGCACACAGACGGAGCCTGTGGTCGTGCTATCTCTGGCTCAGGCTGCCGTTCTTGGCCTCATCTCCCAGAATGAAATATTTGGGGCGACTATTGCTCCTAATGGCTTTTACACAGGGGAGCCCAGAGAATGCCCCCCTCCACCACCAGAGTCAGTGGAGTATGAGTATGCTGACCAGCTGATAGGGGCCAATGGGGACTACCTGCCTGAGCCTGCTGGGGAGCTAGAGCCGCAACCCCACTGCAGTGAGAGAAGACGGCCCGGGCCCCGTGGGAGAACCAAAAGGCCCAGGATTGATGGGGAATTAGAGGGTCATCCGCACAATGTACCCAGTCCACAGCCTCAGGTTAAAGGTGAAAGACTTGACTCTGATACCCCTCCTTCGTGTATTCACATGAACAGCAGGGGTAGTCCCGGCAAGTCAGATGATCCAGTCATCCAGCAAGGTACTCTGAAAGAGGAGCAAGCCTGTGGAAACTGTCCTTCATGTGTGAGAGACACATCCAGGCCACAAACAGATGGACAGCCAGAGGCTGAACAAGATGAAAGCTCTGGTAGGGAAAGAGTGAGGAAAGAAGAAGAGTTAGTAGTAGAGGAAGAAGAAGAGGAGGAGGAGGCACTGAACCTTAAGACCACCGGAGAAACAAGCAGTCCTGTGGAGAATCGTTATTATGATTCTAGTGAGGTGGCCTATGAGTCTGCAGATATGGCAATGCCAACAGAGTATGAGGAGAACAACCAAGCCATGCTGTGGTCAGACCCAGAGGGTCTCGCAAGACGAATGCAGATTGACCGACTGGACATCAACGTGCAGATCGATGAGTCTTACTGCGTAGACGTAGGCGAGGGCTTGAAGCGCTGGAAGTGCCGCATGTGCGAGAAGTCATACACATCCAAATACAACCTAGTAACACATATCTTGGGCCACAATGGAATTAAGCCTCATGAATGTATACACTGCGGAAAGCTTTTCAAGCAGCCAAGTCACCTCCAGACTCACCTGCTCACGCACCAGGGAACTCGACCGCACAAGTGTACCGTCTGTGAGAAGGCCTTCACGCAGACGAGCCACCTGAAGAGGCACATGCTGCAACATTCAGACGTGAAACCCTACAGCTGTCGTTTCTGCGGCCGTGGCTTTGCCTACCCCAGTGAACTGAGGACCCACGAGAACAAACACGAGAACGGCCAGTGCCATGTCTGCACTCAGTGCGGCCTCGAGTTTCCAACCTATGCGCACCTGAAGCGTCACCTGACCAGCCATCAGGGACCCACGACGTACCAGTGCACAGAGTGCAACAAGTCCTTCGCCTACCGCAGCCAGCTGCAGAACCACTTGATGAAGCACCAGAACGTGCGGCCTTACGTTTGCCCCGAGTGCGGCATGGAGTTCGTCCAGATCCACCACCTCCGACAGCACGCTCTCACTCACAAGGTACTGGCAGCGCACGCCCTCCCACTGAAGGTACTGAAACCCAATGATGTGCCTTCGTCTACCAGTTGATGTGTTCAAAATACACTCAGGAGTATGCTAGCTTCATGCAGCAACACATCACTATTTAAAAGCAGCAAAATGTGATTATCAACATGAGCACAAAAGAGATTTATGGGTTAAAAGGGAAGTATTTTGGACTCTTTCAATAAGAGTCTGCAGTATGAATTCTCATGGAAAAAAAACGGGGTATATGGCATCACATCCTTTTCTCCAAAACCAGTTGCTTTGTAAACATAGTCTTCAAAGACCTTGAGTTTTTGTATGCGTCTCAACCCCCCACTAGCATGTGTTTTGTGTCGTGTGTCATTCGCAAAGCTACTTCCCTTTGTGTCAGATGAATCACTCTAGTCTTTCTCTCCATTTCATTGTATAGTCTACTTTAGACTAAATTTTAAAAAAAAGCCCTTCTATTCATAAAACACGCTTTGTTGAACATTAAAATAAAAGTCAAAAACATGGTAAAAAAGTTTTAGTTTATTCTTCCCATTGCCAGGGTTTTTCATCTTTGTCACTCAACAAGTGGGGGTGGGGAGAAATATAATCTACACGAGTAGGATCAAAAAGCCAGAATACAAATGCTCAATTGCAGCAAACAGGCACACATGTGAGCGCCTTGTGATTTTTTTTTTTTCTCTCTCTGTGACTCATTATTTATTTTCCACCCGACCATATATTTAAGCCAAATTAATTAAAAGGACGCAAACACTTTTTTGTGTCCCCAGGGCATGAAAGAATTCAAGTGTGATGTCTGTGCCAGAGAATTCACCCTGTCTGCCAACCTGAAGAGACACATGTTGATCCACGCCAGCGTGAGGCCCTTCCAGTGCCATGTCTGCTTCAAGACCTTTGTCCAGAAGCAGACCCTGAAAACGCATATGATTGTCCACCTGCCGGTGAAGCCTTTCAAATGCAAGGTGGGGGAAGCAAGTGGCACCTTTCGCAAAATCACCTTGATCTTGCTGGGATGAAGCACGGAGCGATACTCACTGTTGTACTCGTGTCTTTCAGGTATGCGGGAAGTCATTTAACAGAATGTACAACCTCCTCGGCCACATGCATCTCCACGCTGGCAGCAAGCCCTTCAAGTGCCCTTACTGCACCAGCAAGTTCAACCTGAAGGGCAACCTGAGTCGACACATGAAAGTCAAACACGGCATCATGGACGCCACGATAGATGGACACGGTGAGCGGCTTGGTGACTTTAATTAAACTCTGAATTAAAACAGATGCTATTTGAATTTGTTGATGGGTGATGTGTGGCAAATTTCCCAGTGGGACTGTTTGGGGTGAGCTTCATGTCGCATTATTGTCACTCAGTCTGTCCCTAATGCACTTTGACTCAGTATGTACTATAATCTAGTATTCGAGCATTTTGATGTTTCTGTCACTCTCTCCTCGTGTGCTCAGTAAATATAGCAGTGCCTGGATTAGACATGCCTGTCTCTATCAGTAGAGACTGATACCGAGGAGGGGCAATCTACAGGCTGTCCTAAATGTGGCCATATGTCTTTAGGAAGAGCTCTGCATGTGTGTGTATGTGGTGAAACTAGAATTATATTTGTATCCTCTTTTGTCCCTTCTTCAGAGCCCCCCCAAGAGACAGAAGGCCAGGAGGACTACGAAGAGGAGAGCTTTGAATTCAGTGAGCGAGAAAACCGGGCCAACAACACCAACACACCTGACATCTCTAAACTCTCTCAAATGGAGTATTACAGCACCTTCGGAAAGGGCGCCGGACGCTTCAACACTGCGTGAATTATTAAAAATGACCCAAAATTGAATATAGTTGTGACCTAATGAAAATAGGATTCCTTTTTGTTTTGTTTTATTTTGTTTTTTTGCTGTTAAAGGCAAAGTGCTTGGGCTCCTCTTCAAGGACGTGAAGAAGCCTAGCAAAACTGCACATCAGTATGCACTGGAATCTAAAAAAAATATATACTTTTTTAATCTAATTACATATTTTTCATCTCTAAAACGTTTAAAAATAATTACAGATAAATATATTTGAAGGAAATGGACAGCCTAAAATAGGAGCAAAGGATTTAAAAAAAAATATATATATATCTACACACATTTGTATATGTTGTGAGTTGTTTAACAACAGTTAAACATCATCTGAACCCAATTTGAAAAGCACAAGCTTAGCTACAGGTATAGGTGCATATGTTGATGTCTCACTGCACGTCCTCATTCAGACAATCCCGGTCCCCCTCTCTGTGGTCAGCTCATGGGTTAAAGAAGGAAACAGGTGTTGCTGTTCATTTCACTTGCCAAAGCTAATAAAGTTGCAGAACTTAATGATTCACTTTGATTTAAACTGTGACAAACTGCAAAACGACTGAAAATGCCACTGGATTTGCAATCTGTGTTTTATTGTATATTATTGTACAGAATGTATCAGCCCTCTAGTACGCTGGCTGGTACTGCAATCAGTGCGTTGCACTGAGGACCACTGTGTCTACTTTTTACATTACTGCATTAACAAGCGTCACCCTGTATTGATCTCTAGTCTATGAATGTAACTGTTTATGTGGAATGTTTTAAGATGCTAATAAAAACGTGAAGAAAAACACTTTTTAAAAAAAATGGTTGGATCCCTTTTACCAAAGAATTAGATCAAAATCTCAGAGCTACTGGCGCCATTGGATTCCTTTCCTTGCTGCTGTGTTGAGCTGGGACATTGAATTTCTAGGGGTCCAATCACAGACCTCCAGAAATTACATTCAGGTTTCCCTCCCACCCATCTGTAGATCTTTTCAAAAGATTACCACAGAAAACAGACTGTGGTGCAGCATCTCTTTCAGCAAAACCTCACCGTTTTCCCTGATCCAAGCCTTCACAGGACTGCAGCATTTTTCAAAAGCAAGCCCCGCATTTGTATTGCAGTTGTGTGTTTTTTTTGTTTTTTTAAATGGATGAATCTCAACAAGAATTGTCCTCTCAAAAAACTCGGACAGAAATATTAAGTGCCCTAGTGTGTCTACACGAGCATGCCATCCATCATGCTGTACACTGGTCTCGAGTGATGAACGACAACCTCCCAACATGTGACAGGGCCACGGACCTTGTGCAAAATGATTTGGAAATGCTCAATATATTCAGTTTCTCCAGTGTTTAGCTTTTCAAACTTGTAACCTGCGAATAAGGTATCCATTTGCAATGTTGATATAGTGCATTTAAAAGAAAAAGAAGAAGAAAGCTCATTTTTGAGTTTTTCAGCTGCTGTGTTCACTCCATCACTTTTTTGTGATGACACAAGAAAGACGCTCATCTTAAATGGCTTTCTGTATTAGACATTAGTGTGGAGATAATGTTGATAGAGTTGTATGTACAATGTTGTGTACCAGGCAATACTGTAAGATAATAAATTTATTTACCTTTAAAGTGGCAGAGCTCTCGTTTGTACAGACGCAAAACACAAACAGTGGTTTAAAAGATTTATTGGCAAATGTGTGAGACACAGGCTTCAGTCTTGCCCAAGGCATTACATAGTACTGAATACTTCACATTACAAAAATAAAACCCTGCAAGTAATGGGACAGACAGTAAGGGAGGCATGAGGTTCAAAGGACAATTCTCAACGATTTAAAAACCTAAGAGAACTATGTAATCCTATAGACAGTACTTTTTTCTCCTTCTGATTAAATTGCGAGTGGATTTATTGACCTTTAAGTTAAAAATGAGGTACAAAAGAAGAGTGACATTGCCATCTTCGTGCTTATCATATTCTTTCAAGTCCTTCACTTTCCGAGGGCCTTATCCAGATTTGTCTTGATGGCGTCGAGGAAGTCTGTAGTATTGACGTAATGCTCGTTCAGCTTGACGCTAAAAAGACAGGACGCGGCACATCAGAAAAGTCAACAGAAAAACAAAAGCGTAAAAACATGCAAGCAACACAAACAAGATAATGCTGTTGGTTAGTTACACAGGGATTATTAAAATAATACATTTTACATATCATGATTAAACAGACTACAACTGAGTACTACAAGGTTGTCCCCATTTCATTTTGCATGTAGCTTTTAGACAACAGTGTATTATATGAAGCATTCATTCAGCGGCAGATGAGAAAACCGCAATGCCTTCAAGCAAACAAATGAGTCAATGCAACAAACAGATAAGTATATACACTAAATGTGCACGAAAGCGTGGAGGAACTAGATGGCAAGGCTACAGAATTCTTGAGTAAACATTTTACAAGCTCGACATCAATCATTCTTAAGCAGATGCACTTGGAAAATCCTGCGTTACATGTGCAGTTTATTTTGTTCATTACAAATCAGAAACGTTCACTCAATTAAAACACACTAAATATTTCCTTGATTGACTTTAAAAGCCATCCTAGAAAAAATAAATAAATCTTGCTTTTTGTCAACCTTGAAAGTGAAATTTAAATTGTGTTTTTCTTTTTAAATAAGTTGCTGAAAAATATATAGTAATGAAAACTGGCAGAGGCCTAAAACCTCGCAAATATTCCGGAAGATGAGGACAAGTTTACATAAAGTGCAGGTCAGAATCAGGGCAAAGATTAAATGCTGTCTTGGGTTTAACTTGAGGTTAAATCCACACGATTATCAATAATTAAAGATTAACGCCGTAGCGTCAAACCTTATTCATTTTCTGGCTGCCATCATAGGCTTAATGTCCCAAAACATAAAGATGCACCAAGGCCTGAATGGCAGCATCCTTCAAAATCAATGCAGCAACTGATGACTTTTTGTATGACTGATGAATCTGCAAATTCTCCTGTGAAAATTTGTGTGTTTTATAAAAATGTCATCCAGCAGTGAAAAATGGATGCCACTAGTTCTCAAAGCTCAAGATGATATCTTCAAATTATTTGATGCAATAATAAAAATAACAAGCAGCAAGTCCTTAGATGCTGAAGATGACACACGTTTGGCATTTTTGATTTAACAAAATAAAAAATGGCTACAGATTACTTTTGTTGATAAACTATTTGTTAGGGTAATCAAGACTTCCTTCAATCCTATTCCCTTGTTACATAATAAATGTAAAGGTTAAGCAGTAAACCCTTAATGTCACAAGGTTAAAGTAAAACTAGTTGATTAGATTGGTTGAGTTTAAAATGATTTATCAATTAAATGTGTTCTGCAGTGAACGTGGTAATGTTCAAATATATTACTTAATACTTCCAGTGTTCTGAAGCAAAGCAGAACTCTAGCAGCAAAAACTATCGAACAAAATGATTATTGAGTATATATACACTGTGATTTCAGTAAGTCTGCAACTACACTGCAAACTAAGGTGTCAGCAGGGAAATAAACTTACTTGGACAGGCCGTGGATGCAACCTGCCAGGTCCTTGGTCATAGTACCACTCTCTACAGTCGCAACACACACCTGCTCCAGTGTTTGGGCGAATCTGCAGAAAAATGCAGACATTTATTAAAAAAGGCCACATTTCACATTAGCATGAGTAAGTTTCCTGAAATATTAAACCTCTCTTACTTTATGAGGTCAGGGTTGCCGTCAAGTTTCCCTCTGTGCTCCAGGCCCCGGGTCCAGGCAAAGATGCTGGCAATGGGGTTAGTGCTGGTTGGCCTACCCTGAAAGCAGAGATAGAGACACCGTGTGCATTAAAAACTACTAAACATATCATCTGCAGCATCAAATATTTAATAGATCTGAGCATCTGCAGACACTTGTCATTACATTCTTCACCACAAGATGGCAATATAGCTCTACAGATGACACTGCGTATGCAAGCAGAAACTTGAGATTTACTAACACAGACCCCACAGGGTTGGTGGTTACTAACCTTTTGGTGCTCACGATAGTGCCTGGTCACGGTGCCGTGGGCTGCCTCAGCCTCAATAGTCTTGCCATCAGGACAGATAAGAACTGATGTCATGAGTCCCAGAGAGCCAAAGCCTAAAACAGGAAACACACCATCTTCTTTTAGTGCAACTACCCAAAAATTGGCACGCACCTCATATGCTTGCAGGTTTCAGTGTTTTATAACAGTGATGTTTTCCGAATATCTCACCCTGTGCAAGGATGTCGGACTGAACGTCTCCGTCATAGTTCTTGCAAGCCCATACAAAGGCTCCGGAAGACTTCAGCACTTGGGCGACCATATCGTCGATAAGCCTGTGCTCATACCAGATCTTCAGTTTGTCAAACTCTGGCTTGTAATTCCTGCAGAGGACACAACACAATAAGATTGTTTTTTTTTCTTTTTCTTAAAAAGAACATTAAAGTGATAAAATGGTTATAAATGTTGCACCAAATACTAATTAGATTAATACTAATGAATTTGAGCTTAAATTAAATGCATTTGTTGATTTAACAATAATTGTGCAAATGACACTGGACAAATGGGTCATTTGTCCAATGTCTTCTAACTTTCTGCTAGAAGACACTCACTTTTCAAAGATATCCTGGAAGATGTCTTTAAATCTGCCGTCGTAGGCTTTAAGAATGGTGTTCTTTGTGCTCATGTACAGGGGCCACTTCTTGGCAATAGCGTACTGGAAGCAGCTGTGTGCAAAGCCTGTAATAGACTGATGAAGGGAATAAAGAAACAAACAGTTCATGACTGCTGAAGGCTTTATCAGTTGAACAGGGGCTAACAACCTTCCCCTTATCAAGTTGAAAGTCATTTGCGATGACCTCTGATGTTGTAAAATCAAACAGACCCGTGCTGATGAAGGCAAACAAAACAGTAGCAAAGAGTTGAAACGAGGATAGAGGACTGCAGAGACTGCGGTGTGCATTTTACAACTCAATAGCAGCTTATTTGAGAGTTCAGACAATATGAGGACAATAATACACATAACCCAGATGTTAAATAACTATGGCGCAGAATTAAGCAAATCTTTTAACACCATCTGGATGTTGCAATACCAAATTTTATACACATTCTTCTATTTTTTAAGAAACTAATGAAAAAAATTTTTTTAGAGCCTACACCAAAGAGCAAGCAAAGTTTAAAAACCAGACCTGTACGCGTATTTGCTTACACGCCGCCCTAAATAGACCCGTGTTCTAAGATATCATCCACAATAATGCTGGTATAAATTTTTACGTCCAATAAAAACATCATATTGCGATATTATTGCATAACCAGTCAAGCCCAGACAGGTCTGACACGCAAGAGCCACGTGCTAGCCTCCAGTTGTTGTTTAACCAATGCGTTAAGCAGGCATCTCACACTACTGCTTACATTTTTCAGGGAAAAACACTACTTCTGCTACTCATGTGTTTATATTTTACTTGTGTCACTAACATGGTACTATAATGCTGCTTTTTTAAAGAGTCGCACTTCAAATTAGGTAGTGTGTCATCAATGACAGTAGCTCATTGAAAATGCTGCTCATTTAAGCCTACAATGCTTAATTTCAAGAAGCAATCAAATGTTGTTCTGTATTTTTTCTCTGTAACATTAGAAATATTGCTATTGGACACTTTCTTAAAATCTAGTTATATTGCCTCCAATTTGAAATACCATCAGCTGTTCTTTTCACTATATGAAAATTTCCATGTATTTCCATTGTTTACCTTTTATATTATATTCTTAAAAATAATTACAGGTTCTCATTTATATGTTTTAAATGTTCCTTTTAGAACTTCTGGGCAAATGTTTAGGAATGTAAAAATATTAAAATGGTAAACATTTCAGTAATATAAAACACTTTACAGGCCAAACATATAATATTGCTTTATAACACCAAATGTAAACATTGTATTTTAAAGTTTATGGTGTACCAGTATTTCTAATATTTTGAACATTTGATGGTTCTACTCTTTCTTTGCATGTCCCCGTGGTTCTCACGTAGGTGTTAGAAGAAGTTTATGGTGTTTAAGCCCATTGTGGAGACCGATGTGCTGTATAATTTACAAAAATACAGTTTCCAGGTCCATGCAAGAAGGTTCAAAACCACATTCATGTAACAGAGGCCTCTTTCTAGGAACAAGCTCTTTCCTTTGTCCTTCTTCAGTTTGGACCTTCCTAGTTCTGTCACAACTTCACTCGCCCTGCTGGTATTCACATTTCTGCCTGAACCCATGTGTAAGATTGCAATTGGTCACCCAAAATATTTAAAAAAAAATATTGCCATAAGCAGTACATTTTGCTAACTAAAAGAGCATAATATGACGTTTTATTTTGCCACATAAATCTAATATTTTATAGCTCCAATTTAAATTTCCTGCTCAGTCAAACTGTACTGTTTATAGAAAATCTCAGGGCACAACGTTTGGTAGCCCCTGGCCATCAACAGCAATGTTTCATTAACAGGCAGGAATTCATTAAGACCAAGATCTTACTCACATGAAGAAGCTTCTCTTTTGTTACTAGTTATGGAGACTTGATCTGTTAAAGTTGTTTGTTGTTGTTGATTATTTAGCCACATTGGCACGAGTCGAATCATGTTTCAAGATAAATGCGGGAACTGTTGTTTATTGTGAATTTCTTAAACACACAACAGGGTACTACTTACTGTAACAAACACACATGAGTAGAAACAAATGTGGGCTCGTACTGACAGGCCAACTACAGTTTTGTTGTGATTTTTTAAGAATTTAAACAACAAAAACAACCAAAAATCTGCATTTTTTCTTTAAGTAGAAGTATCTGCTAACCTCATCTGTGTTGTACATGCCCATTCCACAGCCACCCGCAGGGAAGTCAAAGACCTCCCATTCCTTGTTTGAACTGCCATCAGCAGGTGAGAAGATTATCTTGAATTTGCCGGGCTGGTCGACAACAAAGTCTGTTGCTCTGTACTGTAGAAGAAACACAGAAAGTTAGACGGAAAGATATTTAGTACTTCTGGCTCAAAATGTGGGAAAAAACAAATAAACAAAATCAAGCCCCACCTGATCACCGAAGGCGTGTCTGCCAATGGTAATGGGCTGTGTCCAGCCAGGAACAAGCCGGGGAATGTTCTTGCAGATGATTGGCTCACGGAAGACTGTGCCGCCCAGGATGTTCCTGATGGTGCCGTTGGGACTCTTCCACATCTTCTTCAGGCCAAACTCTTTATATAAAAAACAAACAAAAATTATAGGCAAGTCAGTCATTCACGCATGTGCAGTGTTGGTGAACACCTCTTTAGCTTTGCAGTTTACAAGATCATAGCTGCATTCATATGGGGAAAACACCTGTTGCTACCTTTTTACAAAGGGTACTTGTGGAAAACAGTGCATTAATAAACAATTTAACTGAATTTGTAGCCATCCTGTAGGGGATGATTTTTCTTTTTAATTTTATTAATCCTCTAAAAGGCATACAGGTATACAAAGTGAAACAGGAGATGCTTGACATTTTAGTCTGTGAAGCCTTTTTTATTCCAAAGCAATCTGCCTCCTGTCAAAGGAAGGTTTTAATAATTCAACGGCTTTTAAATTAATCACTTAACATGCCTTATTAAACAACGTGTGCCCATTCACACTGCTTTTAATCTATATCTACTAAGCCCAAAATTGCCACTTTAAAAAGTCATCGACGCGGAATTGTATTGTCAATGCATTATACACTAATACCACGTAAATGTGTTTTTGTAGGAAGCTCTGGGGGCAGTATCACCTATATTGTCTGCCAAGACTGCACTCAATACTAACGAAGGAGAATGTAGTGAAACGGCAAAAAACAGGGACAGAAGAAAATGGAAATGGAGATTTTTATTATTTTTTCTGAATGTGAAAGCATTTCACAGAAAACAAATAAAGTGCAAAGTTTAGCTTTCCTTCCACGACAGCACAACTGCAGTGCACGAGCATTTAGAGCACCGGCACCCTAGAGCTGTTACATTAACACTGAATGGATCCGTTTTAGGGTGTCAAGTTAGTGCGTTGCGTTGATACCTTATTTTAATGTTTGTTCAGTAATGCTTATGTTAGCTTACCTGTCGGAAACTCCTCGGGATGATGCTTGCTAAGCAAACACCATTTCAGCTTTGTTAGCTAATGAGTGAAATGAGTAAACCATTAAATAGGAGTATCTACACTGTCTTCTAGTCCCCCCACCCGTGTTATATTAGGGTTTATTCCGAGTACTAAACCTGTTCCACTAATGTTAGATTTTTAATCTGTGGGTTGGAGCATGTCAATAATTAATTATTTACTTAGTAATTTATTATTTAATTACTTAAACTTTTTGATTGTCATTGAACACAACACCATCTAAGAAGCTATGATATAGAACCAAATTTGTGATTAGTAATTCTGCTTTGTTCTGTTTTACTAGTATTAAGGCATACAGATGAGTTTGTGCTGTAAAGACACTCATGCGCCTCTCAAATGGCTGAAGTCATGACAGAGAGCATCTTTAGCATTGTTATGAACAGCTGATAACATATTCTCAAAGATAAGAGCAAGCTTCACTCCAGAGCATGTCCACTGCAATCATGAATTCATGAACTGAACCATCTGTAAACTTTTTTTTTTTGACTGGATAAAATAAATCTTTTTGATTTCATTTGAAGCTTTATTTGAACTTAGACCTCAGCCAACTTTGCTTTCCTACTATCACATTGTTTTTTGTTTAAAATGCTACTAGCACAAATACTACTATTTAATAATATTACTTGATATTTTTTATTTATTTCATTTTTATTTTGACAGTCTTATTGAGTGATGTTAAAAACATATCTAATTACTAGGGGTGCAACGATACTCGTGTCGATATTGAACCGTTCGATACAGTGCTTCCAGCGAACAATACAAAATTTTTAATTTACTTTATCAACTTTTCTTCTGACGATGCTGTCTGTGTTGAGAGCTCAGTGGATCTGCGTTCGACTACTCCGCCTAGGCTGCACTGTCAAGCGCAGATCCACTGAGCGCAGCGCAAGCTAGCTAGACAGAAGCTAAGCTCGTTGCAACATGGCAAATTGAACCTGCCCCACCCTCATTCAGATCTGGCCTTTGGAACTATTTTGGTCTTCATGTGAAGTATGACCCTGAAGGTAAGCGCGTCATGGACAAAAGTAAAACAGTATGTCTGATGTGCCAGCAATGCTCAATTACATGGGTGGGAACTACTGCGTTAGCGCAGTTAGCTCGTTAAGGTGTTGACACCGTCCAGCCCCACGCAGGGGGCGATCTGGGGTAGCTCGCGTTTGCCGTGTTGTGGCGTTAACGTCATTTCAGATTAACGCTGAAAAGCACTAGTGGGAACAAAATGAATATGACTGCACATTTACACCGACATCATCCTAGTGCAAAGACAAGTGGAAGCAGACAAAAACAACAAGCACGCATGCTACAAACTTTACCCGAGTCATTTAGACAGCCGTTAGCACATGATTCTCCTTATGGGGACCTGATATGTTTAATATGCTGCTGAGAGTATACCCCAGAAGAAGCGTATAGTATAGCTTTTATTTTGGAAAGAGCCATTTCTCTGTAATAAACTCTCTTTTCCAAAGATGAGTGATTTCTCGATCAGATAGATTTATTATTTTATCCCTTTGTTGTTTGAGCAACATTAAATTTAAAAACTTTTTAATTTGTCATTTTAATAAATGACAAATTAAAAAAGCATGAACATTTTTTTGTATTGGAAAAAATATCAAACCGTGACACCAAAGTATCGAACCAAACCGTGAATTTTGTGTATCGTTGCACCCCTACTAATTACTACAACAAACAATTGTTGACTAATCGAAGAAAAATTGGCAGATTAATAGACTACAAAATAATCTTGAGTTGCAGCCCTACAGCGCTGTATTCAAAAATATGCAGAATTGATGTAGCAATCACTTTGAGAGAATGAAAATCATAAGTCTAAAGTGATCTGAAACTAGAAATTAATAATTGGCGATTAAAGATTTGGTAAAGACCTTCAACTCTGGCTTCGTCAGGTGTGATGGTGGCACACTTAACCGCCACGCTGTACTTCTTGGTAGCCAGGGCGGAGTCGATGGTGACCTGGTCATCAGTCTGGTCACGGTATGGCAGACCCAGGTCGTAGTACTTCAGCTCAACATCAACATTGGTCAGGATGAGCTAAACAATCAAAAATTAAAATTAATTAATTAAAAGGCCCAAAAAAAAAAAAAAGGCATCAACAATGCAAAACCAAGTACGGACAGAGTAATGTCTGAACAGAAATGCAGCCTTGCAAATGTGTCACAAAAGATCTTACCTCCTGCTTGTAAACACTGATGCATAACAGATACTGTTATTAGTGTACTGTACTGTAAAGTGATGCATTAGGTCAGGGGTTAGCAACCTGCGGCTCTGAAGACGCAGTGTAGAGTATTTAGCTGAAGTGTGTTTTATTTATGTTAGTTCTTTTTTTTAAAAAAACAACAACTTGTAGTTCTAAATTGGAAGATTGTGATATTGAAATATAAAAATAAAATTATATTTTATTATTTTTTCATTGCTGAAAATAAGCGTCACAATCGCGGAAGCCGGTGTACCCGCCGAAACGCCGTGCATTTCAGGTAGGCCAAATATGGATCTTCAGATCCACATGATGTCAGCAGCTGTTCTCCACTGTGAACTATGTTAAAAACAAACACCGCTCACGCCTCACAGATGACAGCTTACAGTCCTGCGTAAAGATGAAAGTGACTTCGTACAGCCCCGATTTGCAGACGCTGTGCTCATATGGGATATGCGCAGAGGTTCAGGAGCAAAAGTCCCATTGTAAACATATCACGGCAGACCCGACGAGGTTTCCATGAACATGCTTTTCAGCATCTCTTTAGTGACCACTTTTCACACACGGTTGCTGTAGCTCACAGCCCGACATATACCAACAACAGCAGAGATAGCACAGACGTTAAGGTGTGATTGCGGGTGCCGCTCAGGTGCGTCCGCCTCCCCTGCAGCGGCGCTGCAGACCGCGCCCCGCCACACACATTAACCTTGTAAAATACATATTTAAGCAGAATTTTGCAAATATCTACTTCTTTTTTTTTCTATTATTTTTTAGAAGCCAGGTCAAGGCTCCAAAAGCCCGAAGGCAATATAAGGGTGGCGGCTCACAACAGTTTTTGTTTGCTACATGGATCATTTTAGTTCAGGTTGGCATCTTTCCTTTTGTTATATTTCTTTAAGAGTTCAGAATGTGTTAATTACATAAATAAAATGTAATTTTCTCATTAGCACTTCATGGATTTCATAAGCAACACACCTTAGTTGTTCACACAAAGCATATGTTATCTTCATTTTAGATGTCAAAAAGTATTTGCGGCTCCCAGTGTTTTCTTTTGCGTGGAAACCGAGTCCAAATGGCTCTTTGGGTCTTAAAGGTTGCTGACCCCTGCATTAGGTGTTCAAGACTTCAAAATTTTCAGACCACTAAAAGCATATAGGAGTTAGAGGTGGGACTCATGAGGTACTCCACAATACGATATCGCAATACTTCACTCACAATATGATAGTAATGTTTAACATTTTGCAATATGCCAAATATTGTGAAATGTTAAAAATCACAAAGTATTGCAACAACATATCAAAGTTAGACATTGTCAGTATCAGTTTTATCCAATAAGATTATATCAGTTTATTTTTATTTATTTTTTTCCTGCAAAATGAGATCAAGCACACCAACACTGTCACTAAAACCTGCAAAATGCCATAAGAAAGAGTCAGTCTGCCATCAATCTATAACTGAATGGGGTCAAGTTTCTGATACTACAGCAGCTAATTGTAAATATACAGCTAATACAGTGAAAACTGCAATTAACTGTAAATAACTATTCACCAGTAAATCACCAGGCACCCACCAATTTATTTATTTTTTATAGAAGCAAGGAGTTTGCTCATGTGACTGAGCCATTGCACTGATTTAGAAGGTAGCTTTGTCAAGCTAAGCGTGCCCAGTGTTGGATGGGTTTTCAGTTGAGCCAAATTAATGCAAGTTTGGTCAGCTAACATTGTGTCAGGGTGGTGCTGCATGAGATGAGCCCGCTTGTTTTGTAGTCTTGCCAGAGTATTTTAATTTAGTCAATAAAATATAAATCTTATCAAGTATGAAATATCAATTTAGTGCCCCTGTAGCGATACAATATTGTCACAAAAAAAGCAATATCATGCTGTATCAATTCCCCAAGCCTAATTGAAATGATTATGTTCCAGGGTGTGTGTGTTTTCTCTAGATAGTGAAAACTACTGTACAAACATAGCCCTGTTTGCTATATTAATAAAGTGATCACAATGAAATCAGCAAACTATCAGGCATGGAAATCATCCAGATTATTTAAGAACCCATTAAAAAATGTAAAAAAAATATATATATATGCTTGGGAGTAGGGCTGCCACGATTAGTCGACTAGTCACGATTACGACTGATTTAATAGTCGACGCGTCGTTTGAAGCTTTGTAAGATCACAAAAGAAGCAGGAATAAGTAGTGGGACTTAAGAGTGTAATAACGGACTAAAACAGAAGATGGCAGCACTGCATGTACAAGGATGCCAGCTGCCGTTAAACCCCGAAGAAGAAGAAGTAGCTCTGTCCCAGAATTCATAGCGCAGCCCAGCTCAGTTTCCAACAATGGCGGCAGCTAGTTAGTTTTAATATTGCTCTTATTATTCTTTCTGGGTCACAAAATAAACGTTTAACATATTTTCAGACGAGAATGTAACTGTGTAAACCTCAAATATCTGCTCAGTTTATCAAGACACCACATATTTTCAAAAGCGCTCCGACGTTTTCGGAGACGTCTGTTACACACTAGCTCGATAGCTAGCTGGGGGCAAGGCACACTAGAGCCCGTGAGAACACCGGACTCCCGGCTAATCGTTTTCAAACCCACCGCTGTCTTACGCTACTCAGGTTAAACATATATAAGTCACTTAGATAACTTAAAAATGTTATTGTTTGGCTTTTTTTTAGTATTTTATTTGTTCCTGAGTAAATCAGTTTGGCTGAGATTAAAGTTATAGTTTTTACACAGCTGAATAAACATCAAGCAGACAACTGATTATCAGAAGTGTGAGATGCTCGAGAATATACTCCGGTGTCCCGTTATATTTTAGATAGCAAGGAGTTTATTAAACTTCACCGAAAACAATCTGCAAATTTCATTAAAATTTAATAAACTATCATCTTATCTTTATTTTTAGTTAGCACATACCTTAAACACTTAAAGCTGTAAGCTAATGATAGTTATATAAGAGCACATGCATGCTGGTGCAATAAGCTGTACGTTTTGCGTCCAATGGATGCATGATCTGATTAGTCAACTAATCGCAAAAATAATCAGTGACTAGTCGACTATCAAAATAATCGTTTGTGGCAGCCCTACTTGGGAGCCAGTAAGTGGAAGCAACCACCATCATCATATAACGGGCTCCTATCACAAGGTTTTACAGCCTCCTCCAGAGTAAATAGACGCAGACACCTGGCATATTGACAGCCAACGTAAACACCAGACTGCCAAGCTCCACTCTCTATAGTTAAAGTGTAGACAGACTTGTTTGTCCTACCATAGCCAGGATTATGCATTTGAATTGAAGAAGACAGAATTTAGATTTCTACTGGCGATATTTTACACACTGAACCAACAACAGTTTTCTGTCACAGGATCAACACATGGATCCAGAGGGCAAAACACTGTTACAACACACCAGCCAATCGTGGACATGCCAGAGAACTAAAGCACAATCCTATAAAATTTCCATCAATTTCTAGCCATGGGTATTTAGAGCACCTACCAAAAAAAATAAATATATGCAGACAAACTGCAAGTTGTGGGAAACTGTAAACCATATTCAGCACTCACTGCAGTGAGTCTTCTCACACTGCGCCTAGGATGACAGTGTGCAGAGATGCATACAGTTAAATTCACTTTAAACCTGGACAGGTTGTTTGTGCTGCTGTGTTGGAGGTTAATGATATTGTCAGAGCAAAGGTGATGGCAAATTAGCCAATGTTTGCTGACAAACATCAATCTTTGAGTCATTAGCTTCAGGGCTGCTGTAGTTATCTTTCAGTGACAGCAGCAAAAAAATCAGTGACATTCTGGTTAGCTAAGATAAACAATATTTAATGGCATTAATATATATCTCATAACTTGAATCAAATGGCAGGTAAACCTGTCCTGTAGCTAACATAAACTACAATTAACAACCTGGGGTGCTGTTGATGAAGGTGGGTTTGGTGTGGCTGACTGCATGCATGTATGGCATGGTGAGACAAGGTTTGCTTGCAAGCATTGCCATTCACATGAGCAACTACCCATCAGTTTGGCTACACAAATGCAGTAAAACTGAGTCGCAGTAACCCTAGTTTTGCAATCCAGACAGATATTTCTGCAAGTATGTGACATCTTTTAGAAACTATGAATAGAATTGGCTTTGATTGGACCAAAACAGCCAATTAACTGTCATATTCAGCACCCCATCAAAATCTTAAAAGACAACTTGACAAGCAAGCGAGCGTTGTGCAAACAGCCATAAATGTTCTGCCCCTAAGATATTTTTTTCACCAGCATTTTAAAGATCCCCTAGCCTGTATCACAAAGACCTGAGTTTTAATTTGCATGACTTTAGGGAATAATCAAATGTACCATTTTCCCTTTGAGAGTACCTAAAAAACCCCATAAAATGTACCTTGGGATCACTGATTGTTAACAAGACAAAACTGCTCATCAGCTGTCAAAAACATTCAATGATTGAACCTCGTGCTATTCTGCGTTTTCTTCCTGAGCCAACAACATCTGCTCTCTCTGGAGAAAATCAGCCACTGAATTACCAAAGCCCCTCCCCAACACACATACATAATCCTCTACATAACACTTCCCACACAGCCACCTGCCAGCCTGCCAGCCTGCCAGTCAGGCAGCATGGGCTCAGTTTTCCCCCTTCAACCTTAGATGCCACTTTATCACCTTCTCTTTAATGAACTCCCAGATGATCCTGGTCATCTCGTCTCCGTCCATCTCCACCACTGGGTTCGCCACTTTGATGCGTTTGTCGGCATCTGTCAAAAATAAAACGTGAAGTACAAAAAACATGAGACTGCTGTGTGCCAATCATAGAATAAATGCATTGATTAAGGGGGAAAAAGAAAAGGAAATGAATTATACTCAAGAGGATGAAAACCCGTCTGGTCAGACCAGCATTTAACAATTTAATGTTTAATCCTAAATGTGCTTAAAAGCTACAAAAAGCTGAAATCAATTTGGACCCAAGGCTATTTCTATTTTGCATCCACAAGAGCAGACTCCTTGCACCAACCACAGCTCAAATTTCCATCCAAAACATGCATGAAGAGAGTCCCTGGATCTGGAAGGATGACATCTCTCATTTGTGCTTATTTAGATTTGGTATGTTATGTTGAAGGTTATTTCTAAAAATCCATGGCTCCAGATTTATACTGACTCTAAAATCAACTCCCTTCTAAACTGGGCCAAGTGAACCACAAAAAGGAACAGTTTTTTTTCTAAGTTAAAAATGTAACTGGCAATTTCCGGCAAGAAAAATTATAGAAAATCTTTGCATGTAACACAGTGTGAATCTAAACTGTTTATTTTAAACTAGAGCATATGGTTCGGTGTATCTTTTGGACCAATTCGATTTTTTAGTTTAATGTTTAGTTTGCTATATAGATAATATATAAAGATTATATAGGAAGTCATCCAGGAGCCTGGTTCTGCTGGAGGCTTCTTCCTGTTAAAAGGGAGGTTTTCCTTCCCACTGTTGTCAAGTGCTTGCTCAAAGGGCGTCATTTGATTCTTGGAGTTTTCTCGCATTATTGTAGAGTCATTACCTTATGATATAAAGCGCCTTAGGGCGACTACTGTGATTTGGGGCTATGCAAATAAAACAAAATTACTGAAAATTTTGGATATTTTATTTTCTATGAGCTAATCACTACAGCTCCATTCAATACTTCTTGACACATCCTTGTTTGTAGTTAGGATGAATAGCCAACTGACCACACGGTAGCATTTTAGAGAACCACCACTTCAATAAAAGACCAAATATTATTGATTAGAGCAAGTTTTGGTTCACTCTAAAGCCATTCTTTATTTTGAGAAATGCATATGTTCTTACAGGTAAAAATAATAATTTATTTGTAGGTTTTCTTAAAACCATCAAACCTCATTAGAAAACAAAGTGCTTTATTTTTACACTGACTTTTTAAGACTGTCTCTTTACTCCTTTTCTGTCCACTAGGACTGATATGGATTAGTATGTTTAATCATATCTCCTCTCAGCCTACTCAGTGTGCTGCCAGCGGGAACATTTCAGTGAATAGGAAAGTACAGGGGGGAGGTGCAGAGGATCAAGTGACTCAAATTTCCCAAGCCAAGCTTATGCTCCCCCACTGCCCTAAGAGTAATTCAAGTAAACACAAGGTGTCCTATGGAAACAGGGTACAGCCAACATTTTTAAGAGTGGAAGATATTATATCCATTCAAAACTCAGACATTAGTCTGAGACTGAAGACATCTGATGTAGCTTGGATTTTGAAGCCATGGTAGCACCTGTCAAAACAGCCTCTGCTCTTATCCTCCGCACCCTGCTGACTACAGAAACATGGCGACCGTGCACTGAAAATGACCTCAAAGGAAGAACAGTTGTGGCTTTGTGTTATGTTACAGCTATGTTTATAGGATAGCATATTACACAGACAGGAACAAATGCAATGTCTGTAACAGAATGGTGAAAAAGTGATTATGTTCTGCTAACGTGCTGTTGTTTTGGCTCTGACACACAACTGTATCACACAATCCTTAACCTATTGGAAATTGAAGAAGGAAATATGTTCAGTTTTGGCACATAACAAAGGAAACTAGGATGACGACTTGTCAGCAGTTTTATTTTAAAACAAATCCATCAATATGACTTCAGTTACTTCGTAACAATAAGCTGGCAGCGATGTTAAAATGAACAGAAAAGCTTTTTATGGATTTCCAAGTTCTGTTTGAAAATTGCACGCTGGAAATTACTTTTACGGCAATTTGAGCTGAAACAGTCTGCTGGCAAAATAAACAAGCTATTGCAATAAATCACTTAAGTGATTCTTTCAGAAAAATGGGGAAAGCTATAGGCTGTATATGAGAAAGAGCTGCTTTCTTTGCAAGAGACAGAGGGCACAGTCAAGTAATCTGATGTCTTAATGGTTGGTTAGGAAATTGCAAATAATTTAACCATTTTCTCACATTTTATAAGCAAATCAATATTAGATTTTTTTTAAAAATCAATTCCATAACAGACTTTGTCCTCCTCCATCTGCTTTTGGAAGAGTACAGAGTCTTCCAGCATTGTTTTGTTAACACAATAACTACTGTCAGGCATAATTTCTGACTCGTTCAACCTAAAACTGCAATATCAGGACTTTACTCTCACAATGCGGAGGGAGGGGAGCCCAGGAGAGAGCTGAGCAGGTTATGTAACTTATGAGCGTATCAACAAACTGGAGGCTGAAGGGCGAGCTGAAGCAGTCATGTGGGCCTGCATGCCACATCACTCGCGCATGCATCTGGGACAGATCTGCAGGATTTGTTCGATCACTTGTAGCAGTCAAAGTCAAAGGCAGGTGTTTGGAGAAATATGCAACTGAGATAATCATTTGAAAACTTGCACAATGACTTGGCTCTTCTGTCGATTCAAAATAAGCACATAAGGCTTTTTTTAATGCTAAAAATGCACTTGAGAAGGCTAAGTGTTTTCAAAAAATTTCCATTGTAAAGACTTTTTTTAAATTATTTCTCTTTCTTGAAGGACAAAGAAATCAGTTGGAGAAGAATTTGTTTACAGGTGATAAAAAAAAAATCTTTAAACTGTGACTTTGAACCAGAAGATGGTCAATAGTGGAACGGAGGGAAACAATAAGACTAATGACCTCACCTAGCCTGCAGTGTGGGACTAGAGTATTTAGAGCTTTTAAATACCCTTCATTTTTAGCACAGTGTACTAATTTTAAATTGAACTGTGAGGTGCCTTGTGGAAATTACGGTCAAGCAGTCAAGGACAATCCAAAATGATGTGTGTCTTAAGGAGATGAACAGAATAAGTATTGATTAGGTGTCCCGCCTGGTTAACTTTCAACACAGTAGGACAAGCCTTAGCTCACATCAAGTTTTAATCCTATACTTGGAAAAGGCATTTACAAGGTAAGCAAACAGCTAAAGCTAAGCTGCAGTAATGAACTTTTCATTCACTATCACGATAGTAAACAGTGGTCAATGCAAAGCTTTGAAGCCTCCAAATAAAGCAGCATTACACGGGATTGTGAAATTCAAATAAAGTTTAACGACATGTTGGGTCAGCTTTGTAAGAGCTGTTAAAATTTTAAAAAGTGCATACCAGCAAAGAGGTGCTACTAAACCACAATGCAACTTGTGGCTGGAACAAAATAAACCAATCAACACTGTCAATCTTCCACTTTTAGTGTGGCACGCAGGTTTTACACCTCGGAAAAATGAAACACGATTCTATCACTGTGGAAGTGTTATCAAATGATGCGATCACTTTATAAGAATCATCGTGATGAAGAGCGTTTGGAGGCGTTGCTGTAACAAACAGTCCTGGGGTATGATCCCTAACCACCATCAAAGAGGTACATGCCGGTGATTCAATCGGATCTGAGCCACAGCGTCCTTCAGCTGACCCACTGTTTTGTGAACGGTAGCTGGTCATGCTAGTGCGTTTTAGTTCTTTTAAGGGAGACATGAATTCACAGCACTTTATATCTTATAATTTCAGCCGCATTTAATCTGGGATTGCTGCAGAGCGCACGTCATAAAACATGATTCCTCTCCGAATCGCAAAAACACAAATCCATTCAGCCTGATCTCCCTTTTTATTTATTTTAGAGTCTTGTTTGTTAACATTTAGAGGGAACATAAAAGTAACAAGCCGCATAGTGTTTTACAGTCTAAATAGGGTGAGATGTGGTCTTTATGAGCAGCAGCCTGGATGCAACCCAGATGAGAAGCGTAATGTAGGACAGAGAGCGCCATACGGCAGCGGCGGCAGCCATTGCTCTCCATAGCGGAGACTCGTATGCGGTAACTGACCTTGGGAAAAGTTTCCCCCAAGTAATTCATGCACTGACGATCTCACGGCTGACGGACAGCTCATCAGTTTGGACAACAGAATTTAACCGGGTTCCTCTCGTGGTTATTTTATTATCCACCTCAAAGATTAGCAGCTTTGGGGGGAAAAATCCGCAAACACAGCTAAAAACGGAAGATTCGCTTAATTCATCAACTGCCAGCTTTTGCACTGCACCGCCACTTTTGTCATGAATCTTATATTCTAGGTCAGAGTAGAAGGCATGTAGGCCTGCCAGGGTTTTTCCGTTTTAATTCATTCGAGTCCGCATATCTTTACATTGTCCTCCACGGTTCCTCAAAGTTTGAATGGAGGAAGACAAAGACGGGTCGTCTCGCTGAGGCTGCACTCATCCTTTTTTCGACGTTAACCTTTTTTATCATTAAACAGCCTCTGTTTACTCAAACATGTTAACGGCCATTTAACGGTCATGGGCATTTAAAGTATCGGTGCCCTGCGCTCAGGAAACCATTAAAGGTATTAACCGCATCCTACTTGGCTAGCAGCACACGCAAGTCAGCTAGCACGGCTACGTTAGCTCCGTAAGAATAGCCGGCTAACCTGATATTGGCTTTTTCTATGTACGCTGACATTGCATTAGCTCACCTAAATGCAACCAGAGCTACATGGTTTTTTTAAGAGGCCACGTTAACACCAGGCTAGGTCAAGCTGCAGTTAACGGTCAACATAATGCTGCTCGGGATGAACCGGCTATCTCTCCACTTACAGTTTCTTTGTTGCAAAGTCTGACAATTTGCAGCCGGCGCAAGCACCGCCGGGTTTCTGGAAAAAGCAGCTCCAGCAGATCTCGAAAGGGAGCTGAGGACTTTCAAGTATCCAGCCATGTCTTCCCGGGACCGAAAACACTTTGCGGTGACCGCTCGACGAAACACAGAGCTAAAGAGGGGGGCAAACGCTCCGCGGCTCGCTGCAATATAGTCACCAGCAGCAGCACCGCCCTTCTCCCCTCCCCGGCGGGACACGCTGAGTGCTACGTCAGAGTCACACATACACAGAGGAGGGCCCGCAACAAAACTGCGGTTAAACACCGCAGAGGCTCGTTATAGAGACCGGATAACCCCGACCGAATCAAGGTGAACTACGGGGTAATCCGCACAAAGGTCACAGCCTGCAAGCTTAGAGGGTGATGAATAAAATACTTTACAATTACGGACAATTTGACATCTGCCACATACATTTTGAGGTCCATACAATTCCCCGAAACATCATCGACCGCGATCAATTATTTTGCCCAGATAAATATTGAGTATATGCGGGCTTTCTATTCTGTACAAACCACAATAACCCAAACAAAGTCATCAGGCTCATTTACTCAAAGCTTAATGCGGAGTTTAAAAGTTTTTACAGTTGTTACAAAATAGTTCCAATCTAATGCTCATTGCAGAAATATTACCTTTTTGTTTTCTAAATATATTAATTTAATTTCTGAAGATCTGCGCATTTACAGTCACCCAATATTCAATAAGATCTAGCTAATGCAGGCCTGTCATTTATTATGTAGAATACATGCTTGATCATATCTTCATATTATAGGAAACCCACTGAAATAATCAGCAACAATGTAATGTCCTAATAAATAAATCAGAATAAATCTGCTTGGTTTAAAGGCAAAAGTACTACATCATTAACACAAAGCGCAATGACTGAGATATATAATGCTTTAAACAAACTCAATCATAACAGATTTATCTTTGATATTTTCTATTTGACAATTTTCATCACAAATCATTGGTAATTTAGCAGTCATGACATAAGGTAAAAACACAGTCATTGTGAAAATTTATTAAGGTCCTGATTTGTCTCCAGGATGGGTACAGGAAAGATACATTCCACAATGTCTCAGCAGAGGGCCCTCTAATTTTAGCAGGGGAAGGTTACCATACTCGGAGATAGGTCTGCAGAGGAGTCACATGACGGGCTTAGTAGTGAGCCAGTAAAAGAGACAGCCAGGTCACCTCTAAAGTGCTGTTCAGATTATAGCAGGCCTCCGCTGGTTGAAAAAACCTGTAAAGTCTTAACAATAATGTATTTACCCAAGCAGCATGGCTTAAACTGTGTGTAATAACAATGTCGAGAAGGTCAGTGCAACAAGAATGTCATTCAGTCGTCCCTGAAATACAAAACTTTGACCTGCATATTTAATGAGAGGCTGCAATAAAGAGCATGGTCACTGCAGTCAGGTGGCTGTTAGCTAATCCTCTCACTTTATACAGCCACTTCAGAACACCTCTAGGTTTTCACATGTACTTTGTGGCCTGTGCTTCCCCGATTTACAGATACTCCGCAGCTCTCCACAGTGAAAACATTTACTCTCAGGTGTCACAAGAACTACAAGGTCAAATCTCTCTATATAGTCCCTGTCTAGACTCACTGTGTTATGCTTTAAAGTTCAGAGAAAGCACGCCTTATTCATCTGACACAGTAAAATTTTATTCCAGAGTCAGTTGCTCCACTGCAGCTCTGATTAGGCTTTAATTGAGATCTGATAGTGTAGGCTGATGCTGTTATTACTGTCATCTCGGTGCTTCTGGTGGGTTTCCTCTTTTGTCTGCTCACTCAACAGCACAGACAGTTCTTAATGTGCTCGTAGGAGTTTGGGATATCATGTGATTCTTAGGTGTTTTATATAGCTTCAAAACACGTGTTGTTGTGCTTGACTGGCAACTGTGACTAAAACAGAAATAAAATATAGGCCTAGTTTAAAGGCTAATGTGATGTATGTGGCTCATCTGCTAGAATCACGTAAAAATACACCAAGACAGCGTTGATGAGCCTACAGCGACATCTGCTGGACGATTTATGAGTATTCCTTGTAGATAACAGATTTGTCTGTTTATTAAGCTTAAATCACGAGTGCTTTATTGCATACCAGCTGTGCTTTACTGCATAATAACTGCACATATTAGGTCTTGAGCCCAGCATACCATGACCTTGCATATTTTATGAGTTGACGATACCTAAATAAAGCTGAAATGGAAATGCAGCTTTAAGAGATGCAGTTGGCTTTATTTTAGAACAAAAATGTATTTTGTAAAAACAAAACAAAACAAAAAAACAGCTGACATTCAGTGTAAAAAACCCCACCTTATTTACACCTTATTTATTTTTATTTGATTATTTAATTTTAATACTGCCATAGAAAAATGTGGATTATCATGTCTGATTTACACCCTTTTTGATTTTTACACCCTTTCAGGAAAGAGACTCCATGGACTATGGTATTCACAAATGACATTGAGAAAAAGAAATAAAGTTCAAGTAAGACATAATACATGTGTGTGAATGAGAGGGAGACTGGTGGAAAGGTAAAGATGCAAGGAGCAAAAGTAGTGAAAGTAGATGAGTTTAAATACCTGGTGTGGCAGTGGACAGTGCACAAGAGAGGTGAAGAAGAGAGTGTGGGCAGGGTCGGTGTCGGTGGAGACAAGTGTCTGAGGGGATGTGAGAGAGAAAGATAGCAGCAAGATTGAAGAGGATGTTTAACAGCCTGTTATGATACTGATATGCAGAAGGTTGGTGTCAGAGGAGGATGCTGGCAGGGTGAGATGGAGGCAGATGATCCGCTGTGGTGACCTCTAGAGGGAGCAGATGAAACGAGAAAATGGAAAATACAGTTGTGAGAATAGTTTCAGCAAAGATGTTTTTACTAAATCCTAAAGATACCACTACAGTTTGATTTGATTGCATTTTGTTATATTGGAGTTTGTTTGTTTTTAGTTTAATAGCATTGAACTTTTTCAGATTTTTTAAAAATCTAAAAAAGAGTTCTAAAATAGCCAAAATGTACTTTACTAGCTGCTTTCTTTGGCAATAGCTTTAAAAAATTGCTTAAAAATATTATTAACACTATTGACAAAAATGAACCAATAGGATTCTGGTGTAGGGCGGCGATGGGCGGTACTTCCTGGGCATAGGCTCCGCTTGTTATGTAGCTGTTATTGACGCGGTTTACTTTGTAGCAGGCAGTAAGGTCTCGCTTGCAGGAAAGTTCGCCGGCGTTTCTTCAACCGGACTTTAAGAGAAGCAGATTCATAAACAGTAACAGGGTCAGCAGGGACAATGCGGACCTCCGCTGCACGCTCATTATTTTCCCAGTATCCTAAAACTACTGCATTGGTCACAGTAGCAGGTATGAAGTGACCCGACGCAGGCTCTTTTTCACAAAAGCAGGTGTTGTGTGTTAAAAGAAAAACAAATTAACTCGAATAATAGCTAATCACTGATTTACATTAATGGTCTGATCATATGTGTAGACTGTAAACAGCACACGGATTGCTGTCTTAGCTCATGCTCTTTTACAGACTGTGACGTTTACTTGACGTTGCATAAGCACGTAGGCTTTTTGCGCACGGACCTACGTGCTCGTTAAAATGACAAGTGCCTTTGATTTTGCATCACGTTTATAAGAATATAGTTAAAGTGAATTTGTTAAGCTGCAGCTTATTAACATCTTAACTAAATATTCACTAACACACTGTTCTAGGTGTTCCTGGTGCTTTACAGTGCAGTTTAAATGAGCTTTCACACGTTTAATGTGCCTATATTGTTTATATTTGTTTTTTAGGTAGTTTGCTAACTTGTTTTATTTATTACAAAAAAAGGTAGGAAACCTGATATTTTCACGGTCACCTTTGATGCCAGTAAGTTTACATCCTAATCTATAATATGCATATCAGTATTTAATGTTTTATAATACCAGATTTTTTCATTTGAACTCTAGCTGCTTCAAAGATCACGACTGAAGATCTCCACCAGTAAACTTTAGATCCAAACAGAGTTATCATAGCTTTATAGTTACTAATTTGTTTTTATTTTTTATTTCGTGTCGACTTTTGCTTTTAATTCTGTTTAATTTCAGTTTGTTTCCAGTAGGTTTGCTCATTTCAGTTTAGTTTGTAAATGCTTCAAATTAATAACATAGGTGCATCTACTAAATACCTGGGATGAGTTTAAATCTCAGTGAACTCAACCTAAAGGTTAGCGGTCTAGTTTTCTGAAAATGTTATTAATTTGAGAAGGAAGTCACCTAGGATTCTCAAATTGATGCTATAGGTGTGTCTACTGGTTTGTCTATTTTTATTGTTTGAAAGTGTTGACTTTTATTTGAGTTTTTATTCGTTTTATTAGTTTCATTTTATGAAGGACATATCTTGAAGACAAGATTTAGACAATTCAGCTCATTTATTACCATTAAAAAGCATCACTTCTTGAAGACAGTGGACTCACAATCTTATAAACATCATCAAGTAAGCCTAGTGATAACATCTTTTTACCAAACTAACAAAGACTAAAATGAGGATATTTCCTCTGTTTTTGCAGTTTGGTTAGTTTAGTTTTTCATGTTCACAAAATTGTTTCAGCATTTTTTTCAAAAGCTTGTTTTTATTATTATTTAACTAAAATGTTTTCCCACATCGTGTTTTAGCTTTCCGTTTAGTTTTGGGGCCCCCGTCATAATACCTAACATCACAGACACACTGCTAAAAACCAATCAAGACAAAAAACAAGAGAAAGAAGAAAATCAATTATTTAAAAAAGAAAAAACAAGAATGGTGAAAGAAATAATGGTAAATTAATACCAATGACAAGAACTTTAGGCCCACTCTATCTGTGTTAATGAGACCTGAGTAAAAGTGCCATCCTGTGCCATCAGTGGGGAGAAAGTTTGCCAGCCCTTTTCAGTTACCACAGTACCTGTACTAATTAGTCAAAGACTTGGGAAGTTATTAGCACGGAAACCCACTTAGTTTTTTTAGTAAGTGGGTTCATTGTGTGGTCAGACATAAAATCTATCTCTTTTCTGTTTTGCTAGTTTACTGAGTTTGTATTTGTCTCTCATTCTGACTTAAATAAAGATCAGACCACATTTTGTGAGTATTTCAGAATTTAGAATCCTGGTGACTCAAAGAGGCTCACAATGATTTTAACATGCTTTTTTACCCAATCACCATCCCAAAAACCAAACTTGTTCAATTTGTAGTTATGTAAAAATAGAGAGACAATGTTTTTAAAAAAAATATTTATACACATTTGGACAAAGAAAAAAGCAGTTTTAATTATTTCTCAGATTATTTTAAGACGCTTTAAGGCTTTTTCTGTTAAACTCATTCAAGTGTATCTTCAGGGTGTGGAAGAAGAGGTCAGAAATTTACATTTGAGAAAATCTTGGTCCTAAAACATCTGTTGAATCTGTGCAGTTGTGTTTTGTTTTCTGTGGGTGGGGGTTTCCTTTTCTAGAAGGTGAAGATGGCTCTGATCAGTGGAGATTTAGAGCTGTCACTGTGTGGACATTTTTACAGGAGTGGGACTTTTTGGTTTGAAGAAGTGGATGGCAGGTGGTGTGTGTCACAGCAAAGCCCGCTTAGATGGAAAGACAGTCCTGATCACTGGAGCCAACACTGGGATTGGCAAAGAAACTGCTGTTGACATGGCTAGAAGAGGTTGGTGATTTGCCTGGATTTATATATCCAATTTTATAATCTTATATCTGTTCAGGTGAAATGATTTTGCTCCCGCATTGCAGGCGCGAGGGTTATTCTGGCTTGTAGGGA
Organism: Neolamprologus brichardi; assembly: GCF_056152115.1. Lineage (NCBI taxonomy): Eukaryota > Metazoa > Chordata > Actinopteri > Cichliformes > Cichlidae > Neolamprologus > Neolamprologus brichardi. The sequence continues at coordinate 12,629,667 of NC_142110.1, forward strand.
CATGGAAAGAGCTAATAAAGCTGCAGAAGAAGTGAAAAAGAGAAGCGGAAATGACAGCGTGATTGTCAGAAAGTTGGATTTGGCATCTCTACAGTCAATACGCCAACTTGCCAAAGATGTCCTAGCAAGTGAGGAGCGCCTGGATGTTCTCATCAATAATGCAGGTGGATGTATAAATCACATCAGACCCACTATAGTGTGATGTAGCATATTATGCCAGCTTTGTGACTGTGCATTTGTGTTTAACAGGCGGTAAATACATTTCCTTTGATATTCCTACCTTTAGGCATAATGAGCTGTCCAAAATGGAAGACTGAAGATGGCTTTGAAATGCAATTTGGTGTGAACCACCTGGGCCACTTCCTTTTAACGAACTGTCTGTTAGATCTCCTGAAGAAGTCAGCGCCGAGCCGCATTGTGAATGTCTCCAGCTTAGCGCATGAGAGAGGTGCAGTTTTTCCTCTTTTTTTCTAGTTCATATAAAGAGAATTAGTTGGGGTTTTTTTTTTAAACCTCTCAGGAATGTCATCCTTTTATATTCATATAATGTTAAATACCACATCTGTGAATAAGGATGAAGTGCTTTCTCTCAACAGGTCAAATCCATTTTGCTGACATAAATCAGGACAAAGATTACCGGCCTTGGAGAAGCTACGCTCAAAGTAAACTAGCTAATGTCCTCTTTACAAGAGAGCTGGCCAACAGGCTGCAAGGTGCTGCGTCTGTTTTATATCTATATTTCTATGTGTCGTTACACATTGAATGGGATTTCATGTCCTTGTAATGACTTGTGTCCTGCATCTTGTCATTTTGCAGGTACTGGCGTAACAGCATATAGCCTCCACCCTGGAGTCATCCGCACCGAGCTTGGCCGACACTTCTGGCCCACAGTGCCCCTGTGGAAGAGGGTTTTGTATGTGCCCTTCGTGTTTTTCATCAAGAATCCGACAGAAGGAGCTCAGACCACCATCTACTGCGCTGTGGAGGAAAGCCTGCAAAATGAGAGTGGACTCTATTACAGGTCAGTCTGTGTAATTCAACAGATGGGCTCTTTATTGATAGACAGCCAAAAGGGATATTGCTCGGCTCGCCCATGTGGGGGAAATGGATCATATTGAGAACAACACTAACATACTCTACTGAGACTGGTATTGTGAATGTGTAATGAAGCATATTAGTAATGAAACAGCTGGACTCTTCTTTCTCAGTGCAGTCTAATGCAATATCTTCCCTCAGTGGATGTGCAGACACAGGAAATGAATCTGATACCAGTTCTTTATTTTCTTCAAAATTATACTCTGAATACGTCATTGCACGGGAGTCATTGGATTCATTTTGATGAAAGGGAACGTGAGTTAGGGATTGCTTTTGCACTGTAAAAAAGTACAAGTATCTGATAGTAAAAGCAGAAAATTTGTCTAATAACACTGATAAAGAAACTACTTAGTGCCAGTCAGTCATGGATTCTCCAACCTCTCAATGGGTCTTTTAAAGGTGACAACAGGGAGCACAGTTGATTTGCGTACAGTAAAATAAATGTTCTTGTGATTTGTTGAATATAATTAAGTCCAGTTAACACAACTGTTTAAAAACCTAATGTGTTAACATGCTGTGGGTTTTTCCACAGCATGTTAATTCCTCTATGCATGAAAAATGTTGTCCAAGTCCAGTAAATGATGTCAGCGTGAACACTGATTCAAATCCAGTGAATTAGACGGACACATCTAAAACATAACGAGCAGACACATTAACGTTCATTTGGGGTCGTGTACTTAACCTTTTCGTGAATGTTAAATAATTATTCACTCTCATTTTAACTCCGGTCTTACTCCTGGGGGACAATTCTGTGTTTTTAGCTGCTGAATCCTAAATTCTGAACACCATCTAATCTGGTCTATTAACTGTCATCTGTTTGTTTCTGGGCTGGTAGAGCAGTGTAGAAAAGGCTCATCGAGGCTTTTATGCAGGAAATAGCTGTGTGCTACAGGTGAAAGCTTAGCTGATGAGACCAGAACCGTGGGTTGGAAAATCAGAGCAATTATCTAAGGAGACTTAAAGGCTTTGTAGAGGTGAGGGGTGTTTGGTGAGTGACTCATTTGCAACTACAAGCGACCCCTTTTACATTGTAAGCATACTATAGTAGCAATTTAGCACTAATATAAAAAATGTGGATTAGCACAATATAAAATGAGATTTTGATACAAGGAATCTTTTTGAGACAGAAAGTCAAGATCATATGATAAATAAAGGAATCATCATGTCAGCAGGGTCGCTGCGTCAGTGTGCATGCCCAGAAAAAAAATGCCTAGACAAAATCACAGTCAATATAAACGCCACAAACCAGCTGCAATACACTGACAGCTTTCCACCTTTTGCAGATTTCCAGTATTTCATTACTGCTGACATTATCTTATCAGGCATTTCAGCCATTTACCAGTGAATGACTGACATTTAAGTGGTGCTGCATGTGTTCAAGATTTTAAAAATGGCAAGAGCTGATTGCATGCTCACACACACATATTTATATTTATACATAGATAGATAGATAGATAGATAGATTCTGGCAGCACATTTTAAAGTATCTGAGGCCTGATGAGGATCACTTTCCATTAACTCTTCACATCACAATGACCAGATCATTCTATTCATTTATTGTATTTATTGTGTACCTAACACTGCACCTAACACACTGTGTAACAAACAGTTTAGCATTTATCTACTAAAGAGCCATGCTCACATCTAGAACTGTTTTGCTAAAATAAGCAGGGCTTTCCCTAAAAATAGATTGTCTTGATATTTCTCCACAGTCTGTGTATTTATTAATTCTTCCCCTGAAGTGAGCGAGTCTGTAATCTGTTCTGTTTGTTTCTTTGTTTGTCTGTCTGTTTGTTAGCAGTCTACAACAGCTCAAGCTGATTTAATTTAGGTGAAAATCGAGTCAATGTCGTACCAAATGTGAAAGTCAGTAAAAACTTTATATTACCCCCAATTTTTTATGGATCAACTTCAAACAATATACAAAGTCTTGGTGGGCATGAGTACCTGGGTTGGCTAAACATTTGACCTTGGCCTTTATTGTTGGTGCCCAAGGTCAAAGTTGACCTTGGGAAAAAAATGCAAATATAATAAGTATTATGTGCCATATGAAAGGGAGCATGAAGAGTGCTCTACAACACACCTCTTTTTTTTCCCACTATGACACCCTACGATGTCAGAATGAACCCATAACAGGCTGAGATCAGGATGTTGTAATAAAATAATAATAATAATAATAATAATAATAATAATAAAACATCAAAGTTTTAGTATAGCCTTTGCCCTTTAAAGGAAGTCCCGTTTTCTGAGTGTTCTTGTTTGAAATTAGAACATTTTAAGATTTTCCTTAATAGTTTTTTTTAGCAATTACAAAGGATATGATTTAATCTTAATTACAACTGCTGATACTAGAACCTGACTGATATTGGACTTTTACGACCAATACCCATATTTGGAATGTTCCTTTGTTGTCACCACAAGTCATGGGTTACTCATTTACACTTCTCCTATCGATGCCAACAGGGAAGTTGCGGAGTGCCATCTGGTGGAATATCTGTGTAACATCAACATTTATAACATAATTGGAGGTTTTAGTTGTCAACCATACCGATATATTGCCACATAACAAATATCGGTTTGGCTCTACTTGATGTTATTTTTGTATATAAAGTGAAAACTGACTCTTTTGGTCTTTGTATGAAATTATATGGGTGATAACATAACTAATAAATATCTAAATTCCTATAATTATCTTTAAGAAAACAGTATAAAATATTAAGACATTGTTGCCTTGTAAATTATCCTTTGATTGCATATCTTGACTGTTTTATCTGACTGATTAACTTGTTCTTGTGACTTAATCAACTCAGTATCAAGTTGTGTGTTTAACACTAAAGTCTGCACTGATTACAGCGACTGCGCCCCTAAAACAGCAGCCCCTCAGGGTCTGGATGATGAAGCTGCCAAGAAGCTGTGGGAGCTGAGTGCCTCTGTGGTCGGTCTGACGTAGTCACAGCGACGATGATGATGATTTTGATGATGATTGTCATCATCGCGGTGCCACTGGACTGCCAAGTGGCCTGAGGAAAGAACTGGTACTCTTTCTAGTGAACATCTGCACGGCTAGTAGCAGCTGAGCTCCTGCTTAAGGACAACAAATGAACAAAAGACAGAAATTCACAAGTGATAGACATTTATTTAGAATATACAACAAACTAATTGGAAAAATACTATGAATTAAATTAAGTTTTTTCTTAAACAGAAGCAATGCTTCACAGGTCAGTTACATGGAAGCTGTATGATCTTTAGCATTGATTGCCTTTAGCTTGAAATGACATTTTAATTGATGGGTTTCACCAATATCTGTGTGGACTAAGGGTTAAAATGTCATTTATTGTTGCTTGGGTTTATCATATAAGAATTATATATGAATGTGCTTTAGCTTTTTGTAACACTGCTAATAGTGGTATTCAGTTTCTTTCTCGTGGGCATTAAAGTGCTCTTATACATAGCCCATTGTTATACCTGTCTTTTAAGGCATACTGTTTATCCACATCCTATGTATTCATCACGAGTCTTCATTTTGATCCATGTGAGACCAGCAGTGCTGAGACAAAACACATGTTGGTTACATCACCATGAATTAAAGTTTTCTTTATACAAAGTTTGTATCTGCTCATCACTTTTTTTCGGTTTCTTTTTAAAGGCACTTTGTACAGAATTGCTACAAACAGTCCAATTTCATCTCATCCAAAGCTACATCTCAGACAAGTGCATCACATTTTTTTCTTTTTTTTTTTCGTGAGACAGAATGTCCATTATGGTGCTAATTACATATGCACAAAGTGCACCCTATCTGCCACCAGCTACAAATGTACCCTGTGTGTTCCTTTAATGTTACATGATCAGCTAGTTCAGAGGAAAAGTACCATATCTTGGCATTTACATTCAAAACTGTAAAACATATACAGCAGATGTTGTGAAGTCAAAAGATAGTTATCCTTAAGGTTGAGTGTGACACGGGGAGGAAATCTACCTATATTGCTCAGTTTTAATGTATCTATATATTCTATCTATATTTTTTAATTACACATAATTCAACAGCTAGATGGCTCTGAGTCTACACAAATGACACAAATGACTCGTGTAGACTATGGATGTACTTCCTCACAATCTATGGTGTTAACATCTCTACTTCCACAATATTTGCTGCATAAACTTCATAACTAACTAATGCTCTTCAAAATCAGAAAGCTGTTTCATCTGTTCCACTTGCATAGAGTGCCTTCTCACAAGTTTCTTCTTCAACTTGAGGCCACCTCTCTTTGGTGTGTTTGGTGCTACTGGAGCTATAGATCTAATACCTGTGGCCAGAGGTGAGGAGGGCTTGTTACTAGCCCCGATATCGGGAATGGGAGGGTTTGGGTTTATGTTAAGAGGGGGGAGATGGCCAGGCCTGGTGTGGGAGATGTGATCCAGCAGAAGTGTGCCTGAGCCTCTTCTCTCCAGGAGGCCAGGTGCACGCCTGCGTGCTGTGCTGGGAGAGGATGTGCTGGCATTGCTGTCTAGAGATTCTCTGGAGCTGGTTAACATCACAAGTGGAGAGGTGTTTAGTTTCCTGCGCTCCACCGGGACCTTAGGAGAATCTAACATGGCAGAGTCTGAATAGAGCTGTGAGTCTGAGTCATAGTGATCATTCCCCAGGTGTCTCCTATGCATTGTGTCTCTCAGACTGGCTAGTCCACTGCTGCAGCTGCTGCTCTCCTGCTCTGTAGGCACCGTGCTGCGCCGTGCCAGTGGCTGGTGTTGGCCTAGCGTTCTCTCATATGATGGTTTAGATGTTGGAGGAACTGATAATGAGGTGGTCATTTTGCAGGGCTGTTCTCCCACTAGTGGGAATAAGCTGTCCTTCCCGTCTACACTGTTCTGTCGAGATAAAGCCGACCTCTTACTCAGAGAGAGTCCATTTACCCCTGCAACAACATCCTCATCAGAACTAGTTTTCTTACTCTCATCATGGGCGGCGGCGGCAGCAGCAGCCAGGACAGAGGGTGCAATCAACCCCCAAGGCTCTGATTGCAGCCGCTTCAGCTGAGGCAAACGTGCACGTTTGGGGTTTGCAGGCCGCCGCGTCGGCGATGTGGGCCCGTTGGCAAGTTTCGAAGCTGAGCTGGAGGTTTTTAGCTTTGTCTGGAAACTGAAGACTGTGTTTTGTTGCTCTTGCTCAGGTGAGGGCGATGCTGTGACGTTAATATCAGAGGGAGAGGTGCAGTACGCCGGGGAAGATCTCTCAACCAGCTCTGGTGATGGAGGGACATTTAGATACTGTTTGGTAGTCTTAGTGCCAGATGGTGACTTGTCTGTGGTGATTATGATCACTTCCTTGCCTTTTGCTTTGCAAGCATCCAAGAGCAGTTTAAGTGTCTCCTTGTCATCTGCGTTTATGGCGTAGACCAACGCTGAGGCCCCGCTCCTGTCTTCCAGGCTGGGATCAGCACCGTTGCTAAGTAGGTGATCCACCACTTTGTGTCCAGCCTTGTGAATGCAGGCGTGCATTAAAGCTGTCCTACCTCCTTTGTCCTGTATGTTGGGGTCCGCTTGGTTGTCCAGCAGATATTTTACAAGTTTTGCCTTACATACACTCTGCTGGTCAGTGTGTGTGGACATGCAGGCCACCATGAGAGGTGTTTCCCCACGTTCATTGCTCTCGTTGATGTAGGCACCTCCTTCCAACAAGAGCCTGGTGAGTCTCAAGCGTCTGAGCCACACTGCCTTCAGGAGTGAGTTTCCATCTGTCCGCAGTTCCAGAATATCTGCCATTACCCAGCCAGTCACAGATCTTCTCAGTACTGAACTCACAGCTCGCAGCCCTTTAAACAAATTTGTGGAATTAGTTCAGCTTACATAGTAAAATGAGTGATTAATACCCACTTTGTTTGTCTGCTTTTCTATTTGTTATCACTGCCAGCAGGTGGCAGTCTGTTACAACCTAAAGAAAATAAAAATAAAACTTGCTCTTATAGATCTGTGAAATATAGTGGATATATTGTTTGTTTAATTATTGAAATTGAATCAGTGTTGTACAAAAAAATTGGCAGTTTTCCTAAAATGCTCATGCACGTCCTCAAAGATCACGTATATCCATGCAGAAGTCAGCGTGGTAACACACCTGTTAGAGTCATAAACACTACTGATAGATGTGTCATGATGTCATAATCAAAGTTGATTTTTTTTTTTCTAAACCTCTATCTAGACAGCAGTGCCCCCCACCCCCCACCCAACATACTGATACTGACACAAAAGCCTCCAGTATCCACTACAAGTAAGCATAAACATCATTTTTCCTCCTTTCTGGGACGAATATACGAGAGACTGCGCGTAAATGCGATGTTTGTTATATAAATTTCAAATAGCGATCCAAACATATGTTCAAGCTTTTTAACTGGCGACATTAAATAACGTCACACTAAGCTCAAAGAGTCGCTGTCCGCGGTTCTCCTTTTGGGTAACTTGGCTCGAAAGACGCGCTCCATTACACATTGCAGTGTTCGTCGTCTTATTCTGCTTCAAATCCCAAATGTAAACATTTTATCTGCAGTTTGAATATTAATTTGCCAACATTAGACATACATTTGATTTCACATGCAACACAAAGCTGGCGATCTAATTTAACAGCCTCCGCCTTCACCGATACAAGATAGCGAGGTAAAGTTGAATTAATTAACCTTCACGTGTAATATTGTTTGTGTGACAGTTGTTTCCTTACCTGGTCAAAGAGGAGATTTTCCATGTTCAAAGTAACCAGTGCTCTGCCATCTGCGAGGGCGAAATTAAAGAATCAAAGCAGAAAGTTTGTTGAAGTTCTCCACAATAATCCTATTTTCTTTTTTGTTTTGCAGCCGCGACTGTTCCCATCAATGCGTCTTGGTTTAGGTTACAGTGTGCCGTGCCTCTCTGGCACCATAACGCATGAGCTGTGTGGCTTTTGTTATGGAGGCACACCACATCAGTCCAATGGGGAGTATTCCTTTCACTGCGCACTCAAGGATCACAACCTGGAGATGCTGCGGGTTATAAATAACTTACTTTCTTGCTTGTTGAATGAAACGTGTATTCTCTTGACGTCAGAGTCGACCAAAATAAATCGCGTCTGATGAAAAACCTCTGTCTCGGTCTTTATATCTGCAGGACACAAACAAAACGAGTGCTGCCTCCTAAAGACATGCAAATGATCTGCGCGCGCGTGTTATTTTAATTATGTCAAAAGAGCAGTATGAAAATGAAAACGGTGGGCACAATTTGGCCTACACGTGATGAAGATGAGAAGGCTGCTTTTTCTCCTAGAGCCTAGTGCTTAGGATGCTTTTTGAATTTTCCTCAGATAGTAAGTCTGCGCTATAAATACGATTTAATCTTTCTGCAGGGTGGAAGAGGAATAAAGGCTGGTTGTCTGTCTGCCATGTATGAAAGGGCACAGAGAAAACAATTCAGTTGTAAAATGTGCCTGGATCACCATCATGCTGCTTCTTGCAGGGAATTCCGATATATTCATCAGCTATCTTTCTTTTCTTATTTTCATTTAAAAAAAAGCAGAAATCATATTTTTAAGCAGTGACACTTTGATACAAAAAATTAGTTAATATTTAATGTTTATGCATATTTGCAGCGCTTCTTTGTCTCATTGTCATGTACTCAACAAATTATGAGAGAGAGCAAAAATATTTTGCACCTATATATTTACAGTACAATTAAAGAAGCCAAAACTTGTAGCAGCCATCGCAGCTATACAGCCTAATAGGGACATTTCTATTTTTAGGTTGCTATGAGACAGCACAGAAGCAGTTTCTAATGAGAACAGTGATGTTCTCAGCCCTGCAAAGAACAGGTAAATCAGACACATTCCTCCACGGACAGACAGGATTATATGGCATTTTTTTATGCAGTTATTTTTGGATCTATTTTCCACTCATGAGTAAGTCACCACCACCACAATCGATCATTAATCCTTTGACCCCTGCTCCCTTTTTTTTCTTTTCCTTTCTTTTTTTCTGACTCTAAGACTAATCACTTTATTACCTATCCAAAGGCTTGACGTCTCAGGACTTCAGCTGTCAATGTTGGCAGTGATTTCTCACCTGTGATTGCCTTCTCAGTCCCAGAGGAAGTGTTGTTTACAAGGCACATGGAGAAGGCAGTTTCATAAAGCAGCTCATGCTGTAGTCACCAGCTCAAAAGAGTATGCTCCTCCTGTTCAAGAGGCATTAACAGTCTGGCTAAATATTGTCATTTCTTCACCAGAAATGACTAAAAGAGTTGTGTAAAATATTGGTTTATATGTAGATGAGTAAAAGCTGTTTTTCTAAGTGTCAAACTTGATTCTAAGAATAGGAATGTCTAAGAAGTTTGTTATTCAGATGCTATTATGTATATTTCACATTTTATACTGTTGAGTAAAAATTATATGGGTCTGTATTATAGACAGACTTCAGAGAATCATGATGATCCAAGGATCCAAGGCCAAAGCTGACTAGTTTAGACACATTCATTATCACTGGGAGCCAAAAGGATGTCAGTGGCCCTCACAGAGGTTGATCTTTGCCCCGATGATGCTGTCGTCGGCAGTATATACGGGAGAAATAAATAATTAAAGTGAAGAGAATAAGCGCCATCACCCCTGGGAGCACTTTCCATTTTCAGATATCTTACACCACAGCTGCTGCTCTCCCTCCCCTCCGTTCTAAATATAACCTTTTCTTCTGTCTGAATTGTGACATTTTTTACTCATCAGACTACAGTAGCTCAACAACTATTTATATATTCTGACAAAGGACACATAAAAGTTATCAGCAGTTTTCAAATTTAGAGTCTGATCACAATTTTTCCAGGAGATGGGAAGAACAGAGCACTTCACGTCTAACCTTAATTTCAAATAATGCCTCAGTTTTGAGAAAACAAGAAAAGAAATTGTTTTTGTAAACTGCAAATAGAAATATGCTCCGTTTTTTTTTATTGCACTGAAAAAGAAAGTTGCTGTTGTCAAAGCCAGTAAAATTTGAAAGTCAGATACAGGAAAGTCTAAAAAATATATAGTGCAACATGTCAGCACATATTTATTCTTTGCTGTGATTACTGTCTAATTTTCATCCTCCTCTGAAATGTCAGGTGACAACTCATTGCAGAACACTAATTTAAATAATTGAGCAAATCTTGGTATTGTGGCAAAGATATGTAATTATAACAAATAAATATTCTTAAGTGCTGTGAAAGTTACATTTATTCTGTTTAAAATGTCTTTTATAATTTCATCACTTTCATGAGTTCAGCACATAGACTGTAAATAGGTTACAAATGTCTCATAACCATACACTGTATATAAAAGATGGCTGGAACTAGCCAACGCATTTAACCTGCACTTTCTCTGACTTCTAGCAGAGCTACTGAGCTGCCCTATCTGTGACCTCGGTAAACACATTCCTGATCTCAGTCACTGGTTTTCTTCTTGTACATAAATATGGTCACATTACATTAAAATAACAATAAGAACAACAAAACAAAAACAAGGATAAAGCAAGGCATGCTTTACTGTGTTACTGACAAGCTGCTAGGCAAGAAATATGTGTTATCCTTTGATTTCTTGTAGGCTGAACATGGCTATCTGTTGGCAATCCACTGGCAGACCATAGGGTACAACCGTCAGCCCTTCTACCTGCAGAGAGCATCTGATGCTAGATGGAGGCAGTGTCCAAAACAAGACTTTTTTCTAGTCTTGCTTGTGATGTTGCCAGCCCCAGAGAAGAGAGAAGTTCTAACATGTAAAGTGATGAACTGAAACAGAGTTTTAAAAACAGTGAAAAGTGTCCAGTGCTGCCATTCTCTGTACTTTTAATACTGTATCATTTCATTTCTGATGTTTTTTCCACGCTGCTCCTGTTCTTTTTAAGCTCCACTATCACAGCCAATCAGCATTTAGCATTCAGCAGTTACGTGCTGTTCGGTTTTTGGAATACTGTGCGTTTTTTGTAGGCTGAAAACCTCTCTCTAAAGCTCTCCACAGGTGCATACCTATGCAAATGGCCAATCCCGTGGTACCATAAAACAAGCGTCCCCTGGCTTGTGGTGTAGGTTTATGAAATACCGACCTCTGCCAGTTTGAAGCTTCATAACTACATTAATCACAGTGTTTATATCCATCTTTTATATACAGGCTATGATTATGACAAAAGTGAACCCAGATTGTTCAAGAGAATCTGATTGGACTGCTTCTAAGCACATCACTTGAAGAACATTATATCTTTTTATGTATACATAAGTAATCTTGAACACTAGCATTAGCCAACTAATGCCAACTATAACGTGAGTTAAATTTAAGGTTAGCATTAGGGTGTGAATTGCTTTGGACAATTGAGGAAATGGGGAAAGCACTTAAGGAGACCGGGATATTATGGCTGTTATGGGAGTCAAAGAAAATTCCTTGACCCCCATAACAGCCTGTTAATTCTGTAAATAAATAATTAACTGAACACAGTTTACCTGGCGCTCTCCAGTGGCAACAAAAGTCACATCTGAGAAGCTGCTAGTTTCTTTACAAATACCTAAAAAAAAAAAAAGCAAACTGCTGTTTTATTGGGAATACTTGGTTGGGAACAATAATCTCCCGGAGTCACCACTGGTTGCTGGGAAACTGCTCAGCCAAGAAATAGTCTGATACATAACACCCTCCAAAACTGTTGATTTGCTGTTTTCGCACTTTGATTTGTGTAGCTGTTTGATCCTGTTTTTAGTCTTTGTGGAAGACTAAGTTAGCCAGCTGCAGATGAAAGCATCACATTTTGCATATGGACACATAAACAATAAAGGAAATGACATAAAGGATACAGATACGATTGGAGAGCTGCCTCTACAGAAATTTCAATTAAGTCACAACAATTCTGCCATAACAATTACGTCCACGGTCTGAACACAGGAATTCCGAATAACATTTGCCCTTTCTAAAATAAACCCATAAATATATTTTTTTTAAAAACATATATATATCTCACTTATCCATTCCTTCCTGATAACTCCATTTGCATTTAGACACGGAAGCCTGCATGTGTGTTTTTTTCTAGCACACATATCGCCTGTTGTTGTGCTGATGTTGTGCTTCTAGCTCTGTGGTGGTTGTCTCTTTAAAGACTGAGTTTGACATTCTCATGGCATTTGGTGTCTCAGCGATTGTATCAAGCGAATGTGTGGGCTGCGACAGCATTAACTCGCACGAACCCTGCTGCAGCTTTGGACTGGACTGCTCCTTGTCTCCCTCCTACCTTGGCAGATTTAAGGAAATGCCTCCAGTGCAGCTTAAAAACCTGCCACCCCTCACATATGCTGCGAGTGATTTTTTTTTTTTCTTTCCCCTCGTCCACTCATGATTATAGCCCGTGAAGTATAACACATTTTCAGACACTTTGATCTTTTCATATTGAAAAGTGCTACTTTCTCATAGTTGAAATCTTGAAATGGTTCCACTCCTCCTCTGCCTCCTTCTCCTTCACCAGTCCTTCTGTTCTTTCTCATCTCGCATTGCAAACCAACACCTGCCCTTCTGGCAAGCAGTAATTGAGTTGAGCATTATTCAAGAGCATTATACAGGCAACAATTTTGCTGGGTGATCATTGTGTACGTTGGCTGTATCCTAGGAGATTGGTGCATATCTAATAAGGAGTTTGTTACTCATTTTGCAGAGTGGGCACTTTGATGTCCGCCGTGTTGAATTTTCTATTTTAGCTCAACATCCTCCTAATGAAGCAGAGGGCTTGAAGCTTCAGAATTGGTTGCTTATCAACTCTACACTCCACTTATTAGTAGTTGTTGTGAAGCCTTTAATTGGATAGTGGAACAGGAGGCACCTTAATGGTCTGTCAGTAAAAAGTGGTCATGATATATAGCTACGGATGACAGTTTTGTTAACATGGTTAAAAATGTGAAAGGCGAACGCTCGCAAAAAACTCTCACTTTCCCCTCGTGTTTCGTGGCTTTCTTTCCTTTTGCCTTCTAAATCAACAAGTGTTAGGAGAATTAGGTGCAGTTTCAGGTGGAGTTTCAAATTCTGTGTAGCTGCCTCACTAACTACAAAAGTAATTAGTGGCAAAATTGATGTTTTGGTAGGATCTGTCACACCTCTGTTAACACCACCAAATCAAAAGCTTAACAGTGTGTCTTGCCTCCCACTGGGTAGAGAGAAGAAACTCTTCCTGCCATAAGTTATCTAATGAAAGACAACAGAAAAATACAGCCATCAATAGAAGTCCTGGAATATGGCCTACCTACCATTACACTGAGGAATTCGTGTCTTAAATATCTTTTCTAATCTTTAGTATCATGTACAGTGTTTTACTTTTGTAGGAGTATCTTTATCCTTCTCAGAATAAGGTAAAAACAAATACTGATGTGGGGTTAAATGAATTTCTGTGAAAAACTGAGTTTTCCACTACGAATTCATCACAGACTGTTTCATAGCTGCATCTGTCAGAGGTTTGGGCTCGTCAGAGTATGTGGGTACATCAGTGTGGATGAGTGGATGTTCTGACAGTGAGTTAGAGAACTTCACTCTGCTCGCGGTTCACACCCCTGAGACTGTGACGTCTTTGACACCATGAGGCACTCTGACCAAAATACACCTCCTCTGCAGCACAAGGTGAAGAAAGAGCTTTTTCTGTCTATGTTGTCGGTAGTGACGTCAGATCACTCCTTTCTATCCTTGAGGGTGTCTGCAGATGAGCAGAATCAGACATGACAGGACCGAACAGGATCAGCCTGGCCTCAGTTAAAAAAAAGAAAAGAAAGATAATTGTCAAGTCACAGATCTTAGAGTAGATAAGAAGCCTTAGAAACATGGTGGAAACGCAGGACGACCGCCTCCTTTATTGAAGAGTCAATCCAGGGGTTCACCAATGACTAATGTGGATGAATTTGAAGACTATAAATCCAGAACAACATAGCAGGATAAAGGTGGTGGGAAGAGATGCACCATTTGTTTGACTGTTTGCTTCTCCATTTACACAAAAAAACTAAAGACCAGCTTCCTGAAACTTTTCCCAGACCTTTGTTGGAGCTGCAGATTTGTTTTAGAAAAAAAATCAAAAATAGTGTGTGAACTTTTCAAAGGATGCATTTTTCACAAAATCCTATACTGTGTAAAGAATTTGTGCTTAGCCTTAATTTTTGTCCAGCAATAAAAGGCTAATTGAGTTTCATTTTTAAATAGCTAACTGTCCTTTTAGTTCTGCTACAAGAATCTGGCAAGTCTAAGATGGCACAAGCTTGTTGCAGCTGGGTTTAATCAGCTGTGCTAGAAGGTGGGATGAGCTGGCAATATATGAGCTGGCAGTATATGAGGACAAACACAAGTCAGTAATTATTGCTGGGTACTGTGAAAAAAAAGGAGCTGTAAGACAATGAAAACTGTCAGATTTAATACTTTAAAACTCCTTAGAAAGTTTGGCAAACAGATACTCTAATTTGAAAATGTCTGAGAAGGTGATGCCATGATTACAAAAAAAATGTACAGATGAGAGAGGAAAGTTCTGCAGGTGATCTACTAACAATGCTGTAATTTGGAAGAACAGATGTGACCAGTTGATTTCATTAATGACTAACGCAATCTACCAAGAGGAGCACAAATTAGCCTGTCGCAAACAAGCAGACATGATGAGGGAGCATGTTATCTACTAAAAAAATAAACAGTACATGCACAGGTTTTACACATGTGAAAAAGCATGGCAATTAAGCTCAATCAGAGGTAGCAACATGTGAACAGATATGTTCTGGTACAAGAGTGTGTGTGGAGAATGAGTCGGTATCAGATTGTTCTTTTCTGCAAGGCTATTTTTTAATAGGGACTTCCTGCAAAATCCTGAATTACGATCAGTAATTCACTGTCGATCTTATACAGCAGGGGTCCCCAATCCCAGTCCGCAAGGGCCGGTGTTTAGATCTCACCCTGGGTCAACACACCTGAATCACATGATTAGTTCATTACCAGGACTCTGAAGAACTTCAAGACATGTTGAGAAGGTAATTTATCCATTTAAATCAGCTGTGATGGATCAAGGACACGTCTAAAATCTGCAGGGACACCGGCCCTCGTGGACTGGGATTGGGGACCCCTGTTATATAGTATAAGTAAACAAATCTAAATCTAAAGGTATAAAACAAAGAATGCTGAATATATAGAATATAGGAAAATTGCATTTATATTTATTAGTAAAAGAAAAGCTATTCAGAATCTTGGAACTTCTACATGATCTGGAACAGGATGTTGCAGAGCTCTGTGTGTAAACTGCTGAGTAATTGCAAGATGAGGTTTTTGGATGTCATGCAGTTGTAATTTTGCACCAGTGTATTGAGAGCACAAAGCTTGAAACACTGAAAACAGGTGTGCTTACATCTGCTGTAAGTTTGTGGCAGTTATGCAGGCACAATTTTTTTTCTTGTTGGGATGTTTACATTTAATTCAATTCAATTCAATTTTATTTATATAGCGCCAAATCACAGCAAAAGTCGCCTCAAGGCGCTTCATAGATACAGAGAAAAACCCAACAATCATATGACCCCCTATGAGCAAGCACTTTGGTGACAGTGGGAAGGAAAAACTCCCTTTTAACAGGAAGAAACCTCCGGCAGAACCAGGCTCAGGGAAGGGCGGCCATCTGCTGTGACCGGTTGGGGTGAGAGAAGGAAGACAGGATAAAAGACATGCTGTGGAAGAGAGACAGAGGTTAATAACAGATATGATTCGATGCAGACAGGTCTATTAACACATAGTGAGTGAGAAAGGTGACTGGAAAGGAAAAACTCATGGGAATCCCCCGGTAGCCTACACCTATTGCAGCATAACTAAGGGAGGATTCAGGGTCACCTGGTCCAGCTCTAACTATATGCTTTAGCAAAAAGGAAAGTTTTAAGCCTAATCTTAAAAGTAGAGATAGCGTCTGTCTCCTGAATCCAAACTGGAAGCTGGTTCCACAGAAGAGGGGCCTGAAAACTGAAGGCTCTGCCTCCCATTCTACTTTTAAATACTCTAGGAACAAAGAGTAGGCCTGCAGTGCGAGAGCGAAGTGCTCTAATAGGGTGATATGGTACTACAAGATCATTAAGATAAGATGGGGCCTGATTATTTAAGGAGCAGGATTTTGAATTCAATTCTGGATTTAACAGGAAGCCAATGAAGGGAAGCCAAAACAGGATTTAGATCAGCATCACAAAATAGATGTTTATCGTGGTAGATTTGTTGGTATTTTGTGACGAATGTGCGGTTACTATGGACAAAATTCCTCACAGCAAGAGGATCTTCACCACCTTTCCAGCTGATGTATACAACCAGGTGGTCAACGCACCCCCCCCACCTGCTGGGACAAAACG
The DNA here is from genome assembly GCF_056152115.1 of Neolamprologus brichardi. Taxonomy (NCBI): domain Eukaryota; kingdom Metazoa; phylum Chordata; class Actinopteri; order Cichliformes; family Cichlidae; genus Neolamprologus; species Neolamprologus brichardi. The sequence goes on from NC_142110.1 coordinate 12,646,104, forward strand.
GCCCCAACCCTCCGTTCAAGGCATCCATCCACAGAATAAAAGGGAGTGAAAAGTTATGCGTGTGGAGCCCCTGCTCCAGACAGACTTCTTCACCTGCATGAACCTTCCTGGCACTGCTCTGTACACTGGACCAGATCTTGGGCACCCTTTTGAGTGAGCTCAGTCAAGGAGCTGGTAATTTCTGCAAAGCCAGACACAATAAGGCAGTAGTAATCAGCGAACCCCAAGAACCGCCTCACCTCTTTTTTGGTCTTGGGACCCCGGATACTTTACTTCCCTCTGTCGAACTGCACACTTCTTCAACTTGGCTGTGAGCCCCATCTGCCTCAGAGACTGGACCAAGGCCACAAGCCCAGGTGTCACTATGGATGATGACATCATCCAAGTAGGCAGTAGCAAATCACGTGCAGACGCTGCATCCGCACCCTGCACCCGCACCCTGCACCCTGCACCCACTTTCCATGAGGCTTTGGAAAGTGGCTGGGGCTCCAAATAAGCTGAACAATAGCGTGACAAATTGGTACAACCCTTACGAACTGGAGAAGTCTATTTTTCCTTGGATTCTGCAGACAAGGAAATCTGCCAGTAGCCCTTGGTAAAATCCATTGTCATGAAAAAATGAGCACTGCCTAACCAGTCGAGAAGCTGGTTGACCCAGGGTATGGGATAAGCATCAAACTGTGACACCTTATTCACCTTGTGGTAGTCAACCAGGGTTTGGTGGACCAGGGTCTGTGTGTAGCCTGAGTTCACCATTGCCTGGCATATACTCCCTTGGTACCTTACTGGTAAGCTATACATCCCTCCTGGACCGGGGTAAGAGGTCAGACCTCTGTCAGCGGGCACTCCTGATGCCAGTGTCCCGGCCTACCGCACCTCCAACGCACCTGCCTCCTGCCTCAGCATTTGCACGGCTGCCTTACCAGGGGGTTCTTGACCAGTGATGCAGCCACGTCAGGGCTCACTGACCGGGGGCAGCAGACCTGTTCCACCGCTCAAGGATGATCAGATGCAGCAGCCAATCCTCTGCCTTTGTGTGCCAGGCTGTAGCCACCTGGCTGCTATATTGCTTAGCCACCTGGCATAGGCGAAGAGCCAAATCCCCCCCATTCAGAACTCCTGATAGAGTCAATGGTACTCCTCGGAGCCCAGGCAGTCCATGTTCGACGGTTATGCGTCCTCAAAATGACAACAGAGGCAGTAGCCACAGCTCCCATTCATCTTCAGGCCACCGGCATGCCTCTGCTGTGCCCCAGAAGACCTGTAGGAATGCCCGGGGGTCATCTCCCTCCACCATCTGGTGGAACATCACTACAGGGGGAGCTGCAGCGGTGCGGTGGGGAAGGTAGACAGAGCAACCAAGTACTCCAACACTCTCGTTTGGCTCACAGACAGTAGCCATTGATCTTGATCCACTGACGCCTGCTCCTGGTTCATGGCGGACATCTCCGCCAGCATCATTGCCAGTGCTTCCACTGGCTGCACTGATTGAGGTACTTTATGTTTTATTTGCAGCCTTTTCCAAAATCACTCTTTGCAGCTTTCCAGCCAACGTATTCCTGGCGCAACCTTCTCCTTTGGTCCCAGATCGCCACTGAAATAGCAGGACTGATCACACAAATCAGTCCCAGCTGCTCTGCCAGCTTTTTGGCAATGCCCACCGAACCCACTGCCCCACCACTCCTTTGTAGCGGAGCTACAAACCACACCCCCACCACACGCCTAGCTTCCTATTTTAATGCAATGAAAGCTAATAAAATATAAATATTTCAGTGATCTATTTATTGCAATTTGTTGTGTGATTAATCCCACTAATAGCTGACACACTGATCTTATAGAGCTTCTTACATTTTTCTAGTCATTGGGAAGTATATCTGCTTGTATACTTCACGCTCTTGACCCATCTATCCCTCCTGTCTAACATTAAAAGATAACATCCTGCATTTGAAGCCTACTTCCTGGACACTGGCCATTCTGCTTCCATGCCTCTATAAAGAGGCCTTTGATACAATCAGGCCAAATATTGTTGCAGTAATCAATAGTAATCTTGGTTCAGGAAATGTCCCAAGTGCCTTAAAACATGCCATAGTGCAGCCTTTTCATAAAAACCAAACCTAATCTGTCTGTCTCATCTAACTTTAGGTCCATTTTCAAGATATATTTTTATCTAAGATCATAGAGAAAGTTGTTTTCCACCTACTCTGACAAATTTCAATGTGACCATGGGACCAAGTCTGTCCTTTTCAGGGTTTTAACTTAAATTATGTTCAGTGACAATGAATCCATTGTCATATATACACGTGTTCTTTTTATACAAAGTAGGGCTACTACTGTTGCTTGCATCGAAAGAACTGGTGCTCACTACTGCTTTAACACTGCCTCTCACCCTCTTGCTCATCGGTCGGTCATGAAAGTACACAGAAAAAAAGATGCAATTCAAAGGTTTTACACATGAATGTGCTATAATCATCCTCCAAAACAAGTTTGTCATCTGTCTGTGCTTTCTTGGTGTCTGCTTTAAACGCTGTGATGTATCTTCCACTGTGCAGACGGTCGTCAGAATAGCCAGACAAGCATGCTAGCAAACTGCAAAGTGCTACTGGATGCAATAGGACATCATGGTGTTTTCGTCATACTCTACTTGCTATAGCTGTTAATGGTGCACAATAAATCTTTATCTGGCAGGCAAGTCGACCGTTTAACAGACAACAGTGAAGTTTTTTTAAGCTAGGTGTTATTTTTCATGCGGATCATTATACTCCACAAAGCTTTTCAGTCTGTTTTCATTATTATCCATTTCTATCATGATGCTACCAATCTATAATTCTATATAATATGATATATTCCATATTCTATACTCATTATTATCATTCATCCTATCATTTTACAGTTTTTTTTTTAAAATCATCTACCTAATGGGAAATCGACTTGTCAAGCTGTGTTCTCAAGTTAAATACAAAATGTAGTTTTCTACTATTTTTAAGGGTGATTTTATCCAGATTTTTGTGATTGCTTAATTGGTATTGTTTCTAAAGTGTTGTGTTATTCTCTTGCATGTGTGCCAGCTCAAAAGCATAAAGCATATAGATTTAGCTTTACTACGCTCACATTTTTCTGATTTGCCAGATCTCCATCTGATCTGGACCCACCCTGACGAACCACATTTAGCTGAACACAGTCGTGTGAACTGTAGTTATTACGTTCAGCTTAACTCCTTCTGTACCAAGAACAATGTATGGCGGTATCGTAAAGGTAAGTTCACCTTTATGATAGTGATATATATATAAATGACTACGTAACCCTGCAAACAAGAAGTCTTGTTAAAGTATTAGATCAGCATAACTGTGCTGAAAGCATAGTGCCACCTGTGCATCTCTCACTTTCTGAATCCGACTGATTTAGCTGACACACTTGGCTGAGCTGCCCGTGTTTGTGTCCTGCTGTTTACTCACACAGACTAGGCAGGACTTGTATCAGAGGAGGCACAGTGAGTGAGGCTCTCTCTGCTTGAATCACAACTCTGCAGGTAATAATCAGTTTTCCTGTCTGATTTCAATTCAAAACAGGCATGACTATAATACGCCACCAGGGTGATCTGGCTGCCAGCCTGCTTGTAAGAAAGACTGACGATACTCAATATAAATATAATGCTCGACTCTCTCTTAAAGGTAAGGAAAATTCATCTGCATTCTGGTTCCCACTGTGCTCGTGAGACCCATTGCTAGTGTTCCCCTGGGCCAGGAGCTCTCATACCTGACTGAGCAGATCGAGATAAGAACCAGTTATCTTTGCCTCACAGCACTCCACATCCCAGAGGGAGATCACCTCTCTAAGCAGACGCAGCAGCCTGGGATTCAGTGAAACCAGAATATCACCATTTACTCTGTGTCTTCCCAACTTCCACCTACAAGGACTTCAAAAGCATAAAATGCAATTAATAGTTAACCATTTTTCAATGCTCCCTGCTTAAATCTTAAGTTGGCCTAAATCAATTGAATGTATGATCTGTAATGTTAAACTAAGCGAAGCACGCTTGTCAATCGAGGGCTTTGACTCCTTTTTCAGAGGATCAGAAGGTGCACAATTATTGTGCAGCAATGCGATGTAAAGAAAGCATATTCAGATATCTTGAGCTCAGTTAGACCAGTGATTGACTGGTGCACAGGAAGATTTCCTCTTCCCAATTTTATGTTGAGGCTCCTTATTCTGAAATTGTTCCACAATTTGTACCCATCTCTACTCTGCCTCTCTAAGAGGCTCCTTTTCTATCCAATCATGCTACCGACCTGTTGCTAATTAACCTAACGAGTTGCAAAATGCTCCTCCAGCTGTTTCTATTTAGTACCACTTACTTTTCCAGCCTTTTGTTGCCCCCTTCCCAACTTTCATTTATTATGTGCACTGCTGCCATCAAATTCAAAATCATCAAAATGAGCTAAATGTTTTTCATGAAATAGTAAAGCTTCACCAATCACTGCTTTCTCCTTGTTCAGTGACAGTTCACCTGTCTGCATGTAAATAAATCATGATATATAGTCATTTGTCTCACCCATAGCTTCTGTTTCATCCTTGTCGCTCTATATTCTCTATTTTGATGCCTGCCTCTTCATGTGCCTGGTTCTGCCAGAGGTTTCTACCTGTTTACAAGGGGTTTTTTTCTTCCCACTGTCACCACGTGCTGCCCATAGGGGATCAGGGTTTTCTCTAATATTGTAGGGTACGTAACTTACATTATGAATAAGTTGAAGTGACGGTTGTTGTCAGTTTGCACTGTGTTAATAAAACGAAACTGAGTGAACTCTATTTGATTCAATGTCAATAAAAATATTGATCTCTGTAGGTTTATATTTGTTTTAATGACTCAGTCTTTGAGCAGCTGGAGGATGAACCGGTGTAAGCCCTTTTTATTGCTCCAGGCGCTCCCAGCCTTTGTGTAAAGTGGATTCAGTTTAGTTTGGCTGTGAACTCAAAGACGGCACTCCAGCTGGCACATTTTGAGAACAATATCTTGTGTGGTAGGATGACGGAATTGTATCTTGGTTTGGAAGACTTTCAGAGGTGCAACTGTCCAGATAAAGACTTCCTGTGTGCTCAGTGTGGAGTACTGCCTCAGTCTGCAGGGTAAGACAGGGCAAGTGTTAGATCAGCCTCTTCTCTGCTTTGACATCAAAACTAGCGAAAGGAGAGAAGGAGAAATGTAAAATGAAGATATTCTTCTCAAATAAAGGTCTCGTCGATATCATACGCATCTCTGTCTGTTCTGCTTTTTTCACATTATATCCTTTATGACTCATCAAATTCTAATTTTAAACATAACAAAGACGCACTTATTTTGGGGGATTCCCAATCTCCCTTTTCTTCTAAGCCACACTGCAAATGGCACACATCCCTTGGAGCTGGAGACGCCCAGGATGCTGCTGGGATGTTTTCCATGGCACGACTGTGTCAGTATCACAATGTAGTGAGTCATGTTTATCATCTTCTCGCCTGTTGTGCCTCCTCCTCGTGTGAGTTTTGAAGAACATGGCCAAAATCATGAGTGTACATGTCAATATCCTTTGTCAGTGTTTGTGTTTACGTTAGAACTCGTGTCTTTAATCAGTCCATTTTAATAAAAATTGAATGTCATGATCTTTTCACTGCTGGGAACACGTTAGCTGTGTGCTGTCCTCTGACTAAGCCTGCGATGTTGTTCTCTATTCAGTAGGACTCGATGAATGCTAAATGGAGAGGGAACCTGATTTAATTAGTGCTGATCAAAGGTTTCATTTCATCGCATTTCATTGTGCGAGTGTGCCTTGACAAAATGGTCACAGAGCATAATCGGTAGCAGCTGTGATATCACAGCAACAGATCTGATCTGAGTGAGAGGACAATGAACTGTGTTTCCAAGGAAATGATGCAGCAGTTAAGACATTACTGAACACAGAAGATAATCTTAGTCATTTATTTAGCCTTGCATACACTCCTGTATGTCCAAAATATCTCCACAAGCATGCACAGGCATTTAAACTATGCACAGTTCTGAGATGTGTACATCTGGACAAAGCATCGGGGTTTTAGTAGATATCAGGGAGTACATTTGGGGGCAGTGACAACAAAACAGCTTCCAACCTGTGATTTATCACATCATAGGAGCTCCACTTTGGTGCTACTGCAGAATTAACTGGATTCACATCTGCTGTGATTTTGAGTGCTGCACTATGTACACCAGAAGGTTGGCAAAATTGGCAGAAACCCCCCCCATAAATGTTTTGATGCATCACTGGTTAAAAGCTGTTTTATGTGTCAGCTTAAAATCTGTATCATAAGTGTTGCTCCTTGATATGTCTGTTCCTGTCACCGGTTTACAGTGTCCATGTTAATACAGGCACAGATGGAGGGGATGTGCCCTAAATAAATATGTAAGTAGCCATGCTGGGTTCCTGCTCCTCCTGCTGCTTCTGCTGATGCTATTGATCTAATTGCTCATTTAAAGCCCAAATGCCTCAATTGAAATGTTCCTAGTGCAAACTAGTCAGCACAAAGAGGTTTCTGGTGCGAGCTGCGAACAGTTCATGTATTTCAATGCGCAACTCTTCTCTCCAGCACGCAACTGTCCTCGCAGGCAAAGGAAGAAGCTGCTGAAACATGAAGTTAGAAAGAAAAGGGGGCTCATATTCATTCTTCACTCAAAATAAAAAAAAATAAAAAATAAAAATCAGGTCCGCAGAGTTGGGTGTATTTGTGCTGATTACAAAAATAACTTTTCACACCAGCAGAAGGAACACCAGCAAGAGTAATGTCTTTGTGTATTTTTAGGGATGATTAATGTGATTCCCAATCCAGGACAGCCGACTAGAGAACACAATCCTTAAGGGACTGTGGCTAGAACTGAATGGGGTCATCCAAAAGAAAAAATCGTGTGTTTGGTGTATGCGCCGCGGTGAATATGCGTTTATGTTTTAAGATTTTAAATGAATTAAATATGTTTGTCTTTTATTTTGTCCTTATGTAAATTTTAAGGTTTACGGTTAAGGTTAGAGATTGTCACCGCTGGTAAGTCGTGAATTAATTATTTATTTTTGCTGTTGTTTTTCCTCTCCACTAGCTCCAAAGGGAAATATAAGGCACTTTAGCTACTCAGTGCTCCAATATGTTAACCCGTAGTGTCTGCGTCTGTCTTCTTTTTGGTGCTGAGCAGGCTGCTTAACAGCGTTAACTCAGAAAACAGCTGCCTGCTGACACCAAAAACTATGCTATAAATAAACTGAACAAGATGTATAAATAAACCAAGTTGAAACTTAGCTTACCTTGTTAGAGTTGCGCGATCACAGGTTTTCTGTGGAACAAACCATCTGGTGCTTCAGATGTGAAGCTCTGTAATAAAGTTGCAGAATCAGGGGACAGCTGTGTCTAGGATTATAAGTATGGCCTGTGACTTTCACTTAACTACTGAAACTTCCATAATCCAAATTTTCACAAACAGTATTATGCATCTTGTTTCCATTTGAGCAGTCAGTGGTGTTTAGATGAGTAACTGCCTATGTTTTGTTGACCCATCGCACCTCTCTGATCCTTTTGTAGCTCTTTGATGTCACCAAACTTCACCTTTGCTGTTTTTTCTTCCCCCTCTGGCTCTGACAGTCAGACAGAAACCTGCTGCGTGTTATCGTGCACTTCAGGAAACAATGGATGCAGCTAAAATAAAAGAATCACACCTTCCCCTTAGTTTTGGTTTTTACAACACGTTTTTACCTGGACCCATAATTTAGTGGAAGTTAAAGGAAATGCTGTAGCATCCTTCCAGACAAGTTCTTCTAGAGCTGCGGGACAGGCTGGCTTTAGCCAAAAATGTGGCCTGGCATATAACACTCAAGAAATGTGCCACTGACATTTTTAATAAACAGCTATTATTGACGTTTTGTGTGCAGACATATAAAAAAAAAAGAAACAAAACGCTGGATTTGAAGTGCTCGGTGTATGCTGGTGGTGCTGCTGTTGTTGTTTAGTGCTCGTTCTTATTAGAGGTTTGACTTGATCAATGTGATCAGCCATGCACAGCCAGGTGTGTGGTGAAGCTCAGTGAGGCACAGGGACAGGGTTTATAAATAAACCAAATAAAGAAACGGTTGTGTCAGTGACCCCTGAGATGTGGCTTTGGAAAGGCTGGAAAGGCAGACGTTTATCCTGAAGAAACTAATAAAGCACTGTCTGTCAACTGGGAGGTGAGTCAGCCCAGCATCATTAGAGAGAAGCATCGTTCTGATCATGTCTCTGAGGGGAGATGACCATGCAGCACCACGCATCCAGGCAAGACCACCAAGAAACACACAGAGCCAGCAGCCAAGCAAAACAATCTGTTTCTGCAAACAGAAACCCGGGCGTGTATGCAGGCTTTAAAATAGAAAAAAAAACACTTACTGTATTGTGTTACAGTCAATTGTCATGGTGACAATCTCAGGAAAAAAAGAGAAAAAAAACATCTATCAGCCATCTATTGTTGGTTAATGATGTGTTAGCTTGCCAAAGCTATCATTACCCCTCTCTTGCACAAATAGTCATCTAGAGCCATTTTACACAAGGATATTACAGCATCCACGATAACTGTTGGATCAGAAAACGCAACAAATCATTAGCTATTATTGATTTTGACAATGTGTGTGTTCATACATAATCACAACAGAATTTTCAAAATTGTAAATTGGGATATTAAAAGAAACCGGTGTTTAATGTTTAATATGAAATACTTTGATATTTCTGTAATTTTGTTTTCATTGAGATTCCTGCCAAGCATCAGATTTGTAGATGCATACTTCTCTTATGTCTATATGGTAAGTTTCAAGCTCCCGGCAGTTAGTGTTCTTCATTTCAGCTTCTCGCAACTGGGAAAAGTCAGTTTCAATTGCAAGTAGCTGCAGCACCCACTTGCAAAATTGTAGCCCAACTAAGCCTGTTGATTGGTGAAGGTCTGCAGATGATTTTTATGTAATTTAAAAAAAATAGACAGACTGCCAACATGTTGCAATCAGTGTGGGTCAGTCTGCGCTGATGTTATACATCATGCTAGACATTTCGCAGTTAAATCCTGCAGCAACTACGTTGATATTTGTGGAGGAATTTCTGAAGTTCTGTTTCAAATTTATGAGGTTCTGGCTGGACTCTGACTGTAAGTAGTTTATGTGAATTTCTGTGTTTTTAAACAACAGATTTGCAGCAAAGAGCAACAAACTGCATGTCAAATACCAACATGAACTCATTCAGCCACACATTGACTGCAGACTGGTAGCAGACTGACTCTGTCTTGTTGCAGTTTTATCTCCATCTTTGCAGATGGAAGTTTTTTGAAAGGAGAAAATAACTGCACCACGTAGAGGGCATAAATGAGAGCAATTACAACTTAACATAATCATCCATCTATCCATTCTCCTCCACTTACCCAATTCAGGGTTGCAGGAGGCTGGAGCCTATCCCAGGTACCATAGGGTGAGAGGCAAGGCACACATAGCATACATACATATCTATTTCCAAATGATTTTTTATCAATGATTTTACAAAAGAAAAACCTTCATAGAGGAAAACTGCTGTCTGTTTCTCTATGTCAGCAATCTATCGGCTCCGATAGACAATGCTCATTTTTCCAAAATGTAAAAAAAAAAGAAATCCTTAAAAAGACAAGAGTTTTTTTTGTTTTTTTCAATCATTGCTGTTTTTGTGTGCAAGTCAGCCATATATCCAAGTTTTTTTTATCCACAATCATTGAGTGTCGATATATTTTTCAGAGCTGATGATCATTTTTTTGTGCTACCGCAGGTATTGGGTAAGAAAAAAAGTAAAAACAGGAGCATTAAGAATGCAGGGCTGTAGATCTAAGATCCAGAAAGGATTATTAACAGCAGGAGTTTAAATGCTGCAAAAAATTGAACACATGCTACTTTATTGATGAGATGCATTAGTCAGTATTGACTAAAAGAAATGAGAGTCTTTTAGACCTGATGGTAAATTATGGGGAATCTATATTTATAGGCTAGTTAATGTTGAGAAGCGACAGAGGTGGCGGTCCTGTGATGTGCTGACACTGATCCCTCAGAGATGTTTCACACCCAGCTGTGACATCAAGCACTTTCGTTACTGGAACTGCAGCTGATTTCCTCCTAATCAGCTCATTTTTGGTTAAATTAAACACAGAGTCGTTGTGCTCTTTTATTGTTGGTGTAAAACAGAATATATAGACAATAACACAGGACAGCAAGCTGTAGCAAGCTAAGGATATGAATGGAATTTAATATGAGTTTGGGTGCTTTGGTAATATACTGTAGTCATAAACATCCAGTTGTACATTTCTGATGCAGTTTTAGTGCTTTTCACTATTCTTGTGCTATTTTTAACGTAACATCTATATTCAATATCTTAGACATGTTTTTGGCTGATAGGAATGCATCCTATAAAAAGCAAAGAACGTGTTCTAAATAAAACAACTCGTAGTATTATACCGCTGGCCTCCTCCTGCTGCAATTACTGTGAACTCCAACAATCTGACCAGAGGACCCAAGTGACTAAAAAATTTAAAGAAAAATAAACACGGATACAAATGTAGTGAAAATTTCCATGAATCCCAACTGAGCGTCTAACAGTGATGCCTTCACTATGAAGACTTGGTCTCTGGGTCATAGCCATAGGTTCAACTCTTATCATCAGTTATAAAGATTTGGTCACCTCAGAGATGTTGACTGACATTCTAACAAACACTTCTGCTCTTTAATGCAAATTACACCAAGTCCTGTATAACGTACACAGAAACCGGTTCATGCAGAGGTCATTAGCCTGGTTGCCTATCAGTCGGTTCCACTTGCACATGTGCTACAATCAGCTGATGTACAATCAGCTGTGGAGGAAAATGGTGGTGCAGTCTACATTGTAGATGTTGACATTACTTTTATTTTTATTGCACAAATGGATAAGAGAATGATGGTAAAGTACAAACTGCATCCAAGACAGAGACAACTATACTTATACTGCTAACACAACTTCAGCTCTTTGCAAGCACCTGCGCAGACAGCATGCTAATGCTAAGCTAGCCAAGAACTCAGAGTGATGCTGAGTGATTGCCGAACCCTGAACGTCAACAGGTGAGAAACAGATGATTAGTCAGGTGTCTCTGTTTCTACCTGTTCATGTTTCTAAAGCACTGTGCTGATCATTTTGTCTTTTTTTAATGTTTTTTATTTATGCTTTGTGTTTATACCTAAATACTAAGAGAAAGATTGTAAAGGTGACCTTATTAGGATGAGGGTTTGTGTGGGTGTGTGGCAGAGGTGGGAATAATGAAGTACAAGTACTCCGTTACAGTATTTTTTGGTATCTGTACTTTACTTAAGTATTTATTTTTCTGACAACTTTTACTTTTACTCCCTACGTTTTAAAACAAATGTCTGTACTTTCTACTCCTCAACTGTGTCATCTGTAGAATTTATATCCAGGGGCAGTGTTGGGGAGTAACGGAATACATGTACCGCCGTTACGTATTTAAAATACAAAATATGAGTAACTGTATTCCGTTACAGTTACCGTTTAAAAAGGTGGTATTTAGAATACAGTTACTTTGTTCAAATAAATGGATTACACAGCGGTACTTCCTTGTTTCATATTGTTGCGGGTCAGGACTGTTTGGGTTTTGTTTGACAGCTACGTTCTGTTGTTCCAGGTGGCAGCGTTACGGTTGCCATGGTTACAGGGTGACGCTCTCTCTCTCTGCATGTTTCCTGGGTGAGAGAGCGCCTGTTGTTGTTGAGCTAAGCTAATAGACAGAATGCTACCGGTATAGCTCTAAAGAATGTAGCATCATAGGCAGTGTAGTCCGTGCTGCAGGGAGAATGGACTGCCATACACGTTATGTGTCTGTGAGCGAGGGAGGGAGAAAAAGGAAAAGTACGAGCTGTCATCGAGCAAAAACGGAGCTGGAAGCATGTAAATATAATAATAACCACTGCAGCCAAGAAGAGTGCCTGACGAGCCCAGTTGTAAGTAAGCTATTAAGACTCGACTGTACACCGTGTTCGTGTTTTCCTCCAAAAACAATAAGTTCCGTTGGAGCAGCCTTTCAACGTCTCTCTCTGTCTCTCGCTAGCAAAGCAACAAAGTAAAGCTAATTTTCGGCTACGAGCCCGACACAGAACCCACCGTATTAGCCAGAGGTCCCTTTACTACGGTTCGGAGCCGTTACCTTCAGTAACAGTAATAAATCACAGCAATAGTACATTCATGTAGTTGTAAACAGCATGATAATATATTAAGTAATCCAAAGTATTCAGAATACGTTACTCTCATTGAGTAACGTAACAGAATACGTTACAGAATACATTTTGGGGCATGTATTCTGTATTCTGTAATGGAATACATTTTAACAGTAACCTTCCCAACACTGTCCAGGGGTTAAAATTGGCTGGAATGAGTGCAGAAGAGGAATGAGTATAACAGGAGTAAGAGTTTGTGTACAGTTTGTGGCACAGTGTGTTGCTAGCTAAAGGTCCAGCTGCTGTATTTCACAGGGAGAGAAAAGAAAGAGGGAATCTTACTTTCAGTTGCATTCTTTTGAGTGTGAATAGAAGTCGATTGAAAACACTTAGGTGTCGACAGAGTGCTTGTATGAATGGGTCAATGAGGCAAGTTGAGTAGAAAAATGCTATAGAAGAATTAATTTAACCTGTTTTCATTATTTATTCATTGTTGCCAGTTGTTATCAGTAAATGTCATCAGCAAACTGCCTTTTTAAGACATCTCAACTCTTACTTTTTTGGTTTTAAGTTTAGGCATAAAACAAAAAACTGGTTAGACTAGAAAAAGATCTTAGCCTGGATTCACATAAATACTTTCATATCTACCACATTTTAGAAACTACGTTATATTTTTCTGGCTACCAGAGGTCGTTGGAGATTTTCCATGAACTTATTTACACTACTGTAAGATGTGTGGAATGAATATCTATGAGAGTGACTTCACTGATAACAGATACTAAAGGGGGGGATAACATTCAAAGCGAGTGCACAGTATGAAGCGTGGTCAGAATTTTTACACAGCTGGGTTTGAAATGCCGTTCATTAAATAACTTTATGGTTTGGAGCGAGTGTGCACGTGACAGCCAAGTTCCTACACGTTAAGTGTTTATAACAACTGTGTCCTTTTAGTGACCATGAGGCTGCCTGTTTTTTTTGATGTCTGTAAAAGAGGTTGTGACTCATGTCCTCTTATGAATCTCTAATTAACTCTAACAAACAGTAAATGGTCTGCTCTTATGTGGCACCTTTTAACCCTAGCTAGGTTCAGTAAAGTGCTTTGCAAAAAAATTTTCATTCACACGCATGCATTTATGCACCAGAGCAGCTTAGGGTTCAGTGTCTTTGTCAATCACGTAGAGGGACTGTGGAGCTTGCACCACCAACCCAGTGGACAGCCTGCCTTAGAGGGCAGTTTGCCAGTTCGAATCATTATAACTAATTAAATTAAGACTACGCACTATGAGCTGAAACTATGTTTCCTCTTCCAGATATAAGGTTAGCAAAGCGTGTTCGCTGACATCAGGGACAGACTGCTTTGTAATGTGTGTCAACTTTACTACTTTGCTTCACTTGTGCCACTCTCAAATGATGTTACAGCATTTCTCATTATCTGTGGCAGACGTGAAAGGAAAACCTGAATTCTGTTTACCTAAATTCAGTTTGCTAATTACAGCAAACACACACCTCTGTAGCACTACAGAAATGGTATATTTCACATTTTTTGTGTTGTGTTACACCAAGGGCGTAGATTTGGCATGGACGGAAGGGACATGTCCCCACCAATATTCAGCGATTATTGAATTGTCCCCACCAATAATTTGATCTATTCCAGTAAAGAAAATCAAACCCGATAGAAAGAAAAAAAAAAAGATCTGTCAACGTCTCATTCACCTAGCGGTGCAGAAAGAGTTAAATTACGTTCTCTACTGGAGTCCTACCTCATGTGACAAAAATGGCCAATGTGATTGGCTGTGCCTTTCAGGGAGCTCTGTTTAGTTTTAGCAGCGGCAAGCCTGCGCTGCGAGGACCTGCAAGGAGGAGAGGAGGATGGCAGCAGAAAGGAAGAACCTGGATATAAGTATTTTTCAAAGAAACCTGCAAGTCACTTAAAGCCAAATTAACTCATAAAATGTGTCCGTCATAATAACGTTACAGGCTATGCTAGGCTTTGGCCCACATCAGTCTAAAATTGTATGCAACCATGAATAACGTGTTTTGGAAACTAACTGCACAACATGCAGCACTATTAGTTATCTCAGTCTCCCAGAGTAGCATTTCTAATTTTGATTGAAACTGTCAGAGAAAACGGCAGCTTTGAGCGAGCCAGGATATTAGTTTACAGAGGCTGTTAAAATTATACGTCTAACATTAAAATGTTGGTGACACAATAATTTCATCCTAATGGTACTGACATGAGGCAGCATTGTGGCACGGTGGTTAGCACTGTTGCTGCACAGCAAGAAGGTCCTGAGTTCAATTCCAACATCAGGCCGGGGTCTTTCTGTGTGGAGTTTGCATGTTCTCCCCGTGTTTGTGTGGGTTCCCTCCGGGTACTCCGGCTTCCTCCCACCGTCCAAAGACATGCATCTTGTGGGGATAGGTTAATTGGAAAATCCAAATTGCCATTAAGTGTGAATGTGCGAGTGAATGTGAGTGTGAATGGTTGTCTGTCCCTGTGTGTTGGCCCTGCGACAGACTGGCGACCTGTCCAGGGTGTACCCCGCCTCTCGCCCTATGACAGCTGGGATAGGCTCCAGCGCCCCCCGCGACCCTGAAAAGGAGAAGTGGAAGCGAATGGATGGATGGGTACTGACATGTTCATAGGGTTAATTTTTGAGACAAAATATCATGAGGTAGTCATGATTGTGCAAATATTCCACCTTGTAGTGCAGTTTGCACAAATTGTTTTAAAAATGCACTCAACCTACAAACATTACTGATGAGTCAAGATCTGCACAAATTGACAGAAACACTGAAGCAGCTCCACATTTTATTCTTATTGTCATGTATGTCCTATTTGTCAGGTGACAGAAGAACCAACACAAAGCTCAGAGAGTAATGGTGACACAAGATCACAGGTGAAGTTGGATGATGACTTGTTGGTTCATTATTGTATTTGAAGCACGTGTGTGACTGCATGTATTTGGAATGTCTCACTGTTATTAGGTGACAGAGGCAGCTCTGCCATGTAGCTCGGACAGAGGTGAAGAGGTGAGGTCCCAGGTGACTGACTGATGATTTGGTGCTGTAGATTAAATAGTATTTATTATCATGACAATTGTTAGGCTGCTGATGTAAATTGTTTCATTAGTGTATATTTGACAAAGAATCTGAATTGACATGTCTCACTTTTTATATGGCACAAATCAATGTGTTATTTTATCAGGTGGCGATGTGTCCTAGTGCAGTCAGAGGGGAAGAGCCAGGGCCAAAGGTGAGGCACATCAAGCACAGAATAATAATAATTGTAATCTGAGGATAAAACGCATGTACTGAGGCTGAAAGAAGCGTCAGTGCTCTCAGAAGACTAAAAAGATGGCTAAGGTTAACAATGACTCAAATTAGATTAAACAATGCTGCTGTGTGTCCACCAGGAGAGACTGGACAATATAGATGTAAAACAAGTATGAATTTTGCTGAGTGATCTTTTACTTTGTGGTAATCTTAGACGAGTAGTTTTATGGACAAAAACCACCAGGTCATTCAGTGTTCCCTTAGTGCCAAAATATAACAGATGTTGGTGTACTATAACTGAAGTAATGTTGTTAAGTCCTTAAAGTCATATTCTTTTATTGTCATGACTGTATTTGAAGCTATTTTTATGTTTGTATGATGCCTGATTTATATGGAATATGGCTGAAGTAAACTAAAGCCTAAAATACTTCAGTCAGTCATTTGTTTAATAGTAATTTAATATAATATAATATAATTCACATATAAAACTATGAATTGTGATTTTAAATGGTTTAAAAGCACGTAGAATAGCATATGTAGGCAAGTATATTTCTCCTGTTTTTATTAAGAAGCAAAAACAAAAAGGGAAAAAAAAAAGAAACAGGGCAGGGTTCGGTGGTTGAATCATCCGTCCCCACCAATGCCAAAACCAAATCTACACCCTTGTGTTACACTGTGAGAATTTTGCCAGTTTGCAGACTTACAGAACTTCACCTGTCCCGTGTATGTCATATGGAGCTGTGGTTTTAGAAAGGTCATGAAGATAAATGGCAAATGCCCTGCATCCTGGTTTGTTTCCTTAACTAGTGGGAATCAGAGAGAACTGCCGTTTCAGTAGGGCCTTTGTGCTGGCTCATCATTGGGTGTGAATTTGTTTTCATCGCCTTATCACAGCTCATGGGCTTGTGGCAAACAGCAATATATAATAAGAACATCATTTGGCACCGTTTGTACAGCATCATATGTGGTGATACACTCATGGTATGTCATGAACCACCTTTTTACATCTTGTCAGCAGAGTCACGAGCCAACAGGGGACCACTGCGTGCATCCAGAAGAAACTGGAACAAATCACAGAAATGAATATGGAGCTACACGGGCCTCCAATTGTATTTAAAGTGAATAAAGTCATTCTAGTCTGGTGTTTATTCTACTCTCAGTTTGATTGCTCTGCACATTCATCTTCATCTTCATGGATCATCATCAGGAGCTCACGGCAATTAGTGTCGCCAGTCGCTTTGCTCCATGTCAAGCCGTAGTAACTGCTGAGCTCCTTATCAAGCACATGGAAACAAACTAGTCCTAACATGCAGTGTGGCACGCCAAGACAAAGCTGCCGGGCTCCTTCACCCAGGTGTCCTGAACCCATTTTGTTTCAAGGAGGCCCGTCAGTCAGACGCTCCCCCGTGGTTTGTCGGTGTACAGATGGTGCAGGTCTGAGAAGCATCTGAGGTGCTGGATGCCTTGGTAAACAGTTGCCACATGGCAACAGATGGTGGCGTGGAGGTCCAAACAGGTCAGCTGTTAGTTTGGGCTGTGCGTTTCTCACTTCACTCGCTTAAAGGTGTGCTTCATCTCTCTCCTGCTCTCTCTCTCTCCTCTTTTTCTCCACATTAAAATTGTGAGCAGGCTATTTTTTAGCTCTTCTATATCCCAGACATAATCACATCTCATTAGCAGTTTTACATCTTCACTAAGGGAGAACAGTCATCTATTCAAACGGACGTCAAGTGTCACGCTGAGCCCACAGCCGATTTCACGTCTAAAATACATTAGCAGCAAATCTAAAAAACGAAGCCGAGTTTGAAAAGAAAAATATATAGCCTGATGTATGGCAATATGCAGTGCCCTTTCTGCTTCTTAGAGACCAACCCGTCTTCATTCGCCTCTATCTCTTCATTGTGTCGTCATGGTGATGGGTTTTCGTCTTTGTGTCTAATTAAAGAGAGAGCTTTAGATGTATTGACTATTTCAGATCACAGAACACCTCTCTCCCAATAACTTTCCCCATGTCGTCGTCAAACGGTTAATCTTTAATTAGAAGCAAGCATGCAGCTACAACATACTGAGAGCATGCAGATGGAATAGAAGAGCATCAGAAACAGGGGCGGTCACATGCTGGCATTTATTCAAGCTACTCTTGATTTGTTGCTTTCAGGGAAGATTCTTTGTCTTGTGATAAACTCTTTCATAGAGAAACTCTGCGTGACCCTTGCTGGCACATGCTGGCGTCAGTAAACAGTTTATTTATTTATTTTTAGCAATATAAATCTTTCTGGAAGTGTTTAAAAAATGCAAGGTTTTTCCAGATCATGTCAGCATAAGTCTTCACAGCTAGCAGGAAAATTGGAAATTGTATGGGAGTACTTCCCAGCCTTTCATGATTTCAATGAGTTCTATTTCATTTTGATAACATGTTACTGTTTTTCATGACATAGCACCTTTTTATTTTTTATTTGAGCCTACGCTTTTATTCGTTTTTAATACAATACAACTTGATAAATTTGGAGAAACTTCCCAATCCAAACTCGAGCTATAATTATGCAACTATAAACACAGTCCAAAAATAAAGTGTATAAAATATAATATTTCATAACGTAAGCAGAGACTGCTTTGTGTCACTGTGATATCCTAAATGAAGGGAGTCATCTTTGTTTCTCCCATTAGAAGGGGTCTCACACTTTAATTAATGCTCTGCGGAGCTCACAGAGAGTACATGAAAACACCCAAAAGCCGTGTCTTGACCATCGAGAATGACTGTTCCTTTAAAGATTTGTCAAACCAATCAGGCCGAACAGGCAACACAAAAGCAGAAGGGTCCTTTACGCGACAGGTGAGGATGCTTGAAACACAGGGGAATAATCTGTGTATCTAAAGTCTGCACAGCTCCACAGATCAGCTTCAGGCAGCATTTGCTGACCTTCACATTTGACGTGCTCGATAGTCATTTTGTTAGGTTTGGCTAATCTGATGCTGATTGCTTTCTCTTTTCTCAGGGATGTCATTAAATGTAGAGGTGTGGGTGTATCATCGGTGTGTCCTGCGTGTAGAAGATTCCCTCCACAGATATGTGACAACTGCAGCTGCTCAGCAAAAGTAGAGCAAGAATACCCTCTTGTGTTGGCTCATGCAGTCGCACTCTTTGTAATCTACACTGCAACACAAGTGCGATCGTGTTCTTTAAAATCAAAATTTTTACACAGACTCACAACTCACTGAACGTGATGTTAGAGGTGATATTTGTTCTGTCTTATTTGTGTATCCCATCTTATCCCAGTATTTCAGTTCCTGAGAGTAACGTATGCCTGAAATACGTTAATAGTAATGATAATATTTACATGTGTTATTACACATTGTTATGACACAGTTGTTTCCAAATTCAAAGAAAAGTTTGGGGAAGAAAATCAAAACTTCTTATTTGGCTTCTCTTTTTAGGGATCCTCCTTTCCGTAGCATCTTCCATGAAAACTGAACTCAGTATTTGAAAACAAAACAAAGAATTTTAAAAAAGTAAAAGCCTCACAGAGTGATTTTGAACATATGAGGCCACACAGGGGGATTTATGTATTGCTTTTCTAGTCTTTTCAGCCCTTCGGAGTGCTTTATGTTGCATTCACACCTTTTTTTAATCACACAAATACATGAAACACCAGAAGAAAATTTGGGTTTCAGTATCTAGACAAAGAGAAAAAAAAACAAGCAACTATTTCAGCCTTTTTTCCCTTCAATCTGTTAAAATTATTACACTTTGTTATTATTATATCTACAACATTTGTGTGCTGCTTGTACAAACCTGCCAAGCCTGATAGACAATATGCCTCCACAAAATTAAACATTTTTTTGTAAACCCTCGCAGTTTGGAAAAGAAAACTGCATTTGCAAGTTTTTCTTGAGAGAAAAAATTAATCCAGTAGAAAAAATTTTAAAAAAGAAGAAAAAGCATAAAATTAATATCATAGCACTGGTTAGAAATAGTGAAATATTAAAGAAATCATAAAAATAATGCAAGACAGCCATAAAGATGTGGTCAAAATACATTTTTGATTATTAGAGCATATTTTGGCTGAAGGTTAAAATCTGCTAGGAACTTTTTCAGCATATTGCTTCCACTTATCAGTGATGGAAAGTGTCAGACTCATACCCTTATCAGTTCTCCGTCCAACAAACATTTAATAGATAGCTGGGCTGGAAAAGTGATAAGGATATGTGCTTGACAATGTTAAAGCCTTTTTTGTAATAAAACAACATGATTGCATGAAAAAGTAAAGCAAAAGCAACTTAAACCTCAAGGACTTACAAATGAAAAGAAGTGTGAAAGCAACAAAAAGGTCTCCCATTGTTCCCTTATTGCCACGTAACTGTAATCCAGAGCTGTTATAAATTTTTTTTGTCCACAGTTTAACGCAGAAAATCACAAACGTCTCCAGGGGGGAAAGCTGAGAGCTGTGTCACTGCATCAGAACCAAACTAGCAGTCCAGCTTCAACTACTCCTGTTACCACTCTGTCCGTTTAGCATTCATCTGCATCCAACCGCTGAAGTAACTTTGAGAACATCGCTCATCAGCAGTTTTAAGGCCCGTCTGGCTCCACCTCATCCCTGGTGCTGTCCTGTTAAAAGTGAATACCCAGATTATCTTTGTAATCCCTAATTTTGTGCCTTCTCAGTCATTATCAGCTAGTGTTGTGGAAGGGGACTGGCCTCAGGTTCACACAAAAAAAAGATCACAACTAATGTACAACTGAGTGTAGAGGTGCAGTAGTTATTCATCACTCTGTAATCTGAGGTTCAGGATGTCGGACTTTTGGGTAATTTAATGCCATCTATGTTTAACTGATTTTTTCCTAATACTTACACAGAAATGTGATCAGTTGTAGGTATATGAGTAAAATTGCAGGTATAAAAAGTTGAAAAAAACCTACCCATTTCATACATGAAAGTTTTAACTCCATAACTTTAAGAGGACACTAAGTGTGTTGAGGTCATGTATAGCAGTGCACTGCTGGCAGTTCTTCTGTGTTCATCCAAACTTTATCCAGTTGCTGTCAGTGTAATCGCTGCATGGCACAAATCGTCAGAAACAACCCTAAAGCCACATTTGGGGAAAACTAAAGAGGAAATGTGCGTGTTAACAAATTAATTTTGTGAATAAATATCAAAAATGACTTCCACATTTTGTACATAGATTATTTAAAATGAGCTGACAGTAGGTCATCGCGGCTCAGTCTTTTAAATCGGGATCAGTGCGGGTGAGTGAGCCAATATGTGACACGCTTTGACCCTTTTGGCTGTTATCTATAGTCACTCCTGGGGCATGCAGTTGGCAGGGGAAGGGGAGCAGACATCTCTGTATGCTTTGGTGCTGGTTATCTCTGCCTAGTTCCTCTCTTCAGCGTGAAAGTCCCGCGCAAATTAAACACGGCTGACTCACTTTCTGATCCAGTTCCGGATTTCTTCTCCACACCAGCCGCCAACAGCAGTCACACGGATGAGGGGAGATCTGCCGAGCATCTCCTCTGCAGTGCTCTGTTCTCCTCTGGGATTAGCTGCGCTGCATTCCCACTGTCAGCAGCACAGGGCCATCATGCGCACGCACACACACACACACACACACACACAAAGACACACACATACACATTCATTGCAGGCAGCAGTAGTGTTGTCTACACAAACAAACACATAAATTCCTTTTTTTTTTTCTCTTTGTCTTTCTCTCTCTCGCCGACTCACGCCAGTCTGGTTTTACCTTTACTGTTTCTCACTAGGTCCAAAGCTTTATCTCTTTTACTCAAAAGCCTGTACACACTTAGGCCCAGAATCAGCTTACAGCAGCATCCACTGGTTCACTGCAATGCATATGGTGTTGCCTCAAAGAGACAGTGCGATTCTGTAGGACAACAAAACTTTTCAAAAGTTGCTACATTGTTGCAATGACAGGACAGAGGTATTGGTGGCACTGAAGTCAGCACACATGATACAAGAAGGTAGCTTATGTTGAACAAATAAAAAAGTTAAAAAAAAATACCATTAATCTTTGTAAAAATGTTCTTAAAGGTCCCACTGTACGTTTTTAATCCTATTCTAATTGATGAAGTTGATCCTTTTGAAAAGATTTCCACCACGTATGGTGAAATAAATTAGGCTTCCCTCCTTTATTCTACCATGATCAGCCAACTATCACTATTTATCTGAGCAAAGAAGTGGACAAATCCCAGTGGTTGTCTTGTACCTCCTCTCATTAAAAACCAAAAAACAAAAAAAAACAAAAAAAAAACCCACAGCTTAAATAAAACAAGCAGGCTTGGTTGGGCTTTTTCTTGGAACACCAGGTAATTCCTACAACCTTGAACCCTGAGAGGAAGTAGGGACAAGACAGTAGGACGATAAAGTCATGCATGAGAGAAAATCAGGTTATGGTGAGCAAACTGGCTTTCAGCATTGTCAGAAGACAGCAACAGTAGATCAGCGCTGCAGTAAAATTAGAGTTGCCAGCCCAATCAGCAAAGTCTTGTTTACATGGAAGAGTGAACAGTCACTGCGAAGAGCCCTGCAGCACTGCCTGATGCTCCAAAATAGAGTACAGTTCACATCAGCAGCTTGAATTAATCTCCAGCAGAGGGCACCATGGCTGCTTTCTATTTTTAGTAGTTGACTAAGATTTCTAAAGGGGATTAGAGGCTTCCTGAGGATGCCTTGCTCTGTTTTCAGGGAAAAGAAGCTATTTTCTATGACTGAGAACTAGCAGGAGATTTTACAATAGGCATGTATTCATTCCTTATTATTGATCAGCAGCACTGATTGCAAAATTATCACCATTAAGAGCTTTAATCTGATCTTTCTGTTGGCTGTAAAATAGGTGCTTTTGAGTCTGGTAATTTTAAAACAAAGCACGTGTTTGCTTTGTTTACTTGTAGCTCGCTGTAGCATGCAAGGTGCAGTCTGATGCACATATCTCACATCTCTGAGAAGATTTTTTTTTTGCCTAAACCATTTTTGGCAGCACTAAACTTGACTCAGTTGCCATGGACACAGATGATGTTTTCCTTTTCGTTTTTTCTTTTCAACCTTTTTTTTCTGTCTGTGTCCATGACAACAAAATGGCTTTTACAGGAAATGGTATGCATTTTCAGATGCCGGGAAAAGAGGAAGGTTAATGACTTCATTAATTACACTATGTCAAGCCACCACTGGGAACGCATTTTGATATTAAAACAATTATTTAGATATCTGGATTCTGCCCTATGAGGGAAACTTCTAATTGTTTTATTCAAAAATGTCATATTATGTAAGATATTTGCTATGTCTCAAGATTCTGACAAGATCCTTTTTTAAGTGGTTTTATTTTGCTGTCAATTCAAATTGTAGAGAAAAAAACATCACAGTTATATTTCCTGTGACAGCTTTCTTTTGAAATCAGAGATTTTCTCCAGTGTTTTTTGTTTTGTTTTGTTTTTTGTTTTTTTTGTTTTTTTACAGATGATGGCTAAATATAGATGCATTTAACACAGGTGTGCATGCACTGACCTGTCACTGACTCTCTTGATCTCTAGAAACCTAAGCTCAGGATGAAGGTGGACAGAAGAGTGCAATATCTCTTTAAAGTGATTTAAGGTGTTGTGTCAAATGAAATAATCACCTTTTGTAAATCTGAATAAAAATCATTCTCTCTGTTCTCTCTGTGTCCAACTAAGAAAACATAATATAGCTGCAAACACCATTATCACTAAGAATATAAAGAGAGTGTAGCAAATATAATTTTTATTTATGCATTTGTCAACACTTGTGTGTTTTTCCAAAAACATTAAAACGGGTGCGTGCAACATAAAATGCAATCATATTACAGTTTATATTTTCATTGAATGTGAACACAGACAATTTTTAATGTATCCAGCTCTATTTTGTGCAGCTGTTCTAAAGATTAGAAGTAATATAGTACATTTAAAAAAAAAAAAATCTGCACAGTTGTCCTAGAGGACACACTCAATCAACGCCAACAGTGCAATATGGATACACCCATGCTTTTGAGTTAGCCAGACAAGTGTTTTTGCAGAAAATGTTAATGTCAAAATGAATTTAATCCCTTTAGAGATCATGTTTTCTTTCTGATTTATTTATTTATTTATTTTTACTTACAGGCAAAGCCATGTTTAGCAGGTCACAGAAACCTTTGACCTTTAGGAACCAGATTCTAATCAATGCATTCTTCACTCCATTTGGAAGGTGGCACCAGATATAACGTCCTTGTGAGAATGATTCAAACATAAAAACTGAACACTCCTTTTGATCATTTATAGATATAAATATGTAATATATGTAACACATGCAAGGATATGTTTTAAGGTGCTTGTTTGCAAGCATTTATAACGTGTTCATAAAGACTAAATTAAATACCAAATATTTGATTAATTTTGTATTAAATTAATTTTATTATCTATTTATACACATTTTAAAGTCCTTCACAAAGCCAGTTATAAATGCCTTCAACACTCCTAAAAGTACAACATCATAAAATATAATATAGTGTGAATTCATAACTGTTTGTGGTTGAGTTGTAGCTGCCAACACACACAGAGGAAATCTCTTTTGTCATTTAGATGTAACATGACTGAGTAGAAAAAAAAAGGAAATTAAAAAAAAGTTTCCAATGATGAATCCTTTAAATGAAAAAGTAATAATAATTAATTAATTAAAAGCTCCTTTTGCACAACCACTAGATGGCAGTGTCAAGTTAACCATTACCTGATTGGGACTGTGTGGCCACCAGGCTCATTATTAGCACATGATGAGGCTGCACTTCTTCAGGGAAGCAAATGTAGGTTACTACATGAATATTTAAGAGGAATAAAAGAAACAAACTGAGAAGCAACAAATTCAAAAGAAGTGGACATCCAAGGTCACTGTGAAATAAGACAGCCACCCCTGAGGCTCTCAGCTCAGCAGCAGCTTTTGTATTCCTTTCAGATAAATTATAGATGGTTTCAAGGTGTGAATATGGTTTGTGTTTTGAGTGTTGTTCATTTTAACAGTGTCGCATTTCTTGTGCAAGGATCTTGTCAGTGTGTATTTTCAGTTATCTCTTTGGTCTTTCAGCTGATTACACTTGAAATCACACAGGTTTTGCACATGACTACAAAGGAGGAAAGACCAGCTACAGATGTATCCAACAACTAATCATTAACTACTAAATGAGACTCATGAAATAAACTTTTTTCAATGACATAAAGCTTTTTGAAATCTATTTGAAATGATGAGTAGCAAATATATAAAAGAGGGAAAATGAAATAGAAAATATTAATTATACTTGCTCTATTGACTGGTCATCTCAGTACTCAAGGTTGGGATCAGCAAGGTTTAACTTATTGCAAACTATATTACACTATATTAAATCATATCATTTAACCAGCACATCATGCTAATTTAATCTACACATCCCTGTATGTTAAACAGTCAAACAGCTTCATCTGAGGCAATTGTTCCATTTTAATGACCCTTTATGCATGATAGGTTAATGACAGCAGCAAATCAGCATAGGGCTAATTCTTATGCACCAAGAACGAAGGTGGTGGGAACAAAAACACGGGGACAAATGCATTGCTACAACATACTGCATTAACAAAAAAGAAGGGGGAAAAAGGAGAGAAAAGGGGTATTAAAGATCACAACCTCAAATATCAACTCTGCACAGTGTTGCCAAGTCTTGTTGCTATGGAGATTGCATCCTACTGCAGGTGTGAGTAACGACAGAGGAAGTCAACTGTGCTTCCTTCTCTGTGTTGCTTTCTGCTCCTCTGTATCTTACATGGTCCCCACCGCTTGTGTCAATGCATGTTAGCGTGTGTCTGCCTTTCACACATGCTAAAAAAACAGCCTTAATAATTAACCCTGAGCCGCGTGTAATTACTCTTACACAGTGTGCACTTTTTAAAAAAACTTTCTATGCATATGTGCATCGTCAGCAGCACATCAAAACAAGCCTGATTGTTCTCAGTTCTCACCACATTATTTTCTAATGCCATTGTGTCAGAGGAGTCTTTCAAAAGGCGACAATAGAAGACCTCAGAATTGTGTGAGTGTTATTAGCCCTGGGGCACGGTGTGCATGGTGCAAACCCGTTAAATACATGCATGCATCCAAATACTGCGAGGAGATATTCAGTGAACCGAGATGGCATTGCTGTGCATCAGAGCCATTGGACGAAATCCAGTTTGAAAAGCTGAAAAGATCTGACCTGGCAAGATGTGATGTGACTACTTCCAAAAATGCAGGTTTGTTTTTCTAGTATATTCAAGAAGCACTTGGTTTTGGTAGGTGCATCATGCAAAAAGAAAGATCTAATATAATTACTTAATTTATAACCTTAAAAAGACAGTGTTTACAGTATGTAGCTGCAGTATTGATTTTTGTGTTTAGATGCTTAGTACCACATTCACTGACCACAGCCTTGGGGGTTTTACAAGCACACATACTCAGTAGTTTCAATGCATGTTACAAAGATTATGAAATGAATTAGCCTACAAAAGATTAATTGTTTAATATTTAAAAGCTCTGTTCTGATTTCAGTTACTAATTCTGCTTTCCAGTTCTAAGCTTTGTGCTATGAAATGCTAAACCTAATTTCTGTGGTTGGGATTGATAGTATAATTAATCACGAGGTGCATTTTCAGCTTTTTTAAATTTCTTTTTTTTAAGCTTTGATTCCATCATTCAGTCATTATTTGTAACTGTGCAAAACTACCCATTTTTTTCTGCCACAGTGCATGAACATGTAAATGGAAGCAGATTTTTTTTACACCCTCACACTGACTTGTCCATTTCTATCAGATTTGGAGCCGTTGTTATGCACTGCAGGCGGCTGCTGCTCAGCTTGCTTGTGGCTTTGTGGCTTTGAGTCTAACTGAGGCAGACCGAGAGAGGCTTATTAATCCCAGGGCTGCAGCTTCAATCTGAAAAAAAAAAATGCACTCACTCTGCGAAATAAATAGACATCTAATGTTGGCCATCTAACTATACAATATGAAGTGCAGACATTATGATCTACATGCTTGAACAGGCATTGTTATTAATAGGGCCTGACATTTTCACGGTTCGTGGCTCAATCACTCTTTGCAAGCCTTGGTGAGCTTGCACATTTGCATTAGGATACATAAAAGCTCTGTCAAGTGTCCAAATTTGTTCATAACAGTGTTTCAAAGTCAAGAAGAAGCTAAAGATAACCAGCCATCTGAGGTGAAAGCAAACAGCAAGGTTTCTACTTCCACAATTACCTCTGCTGGGATCAGTCAGAGAGGGAAGATATCAAAACAGAAGAATGAGAAAAAGAAGAAGAATTAATCACATCAAAGTCACTGTGGTAAAAAGCTACACTAACTGGCGACTTTGTTAGTTACACCTGCTCAACTGCTTGTTGATGCAAATATCTAATCAGCCAATAACATGGTAGTGCATTTAGCCATGGTCAAGATGGCCTAAATATTTCATATTTCATTTCATTTACTGCAGGGTGACAGGTGAATTTGGCAGTGTGAACCCAATGAATGACTGTTGAACAGGCAGGAGTTGGTACATAGTGTGATTTGGCAGGCTGTTACCTGGGTCTGGCTGATTCTGAAGGGCCTAGTGGAACCCACAGAACCCACATTGCAGGTGGCAGGTAGGATAGTTGCAGGCTCAGGTTGATTAGCAAGAAAAAGACAAAAGGTTGCAGCTTACCTTGGGTCCATGAATGTTGAGAGAGTACGGCCCCAACTCCAGAATCAGAGGCATCTACTTCTACAGTGAATGGTTTTGTGGTATCATGCAGAAGTCAATAGCTGTTTTAACTCAACGGCTCTCTGGGGACCAGATAAATGGAATCTTAGTTGAGTTCAGGTGAGTGAAAGGTGCAACTACCTCGCTGGTGCAGCTATCTGAATAAAACATTGGTAGAAGTTGGCAAAAACAAGGAAACGTTGAAGGTGTTTCCATGACGTGGAGTGGGCCATTCGCTCATGGCTCAGATCTTTGCTGGGTTGGTCTTGACCTGCCCTCCTCCCAGAATATAACCAAGAAAGGTGACTGAAAAAGAATGGAACTCACATTTTTCTGCCTTGACATATGACTGATTCTTATAGAGAGAAGTTGCAATATAGAGTGGACTCAGTGCTGCTCCAGCATCCTGGAGAAAATCAGGATGTCAACTAGGTACACAAACACAAAGATATTCAGGAAGTCCCTCAGAACATCATTTACAGTGCCAGAAAAGGTGCTGACGTGTCAGTGAGGCCAAATGGCATAACAAAATATTTAAAGTGTCTTAGAGGTGTTTTGAATGTGGTCTCCATTCATCAGATCAGATGGTAAGCATTGCGTAGATTGAGGTTGGTGAATATTGTGGCCCCGTGAATTGGTTTACAGGTGGAGTTGATCAGGGACAGTCAACAGTCAATACAAGGATTAGGTTCTGAGCATGGTACGCTATTACTGGGAGGTAGTTGGTTTCTGAATTTGGGGCATCACATACAGGTGGAGAGCGTGAGGCTCCGGGTAGGGTAGCCCAGTGAGCATAATTGAGTGAAGTTTCAATGTTTTCTTTCCAGTAATTCAGAGGAGAGGGCAGGCAGAAGGACAGGCAGGCATGAGTGGTGAGTAGTTTGGATTTGGAGAGGCAGAGAATCTCTCAGAGGTGACCAGCCTCAGCTGTAGCTTACTAAGCTGCAGCTGAGTTAAGCAGTGGCTTGACGAGGAAACTGAAGGCACAAGGACATCAGGGTCAAACGAAAGCATAAACATGAAGACAAGAAGCAACAAGGCCTGGTTACTACCATGACAAACTGCCACAAAAGGAAGACTTTGCTGGCCTTAAGTATTGCCTCACTGATTGCCATCAATGGATAGCAGGTCAGCAGAACAGGTGACCAACAGAGCTCCGACCACAAGGCGGACACAGGAAAATTATGATTTAGAAGCCAAGGATTAATATCTATAAGATGTTTCAGTGTCTTATATTACTTTGTTCATTCTGCTGGAATTGGTGTGCAAATGATATAAAGGCAGGTGATGCTACCTGGAGGGGGCAGAGGATGTTACTCCATGACCCTATCTGTAACATTCAGCTTAAGGTATAAATTATTTTTAAAAAATCATTTCAGCAGTTCATATTTTTAGCTAACGCTACTCAATGGTGGAGGAAATAGTGCGTGTGCAGGGGAACTGTTTCAAAGTGTGAATTAAAACACATTTTGCCGTTTAAATGTGTGATCTGAAAAGTCCCCAGGTTCTTCATAATGAAGCCAGTGCAACAGTGTGCCTCGCTGATGTGTTTTTAATAGTCTTTAGACGACAGCCGCAGTCCACAGTAAGGAAGAGCAAGCTTTTGTCCGGACAGACAGTCCTTTTAAAACCCAATTAATTGTTGGTATTTGGTCTTTTCTCACAATGTGCCAGAAAAAACAAGAATAGAAATACTTCTCGCCTTAACCTGTTTGTGTCAGTGTGGAATTTTACCCAGACAATACTGGGGCCCTACACAGGAAAGATGCTTGAGGGAAGGTTCTTCCTGGGTGGCCCAATTGTGTTGAAGGGGTTGCTGATACACTGCAATAGCTGAGATAATAGTGTTTTTATTGAGAGCACTCGTCAACAGTTGTATAACCTTGCCTGAGCCTGGTGAGCGTTGTGCTGTAGTGTAAGTGATGGCCCTCCACTAGGATCAGACCATTAAGACTCATTAGTCCCCATTGATAGCCCCGATGATAGGCACTGTGAAATGAGGCAGCCAAGGAAAAGGTCAGCAAATGGATCTTAATTTGACCTCACTAACCCGTCACTGATTGGCAGCATCTGTCATCCTTAGATTTAATTTAACAGTGATTGAGTGCTGCGGAGACCATATTGGCAATAACCCCTGCAGGCTATTTCATAGCCCGCATCCTTCCAGATGATAGCTCTGCCTGCCGCCCCTTTTATGCAACAATTGTTTCCTGTGCCCGGGTCTCGTGCTGGGCTGTTCACCCGCTGTGTCAAATTCTGCTTGTTTCCCATAACAGCCCTTTAAAAACAATTTCATTTTTAGTGAATTTGCTCTTCAAAACATGTTTCACCAAGCTCAGGTAAGAGCGGTATTTTATTTTATTATTTGTAAGTGTTTGAAATAGATAAGCACGGTTCCCACTGTTATTCAGTTCAACTCAATTTTATTTACATAACACCAAATCACAATAGTTGCCTTAAGATGCTTTATATTGTAAAGTAAATATCCTACAATAATAGAGAGAGAACCCCAACAATCAAATGAGCCCCTTTCAACATCCACTTGGTAACCGTGGGAAGGAAAACAGGACTTAGTGATATGTATAAAACAAAGTTAAGGGCTTCCTAAATTCACTTTGATTCCAAGATTGTTTGCCAAAAATGTAATGGCAATCCACCTTGTACTTACTAAGAATAGTCATCCTTATCCAAAGTTATAGATCAAGTGTTTGCACTGCTGTAAACAGCGAAGATCTGTGCTCTCCCGTGAGCAATGGATGGTCAGTGTGGCAGCATTACACAGTGAATGCCAGGGGAAGTACAATATTTGGTCTCCGCACTAATCAGTGACTAAGACGGAAAATACGAGGAGGAATGTGAGTGTAAAATAAGAGAAGATGCTTTAAGGAGAAAGGGACTGATTATGTAATGGAAGGACTTGTTTACATGTCCCCTCTGAGTTCATATTAGCTGAAGGAAGACACCCTGCCTTTGCTTCTTGGGCTCTGCCACATTGCATTAATGTCTGTATTCATAGTGACTGGTAATTGGCCTACTTTGAGGCGAGTGTTGGTCTCTTATGTGGAGTTGTACAGTAAGGAAAAGAGATGGCAACCACTGTCCAAAGGTTCCACTTAGCTGAACATGCAAACACAAATGTTGAAGTTAAATTACTTATAAACTGGTGCAGACCCACAGCAGCTCCAGCTCATGCTGTAGCTGCCATAGCCTGGGTGGAGATCTTTGCTTATCCTTATCATAGTTTAAAGAAAACATATATGATGGCATTTCAAAATAAGCCAATGTTGTTATTGTTTACCTTAATCATAAAAACAATGTTAACAATGAAGATTATGGCTAAGATTCAGTGTCCACACTCTCGCACATTTACAGAGCTGGAAGACGTTTTTACTTGTTGTCTTTGTACTTGATTTTGTTGCTGCTCACCAAACTGAGAAAAAAGGCAAAAGCCAGGGAAGTCTTACAAAGTCACACAGCAATGCAACTAAGCACTTCTTGAGTCGTTATTTTATATCCAGCTTGTTTTCATAAGATGACTTTGAGCTAATTCTTCAACCAAAGTTCAGTCTTTTTTTGTTCAGCTGAAAGCACTCGTTTATGTTTTGAGTTTCACTTCTTTAAAATGCTTTACAGTGATTAATACTGCAAAATATGGAACTTAATGGTGAGCAAGGTGGAGTGTTTAGCTTAGCAGCAGCTGATAAGACCCAAAGGAGATCTAATGTTCATCATAAGAATCCTTTTTACTGTCCTAATTACTTTTTCACCCAGGGTTAGGTAGGCTTGGATGACCTTTTTTACCCTTAATAAATCAAATTATCATTTAATTATGATATCATATTAATTATCATGTATATACTCAGGTTATCTTTTTTAAATATTACAATTTGTTTGATGATCTGAAACATGTAGGTGGGGCAAATATAGAGAAAAAAAGAAAAGAAATCAGTCAGCATAAGTGATCTGTGCTTCATTTCTAAACATTTCCAACTCTGCATTTCATAAACATGGTTAAGATACAAGATATGGTTAAGATAGGCTTTCTTTGTTTTATTTCTTTCTTTGGTAATGTAGAAGCTGAAAGTTTAAAAAAAAAAATCAGCTAACACCTTAGAAACACAGCTGGAAACGCTCAAGCAAAGGGACGTTTTGCACAAAGTTAAACCTTCGAGGCACACTTCTCTTTCACACTGAGCTCACATCCGGCCTCCACCTGGGGCACGTTCAATCTGAGGGGAAGAAGAACAAAACAAAACAAAACTTGGCAAACATTCAACCTTTTCTTTTTAGGTACACTTTCTGCCAAAATCAGTATTTGAAAAAACAAAAAAGGAGACATAAAAGCATTTTAAAGAACCACTATTTCTATTCAAAGAAATACATTCATTTTGTTGGGGTTGAATGGAACCAAGGTTACCCGAAATAACTGCCAGCAACGGCCAAAAGCCTCACCTTACCCATTTGGTGCAGAGCAGTATGTCCTTCTATCCATGCACTGATTGTTGTATGTTGTGTATGAGATAGAAGGGCTTAGCAAAGGTTGCAAATTATTTTTTTTATTAACATATCCAAATAAATTGCACACTGTACCTTTGGCAGATTAAGGTCAACTCTCCTTTTTTTCATGTTTTAGTACCACGAGCAGTGAATTTATAGCACCAATGTAGTTCAAAGTGCGCACAGGAGCTAAAATCCACCCTCCGACATCATGATAATTCTCAAGCACCTCAAGATAAAATCTTTGAAGGTGCTGTCCATGTGCCTTGCAGAAAACACAGTTAAGCTGCCCGTGACATGTGTGAAATTCAATTACAGACCTGCTGTGAATGCACTCTGTGTAACCCAGGGAGATTGAAGGAAGCAGCAGCCAGGTGGCGACCCTGTAGGCAGCAGCGAGCACAAATCACAATGGCCTGGGCTGCTGCCAAGAGCTGGGTTTCTGCCATCACACAGCCCACCAACACTCCAAGAGCAGCTCATGGTCACTCATCACAGACACTCTCTGCATCTCGCTCGCTCCCCCTCTCTCTCTGTCTCTCTTTCAATGTACTCAGGTCAGTGGACAGGGATTGCAGTACACATTGTTGGCCACTTTGCTCTATAATTCATATCCTGCGCCTAAAGTAGAGTACTCAAATTGTATGCACTGTTTTATCGGTGCCTGCAAAAATAGAAGCATGCATGTAGAGCAAAAAGCTGCATATTTTTAGATTCATGAGAGAGCTCACTGGGGTTTCTGGGGTTTTGGGTGTTAGGTACCGTGTGATGCATGTCTCTGCAATTGCGCCATGTTAGATGTTAGGTAAACAGTATGGCAGCTGTGTGGTCATCCTTTAATTTATACAACTGGACAGCAGTGTGACACTGGGGTGAGGTGGGTGGGGGTATTTCAGGTTGGTAAAGAATCACCCAGGCACTCGTGAAATCTGCATGTGCACAGACCCAGACTTCCTGCATGTGGCCGCGACTCAGTGGCCATGGGGGGGGGATCCTGCAACATCTCTCTGCTGTTGTTACACAACAGCTGGAAATGATAGGAGCGTCAGTGCACAACATATGGCTATCTCCAGTGACAAGATGAAAACCTAAGTGTATGTCCTTTAAATGCAAAGCCCTGGATGCGTGTGATTTAAAGATTTAAATGATAGTTTGCAGTACCATGTACTGTCAGAACATAATGGAGCCGTCGTGGGTTCAGCTTCTCCCATGCCCCCCCACTCATGAGCTGTGAGTGGCAGACCAGCTAACCAGGCTTGACACGGCAGAATCAGCCTGAGTTGAGAGGGAGCAGCCGTGGGAGCAATGTCTGCCTGCCACATTGGAGACCATCAGCAAGACGTGTCAGTCTCCATTCCAGCTCAAGTCCATGTATTGTATTGTATGGCAATCCAGCAAGCGATAAACCTAAATGGTAAATGGCCTGTATTTGTATAGCGCTTTACTTAGTCCCTAAGGACCCCAAAGCACTTTACACATCCACCCATTCACACACACATTCACACACGCAAGCGACAATGTAGCCACAGCCACCGTGGGGTACATTGACCGGCAACCTTCCAATTACAAGGCGAACTCCCAACTCTTGAGCCACAATCGCCCCTATACTATCATACCTAACAATCAAACAACAGAAAACATGCGCACAGACGATGCTTGCACTCTTGTTGCCATTCATGGAAATTAGCATTAAAGTATTTAACCATTTAAGAGGTCACTCAAGAGGTCTTTAAGTAATCCAAGAACTCCCAAAAGTTTCCTCTTTTTAGTTTAAGTACCACTTTCATGTAACCTGAAAGTACCCACTAATGCTCTCAAATAAGCTTTTTTGCTATGCTTTATATAATCATCCACTAACTGTCATCATGACCATAAATCAAATAAACTGTGAGGTTTTGGAAGACCACCAGCAATCTCTTTGATCTTTGACCCACTGGTGGGGAAAGACACAGCACATCTGGATCAAATTGAATTTAATAGGAATTTAATAAATTAGCAGCTGCCGGCCTGAGAGTGTTGTAAATCTATTGTAAAACTGTAAGCCTGTTTGTATTTCTGTTAATAATTAATCTGAAATATACTTTATCATTAACGTTTTATAATTTTATTT
Organism: Neolamprologus brichardi; assembly: GCF_056152115.1. Lineage (NCBI taxonomy): Eukaryota > Metazoa > Chordata > Actinopteri > Cichliformes > Cichlidae > Neolamprologus > Neolamprologus brichardi. The sequence continues at coordinate 12,679,946 of NC_142110.1, forward strand.
GCCAGTTGTGCAAATGACAGTTAGTTTCTTTGACATATAGGGAAGGACTGTTGCACTCTGGGAAGAAAGTGCACTTGCCTTTCTTGAAGAGGGCCTCTGCTTTACATCCCAGTATCACCGCATTGCAGATTTCCCCACTACATCTTTCTCTTTTTATTTAATTCCTCTGTTCAGCTAATCCAGATTATTTAACAAAACATCATGCTTTAAAGGGATTTAAGATGTCTGTTTGTATGTTTGCTTACTCACTTTCAATCAAATAGGCTATGACTGCCACAACAGCCAACTTGTTTGTTCCTACATGACAATGAGCATGAGGGGGGCTGGATAAAATCCAGAAAGCTGTTTCTAAAAAGGGAAGGAGTAATTAGTAAATGTCATTTGAGACGAGTATGGCGAATTAGAAGCCTGGTGGATCATGTAATTAGGACTGGAGCCTTTTCATAGGCGGCTCAGGGAAGGACGAGGACACCACAGCAGCATCCTCTGCTGACAGCACTGTGAGCTGTTGCAGAAAACACCATTTGACACACACAAATACTCTCTCTCTGTTTCACACACACACACGCACGCATGGACACACATTTCTACGTGCAGACACAGATCACAATGTCAAACAAGGCTGACAGTGATACATGACCGTTGCTCTCTTTACATGTGACGGATGTCACATGTGAAAAATAGTGTGCAGTGTACAAAACATAGAGTTTGATGTTTTAAGAACGACTTAATTTCCTGTAAGCTTCAGATTTTACATGACAATTTAAAATTAATGTGTTTTATTGTTTTAATAGTCCTCCTGCAGTACAGGAAGCCAATAAACATATTACTATATCATTAAAAAATATATATATATATTACTATAATATCTGAAGTAATAATAATAATAATAATAATAATAATAATAATAATAATAATAATAATAATAATAATATAATTTATAGGTACACGTGGAACATAAAATAATTAATGTTCATATTTTCATGTCTAAAACCAAAACAAAGGCTGGGTTTTCATTTCAGGTGTCAGTTTGGCCCTTTCCAAAAGCAATTTTGAGAATTCACTTGTCTTTAAAATAATTTGTAAAATAAAGTATAATAATAATTTTATGGTTTTTGATTCTCATATATGAGTATATGATACTTTTGCATGACTTATAGATGTCTACCTTGTTTGGTACACGTGTTCAAATCCTTATTAATGCAAATATCTACTCAGCCAATCGCATGGCAGCAACTCAGTGCTTTTAGTAATGTACGCACGGTCAAGAGCTACTGAAATTCAAACCGAGCATCAGAATGGGGAAATAGTTAAACCAGGTGAATCTGAATGTGACGTGACTGTTTACGCAAACGTATTTTGCACACTGGTGATGTTCTCTTCTGGGATTTTCCACACACAACCATCTGTAGGGTTTACAGAGAATGAAAGAAAATATCTATTGAGCAGCAGTTCTGTGATTGAAAATGTTGAAAGTCCTGACTGCTTCAAGCTCACAGGAAGGCAACAGTAACTCAGAAAACCAGCCAGGTGTCACTCCTGTCAGCTAAGAACGGGAAATTGGGTGGTGTGGTTGGTATGGTTCATGCTGGCGGCGGTGTAATAGTGTGAGGAATAGTTCTAACTGAGCATTGTTTAAACACCACAGCATATAATATCATTGCTAACCACATCAATCCCTCTGTGACTACATGTGTCATCTTCATCTGCCTGCTTCAGAATAAGGAATAATGTCACAAAGCTGAAATCATCTCAAACTGGTTTCTTGAACATGACAGTGAGGTCACTGTATTCAAATGGCCTCCGCAGTCACCAGATATCAATCCAATAGAGCACCTTTGGGACGTGGAGCTGACAAATCTGCAGCAGCTGTGTGATGTTATCATGTTGATGTGGTCCAAAAGCTCTGAAGATTTCCAGCACTTTGTTGAAAAATTAAGCCATTCCTGAAGGCAAAAGACAGTCCAACCCAATACTAACAATCTGCACCTAATAAAGTGGCGAATAAGTGTACATTTACTATGAAACTGCTGTTTGAACACCACAAGAAGTTTTGGGGGATATTATACAATCATTTGTCATTTTGCAGACCTTAACTTTACCGCTCAGTGTTTAAATCCAACATTGTTTTATTCTGATTATCCAATAAAGGAAATAACCTTCAAGCTTGATCAGCACAAACGGTCATTTCATATAAACAGACCCTGTCATCACTGACCCTGGTAAACAACACGCTAATTCTCATCTCAGTGAGATGTTTTGTCTCTGAGGCTCAGAGACAAAACATTGCATCATTTTTGATTTAATCTCCTGGAAACTAACACACATATCATTTTAGGAAAGACTTCACTGATCCACGGAGCAGGGTGGACTGAAAATTCCTACATTAAACACAAGGCAGCCCTGGTGTGTTGTAGCTTGACTCAGAACGTCTACACTAACAATTCCTGCAGTGTTATCAGCTGCTTGCATGTGTGTCAATGCAAATCTATTCAAAAACTGGGCAGCTGTAACTGCTCAGTCACAGCACATGTATGCAATGGTGGGTCAGTTATCACAAAGCTGTCATCACACGCTTTCTGTTTTCACATCTAAGCCAAGGATTCACTGATCACTTTTTTACATTCAGTTAAAATTTAAGTGTGAGTGGCTGATTGAAGACGATTGGGGGGTTGTTGAGGAAGATGCTCCAGGACCTGAAGGGATTTATGGCAGGGTAGATCAGAGATAACAATGACGATGGAGTAATAAATAAATCTCCTCTCTAAGAATAAGCTGAAGGACTGACAGTGGGAGATTACACCATGTGCCTTTTCAATGAATTGGATGCTCAAAGATGTGTATTAGTTTTATGCTTGAGCTTGTTTTACTGTCTAGCTCATTACCACAGAGACACACAAGGGTGGAGTCCAAAGCTAGGAAGATCAAAACAAAAAAGGGGATTGAACCCTTTGTGCAGGTGATGAAACCCCTGCTTTTAATAAAGCTATAAACTAGATGGAAATTTGCACATTTGCACAAAAATTTGCACATTATAACACATCTTTACATGCTATGGAATTATTTTAATCACCATACACAAACACACACAGGGATGTCCTCAGTCCTCAGATCACCATAAATTCTGTTTTTATAGATGCTTTATTTACATTTTCAAATTATTTAACAGTAACATCCTGCATTCTTTTATTTTTACTACTTTGCATATCTTGTAGTTTAACCTGTACCCGTAACTGAACATGAAGTGAATCTGTGACTAGAGCATATTTACAAACAGAGTCTATATGACACAGCAGGGGATGCTGGCCAGCAAATTATTTTTGACCTACTTCCTGTCATTGCCTGCATCCTGATTTACAGTACTTCAACTTTAAAATGCAGCAGCTGATCACATTCAGACCACGCGTGCTAGGACCATGCCACTGTATGAGCAGCCATTTAAGTGCAAATAAAAGACACCATATATTGCTTTTTTTTTGTGGGTTTTTGTTGTTATTATTTAAAAGCAATTTAAAAGCAATTTAAAAGCAAAGCAATTTCTCGCCTGCAGGCGCTGAAATGTGCTCATGGTCAAAGAGTAACTTTAAGTGTTGCATAAAACCACCTAAAGCTAGAAAATATGTCACGGAGAATGTGATAGGTGTAGATTCATCTGCAGCCTAAACGGCTGCTCTCCTCTAAAGTTGTTGTTCTGTTTTGAAAGCTTCGTATTTTCCATTTTCCTCTCCGTTGGGCCTCCTTGATCGTCTTGAGACGAAACCCAACTTATGCGGCATCTCGTCGAGACTTCCCTGTCCAGGGACCTGAAATCTGCTTTCCCAAGCATGCGTCACGTGACTTCACCCAGCACTGCCTAGCTGAGCACCAAGCCTACTGGTTTCTGGATATTTCATGTGAGAAAAGGACAAACCTCGAACCCCCTTTCCTCTTATCGTTCAGTCTGAGACAGTTTTTTGAACCTTTTACCTCATCTTTCCCCCCCACCATCGGATAATGTGGACCTTCAAAGCGCTCGGAGTATGACAAAAGATTTTGGGATGCTGGACTTGTGCTCCTCGTTTTGTTTTGTTTAGTTAAATGCCAACACGGTGAATGCGTCGGACAGAGTGGACAAGCCTGCTGCTAGAGGTCCGCATTGAGAAAGTCAACATCTTGCCTTTCTTTATTTGATTTTTTCCCCCGGAGCGACTTCAGAAGGATGTAACGACCGATCCACCTTGCGCATCTGAAGTGTCCTCATCAAAATGCAGAAGGGAATACGACTTAATGATGGTCATGTCACCTACCTGGGGCTTTTGGCAAAGAAGGATGGTACAAGACGAGGGTGCTTGAGCAAAAAGAGCTCAGACAACACGAAATGGCACACAAAGTGGTTCGCTTTGTTACAGAATATGCTCTTTTATTTTGAGAACGAGTCCAGTTCTCGACCCTCGGGATTATACCTGTTGGAGGGATGCACATGCGACAGGGCGCCTTCACCTAAACCTTCGCTGTCAGCCAAGGAGTGTTTGGAAAAGCAGGTACGGAGAGCGTGCGCGTGCGATCACGCACAAACAGATACACACGCACCGTCTTTTTCTGCTTTATTGTTTTGCAGACTTCCAGCTTTAAACACCAGTGAGGTGCAGAAATACATGCATTATTTTTTTTTTCTTTTCTCGGATGCCTCTGAACTCCCCAAGCGCTTCTCTTATACATTCATTCTTCATATATCGCATCGCATGATGACCTCAAATCCAGTGCAGCAGAATAGCATGAGGTTTGCTGTATTGCACGTTATGTAATCCATGCATGACTTTAATGATGAGGTAACAATATTAACACCTAATGATGTTACGGCAGCCCTGGCAGTAAGCAATGTGGTGCAGTGTTTTGCTTTGGGTTGCACCAAACCTGCGCTCGACCTAAAAAAAGAAAAAAAAAAGGGGGGGGGGGGGGGGATTGTAGGGTAGTTCAGCGGTGCATGAGTGCATGAAATGCAAATGGATTTCTAGCCTCGTAAAAACGATGCATTTGCATTTTTGGTTGGTCTCATATTTTGCTTTTTGACTTCCAGTCATCATGTTTTTGACGTTTCAGGGTGGAGAGTGCTATATCCTACCCAATGCCCCATCCAATAAAACGTGCAAAAAATAAAAATTAAAAATAAAAGTTGTGGCCTCAAGGTTTCCATCTTGTGGTAATATTTTGAAATTACACTTAAGGGTCAGGAAACAGCAGGGTGCCCGTGATCAGTCAGCACTGATCTCTGTGACCTGAATGAAATGGTTCAGTGTGGAGTGTAATGCTGGAGGTTACATTTGCATTAAAGCCTGTCAGGTGACAGCTGTCATATTTTACCAGAGCCTTTCACTCTAAAGTAGGCCATAAGATTTTTCAAATTTGAGTCCAGATAACTGCAGATGAAATATTTATTTAATCCTGCTTGATTTCCTCTGGCTCCTTGTTCAATTATTTTAGAGTGGAAAGGTTAACAGGCTTGTTAACACCGTTATTGTGATTAAACAGTCGAGGAACACGATGCTCCAATGCTGTCGGCTTTCCTTTGCTCACTCCAGGCTCTGTGCCTGACTCTGTAGGTAGGGCTGCAATCCAATGTGAGTCCAGGCTCTTCCTGTGAACAGCTGCCCTTGTGCTGACAAAGCAGAATGCATGCACACTGGTAAATGTTGTGCTTGCACAGTTGCTTTAAAAGCACCCCAAAGAAAGAAAAAACCCTCCTTAAAGATTAAAAAAAATAATGTCAGCAGTGCTCTTTTACGACTATTGTGCTGATTTAAATATGACTGCAAGCTCACAGACAGATAACATCTCTGATTCCTGTGAATCCTGTTTGCACAGTGCAGCAATATGGGGTGCACTAATATCTGATATCTGAAGCGTTGCTTCTCATTGTATACAAATATTTTAATCAGGAGAAATCACCTGCATCGCCTAACCTTACCTATAGATTTGTTGTTTAATAGCAACATTTTAGCAACCTGCCATAATCCCCACATTACATTTATCCTGAAATGCAGTTAGTGTGAAAATGATAATGCGTTTGAGCCCGAGGTTTCTATGGCAACCCTTATTTGCATCCTAAAGAATGATGCAGTTAGAAGAGGCAGGGTAACAGCGAGGAGAGAAGCAGTGTGTCTCATCTCTCCTATTAATGTGAGCGCTATCTGAGCTAAATTTGTTCCTCGCAGTACCTTGGAGGGGTCAGGGTCCAATTATAGAAAACACAGCTTGCTCACACTGGGTAACAGCATCGCATCAACCAGTATCACAGGCAGCCTCTGACGGCACGATCTAAACTGTAATGTAAATCAGGGGATCTGATTAAGAAAAGACATTCTGGGGTCAGTGGTGTTTGTAATTAAAACTCGTCATGAAGCTGAAAGAAGGTTGAGTTCCAACTCTTCAGTCTAATGGGTATACATTAACAAAATATTTCTGCAATAAAGCTGCTTGTCAGTCAGAAGTAAAAGGTGTAAAAAATATTCTATAATTTATCGCAAAATGCCTAATTAATTATTTACCACTCACTTATGTACGCCACACAGCAGGACTGAGAAGTGAGCTGCAAATCCGTATCTAAATTAACTTATCTGTATACAGCTGAAAGTAAATGATAGACAAGCCTTAGTGCTGTATTTCATCTCATACCTGTTTAGATCAGTAACGATATTTAAAGGTGCTTGACTGGGACATGAACATAAATCAGAATAAATACAAAATGCTTAACATGACTTCACACCAGACAGTCTTAGATAGATCATGAGGGAAAACTACACCAACATACATGCCTCTCTGCCAGAAATAGATTTCCTTTGACGGTAGGATGAATACCTAATGAATGTGAAGATGAAAGAGCAGTCAGCCGTGAATAATGATCAGTTGCATGTTGATAGGTGCCTGTTGAACATCTGCAGGCCAAAGATTAGAGTCTGGTCAGACTCAGCGTGGCTGGAACAGTTCAGAAGAATGATGACAGTTCAATTAACTGAATTGTTATGTTGATTTTATATAATAAACTCTCATCTAAACAAGTGTTTACAGGTAGAATGTGTAGATATGAGATTAAAATAAAAAAAAAGAAGCAGCTGATTCTGAATTTTAGTATTGTGTACAGATTCTCTTGAAGTGTTAAAATAATCTATTATAAGTTCAGTTTTACAATCGCATTTAAATAAAAACACAGAAATGTTAGCAATTAAACATATCCTGTGATACTACCATAATTCTTTCAGCTGATGAAGAAGATGTTTCCATTGTATCCTAACTGTTCGTTTGTGTTTGGATATATTGTATATTTGAATACTGCAAACAAGCTAGTGATATTCAACAATTCAATCCCACTGTGTATAGTTATGCAGCAGTCAGGGATAGGTGTGAACAAACTGGAAATTAATTAATTAAGAAGATCTAAGCAGGTTTAAGCAGAAAAGTTAGCTAAAAATTAGACAAATGGATAACCAGTATTAGATAGACTAGATGTTAATGATTACGATAGATGACTAATATACAAAAAGATGATACATGGTTGAAATATTGAGGAAAATTGCTAACGTATTAATTGTTAACCTTAAATTACAGATAAACTGCAAAATAAATTTCCAAAAGTTGATTCTGTTCATCTGGACGTAGTGTTTTGTCGCTTTTTTGTGGGAGAAATGTTTTGTCACTTGGATGAGTGACGAAACGTTTCTCCCACAAAAACGCTAAGTCCAGATGAACAGAATCAACTTTTGGAGATTTACTTACCTGGATGATTGAGCAGGCATCAAGATGGAAAATAAATTCTTGAGCAATAGACTGATAATTATGCTAGATTTTTTTCTGCCATTAAAATAAAAAAAGACAGACAGACAGAATGAATGTCAGGCAGAGCTAAGCTGAAATTTAGGTTATCTCAATAATTTAGGTCAGATGCCTTCCTTTTTTTAAAAAAAAATATTTTTGTATTAACAGAACAAAAATAGTGTCAGAAACAAGCTTCCATAGTTAGCTGCTAGTGCTAGTAGAAGTTGAAATAGTTTGCTAACAGGATAAACTTAAACATTGGGTAAACATAAATGATAAACAGAAGCTAGTTAGCTAAAATTACTTTTAAACTGATATGTAACTGAATTAGCAGTTGAAGTGGCTAGATAAAAGTACAGAGATGTAGCTGAAATACTTTGCTGGGTAAACATAAGAATAGATGCAATTTTATACACAGTAAATTGCTGTTAAATAGAGTAGTAGCAAGAAGTAGTGGCTGAATAGCGGAAATAAGAAGTTAATGGTTACTCTAATTGATAAGTGGTACTCAGAGGTATCTGAGATATTCTAAGTAGTAATATACAATCCCCTTTTATTGTAGTTTTTTTTTTTTTTTGTATAAAGGCTAGGGAAGCTGGCTAACAGAGGAGTCACGTAAAAGCAGCCAGAAGTATTAACTTTTTAACAAGCAGAATTCAGGATCTGTAACAAAACGAAAAGCACAAAAGCTCTTCATTTCACCAGTCACAACCAGTACAGCGTGAAAGGGAGAATGGTGATCTAAAATCAAGTGACAGTGAAAAAAACAGCTGTGAACAACTGTTCACAATGACTGGAGTTGCTAGGAAACAGGTATTGCACAGTTATGTAATTGGCCGTGGCTCCAGCCTCCATGTCTTGTGGCATTTCCTCCTGGGAACCAGAGGCATCCCAGGAACTGAGCTGGGGGAGGCTTCCCTCAGTGTGCTCCATCAACTGCACTGGTGGGCGAGGAAGATGTGGCTTCCCCAGGCTCTGTGTGGTTTTTAAATCACCCACTTGATGTCTGCAGCAGCGAGGCAGTGAAACAAACAAAGCAGAGGAGAAGCTTCAGTCATGCTACTATATATAACAGATTTATCCGAAAGGTATCTGATAACGAGTGCTCCTTCCTGTGCGCAGCATGTGCATTGTTGTTGTGTGTTGGTTCTAACCGGAGCTCCTCACCCTCTCCTCTCTTTTTGTTTCAGTACTATTTCACAGTCAGCTTCAACCACGAAAACCAAAAGGCCCTTGAGTTGCGCACGGAGGATGTAAAGGACTGCGATGAATGGGTGGCTGCCATATCACATGCCAGGTAAAGCCATGCAAAGGCATATCAGCGCATCAGATGGTAAATTAGTAAAAGTTTCAAAAGTGTGGTTAAAATTTGAAAAATTTCACGGAATAACGCTTTATTTATAAGAAAGTTCTCGTTGCTTTCTTGATTTATTTGGTGAGACGAGACAGTGTGCAGTTAGATGACATTCATCGCTCCAGCTGATATACAAAACCATGTGGTTTGTGTGTTTTCATGTTTTTACAGTTACAGAAACTTGGCTACAGAGCATGAGACGCTCATGCAGAAGTATCTTCATCTGCTTCAGATTGTGGAGACGGAGAAAACAGTTGCTAAGCAACTTCGACAACAGATAGAGGATGGGGAAATAGAGATTGAAAGGCTCAAGTCAGAGGTAATATTCACTGTGATTTCATTCTTAGTACTTCTAGGGAGTAGGAATGTAAACAAATACTCGGTCATGCATGCTAACCCCCTCCACTCACTCATCCTCCTCAGTCAAACCAAAACGCACCATCAGCTAAATTCATTTATTCCAGTAGAGTCCTTAAAGAACATCTCCTGTATTCATTTTCAATTACATTATTTTATTCTTGGACTCTGCTAGGCGTGATTCACAGTTACAGTAATCCCTATTTATGATATACTGGGTCATGCCCCCTAGTTCACCCTAGCAAAAATGGATCAATGTTGGATTTTATTAAAATAAAGGTACACATTTATTTTAATTAATAAATATGTATTCCTATTTATCCATATTATATATTCTGTATTTATAAATGTGTATATGTGTATATGTGGTATATTTATGCTTATATCCTTACTATCATTCCCCTTTATTGTATCTGTAACATGCAACTTCTGTCGGTGCTGTGCTACTGGAAACCGAATTTCCCAGAGGAACCCACCCGAGGGATTAATAAAGTTTCATCTAATCTTCATCTAATCTAATTTCAGCACAATAGCATCAGCAAATTTTTGACAGTTCCTTAAAATATATTCACATCAGTCACATTAGTTTCACTTTGTATTTGGTGGCCAGTGTGGTCTGCCCTCCACTGTTTGAGACCCCCTGCTCCCCACGGACAGCTTTTTTCTGATTGGCTGTGCCTCATAAACTAAAGATTTAAGCAGCACTTTTGCGGCTGAGCATGACATTGTACGAGCAACAATTATAAAAACTGAACATTTAGAGCAGTCTCAAACCAGGGGGTTTTGGCTCATGGGCTCATACTTGAGACTTCAGTGTCATGCATATTGTGAGTATTCACCACTGTCACAACATATATGACAGAAAATAGGTCAAAGCCATTGTGTCTCATCAACATCTGAAACTGTTAACTGTACAGGGCATGTCATAAGTACTACTTTCAATTATTTACATTACTTCTAGTTTTTAGAGTAATATTCATGCATTAAGACCTAAAAAATACTCAATTATGAGCTAAAACTCATTTCCTTGCCGTTACCTGCTCCTATTATTGTTTCAATATCATGCATGGCATCTAAATATTAAATGTTTAAACATAATTATTGATTACCTATCTTTAATATGAGAACTACAAATTTATAGTAGATGTAAATAAGCTACACATGTTCCCTTCTCAGGAGTAACTGTTTGGACAGTTTGGGGCTTTTTATGACCTTACCAGCACCCTCAATGCTAAAGGGATCATTGTTAAAATATCCAGGATTTTGTAACTCTGTCTGGATCACAAATAGCCCAGGATTACAGGCTTTTCCATCGTCAGGCAAATGTGTGGCAGTCACACAAAATATCAGTCAGACCTGCTGTAAATAGACATCCTGGCACAATAGCACTATATTATAACTGATTCTTACTTTGCACTCTCATTCCTTTCCAAAAATTTGTCTGCTTTCTATCCTCGCTCCGACCTGCCAGCTCAACAAATAACAGCTGAGCCAGTCGGAAAACGATGGATTATGCTGATTATTGTTCTGTTTGTCTCATATGCGGAGACTAGTGTGAGAGGACAGAAATGAAAGCACGCCCCCCGTCACAGACAAGAATCATGTTCAGGCCAACCTCTCTCCACTTTGCATCTCCTTTCAGGAACAATGACTCCAGTAGGGCCATGTCCCCAGCTGTATTCTTCAGATCCAATAGTCATTTTACTTTAATGTGCAAATGTGATGCTTGAAATTGAATTAGGCCCTGAATATGCATGGACTATGCTTCATGTTGCATCTCTACTATGAAATTCAATGACAATTAACTCTCTCTGTCTACAAAGCCGAGTCTGGGTTTTTTCTGTTTTATTTTTTTGGCACTCTATCTACCGCCCAGTCAGCATACACACAGGACAGTTTGACTGATACATATTGCATTAAAATGATCAACATTATGACCGATGTAAATAAATATTAATCAACGCTACAGAGGAGCAGCCAAGTGAACACAGCTAGTTTAGTCAGGCTAATGTTTTAGTGTCGACAGTGCTGACAGGTCCTGTCCTGTCGATTCAGTCACTTTGTTTACATGCTGTTACAGTAAGTGAGAAGAAGAGGAGTGTGTAAGTGGGAATGACTGGTCCTTTTTGTGGTTGCTTCCGTGACAGATTGCTGGGCTGCTCAAAGACAACGAGAAGATCCATGCCAGCCCTGCAGCCGCTCCAACCGACGATGACTCTGAAATTAAGAAGATCAAAAAGGTAAAGCAAGCAGTCTGAACTTCTGCCTTGATTTCATGCATTTTCATGTTCTGAGAATGCACGGTCTATTGCAGGTCCAGAGCTTTCTGCGAGGCTGGATTTGCAGGAGGAAGTGGAAAACCATCATCCAGGATTATATCCGCTCGCCTCATGCAGAGAGCATGAGGAAGAGGAACCAGGTGGTGTTCAGCATGTTGGACTCGGAGGCAGAGTACGTCCAGCAGCTTCATATTCTGGTGAACAACTTCTTGAGGCCGCTGCGCATGGCCGCCAGCTCTAAGAAGCCTCCCATCACCCACGATGATGTCAGCAGCATATTCCTCAACAGGTTGGCTCATCCAGAGGTCTTCTCTAAATAAAGAACATAATCACAAGGACACATACATATAAGCCTTCACTTCACAGTGAAGTACAGCATACTGGCAACCAGATAATAATGCAAAACCTGATGATTGTTGTATTATCAGAGAAACTATTTGCATTTAAAATCTGGTACCAAAAATGAAATATGTGTATGAATGCTCCAGTGTTTGTTGCAAGTACAGTATATCCTAATAATTAAGTTGACTGTGGTGGGTTACAGGTATGTGTCCCAAATTATGAACTGCACCAAACTTGCTATTCGAAAATAATGGTGTCAACACAAATGCCCTTAAGCTGGTACACCTTTAGGCTTATCTCTGTTATATGATACAGAAGCTAAAGTCAAATATGATACAATAATGATTGTATGCAAAGTAACATAATTTGGTGTAATACCTTTAAATTTGTTCACAATGCAGATACACAAGGAAAGAGAAATTTCAATTGTTTGCTTAAGTGATGAGGTAATTAAAAGAATTCATTGTCTTATGTACAAATTTTCATAAAAAACCCAGAAGTTCACAGCACACTTTATCATTATTAATAGTGAGTGATTCCAGGGAAATGTACTGATGATGTTGAACAGTGCAGGGTTCGATCGCCCTCCTGAGTGGATGCATCCACTCCCTGGCCATAGCTTTTACTTTTTTGTGGTTTTTATGGCAACCAAAGCTTTTTTACTAAACAACAAAAAAACAAAATAAAATCAGACAAAAAAGACTTTTCTTTCACACTGACCTCAAACGAGCACTCGGGCAAACACAACTTTCATAGAATTTTCCTTGTGTCTATTTGTTTTTTGTTTCTGCACCTGTTTGGTAATTTCTTGGCATCATCCAGTCATGTTTGTGCTGAGTTGAGAGAAAAGGCACTGCTGAGACACTGGTTATGCTGATGAGGAAGCACTGTGCAGTTCTGGTCATCATTTTGGCACAAATCTGAATTTGTGTTATAATACACTCAGATTACCTGTTATTGCAAATGCAGACATGGGGCAGTCTTTAATTTAAATTTTTTGAAAACTTTGAAGCTATTGTCTCATCTGTCATTGGTCTATAGAATTCAGGCCACAAACAAAAAACAGAAGGATCAGGTACCACAATTCCTGCCCCTTGTCTACATATTCTGCATATTCATGCATAGATATCTTTTAATAGATTACATTAGTTGTGAGCGTTTTGCCATGCATAAGTTTTACATCTACTGCAGAATGATGCATCTGAAGCATTAAGATACTTTTTTAAATTTTAAAATGGAATATCATCTGCATTAATATACTGGTAACCTCAAGTGCCTGAATTTGTGTTTGATAAGTGAGCAGCTTGCAACAACTTGTAAAGAGCTACATACTCCCTGTGTATTGGTTTGAATCTTCAAAGCAGATCTCCGTACATTTAATGTGTAATAATATTGTAACAGATTATGTAGAAATCTTATTTGTTAGCAGTAATCCTGATAACGAGTCTGTTAAAGTAAATACTGGTTCAGTGTGTTGTTTAAACACTGTAAGCAATAAAAGTCAAAGTGCACAGTACAACGCCCCAACTAATAGAATGAGATCAAATAAATGCAGTGTGTATACTGGCTCAGAGCGACATGCTGAGCAGTAAAGAGAGGTTTGGGCCTGTGGATATTATCAGTGGTCTAAAGCAAGAATCATAAATGTAAATACAATAATGATAAATGCAGATTACAGAGGCAGAAGCACCATGCCTGGTTTGAGGAAGAGTTATTCCTCATAGAATTTGGATCATTAATGTTTACTTACACACACCTGGCACAGCATGGATACCCTAGTTATTAATTATTTATACCTATGAACAATGCAACTTCTAAACAGTACACTGGTATTTAAAGACAACTAAATTTCTGTGATTGTTTTTAGAACTGTTATTTTTTTATGGTCTTTTCAAGACATAAATGGATCTCTTTAAATATGCAGTCAAACGTAATAACTGCTCAGATTAAAATTAGGATGATTACTCTTAAAATCTTTATAGTCTGAGATTAGTTTCCCTAATAAATGTTTTTTCAATCTCTACTTTATTTCAGTGAAACCATCATGTTTCTGCATCAGATCTTTTACCAGGGCCTGAAAGCCCGAATAGCAAGCTGGCCAACATTAGTCCTTGGTAAGAGTCATGTCTTTGTTGAATTTCATTACTTTATTCATAATGCACTCATTCAGATGTTTGTCAGAGTGCACGTGATGAAATGTGATTAAAAAAGTTTATGTGTCTGCAGCTGACCTGTTCGACATCTTGCTGCCCATGCTGAACATCTACCAGGAGTTTGTGAGGAACCACCAGTACAGCCTGCAGATCCTGGCACATTGCAAGCAGAACCGAGACTTTGATAAATTGCTGAAGCAGTATGAGGCCAAGCCCGACTGTGAGGAAAGGACCCTGGAGACCTTCCTTACCTACCCTATGTTCCAGGTTAGCTCATTTGTCTCACTGATATACACAGGAATAAAGGCAGGCCCATTTGTTTGCTGCACAGGTGCAGCCTGGAGCCAGCTTTTGTTGTTAATTTTGTGCTCTCGCAGCTTGAGCCAAGTTCTTTTCTCCATAAATGTCACCCTTGAGCCATATATTTCACCAACCTAAAACTAGATGCCTTTTGCTATGCCAATGATGCCCAGCTGTAGCGGTTTGCAAAGCAGTCGGCCACTTTGTTTTGCGATTGCACTGCCTGTGAGTCAAATGTAAACAAAAGGGTCATCACTAAAAATCTAAAAGGCAAAATGTTAATCTTTTCTCCTTTTCTTTATGATGTAGACTGTTCCTATGTGTCACCTATAAAACTGGTACAGTATTTATCGCTGTTAATCTCTAAGAAATACTTAATTACAAAGTAAAAGCACGTTCTTAGTGGGTGATCTTAAAGAGTAATAACTGAAATCGCCCTTTAGAATAGAAGTTAGACCCTTTTTATGCTGGTACTCCAAACTGTGGTAAAAATGCTTTAATAATTATGTAAATATGTTTAAAACCTGATTAGTCCACCTGCTACAGATTGAAATGATTGATTTTTTTAGTGATGAGGCCAAAAAAAGGTGATCACCTATCATCTGCAAGTCTTTGATCTGTCTTATTCCATCCTGCAGTGAAGCACAGTCTTCACAGTCAAAGATTCAAAAAGACCAGTCAGAACTGGGAATGTTGAGTGCAGTCACATACAGTGAGGTCCTTGAAGAAAAACTGCTAGTACAAGTGATGTGAAACTGGTTCAACAGGTCACCTTTCAGTGTTAGAATGACCTGAAGCAAAGCAGCCAAAACAATACTGGAGTGACATCAGGCCAAGTCTCTAACTGTCTCCCGCTACAATTCACCCCACTATAACATCTTTAGAAGGACCTGAAGATGGTAGTTCGTGTGCACTTTTCATCCACTCTGCAGAAACTTGAGAGGGTCACCCACGAAGAATTGGCAAAATTGCTCACATCCAGGAGGGATTTGGCTTCTCTAAAGCTGTAATGGCTACCAAATGTTCAAAATGCTGCACTGAGTGCAACACATGAAACAGGTGACTACATTCTGAAGAGGCAGTGGCATTTATTAAAAGCTGTATAACCAGATTTGACTGATTTCCACTTGAGCTAAACCAGTGTTTTCATTAATATTCTCTGGCCTGTTTACTGGACATTGTGGCTCAGACAGAATTTGGCTTCAAATATGCATATTGTAGCATTGCTCATTAACAAAAGAATTAACAGGCATCCGTCTGCAGTGTTTCAGGATATCTTGATTATGTTTTCATGTCTATAAAAATGGTTGGTCTCGGAGCTCACGCTCCTTTCTGGCAAGGCACGCATTTTCCCCAACAGTCCACTCTGCTGGGGCCTGCTGCAGGCTGTGCTGTGTTGATAATAAATTTTGCTGATGAGTGTAGATTGTGCTCTCTACTGATCTTCTTCTCATTGTGCTGGCACATATTTATCCCTGTGTTTGTACGCTTGTGCTGTGCACATGAAAGATCTCGCAAGTGAGCACGACTCTCCTGCTGCTTTCTGTTCTGCCTCTCCAGATTCCTCGCTACATCCTTACTCTCCATGAGCTGCTGGCCCACACACCCCATGAACATGTAGAGAGAAATAGTCTGGACTATGCCAAATCTAAGCTGGAGGAGCTTTCCAGGTATAACCCATAGCCCCAGATGGGCGTGGTATCTTATATGAGAGTGACGTCTTTTTAATTCATATGAACACAAATAATAGATCAGTCTAAAAGCTGTTGAATTTTTTTTTAGAATAACCAAAAAAGCATGAAGAGATATTAACTGTAAAGATAAACAGATAAATTTTTTATTTAACCAAATATATAAACACCCAATTTCAGCTTTTTTCTATTTGATGTATAAGCTCCAAATGAGAATGACAAAAAGGTGCATTTTTGTGTTGTTTTTGTGCTTTCTTAGAATAATGCATGATGAAGTGAGCGAGACCGAGAACATCAGGAAAAACTTGGCAATAGAGCGCATGATTGTAGAGGGCTGCGAGATTCTCCTTGACACCAGCCAGACGTTTGTAAGACAAGGTAACTCTCATCTTTAAGTGTTGTACTTTGGATCCCAGCAGACAGCAGGGTCACAACAGAGAGAGGTTTCCTGTCCCTCCACATTTCTGACAGCCAGATTTTACATTTCCGGCACTTTATTGTGCAGCGTGGCACAGGGCTGGCTCTCTCCTCCTCTCGGTCTCTCTCTGGGGAACAACACGTACTCCTCGCTATAAGAGCTTTTAATTTCTAAGTGTAATTAGACGGGTCTGTGGCAAACTGATGATGAATCTGCAACTGTAAATGTCAAATGTCCCCAACAGGCCGTGATGGATAAGAAAAGAGAAAAGAGACGTGGTAGATTATTATTCCTCTGTGCATATAGTCATGTACAGAGGAATGTGCATATGCCTTTTCATTTTTGTATCTACATGTGTCTCTTCTTTGCTCCTCCTTCATTCTGTTTGGACGCACTCTTTTTTTCTACATAAAGGGTCCCTCATCCAGGTGCCAATGAGCGAGAAGGGCAAGATCACCCGTGGGCGACTGGGTTCTCTGTCTCTAAAGAAAGAAGGGGAGAGGCAGTGCTTTCTCTTCTCCAAGCATTTAATCATCTGCACCAGGGGGTCTGGGGGAAAGCTTCATCTCACCAAGGTGGGCCTGAGCTGCTGAGCTGGCAGCATCGCAACCTTTCTGCAAAAGTCTGGGACACCTGACCTAAAATAAATGAATTAACCAACACTCGATGGAATATTCATTACATTTGCTCAGATGCTGTAGGCTCATTAACATGTGTGAGATTAGCAAACCCCCCCATCCCAAACGTTTACTGAGAGGTTTTCAAATATTTTACATAATAATTTGCCAGATTTTTATGAAACTGAACCCTTCTTTTAATACCGTCTATGGTTTTTCCACAATAATCATTCAAAGCTGTTGCTTCTTCATGCAGCATGTATGAAGTCTTCATTTTTAGTGATAAGGTTTGCCCATATAAGAGATCCAGATGATATCTAAAACCCTTCTTTGTCCAGCTTAAATATTTGGAATAAAAACAAACTTCCTTTTATGTATTTAAACTTAAACCTAAATATTCTGAAAGGATAAACTAATAGTAAAGATGCCCTAAATAGCATCAGATGTACCTTTTTGAAGGCTTTGTGTGTTTGCCAAGCTGAAGTTAAGTATACTTTGGAGAATAGGATGAGGACATTTATCACCTCTATATATGAATGACACATATTTTTATGCTGATGGAACTGATTTTTTTTATGTATGCACTACATTTACTACATCTACATGTGTATTGTATGCTGTTTGCAGAACGGAGTAGTTTCGCTTATAGACTGCACTCTTGTGGAAGATCCTGAGGGGACAGATGATGAGTGTGAGTGTTTAAATATTTTCTTATAGAAACGTGCTTCATATGTACTCTGTTTCATGGTTTAAATAACTAGTGAATACTAGAGGATGCTAGCTTTGTTAGAGCAAATGAAAAATAATGCTCCAGTAAAGGCAGGCAGTACTATGAAGTGCACTACTTGTTTTGGGTAAAAATCTGGCACTGTACAATCACATATGACATGTTTATGTCTTTACTGGCTATAAATGAAATATATAAGGAAAATGACAAAACGTCTTTGTGTTTGCCTCAAAGCTAAATCAGACAAGAGTGGTCAGGACATGGAGCACCTGGACTTCAAGATTGTTGTGGAGCCAAAGGACAGCCAGTCATTCACAGTCATCCTGGTAGCCTCCTCAAGGCAGGAGAAGTCTGCATGGACTAGTGACATCAGCCAGGCATGTCAACGCACATCACAGTCTTCCAGCAGTCAGTTACAGAAATCACTAACATTTCCTCTGTCCTATTTCTTTACTTCAACTGCATGTGTCCTGCAGTGCATAGACAACATCCGCTGCAATGGCCTGATGATGAACGCCTTTGAAGACAACTCCAAAGTCACAGTGCCGCAGATGATCAAGTAAGCTGCTTCTTTACATGTAACTTGGTGAAGCTGCTCCCTTTTTTTTTTTTTTTTTTTTTTAGATTTATATCTGTTTTCTTAACAGGTCAGATTCAAGTCTGTACTGTGATGACGTGGACATCCGTTTCAGTAAGATGATGAACTCCTGCAAGGTGCTGCAGATCCGCTACGCCAGCGTGGAGCGTCTGCTCGAGAGACTTACTGATCTCCGTTTCCTTTCAATCGACTTCCTCAACACCTTCCTGCATTCCTATCGTGTGTTCACCACTGCTGATGTGGTGCTGGATAAACTCATCACCATCTACAAGAAACCCATCAGTGCCATTCCGGCCCGGTCAGTCACTTTACATTTGGACAGACTTGAATGTTGCAAGGTTGTTGACAGCGCTTACCACAGACAAACAAATCTTATTTGAAGTGTGTGGCATCCCTCCAGACCAGACCTTGCCAGCCTGCATAAAGATGAGATTGATTTATTAGGATGTGAAGCTTTGTCATCCTCTAATCAATGTGAGGCACATATAGGAACAAAAGTTCTGTGGTTATTATACAGAAATTTTTTTGTTCGTTTTATTCATAGAATTTCATGAAATTACACAAAACATGACAGGAAAACTATAAAAAGATATATATATACATATATATATATATATATATATATATATAGATAGATAGATAGATAGATAGATAGATAGATATAGATATATAGATATATATCTATATATACACATATATATCTATATATATCTATATATAGATATAGCTATATAGATATATATATACATTGCAACTTAGGAGTCACTGACTTTAAAAAGCATTCCAAGCAACATCCAAATATCTATATTTTCCAGTGGTCTCATGTTAAATGAGCATGGAACTTGGTGGTTTGCTGTGTTTGTTTTGTTGTTTCTCGCACATCCTCCTAAGTGCAAACTCAGTCAGTAAAGTACCCCATAATTAATTATTTTTCAATAACCTTTTAAACTTGACAGTAGTGGTTATAGCTGCTTTCATTGTATGGTGCAAATTTAAATTTGATCATGAATTAGAGGCTGGACATGTAGAGGGTGCAGTATGCGTGTAGTGTTCACGGATATTTGTTTCTCTGTGTTTGTGTACATAGACGCTGTATGTGACACTGAAACGATTAAGTCTATTGATCTTTTGAGCTTAGCGTGTGTATATATAGAGCTTGTTTTATTGGTTAAATCCAAACACAGAGACTTAGCAGATGTGGCACTGCTACAAGGCTATGGTGACTCTGTTTCACTGTATGTTATGTACATATCAGTGTGTATTGGTCCAGTCCATCCTGCTTGTGTGGGAGTGTCTCAGCCGGGCTCTGTCATTCTATAGCAATCAGCCTCAGTGCTGCAGGACCCCACCCTCCTGCAAAAGATTGCACTGGTGCTAACTCTGTGCTCTGCATGCCTAGAATAAGGGCCCTGCTGTGGAGCTCAGATCAGGGCTCTCTATATCCACACCCTGCATTATGCTCTCCCGTGGCGCTTGTCATGTCACTGAGAGACACCTACTCTTGGCTGCTTGTGTCAGCAGCGGCCATGCGCACTATCGCTCACTGTGCTATTTATGGGAACCTGTGAGGTCGCCAGGAGGCTGGCAGGGAGTGGGAGAGGGTTTTCTGAAACACTGCAGTCAGCCGCGACATAGTTGAAAAGAGACTTCTGGTTGCAGGGCTGACTTGGTTTGCATAAATTATTTCAGAGGTTCTGTTTGTTTAGCTAAGCTCTTAAAATATAGAGTATACTTAACCAAATAAATGCATACGTGCCCTAACGTCTAATGTTTATATCCTCCCCTGATGCAGGTCACTGGAGTTATTCTTTGCCAGCAGTCAAAATAATAAACTTCTTTATGGCGAGCCACCCAGCTCCCCCAGGGCTAGCAGAAAGTTCTCCTCCCCTCCTCCTCTCGCTATTGCCAAGAACTCATCCCCCAACCGCCGTCGCAAGCTCTCTCTCAATATCCCCATCATCACTGGGGGCAAAGCTCTTGACCTGGCTGCCCTTAGCTGCTCCTCAAATGGCTATGCAAGCATGTATTCCTCCATGTCTCCATTCAGCAAGACCACCTTGGACATCAACAAACTGTATGTGTCCAGCCCGATCGCGAGCAAAATCTCTGATGAGGGAGAAGACAAGAAGGAAAAGGTGGACGACCCCTCGGCTTGCAAACAAGGTGGGTGACTTGTAGCCATTCAGAGTACAATTTGAACTCTGCTTTGCTACAATAATGTCTTTAAAAGAGCTTAATACTTACTGCCGTTTGCTTGTTACAATACAGATCTCTCTGTACGAGAAGAAAGTGATAATGATCAAAACCAGAGCGATGACGGGGATCCAGAAGCTTCTCCTACCAAATCTCCAACTACACCAAAAAATATCAAATGCAAAAACTCCTCAGGTAGATTGTGTCTTAGTCTTGTACATGATTTAAAATGAAATGTCGAGCTTATAAATCACATTATACTGTTACACTGGGAAATACTTGTATTTAACCTAGCTACATTTCTAAATAATGAGATCAGGATGTGCACAAATAACAATTGTGTCAAAATACAAAACACACAAAATTCTGTGTCAATGAGAGCACATGTACCACACTCGCCCGCTGTTAAAACCTTCTGTTTAAAATCAGCAGCCAATCAGAAGAAAGTTGAATTAAAGTAAGCAGAGCTAAAGTGGCTTCTTTCAGAAAGAGGGCCAACACCAAGGCCCTTATTTATCCCATATAAAATAAGATTATTTTGAGTTTTGAATCATGCAAAACTGTTCACAAGAAAGAAAATTCTGCCAAAGGTAATGACTTGTTGCTTCTTCTTTTTCTTTTAAGTAATCTAGATCCACAACAGTTTTTATCAGCTTCTTCCTCAGCACAGGCTCCATGTCTTGACCAAATTTCATAAAATGTTGATTAACTGTTTTTGTGTAACCTTGCAGATAGACAGATGGCACTTGACAAAAAAAAAAAAAACCCTTGCAGCTGACAATACTTGCCGTCAAGCATATTTTACCATCTGTAGGAGAATGATGAATTGTTTTACTCTTTAAATAACCCCGTTTAGCCATATGCCGTCATATTTCTATCTGAAAAAAAATATGCCAATGTGGAACATAAGTAACATGAAATATCAGTTGTTCGATGGTTATGAATATGTGGGGAAAGCCAACGCTTGGCTTCAGTAGGTGTTAGGGAAACTTGTGTCATAGCAACTACACTGAGAGCGTGTTTTCCCTACCGCCCCCAGTAATGAGGCTGTTTCACTGGAGCCAAGATTATCTTTGCCTTTCAAATCTTATGACAGAATTATACAATATAAGTTTTTAAAACGAAGCGTTACCTGGAATATGTGAAATAACTGGAATAGTGAGGCAATGTGTGGGATTATTAGCAGCCTATGATCCGTGTTCCCAGGATTTATACATCGAGGAGTGCAGAGAATCTGTTGATTCCTCTGTTATGCTGATATTTAGTGGCTATATTTAGCTGCAACCATCTTGAATATCAAAGCCTCTTGTAAAGGAAAGTCTGGAGGGAAACTTTTGCATTGGCCTGCAGTGCTCCCTAGTGGAGGTTTGTGAAATGAAAAAACAGGCCATCCAGCTTTATGTGTATATTGAGTTATAATAATAAATATACATTTACAGCTGGTATTTTTTTTTAACTGTCCTTGTGTGTAGAGTTTTCCCTGTTTTCCTACAACAACGGCATGGTGATGTCATCATGTCGAGAGCTGGACAACAACCGCAGTGCTCTATCTGCTGCCTCCGCCTTTGCTATTGCTACTGCTGGAGCCAATGAGGGTACCCCTACCAAGGAAAAATATAGACGGATGTCCCTTGCCAGTACAGGTATATTCACCAAGAAAGTGTTGGGCAATTCTCTTAACTTTATTCTCCTTCGGTGCCTCTCATTTAATGTCTTTTTTTGCAGGTTTTCCAACAGATCAGAGAAATGGAGACAAAGAGTTTGTGATCAGACGAGCGGCAACCAACAGAGTCCTGAATGTGCTTCGGCACTGGGTGTCCAAACACTCTCCGGTAACGCATTTCATAGCAGAGATGTTAACACAGCATCCTGGCATATTTTCTCCTTAACAGAGGAAAGAAATTGTTTTGGAAAATAACTTTGACTAAAATTTGAGAATATTATCCACAGAGAATAAAACAAATTCAAAACTAACCTCGTGAGCGGTGATAATCAACGACAAAATCTACAGTTTTCTATCATCCGTGTGTGCTGTCTGTGCCTCTCTAGGACTTTGAGAGCAACAATGAGCTGAAAACGAAGGTTATTGCCTTCTTGGAGGAAGTGATGCATGACCCTGAGCTGTTGACCCAGGAGAGGAAAGCGGCAGCCAACATCATCAGGTACCGCTGAGTGCTGTTTGAGTGAAAGAGGGATTAAAAGGCATTTTACTGGGTCATTACGCTGTACATCTTTCAGAGGTTGACCTTCTTTTTCATGTCACTCAGGACTATAACTCAGGAAGATCACGGTGACAATCAGATCGCGATAGAAGACGTGACACAACTGGTAAGTGAAGTGAGTAGCTGCTGTTCGTGGCTCTATTTGAAATCAATCCTCTGCTCACTTGGCTGCTCCCATGATAATAGATGCTGAATATTTTTGATCAGTTATGAGACATAAATACAGCAAACAATTAATGCATTATGTGATAGTTAGCAGATGGGATTCATTAGACTGGAATCTTGACGGTGCGTGAATTTGCACATATGTAAATGTTGCTCAAGAGTGACAAGCAGTGATTTCACAAATGCCACAAAGTATTTTTAGATACAGGTGCAGGAAGTGTAATCGAATATATTTATTATAATACTATCAGCTAGATGGGGGGGGTTTTCTGCCTGAAAAGATGACAAATTCAAAAATAAATATTGAAATACAATAAAACAGTTAAAGATTTCTTTTGTATATATTTTGGTGTCCTTGATCACAGAAACTTTTATGAAAATTAGACAGTCAATAGCACATTTCAGTCTAGTTAAAAGTCATTTTACCAGCACTTGACAAATTGAAGATATAAAAGTTTAAAAAAAAAAAAAGATTTAGAGGCTAAGGTGCATCAAAACCTACAGAAATACCTAGTTTGGTAGATTATTTATTGTCATGTTAAAACAAACTAAAGTCAAATTAGCTAATTTAGATCATTTGGGATCTGTTTTATTGTTTTTTTGGACTGTTTGTGTCTTTCAGGTGGGAGGGGGGAAAGCTGAGACCTTCGAGAATCACTCAGCAATGGAAATTGCAGAGCAGCTCACTCTGTTGGACCACCTGGTGTTCAAGGTCATTCCATACGAGTGAGTGTCATCACACCACACAGCCAGGAAGCACGAACACACCAATACATGCTTCACTTCTTCTTTGTTGGTTTGCCTCACAGGGAATTCTTTGGCCAAGGCTGGATGAAGAATGACAAAAATGAGAAGACGCCGTATATCATGAGGACAACGAAGCACTTCAATGACGTACGCTCCAATCAAAAAGAGCTCTTATCACACATCGAACCCTTCTATCCAAACGTAACATGAAGTCTAAACTACTTGTTTCTCGTTTTTTTTGTCAGATGAGCAACCTTATTGCCACGGAGATCCTCCGCTGTGATGATGTTGTAACCCGGGTAGCAGTCATCGAAAAATGGGTGGCTGTGGCCGATATCTGCCGTTGTCTACATAACTACAACGCTGTTCTCGAGATCACCTCATCACTGAACCGCAGCTCTGTTTTCCGCCTCAAGAAAACTTGGCTCAAAGTTTCCAAGCAGGTGCGTGTCTCTATATGCATTGCTGCTAGTCCCTGAAGTGCATGCTATTGTCACTGAACGTGTTCATTATCACCATTTTTTTCTAGACTAAAGCACTGATTGACAAACTGCAGAAGCTGGTCTCATCAGAGGGGAGGTTCAAAAACCTCAGAGAGGCTTTGAAGAAGTGAGTTCAAGGACATAGTTTCAGACTGGATCAACAAAGCAAACAAGCAGCACAAGTGGATGATAAGTGGTTTTTATTCTCTCTGTTTTTTTAATTCTAGTTGCGATCCTCCCTGTGTGCCCTATCTGGGGATGTACCTCACTGACCTGGCTTTCATTGAGGAGGGAACGCCGAACTACACCGAGGACAACTTGGTCAACTTCTCAAAGATGAGGATGGTGAGATGTTAGGCGATTCCTGATATGAAAGACTTGCGCTAAGTTTGTGTCACTGACATCCTTGCTTCCCTTTTTTCCAGATTTCTCACATCATCAGAGAAATCAGGCAGTTTCAACAAACAGCATATAAGATTGACTTGCAACCAAAGGTAAATTAATTAATCGCAAAGACCACAGAGCAGTAGTTCCCAAACTCTCTGACCACTGACTACTTGAAGAAGCAATTTCTAATATACGAGCTGCAATCAAAAATTTCAGAGACTGGGCCTGTAGAAAGTAACAGTGGTACCTGATTTAAACCTGGGCAAAGCAAACACTTGGCAACAGTGGAAACAAAAAACTCCCTTTTAACAGGAAGAAACTTCCAGCAGAACCAGGATCAGGGAGGGGCAGCCATCTGCTGTGATCAGTTGGGGTGAGAGGAGGGAGATAGAGATTAAATGCAGAGTGATGTATAAACACACAGAGTGAAAGTAGTGTATTTTTAAGAACATTAAAAATACTGACAGAAAACCTCTTAAAGTGCACAAAGCATAAATGTAGAAAAATTGCTCTTGGTCTCTCCTGACCTAATGTGTCGTTTTTGGGAATGAACTGAACTCAGAATAAGAATCAGATACTTTATTAATCTATGAGGAAATTATGTGGTCACAGTTGCTCCAAGACAGTGAGAACAGGAAATAACTAACTTAAATTTGATAATACAAACTTACAAATTATAACAGAATAAGTCTAGCTCTAAATATAAATATCCCAGTATATTACACAAATTAAATATATAGTTGACACTGAGGTGCCCTTTTTATCGTATTGACTTTGTAATTTTCTTTGTAGATGATGTGATATTAAGCGTGTGGAGAATGGAGGAATTGTACAGCGAGTTAGCCACAAGCAGGAATGAATTCCTGTGTTCTAAAATTGACATTTGGTCACAGTACAGATTTGAGTTTAATGATGAAGTCATAAATAAAAGTTGGCCATGCAAGGAGACACCATTGAATAGAGGTTAAAAAAATTAAATAAGGTTTTGCTTTCATGTAGGCACTCTCTTAGCTGTTCGATTGCATCTTGTAAATGCAAAGGCTAAGTTCCTCTATATCTTTGCAAAGTATTTTTTAGAAAGAAACAGGTAAAGTCCTCCAATAACAGCAAAAACGTGGGATGTTAGTTTTTAATTTTCAAGGTGGAAATGTTTCAAAAAGATAAGTTATGAATGCTTGGGACCCTTTTAGATATATTGCATAACACTGTTTTGCCCAAATAGTGATTAATGTTTTGTGTTCTTGTTTGTATTATATTATTCAAATAAATCAAAATCAGGCCAAAGTAACTCATTAGTTCACATAATCAAAATTTACAGTATAAACATAATGATACTGATACTGAGGGTTGCAACTAGTAACTTGCTTCTGTTTAGTATTGTTTAAACTGTGAAAATAGTAAATAAAATCAAATAAAAAGTCCTTAAATTTGCTTTTTTTTCCCCATATTCTAGGTAGCCCAGTATCTGCTGGACAAAAGCTCTGTTCTGGATGAAGAAAGCATGTATGAAGCCTCACTCAGAATTGAGCCTAAAGTGCCCAACTGATGGGGAAGGTGGCCCTCCATATTATTTTCTTTGTTAATATTACACATCAGTTAACATGCACATCAACATTTGTATAGCTGTACATGCTTAAGATCTTGCTCCTCTGTACAGTAGATGTTTAAGGTTGTTTGACAACATAAAACATTTTAGTGTATATTTTTCCGTGTATGATTTTTGTTGTTGCCATTTCCACAATGACACCTGCTTGAAGGATTTTTTTTTTTTTAAATTTCTATGAGTATTTCAAGAACAATAATAGAGGTCACTTTAGCTGCATGCAACCGTGTCTTCTACTGTGACCAATGACATTATTTTGCATCATGCCATACTGTGTCAAATTTGCACTTCGAGCACTCGTGTTGCTGGCTGTTGTTCTCTTGGCTTGAGTTTTATTGATGACTGAAGTTCTCTGCAACCAATGTAGCATTGTAAAAAAAAAAATCTAAAACGAAAAAAATACTGCATAAAATCAGGTAAAAGAGCACAGAGAATATAATTAAAGATAGAGAACAGTGATCAGTGCAACTGACAGCAAGGTATCCAAAGCATATGTGTCTCTGTGCTTCCCGAACCAAAACAAGAAGGATTTGTTTCTTCATTTCTGCTCACTATTCTAAAGACAGGGGTTCCCAACTGTGCTTACCACACTGAATGTTTTCCTACAGTGTAACTGTGGAGCAGTCCAGTATGTCTAACCAGATATGAAAGTGAATAAAAGGTAAAGGTTCTTGTTGAAGTTATTTGCTGAATGAGAAAAATAAATACAGTCCACAGGAAGGTCAACTCTGTGAGCTAAATGCTAAAATTTGCATGCTATATTTGCGAAGTTAACTGAACAACAAGCTCACCACTGTAGCTTAGCTTGTTAGCATGCTCACATTTTCTAATTAGCACTAAACGTATATTGAAAGCTTACAGGAATGTTATTGGTTTTGCAAAAATCAGTCAAGTATTCACCAAAAATTGTAAATATTGGTCTAAAAGTTGGAAAGTTAATGGACCAGTTTATCCTCTGTTGTTGTTGAGACATTTTATTAACATCCACTGATGTAAATCACTAATGTGAGATAAGCTTTACCCTGTCGACATCATCGAAATCAGAAGCAAATGTGCTGAGATGTGCCAAAATATTTCAGGCTGAGCTGCGAAAAATCGCACTCTTGTTGCTAGAACCATCAGCTCAGTCTACATATTTATACTGATACATATAGCTGATACATATAGACCAAATGTGACAAACGGGACATGATGTGCAGACACAATCTGTACACATTTAATTATCTGTAGAGTTTTTTTCTTCTTCTTCTTTCTGTCAAGTAGTAAATGTTCTAAAGCTGGTAATGATAAACAATCCATAGGTTGGGAACCTCTTCTTTAAGTTAAGTTTAGCTATAGGATAATACAGTTTCTCAGTTGGCACACGAGGTGCCTAAAGTCTGCTGAGTTCACTTATAAGCTGTGTAACAACATAGAGTGTTAAAGAAGTGAGGTTTGTGAGGTTTAAGGTGACGGATTTGTCACCTGCATTTTTGTTGCGCTTAAAGTACACGAGTACAGTTCGACGAGTTCCCCCCTTTATGCTTGAACTTTTTGGTCTTGACTTGTTAAATTGAAACTCATGGGAAAAAAAATCACACGCAGTGGTTAAGTGTTGTACCTTCAGGTTCGGGTTCTACTTCTGTAGAGTAAAAGTTTGTTGCTCTTCTGTAATCAAAAGACAATCTGTCCTTTTTGCTGTTCCAGTGATTGTGGAACATGACTGTATATCACTCTGTTATATGCATTGCTGTTAAAACCTATGATAAAAATGTATGTGAATGACCTCTGCCTGCAGCATTCAAACACTATTTTTGTAGTAGTATAAGAGAGAGTGACCTGCTCTTTATATGAACATGGGAAAGTATTTTGTACTTTGTTGTTAATTCACTTCACTGAGATGCGCTGTACATTTTGTACATGCAACCTGGCATATTTCTCAATGTGGAACAGTGTAATCCTCTCAAAAACAACTTATATCACAAGCTTAACACAAAACGCTACAACAGTGTGGTCTTGAAACCATAACTTAGAGGTAGGAGAGCAATTCAAAGTGTTTTGCATTTATACTGTAATCCTGTCTATAACCATTTCTGTTAGCAGGAATATAGTAACGTAGTGCTTATTCTGTGAATATTTGTATGTATTT
Organism: Neolamprologus brichardi; assembly: GCF_056152115.1. Lineage (NCBI taxonomy): Eukaryota > Metazoa > Chordata > Actinopteri > Cichliformes > Cichlidae > Neolamprologus > Neolamprologus brichardi. The sequence goes on from NC_142110.1 coordinate 12,708,497, forward strand.
TTACTATGTATGTACAGTACACTTTTGAAGCTAATGTGGTAGGCATGCAACACCTTCACAGACAGAATAATACTATATACTTATACTGTATACACTTATAAATGCACATACTCTTATAAGGTATATAAACAAATAAACATTTTGCTGTAAGCAATACCCAATGGTATGAAAATTATCTTTCAACCCTCATGTTTCCACAGCTTAAGAAATATTCCCAGTTTTGTAAGGAAAAAAAAAGATTAAAAGAAGATGAAGAACATAACAACAAATAAACAAAAATATGTTTCCCAGTTACCTCTTGATAATAAATTCATTTTATCTCAGGGGCATTTTGTCTCAAGTGTTTTTGTAGATCTTGTATCAGTTGACATGCTCATCTAATATGATGAAATAAAATACAGTCTGAAAGTTCTTAGCTTTATAAGCAGCTCTCTGTCCTAGGAAGCAACCGTGCTCAGCGGCCTACCGTGATCCGGCAAAATCCGGAATTAATATGAAAAAAATATTTATGATCATAATTAGAATTTTCACAAATGCACAAACTAAACATGACATAAATTGTTTTCTGATTCAATAAATGTTAAAATCCAAGTTGCAATCACATCATAACTTTCATGAAACGTGGGACCAGCTTAATACCTGGTTTACTTAGATTCTATTGATTTCCTTATTTCATTTACTAACATCACAAAAGACTTGGTAATAACGCAGGTCTGACTCTAGCAGTGAACTTGATGGCATATGTTTATCTTGTTTATTTATTTAAAAATGATTGATTCAAGTCATACAAACCATATTATTTCACCAAAATATGCCCTTGTAGCGACATTCTTAAATGTAGACACATTAAAAAATATTCAAATACACATTACAAAGGAGGATGCTATTAAACATGTTTCATAGCATGCTCATGCTATAAACTGGGGCTAATATATTACTAACAGATTATATACGTTTATTTTCCTGCTGCTTTATACATTTAGTACATAATTTACATTTCTTTAATGCCACAATGTCACTTTAGCCACAGTTGAGACGCCGCTTATTTTATGTTTATTTTAACCATTTTCTACGAAGGCAGTTGTTGTGCATTGTGATGAGTATTTATTGCAGTGCTCTCCATTTTTGAATAACTATAGCTTAAAGCAAAACGCAGTCCGTGAACCATCAAACATTTACCCGTGGATCGCAGAACAATAGCCACCGCGGTCAAGTGAACCCTCACTTACGAAGTCACAGTCAAGCTAGCCGCACCGTCAGCCGCACCAAAAATGTGGTTGCACTACTCTTGCGCATATTACGGTATGGGTGAAGCCCGGCTTAGAAACGCAGTCTTTTGTGTCCTGACACTATTTTACTTCACAATCCACTCCCAGTTTTGGTTCATCTCCACTTTTCTCCCTGTGATCCACAGCCCAAATTACTGTATGATTCAGAGAAAATTAACAATAAAATTTACCCAATACACTCTACTGTACTTTTAATATCCTCATCTTTGAGCTCAGATTACAGGAAAACTGTAAGAGGTGACACAGATATTTCACTGTATTCTGAATCTAGGCCATCTCCACTCTGCACCCTGTGATCCACAGCCAAAATTACTGTACGGTTTTTGAGAAAATTGATAGTAAACTTTACACAATTTACTCTACTGTACTCGATATATTCTCATCTTTGACCTCAGATTACAGGAAAACTGTAAGAGGTGACGCGGATATTTCACTGGATTCTGACTCTGGGTGACCCCCACTCTGCACCCAGTGATCCACAGCACAAATTACTGTATGGTTTTCCTGAAAATTGATAGTAAACTTTGCACAATTTACTCTACTGTACTTTTAATGTCCTCATCTTTGAGCTCAGATTACAGGAAAACTGTAAGAGCTGACGCAGATATTTCACTGTATTCTGACTCTGGGTGACCTCCACTCTTCACCCTGTGATCCACAGCCAATATTACTGTACAGTTTTCCTGAAAATTGATAGTAAACTTTGCACAATTTCCTGTACTGTACTCTATATATTCTCATCTTTGACCTCAGATTACAGGAAAACTGTAAGAGGTGACGCAGATATTTCATTGGATTCTGAATCTAGGCCATCTCCTCTCTTCACCCTGTGATCCACAGCAAAAATTCCTGTACGGTTTTCCAGAAAATTGATAGTAAAATCTTCCCACGTTGCTTTACTGTACTCTACATATTCTCATCTTTGACCTCAGATTACAGGAAAACTGTAAGAGGATATTTTCACTGGATTCTGAATCTAGGCCATCTCCACTCTGCACCCTGTGATGAAGTATCACAGGCCTTGCAGGCCTTTCAGACTGATCTGGTAAGAGCATTTGTTAATCGGGCCTACAACAGGCCTGTCATGTAAATGTGTGATGGATCCCTGGTACTTCATTTCCATGACATTCTGCAGAACAAGTCTAGAGGATCTGCTGCAGAAGTACTATGTCTTACTGAGTGGCCAGCATTCAGCACAGCAATTCAACATTCCCATTCTTGATCGATGTTTGAGCCATGTCATGAAAAATGCCAAGGACCTTTGTAAAAAAAACATTTATATCAATAATTTAAAAAGAATACAAGATTTGTAATGTAAAGGTCATACTAACAGTGATTTCATTTGTTCATTTTCACAGCATTCCAGAGAACTACAGGCTTGGAATGCATGTGTTTGGGCTCCTTGCATGCTGTGATAACTTAAAAGACATGGATGATGTTGTCCATAGTGCAGCAATAGTGTTTTGCAGTCCTTGTAGTGGAAGGAACGTAACAAAACAACTTGAAAATCCTTATGCAAAAATGGGGGACCCTGAATTTGGATGAAAAGACTGTGATTGCTGAAGATTACAAGGTTAGCTAAGATTTATTTTTTAAGTAACCATATTAATAACTTTTTTACTTGTGTCTGTCCCAAATGAATTAATGAATTCACATTATTTTAAAAATATATATTTTAAACCACAATAACATTTTATATAATAAATTTTTCTTTGGTTTGATAACTTGCTGAATCCAGATATATATCTGTTTTACAGACTGATGTTCAGAATGCCCCCTTGAAGACCTTACATTAAAATAAGTAAGCATTAAATGTATGTACGTGTGGGTCCCAATCAGCCAGGGTTTGGGTTTTCTGATTGGGACCCACACCCAGTTTCACACCTTGGCTCAGGCGATTAGAGGATCATCAGGGGGTCCTTTTGTCCCTCTGCGGGGGGATACTCCCACTAGGTTTATATCTGGGACTCTCCACCATTTGACCTTAGAACTCAAGAAGCTTCTCGGATGAGAGGTGAAACGTCTTCAAGCAACTTAAAGAAGTCCAGACGCTTTTCTTTGCAAGCTCCTTTGACTACGATGATCTGGATGACTGAGAACCTTCACAGACAAAATACCTTTAGTTAAAATTTTCTTTGCATGGGATATCATGTGCACTGTGGGGTCATTCTGCAGACACGGGCCTACCAAATGAATCAGCTTCATGCAAGGTAGTTTGTCTGCTGTGGTAACTGCAACTTGTCCAGCCTTTAATTTGCCATTTTTGGCAATGAAGAGATCACTCTCTTCTTGGATAGTATGTCCTCCAGTAGCAGACATTGCCTTTGCAAGTCCACCCATGTGAGAGAGACTTTCATTAGCTGCATTAACAATTGCATCCACTTTGAAGGCACATAAATCTCTTTTCCATACTGTGACTGATGCTTCATTAGCCATGTATGTTGCTATTTTTGGGCAAACTGCTATTTGTTCCTGGCTCTCATCCTACAAAGATAGACACTTGTCAATTTTCAGAGTCATTTATGACAATAACACAAAAAACATAAATGTAGACATTAAAAACATTTCTAAAAGTACCTGGTTTTGACGAGCATCATATTGTTTGTGCTGTTCCTGTTTAAAGGTTTGAACAGTGGTCTTCCCTTTTATCTGTTAACAGATAACATTTTTGAATGACTTTATATAATAGAATATAATATACAAAAGAATATGGTCATGAATGAGACAAAACTTGTTCTGATTTGAGATGTATGTAACGAGTGAGCATCTGTCCTGCTGTTGGTGTACCATACAGGAACTGATATGACTGTGTATGAGTGCCTAGTCCCCTTAAAGGACTCTGTCCAACATTACATCCCAAGTAAACAGAGGAACTATGAGATAAAAAACATGGGCAGTATGTGATGCCCAGTCCAGCTGTACAAAGAACATGCTAGTGTATGATTGCAAACTTGCTTGCCTGCAGTCAGGGCACGCGAGCTGTGCTTAATACAGTAGGTCTCCAAAAGACAATAATCAGCCTTGAAAGCTTGTTTAATTCATATGCCCTTGGCCTACAACTGCTGAAAACAAAGCTGTACATGGTGTGACCAGCAAAAAGCAAAAAACCTGAGCTTCCGCCTGCTCTTATGTCACCTATGGACATGCATTTTTTGGCATTAAAGTGGGGGTTCACTAAGGCCCATGCCTAGGTGTAATACAATGTCAAAACACATAAAGATTTCAAGTAATCAGCTGGAATACAGTTTGATAAAACATTGAAACATGGAGACGGATGATAATTTATAATTCATGCTTTATAAATAGTCAAAGCAGACGCTTTACCCCAGAGGACAAAAGGAGTATGGCAATCGGGAAGACATCACAAGGTTTAATTATTGAAAATAATGGGAACATGATGACTTACCTCAGTTTTCTTTTTCTTCAGTGGCAGTTCTGTCACTAACGGTGACATGTACACACCTTTTCATTTAATGCGTTTGTCTTTCCATTTCTCCATTTCCACGCAAAAAGACTGTTTTTTTTTTTACACGTACATACTTTTAATGCTTACTTATTTTATCATCTCTTAATTCTATAGTCATAGACAAATGTTTTCACTTTTTCTTAGTTTCTAGTTCTAGTTGTATAAAACACAATTTTCATTATTAGGAAGTTATTCATACCTTTTGTCTTGATTTTTTCATGTCTGCATATTCAAGCAGGAGGGCATCGTGCATTTTTTGATAAATTTCCACAAAGTCATCAAGCCTTGTCAGTCTCCTTCTCTGGATACGGATTTTTTTCAAATCCCACTGGCTTTTCTCCATGATTCCTTGGGTTCTGTTGTCTTGTGTAAAATTCTTAAATGCAATAGTACATTGTTTAAGTCAGTATCTATGTATTGTAAATTTATGTACAATTTATGTTTCTTTTTCACTTATTCTTCTCGCTATGATACCTGGTTCTTGGATTGCTGAATGTCACCATAGAGTTTACTGAGCTGCTGGTAAGCAGGACCAGTACCATGACGTCCAAGATCCCCTAAGGAGAATACAAGTAATTCAAAAACATAATTAAAATAGATAATTCAACATTTAGCACATTTACATTAATGAATAACTGACAATTTAAGATAGTAATACAACAAATAAAAAAACGTACCAAGCATCATTGATGACCACAAAGTTGCATGTGGTAGAAGGTGATTTACCAGACCGGCAATAAATTTGGGTGCATGAAAGATGTTTCATTCGCCCTCACAGTCCAGTGTTGCATTGTCAACAATTGCCCGGAAATGGGTCTTCAACGGGGCATTCTGAACATCAGTCTGTAAATCAGCCTCGGTAATCTGAGGTCAAAGATGAGAATATGTAGAGTACAGTACAGTAAATTGTGCAAAGTTTACTATCAATTTTCTCAAAAACCGTACAGTAATTTTGGCTGTGGATCACAGGGTGAAGAGTGGAGATGGCCTAGATTCAGAATCCAATGAAATATCTGTGTCACCTCTTACAGTTTTCCTGTAATCTGAGGTCAAAGATGAGAATATGTAGAGTACAGTAGAGTAAATTGTGCAAAGTTTACAATCAATTTTCAGGAAAACCGTACAGTAATTTGGGCTGTGGATCCCAGGGTGAAGAGTGGGGGTCACCCAGAGTCAGAATCCAGTGAAATATCTGTGTCACCTCTTACAGTTTTCCTGTAATCTGAGGTCAAAGATGAGAATATGTAGAGTACAGTAAAGCAAAATGGGAAGATTTTACTATCAATTTTCTCAAAAACCGTACAGTAATTTTGGCTGTGGATCACAGGGTGAAGAGTGGAGATGGCCTAGATTCAGAATCCAATGAAATATCTGCGTCACCTCTTACAGTTTTCCTGTAATCTGAGGTCAAAGATGAGAATATGTAGAGTACAGTAGAGTAAATTGTGCAAAGTTTACAATCAATTTTCAGGAAAACCGTACAGTAATTTTGGCTGTGGATCCCAGGGTGAAGAGTGGAGATGGTCTAGATTCAGAATCCAATGAAATATCTGCGTCACCTCTTACAGTTTTCCTGTAATCTGAGCTCGAAGATGAGGATATTAAAAGTACAGTAGAGTATATTGGGTAAATTTTATTGTTAATTTTCTCTGAATCACACAGTAATTTGGGCTGTGGATCACAGGGAGAAAAGTGGAGATGAACCAAAACTGGGAGTGGATTGTAAAGTAAAATATTGTCAGGACACAAAAGACTGCGTTTCTAAGCCAGTCGGCACCCATACCGTAATATGCGTAAGAGTAGTGCAACAACACTTTAGGTGCGGCTGGCGGTGCGGCTAGCTTGACTGTGACTTCGTAAGTGAGGGCGCACTTGACCGCATTCACGTAGTTGTAACAGCAGCTGTTCACCTCGTGACTCGCCTCATCTGTTTCACTTCACTTTCACACTCCTGCTGCAAATACTGGCACTTGGAACAGTCGACACAATGTTCGTTTTTCTTGTGCTCTTTGCGGCCTCTGTAACATCAGCTTTTCGCCTGTCTGATCAAGGTAAGTCGCTTATTTTGTTTGGTAAAGTGCGCTTTACATTCTTACTCCTTTAGTGCTTTTTTGCTTTGTCATTTGCGCTACACCAACTTTCGCTTTCATATTTACGGCCATGGCGTCTGTTCTATTGTTTCATGTTCTTTATCGGACACTTTTTTAACATTTTTTTTTTTAACATGGATTATTTACAGACGAGTTTCACTTCAAGTCATGGATGGCACAGGTAGGTTATAGCGCCGTGACATAAGCAAAAGATTGCGCTCAGTATGTTGTTATGAGGAAGTTGTCTGGTGAGAAAATCATAGTAACAATGTGGCTCAAGTGCGCGCTGCACTATAGAGTCACGCATCAAGCTTAAAAATAAATGTCTAAATCAGAACCCTTCCTCCATGTACAGTACAACAAAGGGTACAACTTGAAGGAGTACTACCAAAGACTGCAGATATTCACAGAGAACAAGAAGAGGATTGACAAACACAATGAAGGAAACCACTCGTTCACAAGTAAGACCTCTTTGTGTTTGCATTAACGTTTTGTTTCACGTGGCTCATCCTAAAGTGATTTCACCTGCATTTCCTCTCTTCCTGCAGTGGCACTGAACCAGTTTTCAGACATGACATTCAGTGAATTTCGAAAGTCCTTCCTCATGTCTGAGCCTCAGGTAATGATGCTCATACAAGAAGCATTTTGCAATGATGATTAAGCTGTTTTTTGTTGGGGGGTTTTTGACAAGTTGATTTTTGCAGAACTGCTCTGCCACCAAGGGCAACTACTTCAGCAGCAATGGGCCGCTACCAGACTCCATCGACTGGAGAAAGAAAGGGAATTATGTGACCCCAGTGAAGAATCAGGTGAGACTGAACCTCAGACATCCACATGCATGGTTGCTCAGTCAGACAGTAGATTTAAACAAAACAAAAAGCATTATAGTAATAGTAAAATAAAATGTTTATAATTAAAAAGGAAACTCTTTAAGGGGATGTAATTTCCCCACAATGCAGTGAAAAATGTTACTGATGCATGTCGAGAACAGGTAAACTAAACTTACTTGCTGAGCGACATTGCAAAAACTGTTTGCCCTTAAATAGTTTATCCAGTGTTCTTCCAAACAAAACATGTCAACAGGTCTGCTGTAAGAAAAAGGCCGAGTGTTAAGTTGAGTTTGTGGGATTTTTTTTAGTACTTCTTTCAGTGCATAAAATCTTTCCTAATGTCTTTGTGTGTGTGTGTGTGTGTGTGTGTGTGTGTGTGTGTGTGTGTGTGTGTGTGTGTGTGTGTTTACGGCAAAGGGAGGCTGTGGTAGTTGCTGGACGTTTTCCACCACTGGCTGTTTGGAGTCTGTAACTGCCATCAACAAGGGGAAGCTTGTACCGCTGGTGACTTGTTTTTTATTAGCTGATTATGTATCAGAAATTGCACTTCATGACAAAGCATAATGAATAACTTTACTGCCTATTGCGTTAACTAGTCAGAACAACAGCTGGTAGACTGCGCTCAAGATTTCAACAACCATGGATGCAATGGGTGAGTCGAACATTTCCTACCGTCCCCTTTAAAAGAAAATTACCTGTAATCGCTCACTCATTTAATAACATATTCATATGTCTTTCAGAGGTCTTCCCAGTCAAGCATTTGAATACATCATGTACAACAAGGGACTGATGACCGAGCAGGACTATCCATACACGGCTTTTGTAACTATCAGCTAAAAAAAAAGAAACATTAAACAAAAGAGACTTTTCAGTTACATACGGTTGTGTTTTATGGCTTAATTTATTTTAACTGTGTCTTTTTGTCATTTTAGGAGGGTAAGTGTGTGTACAAACCAGGTATGGCCGCTGCTTTTGTGAATAGTGTGGTGAACATAACAGCAGTGAGTATCCATCAGGGATTTTCATCAAGGAAAAGTCTTTAGTGAAGCGAGTGAATGATGATGTTTTTCTGCTGTCTGTCAGTACAATGAGATGGAGTTGGTGGACGCTGTTGGGACACACAATCCTGTCAGCTTTGCTTTTGAGGTGACCTCTGACTTTATGAGTTACCAACAGGGTGTGTACACCAGGTAAGAAGAGGTCATAATTTCAATTTTGTCTCACATTTATTAAAACATACTAAGTGTTTATATGGTCACTATATTTGCTATTGAATTCACCTGCTTGCTGCTACTACTGCACATTCACCTAATGTATATACTATATATATAATGTTCTTCCTCTAACCCCCCCCCCCCCCCCCCCCCCTCCATTTTTGCACATGTCGAGGAGCGTGTCAGGTTACATTTCACTGTGTGTTATACTTGTATAACTATGCATGTGACAAGTAAAGAACCTTGAACCTTGAACCTATAACCAAATGTAAGCAGATTCCTGCATGTTTGCTCCCATCATTTTCCCCCTGCAGTGTCCATGAAATGAATGGGGCAGACCTTTACTTGAACCTACTGATCAAGTCTATTATTCTTTTGATGCTCACATAAACACACATGCTCAAAACCTGTTTTTCATTTGGACAGCAAGTTTACCACAACCACTGCTGCTAAAATAAGAACTGAGAAAAGAGGGTTTAGAGTATTTCATTCAGTTTAAAATGTCAGTAAAGCTGTTACTTTCAGACATTTGAGAGGTTTAGTTCCTCTTTCTGAATAAAAGATATAGAGTCAGAAGAAACATGTTCTGCTTTCAGCACTGAATGCCACAACACCACCGACAAAGTGAACCATGCAGTTCTGGCTGTCGGCTATGGACAAGAAAATGGTACTCCTCACTGGATTGTAAAGAACTCATGGGGATCGAGTTGGGGCATGAACGGGTAATTTTTCTAATCAGTCACATGTAGAAAAATTTCCCTAAATATTACGAACCAAAGAAACAGAGTAACAGTTTTGTCCTCTCACAGGTATTTCCTCATTGAACGTGGGAAGAACATGTGTGGACTTGCTGCCTGCGCATCATTCCCAGTGGTGTGATTATTACATGTTTGCACATTACAAAAGGGCCAACAATGAAGCCAGTTCATTTTTATTTTGTTTGTACTTAGTTTGTTTTAAAATCAGCTGCCTGTGCATCTACAGATGTGTTGTTTTTCCAAAAAGGGAAGAAGTCTTAACCCTCATTCAAGCACTATGACAGAAAGATCCAGGTCACTACACTATGAAATAAATGTAACTGAAATTATCACTTCATTGAAAATCATTCAAACTGTTCTGATTAAATTTGCAAATAAACTCTATTAAATATGTTGAGTTGTTATTCACAATGTACTGCAGTAAAAAGTCACAGAAAACAAAGAGACACAATTGTTACACCCCTCTGTGACAATTTTATTGTAAATATTTTTAAAAAATCAGAGATTCTATCCATTGGCTTAATTAGACCATTGTGACAGGAATGTTGCAGGGTATGAAGGGCATTATCAGTGCTGCAAACAACGTTTACCCGGTAGCTTGATTTTGTGGCCCCGGTCTCAGTTGGGTTAGGGCAGGGGTCTGCAACCTTTAACACCCAAAGAGCCATTTGGACGCGATTTCCATGCAAAAGAAAACACTGGGAGCCGCAAATACTTTTTGACATCTAAAATGAAGATAACACTGTATACATTGTTTTTTTTTTTTACCTTTATGCTTTGTGTAAACAACTAAGGCGTGTTGCTTGAATCCATGAAGTGCTACAGAGAAAATTACATTTTATTTATGTTATTAACACATTTTGAACTCTTAAAGAAATATAACAAAAGGAAAGACACCCAGCTGAACTAAAATGATCCATGTAGCAAACAAAAACTGTTGTGAGCCGCCACCTTTATATCGCCTTTGGGCTTTTGGAGCCTTGACCTGACTTTTAAAAAAAATAATTGGAAAAAAAGCACTATGCTGCTAAAAAATGAAAAATAGATGTTTGCAAAATTCAGCCTAAATATGTATTTTATCTGGTTAATGTGTGTGGCGGGGCGTGGTCTGCAGCGCCGCTGCAGGGGAGGCAGACGCACCTGAGCAGAACCGACGCTGTTTACATAACAGCGTCGGTTCTGCCGTACGGGCTGTACGAAGTCACTTTCATCTTCACGCAGGACTGTAAGCTGTCATCTGTGAGGCGTGAGCGGTGTTTGTTTTTAACATAGTTCACGGTGGAGAACAGCTGCTGACATAATGTGGATCCGAAGATCCATAATTCGCTTACCTGGGGTTGAAAGTCTCGATAAAGGCACGGCGTTTCGGCGGGTATATCGGCTTCCGCAAGTGTGACGCTTATTTTGAACGATTAAAATAATAATAGAATATAATTTTATTTTTATATTTCAATATCACAATAATCTTCCGATTTAGAACTACAAGTTAAAAAAAGAGCTAACATAAATAAAATACACTTCAACTAATTACTTAAAAAAACCACGTTTTTCCCCAAACCACGCAGAGCCGCACTAAAAGGACTAAAGAGCCGCATGCGGCTCTGGAGCCGCAGGTTGCCGACCCCTGGGTTAGGGTTTCAGATTTTTATTTTTATTTTTTTTAATGCAACTGGGCAGCAGAGGTCGCTGTTAGGTAGGTCTTTGGTCTACGATAGCCGGTGGTGGGATGATAACTTGTATTCATAAAATCATTGCGTTTTATGTAACACTATCGTAGACGGCATTAGATCAGCTCAAAGTTAAATTTTAGGCTGCTTTTGCATTATAAACAAGTATAAAATGTGTGTGTGAAACCGGCCCACTGTGTTTCGTGCACGTGGAAGACTACATTTCCCATGATACTCACACCAAATCAGCGTTAGCCAATAAGAAGTCCGTTTGTTAAATGGGCGCAAAAATCTGTTGTCTGGGTTTACAGGTACACATTGAGGGAGTTAATCTCCGGTCAAAACAAAGGAAAAAAATATTTAACTGTAATGAATATTACTGAGCTTTACTCCAACGAGGAGTACGAGTGAAGAGCGACTCTCCGGGAGACAGGTCGCACGTCGTGTCTAGCGTAATGCTAAACAAACTGCTCGCTGCTACTTCATGAATTGAGCTCCTATTGCTAGCCAGCTAACACGTTAGCGCTGCCTCTTACAAACAATGTCCAGTCTACCACAAAATAACTTGAAGGAACAGCTAGCGAGGCACAGCAATGCTGCTCAAAGCAAGCAGTCTGTTGCTAAACCTAAACCGGGGTAAGTATGGCCAAAAAACCGCAGGGATAAACTGCTAGCTAACTGTAATCTTTGCTAACAGCAAAAGGATGGATAGGTTTTGTTATTTACTGTACACTCTGTTTAGGGTGACAGTGCTGGGTATGCGATATGGTTTCGAATTGCGACAATTTCACCTCAAAGTCTGTAAGAATGTCTGTTAGACTAGCTGTCTTAACAGTCATATTGTTTTTATAATTCAGCTCCTTTTGTGTGTAATTTTCAGGGCTTTTTCTTTCAAAAAGAAGTCCTCATCAGGTACGACCAAGGTGGAAGTCCCTACCAAGGTAATCAGCTCAAATGTTTTGGCAAACAGGAATGTCAATGTCCACAAGAGCGGTTTGGTGACTACATCTCCTTTGACATTTTCAAACAAGCTTGAGAGACCTCAAAAATCCAAAATCAACAACTACTTCTCTGTAAGCTCAAAATGCAAGTCGGATACCATCAGCCCAGCAGATATTGCCTCTCCTGCATCCCAAACACCTTCAGTAGTCTCTGATATTAAGTCAGCACCAGCTCCAGCTAAATCTGACAGCCAGTCTTGTAGCAGTAATTCATTCAATTTCACAGCTCTTGATGTGTCACGTAGTTTTCCTGTGGACAACTGGGATGATTTAGATGACTTTGAAACACCAGCCAAGGGAAAAAACAACTCATTCAGTTCAGAAGTATCAGAGAAAAGTGGCAAACTACTGCCATCCCCTACTGGAGAAAAAGCAGAATCGACAGGGAAGCTAAACTATGATTCCTTATTTAAAACATCCAAATTAACTACCAAAAGTGGTAAGCAAACCTGCATGGAAATCGATGAGCCAGAGGAAAATGTCAACACCGCTGCAGTTTCACCAGGACCCAGTTTAAACCAGGAACCAGCAGACTGGTCAGATGAGGAGGAACTTGCCATTAAGATGAACAGAAAACATCCTGCACATCTAAAGCATATCTTGAGTGACAGTGAAGAAGATAATAATGCTGAGCTGGAACCTTTTCCAGGAAGCACAGGTAACTGGTTGTTTATTTTAGGTATACACTGGTCAACAGATTACATTTAAAAACAAAAAAACACTATGTGCTACCATGTGTTACTCTATAGGTAACAAGAAAATATGGATTGACCCAAAGACAATAGAGATAGATGACAACTCGGAGCCTGAAGATGACCTTGATTGCATTCCACCTTCACCCATCCCTGATGAGATCATTTACGCAAGCTCAACACTGGAGACAAGGTCAGAATTTAGACTTGTCTGCATATTTTACCAATCATACTTGTGTTTGTAGCAGCCAAAATGTTCGAATGTCCTCTTTCATCCTGTAAAAAGTTGTTACTGCCAGCAATCGCTTCTCTGTAGTGATAATAGTTAGATTGATGGGGAAAGTTTTAAGTATAGACAGTATATAAGACAGCCTTGGCTTCAGAGATGGTGCCAGTGAGCAAAAGGCGTAAACTTGAATTTCTTTAATGGCCAGCAAGTTTGGTTCCTCTGAACTTCCTATCTGTGGGGAAAAAGACCTGTGGGTTTCTCATCTTTGACCTTAATAAATACTTAGCTGATGAACTTAATCACTCTTTCAGGTCATATCTATTATAACAAGAAAGTCATTTTAAAAATTACGGTTGTTCTAAGAGTTAGAAACGTATCACATGACTTTCTTTATTTTCAAATAGAGCTGAATCAGCTGATGCTCAAATTGCAGACAATGCTGTGAAATCAAAGAGCCCCGTCACACTGCATGAACCATCCGAGCTCTGCTTAAAAGACAAAACAAGTGAGTGTTGTACCTTTTAAAAAAAAAAAAAAAATCCTATACCTCATTTTATTCAAAAGTATGTTTTGTTGTTTTTTTCTTTCATGTATTGAATTCTTTTCAGATGAAAAACTTTTTGCTATCATGGAGTCCATTTGTGCTCTGGTTGACTCCATCCCCGAACATGAATTAATTGCTTTGTCCTGTGGAGATGAACTTTTACTGAAGAGGGCCCAGAGGTGTGTTAGCTTTGTGTGTAGTTTTGGTATTATTCATGGTGTTTTAATTAAATCTCTTTATGACCATAATCACCTGCTTTTATCCTGCAGGAAGAGAATTCTTGCAACTGGCGGTGACTGTTTGTTTAGGATGCAGCAGCCAGACAGCACAGTGATTTCTGAACCCAGCTTCAAAGAAACATCTTTTTCTAGCAACAGTGTTTCATCCAACAGCTCTGTGCCTGTGGACTCCAAAAAGCCTCCTCAGCATAGAAGATCTTCAGTCATCTCTGTGGACTATGACTCTGATCACTCTGACAGTGTTATTGATTTAAAGCCCTTGGATAATAAGGACAGCAGGGCAATAGGTGTTGAAACTGACAGTATCTGTGACTCTCCATCAGCACACAGGCTCACAAAGCCATCTTTTAATATATCTGAGAAATCAAGCATTGATCTTGATGCCTCAGACCTCTTCTCACCCAAGGAGTCAGAGAGTGGTGTGCAGAAGAAATCGAACAACACCCCAACGTTTGTAGCTGCTGAAGATGAAGAAATGGATGACTTCTATAATGACGACTTTGATATAGATGACTTTAATGACTCTGATATCCCAGATTACTTTGATGAACCACAAACTTTATCAGCTGTGACTACAGCAGTGAAAGAGGGGGGGCCGAGCAAGTCCTCATGGGAAAAGAAACCAACAACACCTACTTCTGCTCCAAAGCCGTCAACAATTTGTTCTCCAGGCAAGTCATTTTGTACTCACTGAATCTGTTTTTGAGGCATCTGAGAACAGCCAATTGTTTCCCACAAATCTCATACAGTTCTAGATTGTTACACATTCCATGTGTACTGAAAACGTATGTTTTTAAAGGTGGTCTGTCATACCTGATAAACACAGGATTTGATTTTTAAGGAACTTGTCTTTTTTGTGTCTCTATTTGTAGAACCTACCTTCAAAAACCCAGCTCATGATCGCTTCAGAGGCTTTAACTTCCCTCATTCACAAGAGATGATGAAGATCTTTCACAAGCGTTTTGGACTTCATCAGTTCAGGTTTAATCAACTAGAAGCGATTAATGCTGCACTGCTGGGTGAAGATGCGTTTGTTTTAATGCCCACAGGTTTGTAAAAGCATGCTTACAGTAGCAGTGCAGCGGTTGCTGTGAAGATGTCCAGGTATCTTAAACTGTTGTATTTTTTTAGGTGGAGGGAAAAGTTTGTGCTATCAGCTGCCTGCGTGTGTCTCGCTGGGGGTCACTGTGGTGGTTTCTCCACTCAAATCACTCATTGTAGACCAAGTTCAGAAACTCACCACTCTGGATGTAAGTATGCTTGTTTCCACTCGTCTATTTGATCAGAGTGTGAAGCGCTTATGCGTGTACTTAGAAAGTGTATTAAATAAATAAGTTAATTTAATAGGTTTAAAAAGCATTTTCATTTTAACAGTTTTTCAAAACTATGGGTCAGTTCATATCTTAACTTTTGGCAGTCAGATTTGGTTCATTTCACCAATTGGCCCCTGTCTGCCACTTGATTACTTGATAATGATTGGATTATAACATGCATCTCAACATAAGGCCCAGGGGGCAGAATTTGTCAGGCAAAGACTCCAGTTTGGCCCAAAGGAAGGTCTTGGAAAGTGTGAAGGAGGGCATCATTTCTGCACTGTTAACTGTGTTTTGTTTTTGTTTTTTTAATATATATAAGTTTTGTTTTTCCTGTTGATAAACACCTCCCCTATGGCCATTCAATTAGAAAAAAGTAATTAGGTAACGTATAAACAATTAAATAACAACAGAAAAAATCCTGTCTATAATTGAAACATCTGGGGGTTTTTTTCAAAATAAGTAAATGGACATTTACTTATTTTGAAAAAACAGACGTCCCGGTGCATACGTTTTCTGCTTTATAGTTAAATCACAGCCTGAGAAATGAAGTGCCACAGCCTTTTCTGAAATTTTACACATTTATTTCTCACAAGTTAAGTCCAAAGAGTCGTGCTGAAAAATTTCTTTAATTTACTACAGCAGCATTTCTTTGTTATGTAGATACTGCATTTGATTTGCTTATATTAAGATATCTGAGGGATTAACTGTTTAAACTTCCTTAGACTGACCAAAAGAGGAGTTTCGCTTGTCCAGCCCACTTGCATTAATGTTTTCACTAACAGCTCCACACTACATGGGAAATGGAACTGCGATGCAATATTGTGAATGATTGAATAGTAATTTCAGTCTTGGTTTAGGAAGTTTTTTATACTTCTGCTGTTTTTTTATGTTGTTGTTGTGGTTTGTTTTTGTTTTTTAATTTTTGTTTTTATTGTATTGTTCTACATTTCAGATTCCAGCAACAAGTCTATCTGGTGATAAAAGCGATAGTGAAACATCGAGGATTTATATGCAGCTTTCAAGGAAAGATCCCATTATTAAACTGCTCTATGCCACACCTGAAAAGGTGAGCTTTTTGTGACTTGTAAACTAATTTTGAAAGATTTAATTGTATTATAATTGCATAATTAAACATGTCTGTAACTATAAATTCTGTAATGCTTAAAACTGACTTATTCCTTACTCCCCCCCCAAAAGGTGAGTGCGAGTAACAGGCTAATCTCCGCACTGCAGAACTTGTACGAGCGAGGCCTTCTGGCTCGGTTTGTCATAGATGAAGCCCATTGTGTCAGTCAGGTATGCTCCTTTGCTTTCATGCGCACCCAATCCTGCTGTATGCTTTTATTTTTAGCAGCAGCCATTTTGAATCATTCCATCATTTTAAATCTTTCAGTGGGGCCACGATTTCCGCCCAGACTACAAGAAGCTGCACGAACTGCGTCAGAAGTTCCCCAATGTGGCAATGATGGCTCTGACAGCCACAGCTACTCCCCGAGTGCAGAAAGACATCCTCAACCAGCTGAACATGAGTCGACCCCAAGTGTATGTGTTCACTTTAAGCCTCTGGCTTAGATTTAAAACGTGTGTGTGTGTGTATATTTGTTTTTCTTCTTCTTGCTGGATCAAAAAGCAAAACAGTAACTGAACATTTTTCTTCCAATGTGTTTTCAGGTTTACGATGAGCTTCAACAGAACAAACCTGAAGTACTCAGTGCTGCCCAAGAAACCCAAAAAGGTGGATGAGGACTGCACCAGCTGGATCAAGAAGCACTACCCACGTAAATAATTCAGTACTTTCTCTGATCCCGGTGCATGCTATTTTCAGAACACTGTCATAACTGCTGTGTTAAATTTTTAACTGTATATGAACACTTTAAGCCCTCACATGTCTGAAACAGTAGGTGGGAAATCAAAACAGTTTGCAAACAACAAGCCAAGTGGATTACTGTGTAGAATTTTATTATATCAAGTTGTTGGGTGTTATTTTGGGTAGAAGTAAAATCCCTAAGTTCTTTTAAATCTGTGTTTTGTCGGGGGTTATGTGCATCTGTCTGTTGTTCTGATGCAGGTGACTCTGGCATCGTGTACTGCCTGTCTCGTAACGACTGTGATGCCATGGCCGAGAGTCTTCAGAGAGCAGGGTTATCAGCCCTGTCGTATCACGCAGGACTCAGTGACAGTGACCGAGAGTATGTGCAGAGCAAATGGATCAATCAGGATGGTTGCCAGGTCAGCTCAAAACTCAAATTATAGATATTATGAACATAACCAGCAGTCTGGGTACTGGCCACAAAGACAAGATCACTAGATGGTTGCGTAATTTAAATCATGGTTTCGAGTCATGCTTGAAATCCTCTTCTTTCATTTGCTGCCAACAGGTCATCTGTGCCACCATAGCCTTTGGCATGGGCATTGACAAGCCTGATGTGCGCTATGTGATCCACGCTAGTCTGCCTAAATCAATGGAAGGATACTACCAGGAGTCCGGGAGAGCTGGCAGGGATGGAGAGATCTCTCACTGCATTCTCTTTTACTCCTACACCGACGTCCAGCGCATCAAGAGGATTATCAGCAGTAAGTGATAGAAAATCAAACCGTCCAGGCCAGTTCAGCTCCTAACATGTTTACACAGTGTCTTTTTGGCTTTTTGCATTATCTCAGTGGACAGAGAAGGCGACAGACACACCAAGGCAACTCACTACAACAACCTACACAGCATGGTGCACTTCTGTGAGAACGTGATGGAGTGCAGAAGAATTCAGCTGCTCGCGTATTTCGGAGAGCTGAAGTTCAACAGAAACTTTTGTAAGGACCATCCAGACGTCAGCTGCGACAACTGTACCAAACCCAACGTAGGTATCATTTCTTCTATGTCGATGATATATGTAACCTACCGCCAGCTGTTTGTAATTGGCCATCAATGTTCCTAAAAACAGCAATACAAGATGCGAAACGTGACTGACGATGTGAAAAAGATCGTGAGGTTTGTCCAGGAGAACTGTGAGAAAGTCGGAGCAAGGTTTGGCAAGACTGCTAACCAAAACAGACTGACCCTCAACATGCTTGTGGATATCTTCATAGGTACAGTACATACACAAGCAAGCAGTAAAAATGCATTTGGCAGCTAGACACGTTGATATTCCCAGTACAGTTGTTTGAATTATGTGTGGTTAAAAACTGTAAATGTTCTTTTATGTCAGGCTCTAAAGCTGCCAAGGTACAGACAGGAATGTTTGGCATTGGAGCAGCCTACTCCAGACACAATGCTGACCGTCTTTTTAAAAAGCTGGTTCTGGATAACGTCCTGGTTGAAGACCTCTACATCACCAATGGTGGGCAAGCTGTGTCTTATATCTCCGCTGGAACAAAAGCCATGAATGTGCTATCTGGACACATGCAGGTAAGAGGTCGCACATCAGCGTTTAAGGCCTTTACAGACCTGACAGGCATGATGAAATCAATTATCAATTGTTTTTCTTGGTGCTTTTTAATTTGCTTGCAGTGTGCATTACAAATTCATATCCTAAAACATCGGAATTTGTGTCATTTTTACTTAAACCGATTGGTGTACAAAGGGCTTTAAAGTGTCATGAAGAGAGGTAGAGTAGGAAAATGCAATGAAGTGCTGCCAGTCAATGAACACACTACTGGCTCTCATCATTTCCCAGGTGGAGTTTTATGAGACGGAGAGCGCATCCACCATCAGGAAACATAAAGCTGCCACGGCGAAGAACGTCTCCCGGAGAGAGGAGATGGTGCAGGAATGTCTTAAGGAGCTGTTGGATCTCTGCAAGCAGCTGGGGAAAGCGTTTGGCCTTCATTATTACAACATTTTCTCCACTGCCACATTGAAAAAGATAGCTGGTAATTAAACTTCTCAGACACAGAACTTTTTATTTAATTTCAAAAGCAAACATTTTATAAATTAACACACTTTTTGTCACATTCAGAAAAGCTTTCTTCTGACCCTGAAGTCCTCCTGCAAATTGATGGTGTAACAGAAGATAAACTGGACAAGTATGGAGCTGAAGTCATTCAGGTCCTACAGAAATATTCTGAGTGGCAGCTACCTGGTAAGAGATCCTACTGAAGTTTTGCACATTGTAACTTTTTGGATCACATGTTGGTTTGCTGTCGTCAACCTAACAGGCAGGTGGGCAGCATGTTCACCTGAGTTTGTGAATAAGATAACTTGAAAATGAGGCTACATAGGAGCTTCCAGTTATATCAAATTGTATCTACTTAAAATCTCAGACCAGTTTAAATTTGTGACCTCAATGTCAGAGGTCAAGGTTTCTTAAAATCTTGTGAATGTGATAACTTGAGATCAAGACATCTAAGATTTTGAAGTTGACACCATAGGCATGTCTATGAGGAGGCTGACCACTAGCACTAGTGGTTGCCTGTAGTTTTTTTTTTTTTTTTTAACTTTAACACAATGTGTGAATTTAAAAATAAAGTTAAAGTTTTTCTGTGTATCAGAGGAGCAGGCTGACAGTGGAGGTGACGGGTGGATAGACACGGCACGAGGTCACACTCATGGAAATGACGAGGATGACACTGAGTCCTCCACCTACTTCCGTAATAAGTCTGCACAGGGACAGAAGAGAAAGAAGGCTCCATTCTTCAAGTATTCCAAGAAGAAAAAAGGATGTGGCAACACAAGCTCCAGTTCTAAAGGGTCTGTAGAGTGTTGTCTCACATTTCATCATCCCGCTGGGGATCATATTTGCCAATAGGCGTCACTCTTGTAACTGAACTATTTTTCTTTTTTGCTTTCTTTTGTCTTGCTGTGGTGATTTTTGTGGATTTAGCCGTGGCTACAGCAGCAATAAATCCTGGTCGTCCTCCAGCTCCAGGGGTGGAGGTCGAGGGTCCAGGAGCTCAGCAGGTGATGCATCAGCAGCCAGGAGACCAGGATTACTGGCAGCCCCGATGCCTCAAAGCAGCCAGCGTCCGTTCTTAAAGCCAGTGTTTTCACACTTGAGCTAGGACTCCTTCGTCCCGTATCTGACTTTGTAGACTAGTAAGCTAATTTTCTAATCCACCAAGCTGCTGCTTCATATTGGACCAGCTAAAACTGCATTTTCTGTACAGTTATCGCATGTTTATATTGTTGTACATTTTTACTTTCTGTGGCTGGAATCCTTCCTTGCTCTTTTATGTGCTTATCTTATTTGATAATAAAAATAAATTAAAATTTTATTCATGAGTATCGATGTAACTTGTTTTGTTTTTGTTTTTTTTTACACAAAACCACACGAGCAGCTGCATCCGTTTTTAACATTTATTTCAAGTTTGAAGTGTCTTATTTAATGGCACCAGTTACAAGGGACTATTGGAGAGAAACAATATTTTATACTGACTTGTACAGAAGGTTACCTACAGTACAAACATTGGTTTTGGAATGGATCAGACTGGACAAGAACTGGATTTGGCACATGGATATATATATCTATATGTATATATACTTGTATATTTAACATAATTAAACAGCAATCTGCGATCTGAGGATAGAATGAGGCAGACTAGAGAACACGCCACCAGACATGGATATGCATATACACTCATTGACGTGTATGCACAATTGTGTGAAGGTCTGTACTGGGAGCGAGCAAAGGGCAAAAAGCAGAGCAAGCTGTCTTGGGTTAGTTTCATTAAACCCTTGGTGCGAAAAGCACCATTCACATTAATGTGACAGGGGCTCTGACCAGGAAGGAAATCAAGCCAATTAAGAACAAACCACCTAATTGTAGTCAGGTAAGTTGGTTTATGTGATTGCAACAGAAATCTTAAATTCAGATTTTTTTTATTTATTTATTTTTTTAGCTGTTTTAGCTAATAATGACTCAGATATGTAGACAACATAACACGTCACAGTAAAGTGCAGTCCAGTAGAATAAAAAAAAAAGCAACCTCAGGCATGAAACTTAAGATCTTTTTGTTACAGCCTTCATAACAATCGATCAAAGGTTTACAGAAATCTGGTGGTTGGCTGTCATAAGAAATTGCATTTTAAATCCATGCAGCTTATGTTACTGGGTTAATTCTCATCACGTGTATTTTACTTTTACTAAAATTCATGTTTCATTTTCCACTGCAACCACATTTTTTCAAAAAGTATAAACAAGCCAATTTTCCTTATGAACCATAAATGACAGATGTCGCTTCTGTCATCTCCCATGAAGTAGAGTAACTGCAGAAAATGTAAACGTGGCACCGCAACTGCAATGTAATGTCAGGTTAGTCACAGGAAACAAGCTTGCAAATAGCTTTGCCTGCCTGTTGAACACTAGAGTCTAAGACAGAGCTGAAAAAAGTGTTTTTCCCCTCCTGGTTTGGGAGATTTAAGGATGGAGAAGTCTGTAGCCGAAAGAGATGTTGCGCCTCGCTGTCTCCATTCCTTCATCTTTGCCACTTTGGTAAACTGCAGAGTGAGGATCCAGGCACAGGGAGCAATGTTTTGCTTAACAGTGAAACAACAGAAAACAGCAGAACAAACATCCACACAAGAGGTCTCTAAGGAAAATGCCATTTTAGAAACTGTGATTACTGATTGCAAAGGTAACTGAGCGTCTAAGCGTTCGAGTCCAAGCTTCGTTGTTCGAGTGAGCACAACAGCAAATTGGGCGAATAAATTTGACTCATCAAACATTAGTCATCATTAGATCTTAGTATACATGTTTTTCATACTTTTTGCTCTTACAGCTGTTTATTGCTTCATGAATAATGCTGCTTTTTTTTTTTAATTGTTGCATGTTCAGAGAGACCGCTTAAGCTACATAATGCTGAGAGATGTAAAAGGAACACTTTTAAAAAAAGATGTCTACAACAATGCAGCCTGGCTGGACTAAAGGGTCATACTGACCTCAGTGAAAAAGTAATAAATATGAAGTATGAAAGTACACAAAAAAAGTCAACCCACCGGCCCCGCTCCACCCCCTGGTAGGAAAAAATGTGCTTTTTTTTTTTCTTTTCTTCACATAAATAAGCTCCTACATCAACAGCGTTCTTGCTAGTGTTGCTGTATTGATTCCATGTTTCCTTTTAGCATTGTGCTGAGAAATGTCAGTGCTGTTACCTCCACCAGAGATAACTATGGCCTGTGAAAGACAATTAGCCAAAGGAGTGGATCCAGCCACAATGCCAGCGTGCAAGCTACTCTGTCTGCAGTCAGGCCGTAGCCGAGGACTTATATGCTCAGATTACACAGGAGCAAACAAATGAAGTAGCACCATCAAGCCTTTAGTGGAGCAGCTGCAGGAGGGTGTGTGTAAAAAAACCAAAAAAGAAAACAAAGAAGAAAAGAAAACATTAACCCTGTACAGCCGTTGATCAGCCTTCAATTTCGAATTTACATGGTAATTAATCCTTCAGAACTTCTCTACATCTCTTTCTCGTCACCCCTCTCACTGCTCCTCCTTCTCTGCCTTAGTCTGTCCAAGCCTCCACTCCATCACCATGAATCTTGCTTCCACTCCTACATAATGACACACTAACACATACACCTGCACTCGGTGCAGGAGATAGACACGCAATACAACCCCCCCGATTTTAACCAGAATCCAGCCACGACAGTTATTGCTCCCTTGGGCTGTGAGACGGAAGAGCCTCAAGCCTGACCAAGACACCAAGGGGCAAATGTTATCTGATATAAACCTCCAGATAAAGAAAAGATTCCTGTATGCAGTCTGTCTCCACCAAAGTCGAGATTTCTGGTTTCACATTAGTTAATTCAAAATTAATTTATTGTTTCAGTGTGATTTTCCTTAATCTGACCAACAGATACTATATTTATAAATGCAGAGAAAAGATAATTATTGCATTAATAGTAGCTAATTTTATGCAATATTCATTTTATCAAAACAGCCTCCTAGTTTTTTTTTAAATGTTAAATTTTTAAGAAAGTCAAATTACTTTGTGTGTTTGTTTTTTTAAGAGGACCTTTTATATCCTTAAGAGTAGCTTTGCACAAAAAACAGCTTAAAATAATTATTATTTACCTCATTCTGTGCTTTAGTGCAGCCCTTCAGCTTATCTTCTGTCTGAAATGAGCTATTTCAGCTCCTCCACTCCATCAGGTGAGTGGTAGTTATGTGCGCACACAACCAGCACTGTGTGCCTAAACATGACCATATTAGGGACATCCGCTCTTACTGACATCATGCAGGTCCAAGGGTCCAAAAAACAACAACAAAAAAACCAAAAACAAAACAAAAAAATCAAACTGTCAGCAGCCTGAAGTCTGAGCTTCTGTCTCACATGGATTATTTGCACATTTGTATACTCAACTATCTTAAACAAGAGAATCCAGCATATATATATATATATATATAAATATCAAAAAAAAAAAAAGAGAAAAGCCTAACAGGTCCCCTTTAACGTAGATCCAGTCAGTCAGGCTCCATCACCTCTCCAAATTCTTCAAGTAAAATAAGATATGATATAGTTATGAAAGCTGGACATATGTTTTTGAATTATTTAGTGTTGGTGGTACAATGACATTCCAGATTTAATTCAATCTAAACGGTCATTAAAGTTGCACACACTCTGCTGGTGGAGTGATGGGAGGCATGATTAGTGTTGAGTGGATCTGGATAAAAGCCCTGTTTTTTTGTCGTTTTTTTTTGTTTTGTTTTTGTTGTTTTTTCTTTTTTTCTTTTTTAGACCTCCTTCCATCTTTCCATAAATGCTTCTGACCTTACAGCGCTAAAAAAGGTATAATTTAATCTCAATAACAAAATAACATTTCAGTTCTGTTAAAATATACATGGAAAACGTGTCAATATATATTAGGAAACAAACTAATTTGTACAAAAAGTACAGTATTACTCTTATTCTAACAATAATAATAATATAGTCGGAGCAAGGTTGATATGAAACCAAAATAAATCAAGAATTCTTCATACAAAGAAATCATTGAAATTCATCGAATTTCAATGTGATGAAAAAAAAAAAGCAAATCAAATTAAAATGAAGAAATAACAAAAGAACTGAACCAACGAGCACATTCAAAGTTCTTAATTATTAAAACCATGTCAGCATTGCACATCTACCTAGACTATCATCTACTGGTGCCAGTGAATCTTTGCTCATTGTGAGCGTTTTTCTAACCACGTCTGACACTACTGGGAAAATAACACTACAGGTATTGGTACTTATTTCGCCGTATCCTTATAAAGTGTTAGAAAATAACCTTGCGAAACTTGTATACAAATGTATACTGAAGTCTAACTGTGTCTTAAGCTATCGATAATTTCTATATTCCCAAAAATAACTCATTAACCACACTTTCTGTTTTCCGTTCCACACGCCTTCACTGTTATTCCCTTCAAACTGCTTTGTTTTTCTAATGAGGTTAATCTGCTGCCGACTTCTGATGGGGATGAATCAATATCAAGAGCTATTACACCACTTTGACTCATGTATGGTTCACAGCAGAAGGCCCTTTGACTCTGACGTGACTCACTTCCATCTTTTACTGACAAAATCAACTTCCTTGATCACCATTCACGACCCCGTCTCCTTCTGCTAATCGTGTTTAAAAGCAATAAATAAGAAACGAAGGCAACGTTCATCTGTTGCGACAAAAAAAACATCTTCTGTTCCGGTAAAAGGAACTGTTTAAAATCCTTTAGTTCTTTGCTTTTCTCTTAAATTTTTTTTCCTTTGTTTTATTTGAAAAAATAAAATACCTGAAATGGCTTAAAATTTAAAAAAAAAAAAATTGCAGAAAAAAGGTGTCCTGGCTTTTGTAGAAAAAAAAAGAAGGAAAAAAGAACAACGTAAGCGAAACGAGGAGGGGGTTGGGTGGGTGAGGGCAACTTAAAGTGGAGGAGGGGGAGAGAGATCCTGGCCCGGTGTTACCGGGAGTGGTCCAAGCTGTATGTCTGTCTGCAGGAGGAGGATGAGAGAAGCAGGGTTCATGGTTGGGACGAGGCTGCCCTCCATCACTCCGGAGTCCTAACCGTCTTGTCAGACCCCCGAACAGGTTTATGGACTCTACGACCTCACTCTCACTTGTTAATGAGCAACCCGCCCACCCAGCGGAGCTTGCAGGCAAACCACCGCCTGAGGGGACAAAAGTATTCGTAATGGAACTGCTCAAATTCGGGGGTCTGGCGGATATCAGTTAAAAATGCAATGTCAAGGTCTGACTCGGTGAGGATGATGAGGAGGAGGAGCAACACAAAGAGGAGTCCAATGGTCACAAGGAGCAAACGGAGGACACTTAAGACAAACTTATTCACCTGTTCCACCTCGCTGAGGGCTGAGTCCCCCCCTGCGCCCTCCTGTGCAGATCTACTGTCCGCACCAAAATCACCCCGTTCCCCATGCATAGGGGTGCTCGCTTCCGACTCCTTTTCCTCCTCAATGCTGCAGGGCGCTCCATTGATTTGGCGTGATACGGCTAGTTCCATGCTGTGCTCAGCCACCGGCGTGGGCAGGACGCTGTCAGAGGGGCTGTAGGCCTCGTCAGAGATGACTGCCATCCCCTCGCTGGTATCTGCGACCTGGCTCCGGGAGCGTGGTATAAAGGATTCCCCGTGGGACACTGAACGCACCGGTGTAGAGTGGGCACTGTCACGCAAGGACTCCAGACCTGCAGAGGAGTTCAAAGAGGAAATAAAACAAGGGAATCACATGAAGTAGGAAATATTACACACATTTTAGACATAAAGAACTTATATAAACTTGGCTATAAAGGGGCTTTATGATAGTGGCACAATCGTGAATAATTTTGAGACTATTTTATACAAATTTCCAAACCTTGATTGGTCTTTTTAACTGAAATTAGTGGAAACCACAGCACAGAGACAAGACTCCCCAGAGTGATATCTGTTGGATGCGGCTGATGCTTGTAAATCCTATTTTAGTTTTATTAGATCTGAGCGTTACATTTGACACTGTGACTCACTACATTTTACTGAATGGTCTCCAACATTAGGTTGGCATCTCTGGTACAGTCAGTTTTAAGGTGGTTTTATTCCTATTTATAGGATAACTCTTTTAGTGTTGAAATTGGCAAATCACAGTCATCCTTAATGAAAATGACCTGTGGAGTTCCTCAGGGATCTGTCCTCGGCCCTCTCCTGTTTTTTCTTTCTCTACATGTTATCCCTGAAATAGATCATCCATAGTTTTCACATCTATCTTCTTCCTCACATTTGTTTTAATTTAACTGTTTTTTGAATAATAATTTTCTTTATTCCTCACCTTTAACCTCATTGTGCTGTGAGTATTCCTACACCTAATATGTTTTAACTTTTAACTCCTCTTAAATGTTTTAATTACTTTTTCTTCACTTGTTCTTGTTGTTCTTCTTCTTCTTGCTCTTGTTAATATTAAAGTAAGCGGTCAGTTATACTTTCCATCTAATGAGGCACTCACACACACCCTTTACTGTAGTTCTGGTACTGTTGAAAGGTTTCTGTTTGACCAGCAGAGGTCTGTTACGACATGCAGACACACAGGCTCCACTTTGAGAGCTGAAATTTGATCACGCTTTCTCCAAAGTCAAGCAGTTAATGTGAATCGTTTTAGAGTGTCTGTATTGTCCCAGGGGGAGATGTGTTTTCAAAGTCTGTCTACATAAACTATAGAAATAACCATGGCCAACATATCATATGGATCCTCCTCTCCACCCAGTGTGCATTAACACAAATGAGCACTAATAAAGTTTGTTTGTTCTGCTCTTTGAAATTCCAATATTGCTAACATACTCATTTTGAATCCAATCCAAATGTAATGTATATATCCTTCAACAACAAAGCAAACAACCCACACGGGCTCTTACACAAAGAGGGTTGGAGAGTGAAGGGTATCAACCCAACAGCAGGAGCGGTATCTTCTCATTTCAGTGACAAGGCCCAGAAGGACCACTGGCAGAGCAATACAAAATGAACTCAAAGCAGGCTCCTCATGCATGTTTCCAGACCAGAATCAGACTCTATGAGGGTGGCATGAGGTCCAGACCTCCTTTAGTGGCACCTGCTGTCTCTTTTATTTGCACCAAAGCAGAATTTAAAATGGTTTTTGTTTCCTAACTGGACAGACTGATATCCCCGAAGTTTAACTGACTTTGTGTTATACTGATCGACTATGGTTTTCTACTAACGATCGACTCCTACTGTGTGTTTATTATTTTCTTTCAGCCCACCCTTTCTGGGTCAAAATCACTAATCTGCTACACATTTAATGTTCCCACGGTTGAGTTTTTTCTTTTCTTGTTTTGATTTCATTTCAATTCTACTCATATTGAGGTTCAACTCTGATTTTGAATTTTGGTTCTTATCTGCGTAAGTTTTTCTGTTATTCTAGTGATATTTTTCTTTTTTTGTGAAATCATTTTATTTCTTTCAGTTCTTGTCTTGATTTAATTATTATCCCAGTATCCCCAGCGTATCTGTTTTGTCACTTGTTATTTATGGTTTCCTCCTGTGTTCTGCCCTCACCTGTGTCCTGTGGTTCATTCATATGCTGTGCGTGCTTCCCCTTTGCTTGCTGTGCTGTTTCTTTGGATTAAGTTTTACTTTTATTTACCTTGCTTGTGTGTGAGCCATACACTCGCTCCTCACGATTATCCCTGACAAAATTAATCTTTATGGAATACATGACCAATTTTTTTTTTCCGGAAAGACAGTTATGCATTTATTTACACAAATGCCTTGTTTAAAAAGAGAATGTAAATATTGAAAGGAAATAAAAAAAGAGAGGAATGTCATGCAAAACACACTGGAATCAATCAAGTGACATTACATTTACAGTATGTGCCCTTGCTATTACAGTATTAGAAGACCCCAAAACAAACGTCTCTGACCAGAAGTACCATAAGGCAGAGCTGCTACTTGACTAAAAACACTATCATCCCATAGTGCTACAAGCAACTATTGAACAGAGGTTCAAAGACGAGCCAGTTATACAGTACTGCAGCTGAACTGGTCATAGTACAGTACAAGAGAGGCACAGTATAGATGTCAGTGAAGATGAGCTGTTGAGATCTTTGCTGACGTAATCACATTCCCCACAGTGTCAAAGCAGCAACATTACACCTTTACTATAAAGAGAAGGGATTAAAAATCAGCTTTTGATGAGGAAGCACAACATGAAAAGGACCTTTTAAAAACTGTAAGAAAGTAGGGCAGATTATGCCCGGCACTTAAGCCTCTGCGGACATGAAACTTAAGTCAAGTGAAAAGAAAGCAGCATAAAGGCTGTGTGGATGTCAGCGGCTATCTTTACTCAGAGTAGATCTGCCTCAGCTTATCCTGTGTTCTGCTTACAGCAGCGAGCCAGTGAGTAGAAAATGTGTTTGCCATTAGTTTGCCATATTTAGAGTTCTAAATTTTGAACACTCCAGCATAATAAAACTTTTACAGAAACCACACACACCACATTATCGTGCTGTACTCTTGAAATATGACAATAGCGACTTAAATTTGCCTGTCCAATAAGCTGGAAGCGCAGAAGACCACAGGAATTGTATCACTTTCACCTCGCTCAGGAGGCAGAGACTAATTTAGAATAGAGAACCGGCCAGTCCATGTAAAGCACACTCCTGGCTGGTTCTGTGGTGAGTTTACCTGGAGGATAGCTGGGCTGAACGGAAGGTAGCGAAGCGCCAGAAAGAGGGGTAATCTTGTCAGACCCCTGCGGCCCAGTTAGGGCAGGGTAGAGGGGCAGGACGCCCAGGGCCTTCCCCAGCAGTCGAGGCCCGAGGCTCAGCACACGAACTTTCACATCCCGGTAGCAATGATTGATCATACGCAGGTGGACATTCACCCGTGTGGTGATGCGGATCAGACACTTCACCATGGCTGCAGCGTGCGCGTGCTTATCCTGTCCTTATGGTCCCTTTCCAGAGTCCAGGCCACAGGGTGTGTTTGTGTTAGGCCGAAGAGTTCTGCTTTAGTTGCGGAGGTGAAAGAGTGGGTTCCTACACCAGTACTACAATCACTAGCATTGGCCTGGCCTGGTTTGGCCCCACCCAACCCAGTGACATAAATGGAGTAAAAGACCCAGGTTATTTTCAGCTGGCGTATTAATACCGCTGCAAGTCACCCAGTCAGCACACACACTGGTGAGGAGGGGTGCAGGGAGCTTTCTTCAACCCACAGCAAAAGACCCTCTAAGACGGTACACCTGCTTCTGACCTCTGAGTCCACTGAGTGGTGGTATGTACTTGAAAGCCAGGCAGGCAGACCAGGTCTAACCCTAACCCACAAAAGGGGTGCACACCTGCTGTGTCCATCTCAGATAACAGAAACACTCAAGCCACCTGTTCAGGGCCAGCAGGCCTGCAGGTGGGCTGAATAAGTGACTTTAGTTGCCACAGTGTTGGCACAACACGCGGTCAAACATACACACATCTCCAAAATGCTGCACTGAAGTGAGGCACGCTGACGGACACACACCTGCAGCATGTCCCACCAGCATGGACCGCTCCAAACCGCTCTAGTCATGTGCTTGTGTGTACAAGCGTTTTTTTTTTCTCAAGAAGAGGAGGATCTCACACATAAGATCGAGATTAGATCTTCATATTGACGATTTCAATTTTTGCGTGTCAGTTATTCAAGTGAACAGCCTTTGGCACTTGGTACGGTAATAGTGAGGAACTCAGTTCTTACCCTCCATGATAGATATGTGCACAGCCCTCCGACGCGTGCGCGGTACGCTGCTGAGCCGCGGCCCGTGGGTGATGGATGGACAACTTCTGCTAGGCACGAGGCCAGCCCTGCAGAGACAAACACAGACAGGAATGCGTAAACATCTGAGCTGTGAGTGAAGGTACTGTGGCCAGTAGGCGCTGCTGATATAAAGACATCTACAGTAGCTTGGTTCCTAAGAAAATGGAGGAAATTAAAGAAAATTGTGATCAAACATTCTGACCTCTCCTGAGTTCATAACTCTACCTGTGTATTTCTGGAGGTTCGCGTTTGATTTTGGCACTCTGCTCCATCACCTCTTTTGCCACTCGCCCACTGTTATAAAGCACAGAGACGATGCTCAGGATGAGTTCCACATACACGCACACTCACACGCACAAAACCACTCACCCACCACGGTCTCACCCAATGCTATGAAAGCTATAACTGCAGTGGATGAGTATAGTAGATGAGCATCATGATTGATTTTGTCCTGGTGAATTCAGCAGTTTGTAACTGAATTACACCCAGTAAGACAAATGCACACACAGACTTCTTGGCAAAAAATATAAAAACAATGATCATGGTTTGCCCTTTAAAAGTGAACTCCACATTTAACTGACTCAAGTGTTTTCGCCATCTTGTCACTGAGAAACTGAGGTCAATCTAAAAGTAGCCATGCTTTTAAGCATACACACTCCTTTGTTTTCTAAATGGGATTATAATTTACACAATGAACATGATGTTGTATTAACCAAGACTTAAAACCAGTGATTAAGACAATAAATGCATTATGAAAATGTTTATAAAGGTCATAAATTAAGAAGCAGGCTTTTCTGT
The DNA here is from genome assembly GCF_056152115.1 of Neolamprologus brichardi. Classification (NCBI taxonomy): domain Eukaryota; kingdom Metazoa; phylum Chordata; class Actinopteri; order Cichliformes; family Cichlidae; genus Neolamprologus; species Neolamprologus brichardi. The sequence goes on from NC_142110.1 coordinate 12,739,317, forward strand.
AAACTCAATACTTTTTGTTGTTTTTTTGCAACTAGAGGAGTGTCATGCTTTCTGGTCATGAGAAAAAAATTGAAATGCCATTTTAAAGGCACTTCCTCATTGGCTTTCCTTTGCAGACCCAGAAGTTCTCTATGACTGCTTTGTCACATTCCTTCAGCTGTATTTATGCAGACAGGTTTAAGTTTATCTTCTTAGAGTTTAAGATTTTCTACTATGGCCAAAACGCTTCCTTATCGCTGGTGTAAGGAGCTTTACTAATAACTTTTCAAAAGAAGATTTAAACAACAATGTTTGCAAAAAGAGACAAATTTTAAATGTAATTTTTCATTACAAACTAAAGAGTCAGAAATCTTAAATCGATATCTGAAAACCAGTATAAACAAAAATACAAGAATAATAATGAGATTAATGTAGACAGGAGTAATAAACTAGACTCTTTGGCCACTTAATTAGGTACACCTGTTCAACTGTTCAAACGCAAATATCTAAATTCACTGCATTTAGGCATGCAGGCATGGTCAAGACTGAGCATAGGAATGGGAAAGAAAGGGGATTTAAGTGACTTTGAATGCTGTTGGTGCTAGACGGGCTGATCTACTGGGATTTTCCCACACAACCATCTCTAGGGTTTACAGAGAATGGATTAAAAGAGAGAAAATACCCAGTGAGCATCAGCTCTCCAGTGAAAAAAAGTCCTGTTGATGTCAGGGGACAGTGGCCAGACTGCTTCGAGCCAATAGGAAGGCAACAGTAGCTCAAATAACCACTCGTTACAAGCAAAGTATAAAAAAAAAGAGCATCTCTGAATGCACATCACAATGTTGAAGCAGATGGGTACAGCAGCAGAAAAAACACACAGGGGGCCACTCCTGTCAGCTAATAACAGGAAACTGAGGCTACAGTTTGGACAGGCTCAGAACAGACGACTGGAAAAACATTGCCTGGTCTGATCAGTCTCAATGTATCATGTGACATTTAGCAGATAGATTCAGAATTTGGTGTAAACAACATGAAAATATTGATTCATCCTGCCGTGTATCAATGGCGACAGTGGTGTAATGTTGTGGGGGATATTTATTTTAAGCCGAGTGGTACTTATTAAGTATCATTTAAACTGTATTTCCAATGTTTCCAGCACCTTATTGAATCTGCCATGAAGATTTAAAACAGAAACAAAGGGGAATCAAACCCGCTACTAGCACAGTGTACCTAATAAAGTGGCTGGCAAGTATCTAAATATTACGTAATTTTAATGTCGTAATATAGATTTAAAACAGATCCAAAGAAAAAAGCGTGTCATGACATGAGTCCCCTTCATTTCCCCCTCTGTGTCCTCTGTCTTGGTAGGTGTCAGTCCTTTCCTCCAGGCAAAGGTACCCTGACTTTAAAGCACAGAAGGCCAGGAGGGCCAAGTCTTCTGGGAACACTTCTCTCCACTCCAGCTGGGGGTTTTCTGCAGTGTCCTCCCCTCCCTGTCATCAGTCATATTGCCTTGTCGTGTACTCTACCTGTAGCGGAAACGGCTGCCCTTGAAGAATAGGTTGCTGCTGGACACAGTGCGAACCTGACTTGACTTCTCAAGCCTGATGGAAAAAGGAAAAGAAGAGAAAAACAAAACAAAAAAGTAAAGAAGTATTCAATCAAAGACAGCAAGAAGGAAAGTAATGACAATATCCCATATATTCTAGGGAGAATAGGACCCTAATCCGATCACACAGTTAAACCCCGAATGCCTGTGATCTTTTGTTTTCTGAATCTCAGAACAAACGAGAAAGTAGGATCAAATATTATTTTATTAAATTATGCATCTCATCTCTTTGCACTTTGGGCAGTGCATCCTCAACACGGCTCCATACAGGACTCAATGTTTATATTGTCATACTAAGTGAGACATGAATATTTAATATTTCATGTTGCTTTCTAGGGATATTTTTGCTTCTATTGTGTGTCCTCTTTTGCTCCCACAGACTTCCAAGAACAGTAAGATTTTAATAAATGGAAGGCTGATAAGAGATTAACAGTCTGCCACTTCAGGGAGTCATCGAAAGGGTCACGCTGGGAGCCTCTGAGCTCACACACTGAGCTTTTTTTTTGGGGGGGGGGGGGGGGGGGGGGGGGTTCTGTTAACCATGATTCCTGGGCTGCAGAGAGCAGAAGAGACTCGCACAGTTACTCATGGCTGAGACAGGGGAACCATATCTCAGAAGGAGCACGAAAGTGCTTGTGGTCTCGTGCCAGTGCACAGTCGTTCACTAAAGGTCAGCAGCAGCTCACACCTCATTTTCTCGCTGACAAACAACCAGGAAGGGAAGTGCTCTGAGGATACTGAGGTACCATAATGCTACTCTGCCTGTCAGAGCAACTACATCATGATGAAAGGTTGAAAAGAACAATTAAATGACTTACTTATAGAAAGCTTGATTCTCCACTCCACACTTCCAAAGGTGCTTGCATGCCTCCGGTGTGGGTGCAAAGTATGTCAAGATGATCTTTTTGTCCTGCACGTTGAAAATAAGTGGGCGTGCAGGACAATATAACAAATTCTGATGGAAACTTTCTACAGACATCAAAACATGCTTTTTCCAACAATTCATGCTCTCACCTCCTTCTGATTTGCATATATGTGAAAAGTCTTGCCTTCAAACTTGAGTTTGGTCACCTCGTTCCTGTCCGAAAGACAATGCAGCACAAAGCCACAGCCTCTTTAAATATTCATTATAGTTCGCATAAACAGTCACAGATATGTTTTGGATGCCAAAATAAATAAAGTGTTAATATTCCCTGCAGACAGGGAATGGAGAGTAAGGGAAATCTGAGTGCTGCTGATGGCAAGCAAACAAAGCCATTAGCCTAAATGCTGCAAACATATTACGTAATAAGTCTGGCTGCATAATCATGACGGTAACCTCTTGACCTAAAAGCATGCAGGTAAAGGTTTAACAGAAATGCACCATGCTGTAGACTTTCATTTAACCAATGAAGCATTTTCCTGATTTCAATTAAGCTCAAATCAACTGCAAGTACAAGCTCCTAGTATCTTTTCTTGATCTAGTTTGCAGTTTAGCTGCTGTAATTAGCCATCTGTGTTCATGCGAGCCCCCGGCTCGTGTCACAGGTAGAGGCAGATGGAGTCGCTCTGTTGACTGTGACTGTACATCCAGCTGCTGTGCACACGCTGTTTCATGTAGATTACTCTGCATAAAAAGCATGTATGTCAAATAAGATTAACGAAAGGCCCGCAGTAAAAATGTTTGTCTTCTCACAGAGTCTGCTGTGAGTTGAGTACTCGAGGAGTGCGCTGCGATTGGCTCACATGAGAAAATGTTTCACATTTGGCTCACCATTTGAGAAAATGAACTCTCTTGTTTCCCTGAAGCACCACAAAGCCGAACGGCGTGAAGGCGAGAAAAGCAGGGTTCCCAGATACATCCTGAAGCACACAAAACAATTTCAAAATAAAACTTAATGAGATAACACCGAAGAGGATCCCAAAGGAATATTTCAAGTCCATTCAAGATGGACAGAAAAGCATAGACAGAGCAAAATAGTAATTTTTAAAAATGCCACCCAACCTTGCATGGATGTGGATCAACACCATACGTCTCCAGCATCTGAGCTTTCTGTAGGAAATTTCGCTCTGATGTTTCAGGTTTCTGTCCACTAAGAGAGATTTTCTGTGTCAGTCCACCACAAACATTAAAAATCAAATATCGAGATGTCTCAATTTGAAAAGGCTTGGAAGAGAGGAACGAACAAATACATTTGCAATAATGAGATCTACTCGTTTAGTGAGACTAAAAGAGGTAAAGATGAATAGCGCCCAAACAAATCAAATATGAACACAAGATCAATTGAAGCAAATAAACTATAGGATGACAAAAAACAAAAAGAAACACTTATTATTGATGTCAGCTTCTTTCTGGCTGTCACATTAACCTAAGTATTCAGGGCAGCTCTGTGCTTACATGGTATTAAGTAAAAGACACACCACTAGTGGGCAGCAGTGTCTCATACGGTTTGTCCTCTCACAGCATCAAAAGTAGACTTTTGCAATTCTATCTCTACTGTGACTCAGATTATTTCTTTAAACTGATTTTTATTTTTTTAATTTTTGTTTTACTTGCCCCCTATTTGTTCCAGACACCTTTAACTATTAAACAACCTCAAAATAATGCAAGATAACATGGTGGCTCATTCATTCATTTTTAAAAATGATGCAGATGAATGAATGAAATGCTTAATCAGCTCAGCAGCTGTCTCCAAAGTGTTTTTTCCTGTGCCTCTTCATGAACCCGCTCCATCAGATCACTTTCACTGCTGCTTATCAGGTTAATGCTGTGGCTAGGACCCGTCGCTAATAACTGCTCAAATAAAGGGCAAGCTATAGTCTAAGTGCTTTTCTCCGCTATCTGCTCAAATAACAGATGATAATCTGTCTATCCAGCCCAGTGCAAACCATTGATACCTCATCAAGCCAGTCAATTACATAAATGTCAAAGCAAGTCTAGTGTTTCTTTTGGCTGAGCGATTGCAGGTCATATATTTTGGCTCTTACATCAGCTCCGTCTTGTGTATGTCCGCAATCCTTCGCTCCAACTTCTCCGAATGTTTAGGAAAGAACTGGAACTTGGAGCTATAACCTTCAGGATGCTTCCCAGGGTCGTAATCACCGATCTCAGCTGGAGGGGGAATAACAAAATAAAAAAGATTTACATTTTAAACATGTCCACAGACATTCATATCAGATAGACGTTAAATTTAAATGCCAGGGGAGTCGGGCTAAACATGGCCAGGTTTGTTTGTGGTTCTTGCCGTTTTGTTCTCCCTTAGATGACCCTGATGTTGATTCCTCTCTGCAAAGAGGAGCTGACCAGGCAGCCTATGTTTAATTCATCAGGCCATCCTCCTCAGGAGGACCTGCCTCCCTGTGAACCCAGCTGAGACTGTGTGCGTGGTTCAAAGATGACAAGATGCCAGATAACAGCTTCAAAGACTTTATAACAGAGTGCGATTTTCTTGTTCATTACCTCGCAACTGAGGTAATTATCATATGGTACAGAACAAGCTTTCATTGTTTGGGAGTAGTTTGCTAAATCACATAGAGCGAAAAAGTCATTGCATCACATTAGGGAACTCTCTAAGGAGTATTTTTCGTTCTTGTGAAAAAATCCTCAGAAAATCTATTTTGCTTGGCTGGCGGTGTTTATCAGGACGGTGCTCTATGAGGCACAGTGAAATAGAGGTTGAGAACACAGTGAGAAGCAGAGAGTGGTACAAGTAATTTCCATCTGTCACTTTTCATTACCTTGAAGGATGTAGGCAGCCAGCATAGCCGCATCCGAGGTTTTGCACAGGAGCCGACCGTGATAGAGGTCTCTCTTGAGTTGCAGGAAGACAAGATATCTACAAAGGACAAAAACCACGTCAGCTGCTCTCACTGATTATAAGAAAACTGGTCATAAATACAGCTGATTTTCTCAGTGAACATTAGCAGGTAAACAAGCAGGAATGGCAAACCTGAGCAAAGGCTACATATTGTGTTTGTGTTCCCCATGGGTGGTTTGAATATTTCTTTTTGATTTAGTTGAAATGAGGGTTTTGTTTTGGGTGAAATAATGGCAGAAAGACCCCGAGGGAGAAGCTGCTACTGATGCCGCTGTGCTTTTCTTAAAATCTCCTGCCTAGTTTCAGGCTCATCGAACCAATCAGCTCCTGAATCGCGAACCTTAATGATTTGCAGCAAAGATGATGATGAATAATAGTAGAGATGAGTATTATTATTACTACCATTATCATTACTGTTGTTACAGTTAGAGGTGAAAAAACACTGAAACCCCACCAAGACCTGCTTTCTTTTCAGTGTCTAGAACATTTCCACAATATTTTTTCTTTTATTTAAATTGAGACATCCCATGTTATTCACATGGCAGCAGATTCACAGACCCTTTTAAAAATATGATGAGTAAACTCGTAAATAATCAGGCCCCATCTTATCTTAATGACCTTGTAGTACCATATCACCCTATTAGAGCACTTCGCTCTCGCTCTGCAGGCCTACTTGTTGTTCCTAGAGTATCTAAAAGTAGAATGGGAGGGAGAGCCTTCAGTTTTCAGGCCCCTCTTCTGTGGAACCAGCTTCCAGTTTGGATTCGGGAGACAGACACTATCTCTACTTTTAAGATTAGGCTTAAAACTTTCCTTTTTGCTAAAGCATATAGTTAGGGCTGGACCAGGTGACCCTGAATCCTCCCTTAGTTATGCTGCAATAGATGTAGGCTGCCGGGGGATTCCCATGATGCATTGAGTTTTTCCTTTCCAGTCACCTTCCTCACTCACTATGTGTTAACAGACCTCTCTGTATTGAATCATATCTGTTATTAACCTCTGTCTCTCTTCCACAGCATGTCTTTTATCCTGTCTTCCTTCTCTCACCCCAACCAGTCGCAGCAGATGGCCGCCCCTCCCTGAGCCTGGTTCTGCCGGAGGTTTCTTCCTGTTAAAAGGGAGTTTTTCCTTCCCACTGTCGCCAAAGTGCTTGCTCATAGGGGGTCATATGATTGTTGGGTTTTTCTCTGTATCTATGAAGCGCCTTGAGGCGACTTTTGTTGTGATTTGGCGCTATATAAATAAAAATTGAATTGAATTGAATTAAACTGCACGCACAACAACATCCCCAGCTATTTGGTGCTGATGGCTGCTGATCTTTTGATTACACTTCAAAACATCTGCACACTGATATGAGCAGTAATGAGCATAGCCAACTAATTCTTTTATACATAATAGCAGATTTTCACTCATGATTATAAAGGGCTGAAAGAAGGATGTCAAGGATGTTACTGGGATAAAAATATTGCCTATATTTAGTAAGTTAGAATCAAAGTAGAAGTGCAAACAGGTGAAGAGAGATGCTATAACCATAACCATACCAAACTGTGCTAAAAGAACAGTTCTGCGTAATGGACAGTGAAATTAACTGCATTAACTTATACATGGAATAGCCACAAGGACTCACATCTGCCATCAATAAACAAACCAAAAAGGAAACAGGAGGCAAATAAAACTGTAGGCTGATGTCAAACCAGTCTGTTATTACAATATAAATTCAACCGACCATGTTGTTAATCTGGTACTCCCATTTTTGCTTTTTTTGCTGTTGTTTTTTTGTTTTATTGCAGGTGGTGAAAATCAACACCATGCTGCAATAAAGATAACCTGTAACTACAAATAACACTCACTGGACACTTCATAAGGTCCACCTTTCCATTGTGGTATAGATTCAACAAAGTGCAAAGTGCAACATTCCTCACACAGAGGTCCATACTGACGGGATAGCATCACACAGTTTGTCTTTTGCACATCCATGATGCGAATCACTAAGATGATCCAAGCAGGAGATGAGTACACTGTGCTCATAAAGGGATGGCCATGGTCATCAACAATACTCGTGTAAGGTGTGACATTTATACCACGCTCAGTTGGTACTAAGGGGCCCATAATGTCCCCTTACACCATTACACCACAACCAAAAGCTTGAACCGGTGATGCAAGGCAGTATGGATCCATCCTTTAATGTTGTTTACACCAAATTCTACAGCAGAAATCCAGACTTATCAGACCGGGCTGGTCAAGCTCAAAGCAATCTAGTCCAGTTTCACTGTGTGTAAGGCAGCGTTGGTCGCTTAAAGCTGAAAACTCTAAAAACAATGAGCATCTGAAAAATGACAAGCTAATATCAACATAATGTCAAACCTAAATGAGACGATCAATCGGAATGATCTAAAACAGGGTTAGGCAACTCCAGGCCTCGAGTGCTGGTGTCCTGCAGGTTTTAGATGTGTCCTTGATCCAACACAGCTGATTCAAAGGGCTAAATTACCACCTCAACATGTCTTGAAGTTCTCCAGGGGGCTGGTAATGAACTAATCATTTGATTCAGGTGTGTTGACCCAGGGTGAGATCTAAAACCTGCAGGACACCGGCACTCGAGGCCTGGCGTTGCCTACCCCTGATCTAAAACAACAAGCACATAAACGTCTGAAGATAGTCGATCCTCAAAGTCACTTAAATCACCTTTTTTCCCAATTCTGACGCTTAGTTTGAACTTCAGCAGGTCGTCTTAACTGCTGAAATACACTGAGTTATTGAAATAGCTGCGTTAATAAGCAGTTGAAAGGGTATACCTAATGAAGTGGCAGGTGAGTGTATTTTTATCTCTTATCAAAAAGCTGCCTATTTTGCCTTGAATTTAATTTGGTATTAACATAGTGTCCAAACAGTCCAATTTCAATGAGTGGGCGTACGCAGTGAATGAGCATGCAACTGATTATTTGTCTTGTCTGTGGTCTGCACCATGCTCTGCCCACTGCACTATAATAATAACCATGAACTCCTTTCTCTCTAATTCATTTCCTTTTTCAATTAGAAACCTTTGCCCCCATCTCATCTACTCATCTATTCTTTAGGTACAATAGAAAACATGAATGCATCTCATTACACAGCAGAGAGAGAGACAGAGCGGACCTCTCTCCTGTCAGTAAGGAATACAAGTGCAAACTGACGCGTGTGAACTCACAGCTGTTCGGTCCGAGTGAAAGTGTTACTTTCACCAATTTAAAGTGATACGTTATTAAGACAGGACTACATTTGAAGAGGATTATTACATGGAGAATGTGTGCGTTTGCACAAAAATCTTGCATGATGTTGCTTTTAATCTTCCAACCATTAACTTTCAGCACTGCCAGAGAAGGTTGTTACATTCCTCTGTAATGGTGTTCTGTGTAATATTCATCATAACGTTTTAGACGGTAAAGTGCTCAAGCATTTTAATTATGAAGGCACATGAATAATGTTTCAGAAAGAGGCATGTTTGCTCATTCTAGAAGTTTCACAGCACAAATCTAATCTGAGGAAACAAAACAACGCCCCAGCACAGCTGCCATCTCTCTTCTTTCCCTCTTTTCATCACTGCTAAACGGAAATGAATGCAAACTTTAGCTTTAGAAAAACAAAAAAAACACAAACAGCCTTTATCAACTCATCTGAAGTGAAAGCCACCACAGGGGGTCATACCTAGTGATTTCCTCCTTGAGGGAAGCAGGATCAGGAGGGTAGAACTTAACTCTCAGACACATGGTGAACGGAGGCTGAGCTGGAGGAAACAAACAGGAAATATTTAAGACATGTGAGAGGATAACTTCAGTAATTGCCAACAATCAGCAGAAACGTGAAATCTGACAAGTGTTTTTAGAAATGTCTTTGGTCAAATTAATTTATAGGTCTTTGTGTCTCTTGATCGATGCATACACTCTGTCGCTCTGCTAAAAATAACAAATCAACCAACAATTTTCCTAATATATGAATCTAACATTAACCAAAAGACTGAATTTAAAATGATTGTGTTGCGTGGAGGAAAGGACATTATTCAGCATGACTGTTGGAAAATTGATTGTCCATCAGTGTATCTATTTAATTCAATTTGATGAGTAAATTAATTAATTGGACATTTAAATCGACTAAACTCGTCATCTCAAGAGTTTGTTATCAATTCTAATCTTCCAAATTCGTTTAAAAGGACTCCTCAGTAAGAGACAGGTTGAATATACCGGTAACTGAATTTAACGTGATTTATTATTACACTGCATTCATCCATAAAAATATAACCTCTTCAACTATACAAGGCAGAAGACTTTTTGGGAGAAATATTCAGATCTGAATGCAATATTGTACAAAAAATACCGTTAGAAAGTCCTCCTTTTAACCGTTTCCACGAGGAAACTTATAACAATTATAATCTATAATAATCTATTTTTTTTATCCAGATGAAAGTCTTACTGAGATAATAAAAACATTGTATAGAGTAACCTGAACAAGGAAGCAGCAAAGATTTAACTATTAGAAACATAAAAATAGAAATACAACTGATACATCAGACCAAATGACTAAAATTTAAAGCACAGTTCTTCAGACTTGAACAAACTGTTTACATTCCCAGACTGACAAATAACTATTGATCTTTTTTCATTGCATTAAATTACTTAAATGACTAAGCAATTAGCTTTTTCTGTTGCTACATCAAATGTACGTCATATTGCTACATAATGTATGCGATTTTAAAAGATTTCCCAACTTAATTTCAAAGCTTCTTTAATTATAAAAACACAAAAAGTAACTGAAGTACTTACATTTCATTTGCTTTGCAATTGACTTTGTGAACTCCAACCAGTGCTGCATTTGACAGAAAAACAGACAGATACAAATGTCACAAGCATCCCCTGAGAGTAATCCACACATCAGCTGTTACTGCTGATAGTTTTATGTGGGAAAACCTGCTAACACCATGTATAGTGTCACAGCGGTACAGATTGATCAGTGCGATAAGCGAATGCTGCATTGAACCTAAAGAATTTCCAGAGGTTTCTTTAATGACATCATCAAATACTTCAGGTAAATAAAATAATTATGGAAAAGTAATAGATAATGTTTCCCATTCCCTTTAATATTAAATGTTTATTCTTTATTAAAGCATTCAAAGATATATATAACTCTAATTTACTCAATAGAATAATACTTCAATTAGTTTATTCAGTCAACTGACATAATAAATTAATGACCGCAAGTTAAGCAGTTTAAACAAAGTTTACAGTTCGTGCATAAAAATGTGGCTGAGCAGGCAGAAATAGCCAGAAACATTTTAAAGCTACACTCTTGTATTCAAAAAATGAAAAAATAAATTATACCTGTAAAAGAGAATTTTTGAAAAGCAACACAAATGACACAGTTTTATTTTATTATAATTAAAATTGATCCATAATGTGGTTTCAACAATAGAAATATCTCATTTTAATACTTCATTTAAATAATAATAATCATAATAACATTTTTCAGCAGCTTTGGTAATATTCTATCCCCCCAAAAAATCAGACTTTAATTTTGTTTTGTTTATTTACATTTCTTAAATAATATGCCACATTGATGATCTTTTATTATTATTATAATCATGTTAGATTAGAAAATTAAATAAAATACACACATGACAATAATACTAATACCGCTGGCTACACTTGTGTGTTTCTAGAGTGAGATTCAGATCCTGCATTTCACTGGAATCGTATTCTGTCTCCATCTTTCTCCGGTGTTGTCTTCTCGCCAACCAAACCCACCCACAGCAACAACCACCAAAATAGCCCTGAGTGACAGCATAGGAAATGCAGCATCAGCAGAACTTGGTTCTTGTCTGAAGAGCTACAACATGATCTGTGAACATGTTAATACTTCATGAATCCAGAAGTGCAACTATATGCCTCACAGCAGAAGCGCCTGTTGGGACGGCCTTCAGTCTGAAAGGTGGCGTGAGTAAGAGACACCGAAGGAACACAACTTTTCACTCTGGACCACAATCTCGCTCTAAATCAAAAACATTCAAATTTTAAACTGCAGGCATGCACGTCGTTTTGACACAACGCAACACAGTAATGTGTGCAAAAATTTCAACATTCAACAGCTTCTGCTTTTAAAAGTTTGGAAGCCAGAGATAAAACAAGGCAGTTTAAAAACTTAGCACTCTAGTTTCAACTCAAAGACTATATACTCTTTCACCAGAAGTAGGAACTGCCTCTCTACTTTTAAGATTAGGCTTCAAACGTTCTGTGACAATGAAGGACCCGACGACCACAGTGTTGCAGTTTTTCAGCGTCTTTTATTTTCCAGTTTTTAAAGGTCCGTCTTTCCAGCTGCACCATTTCTGTAGCACACACCACTCACCCCTCCAGTCCCAGCAACATCCTTAACAGGGTAGACCTGATTAGGTGATGAGGTCAGATGTGCGAGCCGGCCTCCCCTGACACCACACCCTGAACCCACTGCTCGACCCCTCCCCTGCAGCTGAGCCACGAGCCACAAACCACACCCTGCCACACTGTCCTTTTCGATAAAGCATATGGTTAGGACAGGATCAGGTGAGCCTGAATCCTCCCTTAGTTACTCTGCAATAGGCCTTGGTTGCTGGGGCTTCCCATGATGCACTAAGCGTTTCTTCTCCATTTACCTCTTTTCATTCACTTTGAGTTTATAAGCCACTTTGCATTTAATGATTAGTAATTATTAATCTCTGGATCTCTTCCACAGACTGTTTTGTCTCCTCTTTCCCTTCTCATCTCCGATCACTTGCTGCAGATGCTCTCTCTCTGAACCTAAAGCTACTTCCCGTTAAAAGAGTGTTTTTCCGTCCCACTGTCGCTCACTATCACTAAGTGCTTGCACAGTTGTCTGAGTGTTGGGGTTTTCTGTCAAATTACAATATATATTCCCCTGAGGCTATATAAATAAGATTGAATAAAATTGAAAATTATCTAAAATAACAACGGAGGAATTGTCTGAGGAGCTGAAAATTTCCTTTCTTACGAACAATTTCAATTTAACAATAACTAACACAACACGTTAATGTATATGTCATAACATATAAGAAGTACGGATGGATGTTAATACCATTTCACTGATACTACTAAGGTCAGATCATCTTCCAATCCCCTTATTGTCCCCTGATCATTTTTTTATGTGCAAAAAAAAGTAGAATGCAAAAGTTTTCAACATCAATGCAGCTAACGTGTGACTCAGATGAGGCGAGTTTCATGTCACACAAACAAACTACCATTTATAGAAAATGTTTTAAATATTTGAGGTTTATGATTCCAGTAAATTAAATAATTTTTAACATCTCAACTTTAACTGGTTCTCTATTTCCCTCTCTAGTAAAACAATGGGCCCATTAGGCATTAGCTGAACTTTCTATCAAGACGCAAAGCTCGTGCAAAGACATGAGACTAATTAAAGATAATCTCATCTGACCCCCAGGAAGAAACAGATGCCTTTCGCGTTAATGATATTGTGTATTTCAAGGATGAGCATTTCTTTCTCTCAGACTAGATTTTCATTTTGTGAAAAGTACCTTACTAAGAAAACCATAAATGAAATGCACATTAGTATAAACACAAAAAAACACTTACCCGCTGCTTGTCTGGATCCACATATCTGATGCCAAAATAGTCTTTTTCCAGTAAGTTGAGGTGATGGCAGATGAGGTCAAACAGATATTGTCCCTTTGCATCCCGCTGCAATAGAAGAGCAGAAAAACTGAAATTCAAAAGCAGCAAATCACATGTTCAAACACATGACCCAAAAAAAATTCAGCCAAGAAGAGCTAAGCCTTTAAAATGAGAAATATTTCCTGCTAGAAGAATGCTTCGCTCACTCCAGCAGATATATCTTGGATTCATCTAATATTAATACGAAGCCAGAGCCATCTGAAGTGTCTGGAATAAACCCCATCACACAGCTTAAAAAGAGAAAGGATTAAAAGTGATGAGGCCTTTCTCGGGTTTGCTTATATTTCTGAGTCTCACAAGGAAGCTTCCCTCAGAGCAACGGTTCTCAAACTGTGCAGCAGGGCCCACTGGTGGGGCATAGAGCCACTACAGGTGGGACGCTGAAGACCAGGGGGAAAATACGGAGTGAACAGTGAATAAATATGATGATTGGGGGACTTTCTTTCTGAACACGCTGTTTGGAAAGCTCACAAATGAAGACAGAAGCAAAAGAACAAACTGAGAGTTTCTCAGTATGGTTGTTTAGCACTGGAAGTGTTTTACACAACTGCAGACACCTGCAGATTTAATTTGCCAATACATTAAAAGTGATTATTACAACTGTGTGCATCGCTACAGAAAGCCAGGCAGGGTAATAATTGAGAGCGTGGGTGACATACGGTACAATTTCATGGCATATTTTGTGGGAAATACAGAAGAACTGAGCAGCTAAACTCAAATAACCTCAAATAGTAGAGTTGAAATTTTAAGCATATTCAAAATCCTTAAATGGCAGGAGGTCAAGTACATTTAAAAAGTTTTAATTAAGCATGTGAAACTGAGCTGTCTACGACACTTCAGTGTCTCGGCTTCTGTGGTATTAACGCGTTACATCAGAGCATACGCCTAGTAAATGTGACAAGGTTAAAAGGGATTAATCAATATCGGGAAGAAAGCATCATTAATCATAAGGCTACTCCAGTGCTGTCACTGCTCAACAACTACCACCCTGACTGGGAAACATGAGGCCAGAGTACAAGATCACAGGGTTGACTTAAAGTGGAACTTTTGCAAGCCTAAACCTCAAGTCCAGGAAGGTATAAAACAAACCAAGTCAGGCTTTCTTTGACTTAGCGCTTCCACTACACCTAAACCTCTAGCTGGAGATAACGGGTATAATGATGGTGGTTATTTAATTTCTCTCTCCTTCAGGCTCTGTGCGCACTCGTATATAAATGGGCATTTTATACATCATATCACTCTTTGATGTATGACCCCTTTGAGCTCCGCCTACTCCAATCAAAGAGCTTACCAGATGACGATGATAAAATCTAAATTTAAAAAAAAAAAAAAAGTCTAAAGAACATATAATAATCCTGGAAATGATCGTTTCAGTGAATTCTTTTACTGCTCAGTGCGCACACAGTGCTGCTGCTTAATGCTAAGGTGATGGCTGCACACTAGAGTTCTTAACTTTTAAATTGGATACATTTAAACGCTGCTGTACCACAGCCTCATAAAGCAGATGTAGAAGTAGCTTTAGGTTGTCTGCAGATCAAAGCAAAATTTCATTGATTGTAGCTCCAGCAGTATAAAACATATTCCAGCACAGAATCTTTAAAACATGCTGTAAATAAAGGAATCGGTGAAACTGTGGAACTTAGAGAGCAAAAAAGAGAAAAAAGAGAGCAACTCTTGTGACACACAAAACTATGAATTTCAGCTTGACATTTCTTATCTTCACCTTATTTTGGTTCTTTAGACCAGTGGTCCCCAATCCCCGGGCCTCAGACCGTGAGTCGTTTGGTAACTCGGTTTTCCTGGGTCTTTTCACGTGTGTTATGAATAAATCTTCTTTTTTTCGGTACCGGTACTAGTTTTATTTTGTTGTATTTATCCGCGACACCTTAAAGGCTGGTCCGTGAAACTACTGTCGGGCATAAACCGGTCCGTGGCGCAAAAAAAGTTGGGGACTGCTGCTTTAGACCATAACTTCACTGCTTTAGTTGCATTACAAATTACACATCATATTGTACAGTGCCTACGTGCAGAGTGTAATGCTTTTCAGCTAATAAATCCTATGGACACTGCTCACAAAACCCCAAATAATAAGACAAAAATGAGAGACAAGCTAGTGAAAAGCTCTTCTTCTGCAGAAAAAAAAAAGCTGTTCCCTAGCAAATCTTATATTTCCACTATTTATTTATTTATTTATTTTTACAACAAATGTAGGTCAGATAAAAAAGCCCACTGGTAGATCACAATGTTCGTCTGCAAGCTTTTAGTATCTTATTGCTAATATTTACTGCCATTCAGTGGAACTACAACACAGTTGTGTGTTGATGAAAGCTTTTAGAAGCAAAAAGGCCAGATATTTTCCCCGAGTGCTGTTTCAAAGCCAAACGGGCCTACTAGGATGGTAAATATTGGTATTTTCATATCCATCGGGGCCGGAAATATCAAGGCAAATTAATTCTAATTCTGTTGCATTTCTGGTGTTTCAACTTTAGATTGTTAGTCGCAATTACAGATTTGAATTCATTATGAACTAGTTTATAACTAGTTTGATGGATTTTTTTTTTTTTTTTTTTGGGGGGGGGGGGGGGGGGGCAGCCTCTAAAAGAAAGCAATTAAATCTAAAAAAAAACCCACCCAGCTCGTGTCTATGCCTCAATCTAATTGACTGCCGTCTTCCTAGTATTCAAGTCTCAGTGCTCACAGTGACTAATGAGGGGGTCAGCTGAGGTGAAGGTTGAGCACCCACAGTCAGCCGTCTGTCTTATTCCTCCTCCTCCTTTGCCCCGTGAAGGCAAGTAGAAGCGTTCCTGGCAGCACACCCCTGCATGTCATTACTCCGGCTGCAGATAACAGGCACTTCATTAGGAAAAAGGCTTGTCAATGCTGAGCTTGTCGCTTACCCACCATGACTGTGTGCCAAATGCCCACTGGACTTCTGCGACTGAGGGTAGCTGACCTTTATGCAGCGAGACTGGGGGGTTGCATGGGTGCTCGCCGCTGTCACTTCAAGATTATTACTTTGTTGTATTATCACTAACCGATCTGACGTGCCTGTTTGAAAAATGGAACAGCAGGAACCCCTCAGTCTGCCTGGACACTATCGCACATAGGGTTGACAAATTAATGGAAAAACCAATAATAACATACCTTAGTGAGAAAATTTTAAGTGTGCTGTGAAACTGATGCTCCAAGAGTCTGGATCTCTCCTGCAGGGATTACCACCATTCTCCCAAAATATATTTACTCATTTGATGTTTTAATGGCTCCACAATCTCCCCTATATGTTGACCCAATCAGTGACCACTGTGGCTGTGACCACTGCCTTCCTCTACAGATGATCACTTAGAATAACTTTATATTGATTTGCAGTGGCCCTGGAGCCAATCCATGCCACCAAAAATGCGTTTGGGGTTAGGGATAAACACGGTTTCCCAAGAGTTCAAAATTTAGAGTTTCAGTCCTTAAACAGACACACAAGTAAAGCAACAATGATCTAAATTACTAAAGCGTTTAGGCACCATTCCAAATCTTGGATTTATTACTGGATCCTAGAGCCAAGCTCAAGGAAACCACAGACAGCAAGAACCCAAACACATTAAAAAAAGCTTCTTTAACAGAAGAGTCAGACAGGACATCTGTTCTTTTGTTACATGGAAAGAGCAAGTTTGTTTAGTATTCAGCAGCAATCTCATGCATCTCCCTCCTCTCTTGCTCCCCGGTACCCTCTACACAGCACAGCTGCATTATCCTCCCACCACTCTCTCTAATTACAAAATAGAGGTGATTGCAAGAGAGAAAGAATGTCCTGAAATTTCTAATTAATTCTAATGAACCACTTCCTCGCTTTGACTGCAATTTTAATATAGCATTACAGGAGCCACAGCAGACTTACAAAAGGTTTTATTAATATAAACCTGTGGCAGAAAGAGTTTCAACACAGCCAGGGAAGCAGGTGTGACCCTGAGATCTCTGACGCCTGATCGTGTCGTGCCGCCCAGTTTGAAACTCTAGAAACTTCTAAAATCTAGAAATAATCAGAGGAGTAAGAACACGTCATTTCGAAAATTTGTTTAGTAGGAAAAATCGCATGTGGCCAAATGTGCGATACATATATTTAAAAATATTTAAATAACTCACAATTCATTGCTTCAGCCTTTCTCGGTGAATTTGCATAAAGATGCTGTTTCTTGATGGTGAGGAAAAAGTAGAGCTCAGCTTTAGCTTAACAGCCTCATTCTTGTTTTGAAAATGCTGAATTTATCGATAATAAGACGTGGTTTAGGGAGCTGCTCCCTCTGGTTGCTTACTTAATGAATTTTTAAGGCCTTTGTCAGGCATTTTTAATATTCTGGCTTTTGGACAACTTTCAAAATGAACGCTGTTAAACAACTTTAAAATTTCAAGGTTGGTACTAGTCTGGATGCGTGTCAGGTTAATCTGTGATTCTAAACTGGCCACTGGTGTGAATGTGAGAATTTGAGCTTTGTAAGCTCTCTGGTAGACCGATAACCTGTCGAGGGTACTCTGCTTATTGCCTGATGAGAGGTGGGATAGGCTCCTAAATTTTAAAAGCAGTTAGGAAAGTGAATGGATAAAAGTAACCTCTCTTTGACTGTGTCCTGATCTCTCGCAGGCTTTCTAACCAATCTGATGGTCTGTTCTGATTAATACAATCTTTCTCACATCTTTAACTGAAAACAGCACAGTGGTTCTCCAAGATCCTAAAGATCTCCCAGTGTACAATGGGCACTTCCTCTTCAGATTAATCATTAAAACGGTCTCCATGTCACCAGATAAGCACTGACCATTAATAAAAGATTATATCACTTTATAGTGAGAGGAGTGGAAACACAAAAAAAAGACAGTTAGTGTGTGTGTGTCTGTGCATTTGAGAAGTGTAACCTTAAAGATACTTTTTGGCGTGAGGTGATTTCTTTGGTTTCATAGGCAGATTGCTTTCTTTCGTCCCAGCAGATTGAGGGATTGCACTGGTTAATGTTTCAGACAGATTCAGACTCCTGCTGTAGTTCAAGTTATGACCCCGCCGCTTCAGCTGGGAAAGGAGTGCACAAAGGGCAACCTACAACCGCTAACAGTTAGTAAGAAGCAAATCCTTACAGCACGTTTGAAATCAAGTCTGCTTCTAGCAGGTCTTTGCATCAAGGAGCAGCAGATTATTTGTTGGGTGTAGGTCATTTCTGATTATTTTACACCGTTTTAAACTTCAGTTGCAGAAAATAAAGAAAAGTATCCAAGGATGATTTTAGAAATAAAGCTTTATCATTCAAAAGAGTTATTAATCAGTAGTTTGAAGCTGAATAGGACAGGAAAAGTGCTCGTTCTCTATAAATCTACTGAGTGCAAAAAAAGAAATGGCGAGAGTTCAATTTGGACCTCACAAAGCCAGTGTGTGACATTGAGTGATAAATGGAATAGATTAGGTCCTAAAATTTGGGAACATGTGGAGATTTGTTCGTAGTTCTTCCTATGAGTAAGTGATTAAAAATACAACCAGTGTGAATGGAAACAATCAGACTTTTTCCCTAGCAATAATTTAATATACAATATCAAGAAATCAGTGCTCTATTGTAAAAATCATACAAAAGACTAATTACAAGCCTAGAAAAAGTGAAAATTCACTGACAGCTGAGGTCAAAAAACTAAAAAGACTCTTTGAAATGAATGAGTGTTCATTCAGCAAGTAAATATACAGATTCTTTGCTTACTAGCGGTTCTGCATTAGCTTTGAAGCAGTTTAGCAACACACACTAATATAATGCAATACAGCATTACAGTAATGAGTCTTTGTACAAAACCCAGGAAACAGTTTGCAGTACAGTCTCACTAGCAGAAAAGTGGGCCATCAAAACATGATGGGAATGTGCAAGGATTTGCCCCAGAAATGGGAGGAATCAGGAGAATAAGCAAAGCAAAAGGGAGCTACGGATAGAGAGATACGGATAATTGCTTTTAAAGCTCTCTCAGCAGCTGAATGGGTGACAGTTGAGTTCACATTTGAAAGAGGATCTCATAAGAGAGAATGTTGTATTTAGCACAATGCTGAAGACTGCACCCAAATTATTCACAATTGACCCTGAATAGGTGACCCTGGATGAAGCTGTTCTCCTCCTAATGTTCTGACTTACACTGCTGCACTTTCACACAAAAGAAAAGAAAAGATGAAGTGCTTTATACGTCTGCAAAATGCAACCTATCTGGCATTCTGCTTACTATTTAGGTCAACAACAACAGCCCGGGAGACTGTATTTCTTAAGTTACATCATCCAATTTGTGAGAAAAGGAACTGCTGTAAAGCTTTGGGATATTAAGTATTTATAAGAGGAAAAAAGGAATCACAGTGTAAGTAAAATTATAATGAAGTCAAGTAAGAAAAACTGCAAATGACAAGCTCAACAGGGTAATTTTTTAGCCACAGCAGCAGTAAATCAGGTGTTTATGTATTTGTGAAATTTTCTTCTAGTTAATCATCGGTGAGTTACCACTAACACTACCACTAACACACAGCCAGCCTTCTAAGTATTCCATCATTAACCAAAAGTGTTGATCTGGCCAATGAAGCCACAAAACATTTTCTATGAAATATTCCCGCTATGAGGTGCACTTTGGTACAAATACATCTATTACAATGCATTAATACTGGACTTACTGGTTTTGCTAAATATAAGGCAGCTTGATGTACAACATCTATAATGCCTTCTTTTATATGTAAAA
This sequence comes from Neolamprologus brichardi, assembly GCF_056152115.1. Classification (NCBI taxonomy): domain Eukaryota; kingdom Metazoa; phylum Chordata; class Actinopteri; order Cichliformes; family Cichlidae; genus Neolamprologus; species Neolamprologus brichardi. The sequence continues at coordinate 12,759,146 of NC_142110.1, forward strand.
ATATTACATGATAGTTAAATGCACAAATTTGAAAATTTCAAAAAAATTAAATTATTAATGTAACAAATGCTCTGCGAAAATCAAAATTTGCATTAGACCATCAGGAGTGTTCATTATAAATTTAAGCGTGCATTTATTTTTTTAAGTCAAGAAATCAACATAATGAAGAATAAAATCATCAAAGCTGTCAATCAAATTACACTTAATGAAGGCTATTCCATGTAGAAACTCACTAACAGAGATTTTCTTGGATTGGAGAAGTGGGAAAAATGTAATTATAGACAAAGTTTGAGACTTGTGAACAATAGGGAAGCCTTAGATAGCCATTAAGGTGTCAAATGCAAATGCATGTAGCGTGAAAATGCTCCTGGCAGAACACCATAGGCTGGTTTTGGTTGGCTGCTCACATACATTCATGTATTGCTCATACATTAGAAATTGCTACATTTTTAAGTATAAAGCATTTATTTTTTACCACTTTAATCACTTATTTTTATTCATTTACTGTGTTAAGGTGAAAAACATATAAAGTATAAGGACATATATTGTAACTTTGTGACACTTCAGCCAGTTCTGGTTTCATTCTTTACCAGAGTTTTTCTTTCTATACCGTACAAACAAGGGTTTGGATGGAGACTGTTTAAGGAGATCGCAAAGAGTCTTCGGTTATGTCCTTACTTTAAAGTGAACATCATCCATAACAATACTGTATGATTAATGACTAGTTATACAAACATGCTTTCTGGGTGACAAAAAGGATGCACCCTAGACCTGAAGTGTCTCTAGAAGTATATTTGATGGAGATTTGTTTGTAGCATGTGCCTAAATGTGCCTGCAGGGACAAGGAAATGAATATGTTTCTGAGTCATTAGTCCTTCAGCCCACCAGTGATGGATTTCATTGCCAGCTCTGCTCTAATGGCCTTTCTGTCACATTTCTCAGCTGTACATACAAGTGAATATTGCAGATACCAGGTTTTACTTCGTACAGCTACTTTAGACCACTGTGCAGGAAAGGTTTTAAAGAATACAATGCAAGAAAGCAAAGCAAAAAATGTTGTCTTTATTTGAAACCAAACATTTTATTTGCTTTCGTACATCCCCTGGTTACTACAACATTCGTGTTATCTTGGAGTTGTTCCCCCACTGCGTGACATTTACTAAAAAGTGTGACAAATACCCCCAAAACTGAATGAGCAGCACAATTGGTGTCATGCTTGGGATTAGCATAATGAAAACAATGCCTGTTTTATTTATTTTGATTTTTTTTTTTTTTGGCATTTGCACAGCTCTGGTGGTGATGTGCCAGTTCAGTCTCCCCCACTGTAGAGAGAGCCTGTCGAGCAATGACTCAGTGTGGCAAATTCAGACTACATCAACCCCACAGCCCTGACATTTATTCCCATGCAATGTTAACCTCTAAATGAAACAACTGGGCAGTCTTACAGCATGCAGCGTTATCACAACTACATCTAGGTCTGGCTCACAGGATGACACATTTTACCAGACGTGCCCATTTGGGCCGCTGGCGAAGACTCATTCACACATTGACTAATATCTAATATCTGTCGTTACACTGGGTGTGTAGCCATAAGTACTGCTCTATAGATTTCTTGAAAAAGGGCAGTTGTTTAGTGCCTGTCAGCCTTTTAATCCATAGATGGCATCTAGGAACACTGGGCTTTAAAAGAACGTACCCCAGAGCGTGTCAGAAGTGTTAAAAGCTGCACTGCACGGTTTACTACCTGTCACTGTTCCCAGGCTTCTTCTACAGTGTGCCTCAGCACCAGGCTCAGCCGTGGGCTTTTTCTAAACAATAAGGCAGCTAGATCATTGCTCCATTATCCTTCTCTTTGCCAGCACTAACCCCCTATCAGGCAAAGGCAGCCGGAGCCTTTCAGGCCGTCCTCACCAATGACTCTCTTTCAAGCCTGCCATCTCTAAAAATATGCAAATGCCCCCTTAAGGCCTGTTATTCCATGACCATGCACCTTCTTTTTGGTGTGATTATCAGCAGCACATGCTAATTAAGTTTACCCCCTTTCTTTGGCAGTGCACACATTTTATAGATTTCATGACTCTCTCCCTTTTTCTCTTTTTCAAGAGTTGTCTTGCAAAACTGCTTCTCTGCTCCTACTAAAACAATCTGCTGACACAAACAAAACAACTGCTGAAAGCATTTGTATCTACTGTGATAACACCGCTACTGTCAGATCCTTAATGAAAAGCAAGACCACACAAGACAGAGCATGAAGAAAATAGGGACTTCTGGGTTCACTCAGATGCCATATCTTTTTACTGTCAAACTGCAATTTCCCCTCTGAATTCTTGGTCTTTTTCTGTTGCCACCGCAGAGGGATATTTCCCAGCCGCCTCTTCTATTTTTGTCAAGTGGGCTGATTGAATCTGAAGGCACAGGAGAAAACATCAAAAGGGAACGGCCCGTTTGCACATGTGCATTTGACAGAATGCACCAGAATTACCATCAAATGGTGAAAATATTGGAGATTCTATAAAAGATAAAACAAAGAAGCTCGGGTATCATTTAAGTGGACTGTTTTATGTCAGCAGACTTGTGTTATGTGTACCAGAATTCCTGGAGTTTAGCATAATTAGGTGCTCGGAAACAAATTGAAAAGAATCTTTTGAACCACAAAGTGACCACATCACTAATAATGACAAATTAGTATCATTTTTACTTTTTTGATCATGGAAGCATGAATTATATTTTCAAAGTCTATTGGAGAAAGATAGGATTTTAATTTGGCAATTTCCTGTAGATGATAAAAATACTGGCTACACCTCAGCCTCCTACTACATGCACCTCTGTTATCACATAGGCGATTTTCAGAAAAGTTGACCTCTGACTTTGACTTTGAGGTTGAGGTCACTGATATTCAGACTCATCCTAGATTTTTAATAGCAGCACCTATTGTATGAATCCTAATGTATTAAAATCACTGAATTCAACCACCCATCTACCTAGTAGGGTGATGACAACACCCCATCATCCTTTTATGCCTGAGGGGTAAAAATTGGTCTTAACAACTGTGGTCACTTGTTTCTCTAATTTAAAAGGACTTTCTAAAAACAATCCAAGATTTCTAACATTGGAGGAAAAATAATAAGTAAGAGAGCCAAGGGTATCAGTTAACCCATTTAGACGGGTGTGATTTCCAGACACAATATTTTCAGTCTTGTTTTTATTAAAGGGTAAGAAAATTGTGTGTTAACCAATCTTATTTAGTTAAACAGTCAAACACAGGCTGCAGTTTGATTGAAGCATCCAAATAGGAATGTATTTAATGGGAAAGAAAGTAAATTTGAATGTCATCAACATAACATGAAAGGGAATATTGTACTTCATGAAAATCAATAAGGAGACATAAATAACAAAAAAAAAAAAAAAAAAAAAAAAAAAAAAACACACAATAACCCAAGATGGAGCCTTGAGGTACACCACACCAAATAGGGGCTAAGGAGCTGTGCCTTTAAGACCAACAATAAGTTGGTTCAAGTTCAAGTCTTGAATGCTGCACCCAACTGTGTCAAAGACTTCATAAAAGAACTAAAAGAACTGAAGAGAACTACAACAGCACAACTGTCAAAAGTATTGTCTCGGTGACATAATGGGATTTAAACCAGAGTGTAATACTTCACAAACCCCATGAGTATCTAAAAATGTGGTTTAGATATAGTAAAACATTTGGTCAACATTTTTCAAGATATGCAGATACAGTTATTATTTGTTTAATATGATATGCGGACTGTGAATTCTTAGACACAGAAGTTTACCAAAAAAAAGAAATCCAGAGCTATCACTTTGTGTTGTTTGGATACCTGTGAAGATAGATTCACAGTCAGCTGGACTGCAGTAGCACACAAGCCCCAGGGCCCCATCAATAGAGATTTTAGTTCCCAAGATTCACTCCTCTTCCTGTGTCACATCTAGTTAGTCTTATGTGACGCTACCTTGTCCAAAGCATTCATGTTGTCATAAAGCCAACCACCAGAAAGGTGATGACAGGTGGGGTGTTAAGCAGTAAGCATGAAAATAGAATGGAGTTAGGATGGAGTTGTGTTTCACAGCAGGTGTAGTAAAACAAATAAGAATTAAATTATAATTGAAGAAGTTCTAGATGGGAAACTTTGCAATATAACATTTTCCTGTCTTCTAATGTAGCTGGGTACCATTGTTTTCTCAGGAGGAAACCAACAAAGGCAATCAGAAAGCCTGGTTGAGGCTTACAGACTCATTGTCTCTGGCATAACTGCTAATCACAAAGACAATGACAACAGCCACTGAGTGACTAATCACATACAAAATAGTCCATGAAACTTAATTAATACAACTCTCTTATATATTTACTTCCACAAACAACGTATCCAGTGTCCTTACATTCCAAAAAGCACACCTCTTACTGACAGAGGTCTTTAAAAAAAACATCTAAAAGTGGTTTTGTGATATCATTCCCCTGCTTCCTCAAATACAAAGAGGCGTCCTAATTGTAAGCAAACTGCACATCTTCCACCAAAAGAACAACAACAGCACAGTGATAGGATTGTTTCTGTAAAGTCAAAAGGCAAAACATCAAAGTCAGTATAAAGAGGGAGACGCTTGACAGTGAAGTCAAGCTTTTCTCTGAGTAGGCGGAAGCTTCATTTTTCTGGCTCTGCTCATAAAGTCACATCCAGATGGATGATAATACGTGCTCGAGAGTCACACTTGTTTTTTTAAGAGATGGTGGGAAGTTGCTGTCAATCAACAAAAACAACTTTTCAGACCAAAAAAAATTCTCTCTTTTAGTATTTTTAACACTCCACTACATGGGTAATTATATTATATTAATATTGGTCAGATATAAGTCATTTTACATGTCCAAGTAGACATATAGAAGCATACAGTTAAGTTGCTGGAAAGCAAAGAAAGAAAACACAATTTAACAAAACTCATCTAATTAAATAGATTGCATGTGAAGTCAAAGTACTTATGACTTGTCTATCACAAGTCAACAATCATACAGTGTCCTTGGTTTTTCAGTCAGATCTACTGGTCACTACCTCACTGGTCATGTATGTACACTTTTAAAACACCAAGACAGTGATGGCAGAAATGCTCATAACAGATCTTATATAACCAATGGGCTACATCACAGTGGACGTCCATTTAATATACTATCTGTTGCATGGCCATCGTAATTCTTCAAGACATGCTGAACTCACTTAGGCAAGCCTGAAGGACATTCAAAGCTCTTCTTTGGATGTTGGACTCCTTTCATTCTGTTCTCTGTCAAGATGATCCCACACTGCTACAATAATGAGGTCCAGGCTCTAGGAAGGCCAATCTACTCTGTATGCATTTACTGCTTTGGGAATTAAGCCACCGTCAGTCATACTATTTCAAGATGGTGTGTGGTGGATCAAAAGCTGACACCTTGAGCTTCAGTGGACAGTAAACAGATCAACTGAAGGGCCTGATGCATCTCTCAGGTTCTGTGTGGAGTCTTTTCTGGATGTTTTTCCTATTTCTTTAAGATATGACTTTCAGATATTGCTCATCTGCTATAGATTGTTTTTTAGGCCTGGCACTTTTTCTTTTTCCTCCAGCTGTTCAATTTCCTTACATTCTTTTAAGGGCACATTGCAAAAATACTATTGTATGACACTTTCCTCTTGTCCATCACTTGTCTATTTTTTAAAAAAAACTTTAAGGACACTCAGCACACCATGCCAAAATACACCAAGCATTTTGGGGAAATAACTTGCTGGTGCAAAAACAGTCACAGCTACTTTGCTAGTAACAAAGTAACATATAAAGGCTAAGGACGCCATTTAAAATAGGTTCTTTGCTAAGCTGTTTGTTATATATAGACAACACTGGTTCATCCTTTGATTTTGGTGCCTCTTCAAGCTTAAATAAGTCATAGGTCAGTATTAAGTGGCTTACCAAACAAAAATGCCTCCTGTGAAAATGATCAGGACTGGACTGAAAATGAGTGAAAAAGCAGCCAATGTCAAAAGAAAAACTCTCAAGACCACTTGAGAGTTACAAGAATCTCTGGTTCCAGAACAGGAACAGAGAGAAAGACAACACTACAATACAGTAAACATATGCAAATTTAGATAGCTCTTAATAATATAACACAATCTGGATGAGAAGTAGTGCTTCTTTGTAAAAGGCATTTAACAACACAATTGTAGTAACACCTGGATTTCCCTTAAATCGCCCTTCAATCACAGCCTGTTGAGCTTGGTGAATTAGACTTCCACTGCTAGGCTATATAGCAGCTACTTAGAGTTATTTGCCTAATTTGCAGACTTACAGGAACGTGCACAGATCCGAATACCCAGATATCTATGTGTGTAAGAGCAGTCCTCAACCACACTAGCACAGAAGCTGGCTGACTGGAGAAAAGATGCTAAGGAATTACCACCCTTGAGCTATTTAAAATGTCTCGTGCTTAATAGAGTGACCCTCTGTGATACCACTTCACCCTCACCATTGTCTCTAGAGCCCAAGGAAATATCACTTTACAGTGGTGAATCCAGCCATAAAAATGCAGAGAGCTGTTTGGCCCCGGAGACCGGCTGCCTGAGCACAGAGGCGTGAAAGACCCACCACTGCCTCAGTGTGTCGACGCTCTAATGGAGTCCCAAGGGAAGCGCAATCTTTTCAATAAATGATTCAGAGAAACACTGTTTTTGTTGAATGCTGCTCTGTGTAGTTTGACAAGTTTAAATGTGGCCAAAGGTGGGTCATCAAACTTCCCGTCGATACCTTGTAGTGAAGACTGATTCAAACAGTTCAGAAAAGAAATTACAGAGACAGCTTTTGTAATTGGGATTTAATGATTTTTTTAATGCGCAGATTTTGCAGAGTACCTGACATGTAAAAACTCACTAGCTGTAGATTCTCAAGTTTAAGCAGAGTAGTTTATAGGCTATCCCTGAAATCTTACACTAAATATCACAGGCTCTCATTAAAGTTAAGTAACGTTAGGCTCCACCATAGTATAGAAAATTAGGAAATCATCTTTTGGTCATACACAGCTTGTTCACCCTCTGGGAAACAAAAGGGCCGTTTCAATGCCAATGAACTCTATGGGGTGTCATAAAACTGACCTGTCATTGAAAATGCCAAAAGGACATGTAGCAAATCTTTCCCCTGTAGGAAACACAGCCACAAGGCTTCATCGATCCCATTGTGATGACAATTTTATGACATTACACAGTTGATATACTTATAAAGTGTCCTGCAAAAACAACAAGTACACTGAAGATAAAGGTGAATGAGACATTTCATAAGATTTACCCGCAATAGTCCCACTATACTACACTATTTGCTTTTATGTCATCTGTTTTTTCCTATCAGCTGTTATGGTTATTTTCATCGTGGACTTTACGAATTTCAAACTCATTAAATTTACTTACTGAGTTTGTATGAGAGCCCAGCACGTCTCTACTTACTTTTACCACAGATTAAGAACAATCTCTTTTAGACTGTGACGTTGGTCGACTATGTAGTGTGACAGCCATGAAGCTTGCAGCCCCGGTGTTCTGTACTTGGCAACTAAAGAGCCAACTTAAAGAGGTGCTTTTGAGTGTTAGGCCCAGGATTTATAGTGACAGTCTATTTGAGAGATTTCCTGTGGTGTCATTTATAGAGCTTCAAGGAGGAGTCTCCCAAGCTGGACACACTGGACAAATAGGAATCCATTGCGCAAAAAATCTGATTTCTTCTCCCATAACTTCAAGTGTGAAAACAAAAATCCTTCATTCATTGGATCACTGGTCATGTACACGTCAAATAGATCAATATAAATAAAACTGCATTATCAATAATATGGTCCCTCAAAGTAATGTTCTCTAGAGAACCCAGCCAATATGGGACTTTTAAGACCAATAGCAATACTGATATTTGATTATTTAACTGGTCCAATATATTGGCCGATATTTTGGCCAAACAAACAGATTTACCACCGTGTTTAATGTTTTATATTTTCTTCTATTTAATCTTAAAAAGCTCCTAAAACAGTCAAGGATCACTGTTGACCTCCCTCGGCTTTTATTACCGCTAATCATTTATTTAAGCTCAGTTTTTAAAACCTTAGGATGCAACTACAGCCATGCAGCAGTATATGAATGACTAACTTTGTATTGTGGATGGATTATCTCAGTTGTTCTCCTGGCTGAAGTTTGGTCCTTTTACAGCATCCTGCCATGCGATTACATTTGTTCCTGACCACCGAGAACACTCACGTTAACTTTTATCGAGTGGAAAAAAAGTTAGCTTGTTTATATTATGCTAACATACCTGTGTCGCTAGCGGTCACGTAGCACATCATTATATACCAGCTAGCCAAACTTCAGTAACCCTACAAACGTCACTGCTGTTTAGTTTTCTGTCTTCATTTAGTTTGGAAGTGATAACAGAGCTGTACATTTTAATTTGTTTCCAAAACCCCGCAGGACATGCTATATTGTATTTAGATAGAAGCTAGCGAGCTAACTTCCTGCTAACTTCTAACTCCATTAAATGTCATAAATTCCGTTTTCATGGATGCCTGGATGTTAAACTCAATTGTTACACCTGGTAGAGCAGAATGCTGATCATTTTATTAAAGATAAAAGACTTTAGACAGTTTTTCAGCTCTCAGTAATGCCATAGTGATCGTTTGATATATGGACCTGCAGCGGAGTTTAGGCCCAGACACGGCTAGTGACGTCAGACTTAATGACAGGATTGCAATCGCGCTTAAAAGTCTGACTGTTTAATGTTGTTGTTGTTAATGTGTGTGGCTGGCACCTGCGAAGCTGCAGCCGACAGAGTGTCTTTGTAACAGCAACCGTGTGCAAAAGTGTGTGTGAATGAACGATGCTGAAAAGCATAAGAATCTCATCGGGTCTGCTGTGGGTTCTTTACATAATGACACATTGAATTATTTAATACATTAATTCAATATCATTTAATTATGTTTTTATTGAATTTGGCACTCAAGGCTTCCACAGTTGTGTTTGTGCTCCTAACAAAGAAGGTGCAGAGTGACTTCTTCTGGTGGAGTCAATGCTCATCACACGGCTGAAGGGTGTTTCTCCCATCTTTTCTTTATTTGTTAAATTTGAACTTTTTAGCTTTACGAATGCCAACTTCAATAAATTGGCCCAACCAACACTCGAAAATCGAAGTAAATGTAGTTTGTAGTGAGAAGGCTTAATCTTTCTTAAAAATAAAATAGAACTGAAACAGTTTAATAATCAACATTAACATTAACATAACAAGTCACAATCATGGGAGGGCTGAAGCCTATCCGTGCTGCCACAGGGCAAGAGATGGGGTACACTCTGGACAGGCTGCCAGTCTGCAAGGATGAAATAGAGAAACAGAAACATTCACACCAATGACCAATTTTACGACCAATTAACCTAACCAAAGCCCACTTATATCTTTGGATATACATGGAGGACGTATCCAAAGATAACGCCAAACAGGGGGAACATGCAACCTCCACACAGAAAGGCTCCAGTCTGCATTTGAACCCAAGATCATTTCACTGCGAGACAACGGTGCCAACCACTGTTCTACCCTTTGACTCTTTCAACCCTTTCATTTTCCATGGAAAAAAATGGCAATGATTGCTTCAAGCCCATCAAATTCCTTCACAGTCCTTCCTTTTCATCTTCTCTGAAAGTAAACCTATCATGCTGGGATTAAGAATTTTTCTTAAGCAGAGCTGACATCTTTAAAAAAAAAAAAGGAATCATTCCAAATGGGAACAGACATTTTTCACTATTTTCTACAGACAGAAAATACGAACTATTAAGAGTAAGAACAACAACTACAGCACTGAATGTGCTTTTACACGTGTGTTTGACAGGTGATTTGCAAAAAGCCGTGCTGCTGTCATGTAAGTGTCATAAGAAACACCTAACTGTGAGGGATCTTTTGATGCACATGTCTGCGTCATCTGTTTGGACAGAACTTTTCTGTAAGTTGACTTCAGCTTGTTCAGGTCTCAGAGTCTCAGCCTTTGACAGCACAAGCCTCAACGGCTAACCTTGCCGGAGGTTAACCGCAAGGAAAATGAAGAACCCCGGAACATAATTAGTTTGCATGCTTAATTAAAAGCTGGTATTTTGAGAGCAATCTGATTGTACAGCTAATATAAATTAAGCCTCTTAGGATGAATCTCCAGGAGGGCAGCAAAAAATAGAAATTTCAAAAGCAGCTGTGAGAACTCTTCTGCCCGTCTTTCACTTCCACGCAGCTTTGCTTGATCTCCTGGGGGAGACACAGTGCTGATTGTCTTAAAAGCCACAGAAGCTAAAGGTTAGAAATGTTTCATACTGGGGTCCAGTACACCATGTGATAAGACAAAGCAGTGTTTAAATGAGCTTGTAAGCAATCAAGACGTTTTTCAATAGAAGACGGGGAACCTCACTGCTAAAACAAGTAACTATGTTTCCACACAGCCATGACAGATAATGTCCAGTAAACCAAAGAAAGACAAAATGAACATCACACTAAACTACATATAGTGCGATGATCCTAACATTTTGTCTCATGCTATGAATCCAGCACAGACCTTTCCTTTAAAATAGTATGCCTTCACTTCTTGCTGAAACTCCAAGGATGTGGCAGCTTAAATTTGGCTTGAGCCAAGATAGCAAAAAAAAAAGAAGAAGAAAAAAAGGCTTTGGTCAGCAAGAGAGGTGATTTTACATTTAAAAATTATCCATTACATTTAAAAATTCATAATGTACAAAAAGCCAACGAGTAATTGTGTTCAGTAATCATGAGTTCAGTATTGACCGAAGCAGTCGTGTTTATGATTTTTACCATAACTAAGCAGCCCTGCCCTCAAGGATCTAATATAAACCTTGATGGATAAATCAATCCTTTTCTCTCCCTGGTATTCCTGTGACATTAGCGTTCCTTAAAGCGGATGATAAAGTAGCTGACAGTGAAGATGAGAGAGGAGAAGAGCCGAGCAGAACCTTTCTGTACTTTTACAGCACCAGTCTCTTATTCTTGCTGCTTTGAATACAAGAGAGTGTGCAGATGCATGGTCACAGAAGAAGGCTTAACATAATTATAGCACATAACAGGCAAAGCATAGGGTGGCAAATATGTTTTAACTTTCATCACAACGGTGCCCTGCTTCAAACACGTCTTTGACAGTCTCATAGCAACAGCCGTATCCATGAGCAGCACTCTTTTAGCCTCTCTTAGTCCGGCCCATGCTCTTTATTTCATGCCCTTTGAATGAAGGTAGGCAACTTGTTGCAGGACACGTACAATGTAAAGATAGCACTCAGTCTTCCTCAGTCTCAAATTTGTCTTCAGCTGTCTCCCACACAGCTTACATAAGGTATTGATTTGAGTGTGCCAGACTTCAAATGGAAAAACAAGTGAGTAAGAAGCAACTCTGAATAGCTTTAACAAATAAAATTTTAAAGATTTATCCAAAACAAAGATTAGTAACTCAACATCACAGAGCCAATTGACACCTTGCGGTGAAAAAGAGCAACAAAGTCTAGTAAACATAAAAAACCCAAAAACTGAAGTAAAGCATCATGAGACAAGCAGGTGCTATGATTTAAAAAGGACAACATAAAAACATTTTTATGTAAATTATTTTCAAATCATGTAGAGCCATGTCAAAAAAGGCACACACCCTTCAATTCAATTCCTTGATGCTTTTCTTTTTTCCAGCTTTCTGTTGTAGATTTGCTCCCGTGCATGAGTCCAGTTGCCTGACCCAGTTTCAGTCCAATCTTTAGCTGTCAGACAGATGGCCTTCCGTATGACTCTACAACACTTTGGTATGAAAACGACTTCATGGTCGACTCAATGACAGGAAGGTGCCCAGCGGCCATAGATCAATACCAATCATCACCCTTCCACAACCGTGGCCTGACAGTTGGTATGAGGTGTCTGTGCAAATATGCTGTGTTTAGTTTACAACAAACTTGGTGCTGTTCAGGTGCAACTTTGCATCTGCTGCCATTTTCCTTTTAGAGAGAGGACATTTTCTCCTATCAAACCTAATAAATAAGCCATACTTGTGCAGTCTTTTACTAATTGTGTTGTCATGAATTTTAAAATTTAACATACTAACCGAGACCTTTGGAGTCTGAGATGTAGTGCTTGGTTCTCTGAGCATTACACAGTCTGACCTGCTTGGATTTCCACTCCTGGGAATACTGGCAGCTGTCCGCAATGTTTACTACTTGTGAATAATGCTAATGGATTTGATTAGCAGCAAATTGTTGCTACTTATCCTCCTGATTCCTATAGAAAGGGTGTATCTAATTTTTCACACACATATTATGCATTTTGGATTAGATACCTTAAATAAATAATGATACAGTGTAATTGTTGTTTATCTGAGATTTCTTTTTCCCAAGTAAATGGATGTCAAACTCATTTTAAAATGCAGGCAACATACAGCCCACTCTGAGCTTATGTGGGCTGGACCAATGAAACGCCCCTTTCTGTCACTGCAGAAATTTAACTACACATTCAATCAAAACAGTATGTCTCACTTTTTCTACATGACAAAGAAATGCTGCTGTAGTCCAAAGTTTATTTCTTCCCCTACATTTTCCAAAGCCATCCAATGGGCCAGATTGCAGTCTTTGCCTGCCCAATTGTGGCCCCTGGGCCTTATGTTATACACCCCCGCCTTACAGTATTCATGAGGTATCACTTTCACAAGAATAAAGATTAAGATATACTTCATCACAGCAGCCAAAAGCATAAAAAAATACAAAATAAATAGCACAAAAGGAGTTCAGTAAAATGAAAAATATGATAAGAGGGACAACCCAAAAATATAATGCCTCCAGCCACAGCTGTTGCTGGCACAGAGACAGCTGTGCTCTACTAACCTCTTAAGCTGCTTTTTGTTCAAAAGTATCCTCATCTTAAGCTTCCTCACTTTGTTTACTGCAATAATGCTCAGAATTTTACAAAAATAAATAGTGAAACAATACCTTCAGCATGTTGTTGTTGCTCTGAGGAGCGCATATATCTGTAGTAATCACACTGGCAGAAAAAGCAGACATTCTCAATTCAGCTTCTGTCACCCTCCAAGTGCTGTCATGCTAGTTTGGCTCAGCCCAGTGAGCCTCTAAAGATGCAGCGTGCATGCAGCCAAATGCTTTTTAAGGCGATTTGGAAAACTGAAGAACACAACTTCCAGATACACTGTGCAGCATACAGGACTGCTGCTTGCACTTAAAAACTGACCCACACTGCATTTTCGTGTTGCTTTAATATACTGCATCATTACTACAGAAAGCAGATTTTTAACAAAATGTTGTTTAAGGGCATTAAATAAGGATTAGTTTTGAGGGTTTTTTTAGATTTGTTTTCAGATCACTGGTATATGAAACTTTGCATAAGTATTAAGGCATTTTGAAAGCATATACTCTCAGAGAACAGTACATATCTAACAGCGATTTATGGAAGGAGAAACATGAAGCACAAATAACTCTGCTGCCTTCCTTCACTCTTTTCTGAGCACGGAAATCATTAAACATCAATGGAAAGCTGAATTAATGCATTCTACTGGGTATAATGAGACTCTTCCCCACAGTGGAAAAAATGTGATGTCCGTAAGACCAAAAACAGAGAGACTCTTGTATTCCCCTTTTGTATATCCAACTCCTACTAAGATAGTATGAGTAAAACAGCAGATTTCACAGATTGCTAGGTTGGTTTTTTTTGCTGTTTTGTTGTCATGCTAACCTGTCTCATGAAAAGTGCTGCAAAGAAATGATAAAAGATAATGTCATGTACAATTTTCAGTCTGAGACATTAATTTTTTGCAAATTGACAAGGAGAAAGTTTTTCTTATTGATCAATCCATAGAACATATGTTTTATCCAGCCATTAATTTTTTTAACGAAGGCTCGAAACCAATGATATTTAAACATCATCACAACACTATAACTTTTCCTTTGCCTTGCTAATGAAAATGATACTTTTTCATCATGAACCTGCAAACAAAAAGTTTCCTGGCAGCTTTTCTGTTGTGTTTTCAGGGCTCAAAGCCTTTTTTTTTTGCAGGTCAAAGCTTTTTGAAAAGCTTGATCGTGACTGAATGAGGTTAGTGGATTGATGCTGCAGGTAGAAAGATGCAGGAGTCTGCTGACTGACACAGTGGAGAGATGACATTGCCCTGGAGGGCTGGTTGGAGTGCAGGTGCATGCTGGTCCTGCCTGCCCACTTTGGATCTTGTCAGTTAAACAAAAAAGCACTCTGGCCCTGGAGCATCCTAAACCATTAAAAGGACCGTGGGTTTAAGAGAGTCACTCAAATATTAGTAAAGTTCCTTCAGCTTCTATTCCACTTTCTCACAAAGAGAATCCATATCACTAAAAAACTTCAAGATTTAGATGTCAGTATCCAATGCTAGAAAATGATATGCGGCTCAGTAAATTCTATATGAAATGCATTTAAAAACTGTAAAAACAACTTTTACAAAAAGTACTCAATTTACAACAGCTACATGGCATTTCCTTTCTCCAATTATCCTACTATAGTTTTTGTGATTTATGGTTTTCTTTAAAGGTCAAAAACCATGAGTCTCCACACCGCCACAGACAGTTGAGGTGATGGTTCATCACTGCTTCAGTGCCCTTTTCAAGACAGACAGGTCCAAGAAGAAAAAATAAATAAATGAATCAAAAAAGCAGAACCGGTCTGGCCGCTTGTGCAAAACAAAGGCTGGGCCACTTCACAGTGAGCAGCGAAGAGGAACAGATTGCTTCTGCTCTGCATGATCACAGTAGGGACCGTCCTGAAAAGGGTCTTTGTTTGCTCCGGGGAAGCTAGAATGGCGAGGCTCATCTGCACAGGATGGCATGTGGTCCGGTGTAACTGGAACCAAGGCGGCATGGGAGGCTGCGCTCTTTGCTGTAGGCTTTCCCCCCTCTGTCTTTCCAGCATCTACTCAGTCATGCAACTCTAGGTACAATGAAGAAATGCTGTAGGCAGCGTGCAGCCTCCCCACTGGGTCTCATAAAATAGAAGAAAAAAAGATTCAAAAAAGCCTTGGAGACAGATGTGTTTCCTACACTTGCCACTTGATAAAAGTGCTGCAAACATAAAACGAGTTCACTTCCACAAGTTAAATGAGAGCAATTTGTCTTCTCATCTTCAGTGTGAACCTGCGATGCATTTGTTGTGTTCTTACATGCATAAACATTTCCCTCAAATCCCACAGGAAGACGGTTAGAAAACTAATTAGCAAGTGCCATCAACAGAAAATTGCAACGTGAGCCAGAGAAGCTAAAAATTCAATCTGTCCACAAAATTACTGGGCAGGAATCTCAGCTATATATATCTTCCAAAAGGCTAAATATGAATGTATACCACATACTATAACTGGAAAAACCCCTATATGATGTGGTGACCGAGGCGGACAGCGATCATTTCAGAATAAAGCAACAAGAAGCAGGCAGGAAAGGGCACACACTTTCTCCCACTCTGCTGCTGCTACTCTTCTGCTCTAGATGGATGAGCTATTCTAAAATGAAAACCTCATCAACAATAAGATGAAGATCTCCTTAGTCAGCAAAGTAAAACTACAACTGGAAATTTGCAGGTAGATGTGTCAGCATACCTAAATTTATGACTCTAGCATGATCCAGGCTACATAACAAGCAAATGAAAAAGACTAGCAATGGCAGAAAAAGGTTTACTGCATTAAAAAAGATACATGAATGAAAAACAAAGAATATGTACAGGAAAATTGAAACACTTTGGCACATTCAATCCTGTGATGTTTTTTTAACTAAAGCAATATAACACGGAATTTTTTAAAAGGGAATATATTGAAATTATTTTAGTTCAGCTGAAACAACAGAGCCACTTAAGCGGTTTTAATCATACCAAACAAGGCTCTTGCCTCTTTTTTTTTAAGGTTTTCCTAATTAATAAATACTTGTAATCCAACTATAATTCCCTTTCTGGAATAAATGTGGGTGTATGCGATTATTCTTTACCAAGGGTTTTAAATTAAATGTCAAGAAGAAGAGAGAAACGCTGATGTATCGTTCATGAAACACATTTCTGTGCAACAGGAGTCAAAGAAAGAAACAAAACACAAACATGTATGATTACACCGGAGTCAGGGAATGCCAGAGGGACGCAGGTCATGCATGTGTAGGTTTGGTTCAGTGGATATTCAGTTAGACGAGCAATCCAAAACATACATGCACACACACACCCAAATATTAGGCAGCCATCATTGTATGGCTGGTTGAATGATGGTGATAAATTAGGGTAACATTTCATGAAGAAAAAATCTGTCCTTCATAAAAAGACATAAGCAGTAGCTATTCCTGAGAGGAAAGAGAAGGTCGCAATTATTTCTAAGTCTGGCCCTTTTGATTCTTTGTACCGTCCCTGAACAAGGAACCAAACCCCAACCAATCTCAGGCTGGTAAATGTAACCCAAGCAATAGGTGACTGGTTTATATCCAGTGATGACATGGATTATGTCCTGTGATCGAGGCAATGTCATAACACAGTGCATGGAGGGTAACAAACTCCCTAAAGAGATCCATAACCTTGAATGAGATTCACTTGATAAAAGCCTTTTATAACAAAATAGTTCCCTAAACTGTACTTTAGACACCCAGAGAGAACTGGATCTTTTGCAAACCCACCAGCCATGAGTCCAAAACGCTGATCTCATTACTACCATGTAATCAGCCCTTTTAATGATTCGGGCCCCCTTTCAGCCTTCCCTACACATTACGTCATCAATCTGCTCCACTGGGATTCAGTCCTACTCTCCTAGCGCTGAGCCCACTGGAGCATTGGGGCTGGATTAGCAGAATGTGCTAATGCTGCACCCTTCAGGCTCTAATTACTGTACCAGAACAAGCAGATATTCATCTGGCTGATGCATTGTTCGCTTTGACGCCCTGCCAACTGCTGTCACTCTCCAGTCTTTACTGGTATGCCGATTTTGGACATAAAGGAATGAAAGAGCACAGCTAAACTGAAATTTTGGCTCACAAACCGGGTAATGTGGTGGGAAAATAGCAGGGAAAAGCTAAGCCTTATCATGACTGTCGTAACGCGAAGCTCTGTCACGATAAAGAGAGGAGGCGAGTGAGGAAATGCAACAGGAAGTGTGACATATTTGTGTGCAGAGATAGTTTTGGGCAAACACTACACAGCACACCTGGGAAGCAATGACGAAATGAGCAGTTGCCATGGTGATCAAGTTGCACAGCCTCGAAGAACTCGAAGGACGAGAAAATGTAATTCCTTTCCCCTTGGCTGCCACTCCAGAAACACCAAAGATGGAAAGAATAATATTAATAATACAGCAATTACAATACAGCACCGCTCAGTTTCAACTGAACTGTCTGTGCAAATACAAAAGATGAAGGAAGCAGGTAAAGATATGTTTAAGGATATCGCGAATGAGCCTGAAACATAAAATGGACCACATTTTACACCAGAAGAATTATTATTCACATTCGTCATGCGACAGAAAGTAGGGCCACATCTTCACAGCTCGTTGGACTGAAATCTAAAAGCAGCGTGTTTTTCTATAATCCTCTCAGGGTAGCAGTTACATAAAACATCTTGATTGAGAGAAATAACCCACTACTGGATATGAGAACAGGGTCACAGAGAAATAAACCTGAAGAGTGGGCCGTGATCTAAACATAAGGGACCGTGCGCAGAAGTGCAGATGGAGGCAGAAACAGCTAGAAAACCTGCATTAAAACCTGCACAGCTGCAACTTTAAAGCAGAAATTTACTGAGTGCATGTGAATTAATATTGGATGTGGCCTTATCATCTATCACATATATGGAAGACAGCCGAATAATAGAAACTAGCTTCTAATATCGCTCACATGTGATTCTTTGTGTATTGTATTCCTGGTGCCTGGCTGTGACTCCATTCTCTACGAGAAGTGAGACATCCATCTGGCTTTCTTTGGTGATGACATCCTGAAGGATTTCTGACTGTGCTTAAATAATATTATCTTGTTGGCATGGCAGTTTGCTGTGCCCCCACTCCCTTTCGCTTACTGCCTCCCCACGGTGACTCATCAGGCCATAACCTTGACAAACGACCTTCAGCGCCCACACTCGGCATAGCAACACTGACAAGATTTACAAAGCACTTTAGCATTGGCCTTCATTTTCCTCCATCTGTCATCTTCCCAATTATGTAGGTCTCCGAGCATTTATATACTAATGATTCACTGGTTGGTGCAATACAGCGTATTACTGCCAGATTCAATACAGTATTAGCTGCAAGATCATGGTGTACCGAGCCGGTTAAAGAGCCTGCACAGTCTTCTTGACTGGCTTGTTAACCTTCAACACAGGCCTGCAATAGTTCTTAATAGTCATGTTTAAAATTAAAAAGGATTACCATTGCCCAATCGATACCACTAATATCTGTCACCACAGTGCAATATGCCAACCACTGTCCTGAGAGACAAATGCAATGTGCAGTATGTTTTACTGCCAAGCATCCCTGGGCAAAAAAGCCTCAGAGGAAATTATAACCAGCATTGTAGGTAGTAAGGAGTCTTGCAGGGAGTCCTATTTTTGAATTGTAAATGACATGTTGCGAGATAATTAGCAGGCCAGGTTCTTAGAGAAAAGGAGCAGATTATTTAAAGGTGGAAAAAAAAGTACAGGTGTAAACTGTTGTTGAAACAATACAGAATTCATAAAGAACTCATGGTCTAAGAAGAAGCAGTGCTTCTGTTTAAATGTGTGAGCACGTCACTGCAAATCACTAAATCATTCATTTGATTCAGTATTCTCCATAGTAAGACTAGTTATTATATTTTCCCATCACCAAGTAATCTGATTCTCTCACACAGGTCTCAATATGTCAGTGTAAAGTCTAGAAAGCTTTATCCACCTTTATTTATTACAAGACTTAGCGCTGATCACATTAAAAATGTAATGTTATTCCTCTATATGAGTCATGTGGCCCAGCAGGCAACTGAGCCAAGCTGAAGAAGGATATCTAATGCAAATGCATTAAAGAAACTGAAGACACCCTTTCAGCAATGATTTTATGGTTGCTAAACAGTTTACCTAGACTACCAAGTTTCCATCTAATGTTTTTATACACACATGGTGTAAATAAAAGGATTAAAGTGTAACACTTTGAGTCACAACGCGAGAGAATTAACAAAGAGACTTAATTTCTTATCCCGGCGAGGCAGAACCTGCATCTATCAGAGGAGATGTCCTTCCCACAGTCATCAAACCTGCTCAGAGGCAAACTCAAGTTTATCTGTACAATAATGTAATTACCCTGATATGGCATTAGTGAAGTTGTTTTGTGCCATCTGCATAGAATTGAAGTCGTGCGCTGAATTACGACTTCACACAAATTGAGAAATCGGGAATTTGATTTGCTTAGCAACACATGCACCAGTAAACAGAGATTCTAATATATATCCAAAGATCACCTACTCATATTTCACCCATCTTCTTTTTATGATACCCTTGATAATGATCTTATAGCATTAGCATTATTAGCATATTAACTTTGTTTGTGAAAAATTGTGCATGCTGGATGATTCAAATGATTAGAAAAACAACAAATGGGCTTTGGCTACCGCTGCCACAGAAAAGGCCCTGCTCAGCCTTTATGAATATATATTTAATCATGCAGCTTTCTTAACAGCATGATCTTCATATTGGCTTGGCTATTACAGGGCAGAGGAGCACTGTAGTTACAGTCAGTCAGAGCTGAAGAGCGTGTGCACTTGGTCTCATTAGAAGATCCTGCCAGAAGCAGCCAGAGGAAAATCAGCTGGATGCTACAGGGCAACTCCACTGAGTGGCATAACAGCCAATAAAAAGCCTGCCTCCAGTTTCTAAAATGCACGGTGGCAATAGACAAATACTGAGGTAAAAACTGACCCCAAAGTCCACAAAAACTAAAAACAGGAAAGAAGCAAGCAGCACAAAGAATATGAGCAAGCAACACCAAACATAAAGAAATACTTATTTGTGTAGATAGTGAGCACTTTCCATGACACACTTGCATTAAACCAAGGTGATGTTTGCACTGAATGAAATGGGCAGTGAAATATTGACTGCAGAGTCTGGCCAACATTCACAGAGTCAACAGGGCCTGACAGCTGGGTGGTAATTACTGCACCATTCACAGAAGGACAACGTCTTGGCAAAGACTCAAACACTACCACTGAGTTGACACCACACTAAAAGGTTACAAGTCAGTTCAATGTTACAGATAGGCAATATGCTGATTTCTGCTCAATTAGCAGTAATCAGCCTTGGTTATGGCAAAGTGACACTAATTTAGTTTTATTAATGCAGCCAGCGCTCTTTCCTACTAAAATGCAGTGATATCTTAATATGCAACATCCTCAGCATTCAGTGCCCAATACATAATTCATATCCTTCATCTATTATTCAGCCACTCGCAACTTTATGGCACAGTCTACTGAGGCAATTACGTAATTAATGCAAAATAACAAGAAAGAAACCACATCGTCTATTACATGCAGTCCCTGGTGGCTGAAATGGTAACTTTTAAACACGTTCTACTGTTTTTTTTAATAATAAAATCTCAAAAAGAGCAAGGACAGAAACTTTTTATAAAGTGTCACCGATAATACAGATTAGTGATTGAGGGATGGAAACTGTATCATGGAATAAATATCAATAACCAGTATATTAATGAAGAAAAATGTACTTGGAGCAAAATCAAAGCTTCATTGTACAGCTGTCTTTCCTACAGGCTACCTCACTCCTTAGCCTTAATTGTGACTACACAACAAACATTACCAAGCCAGAAACAACAGGAAAGGGGTCGTAATAGGATGTCCTGAAGGAGACTTCTACCTAGGGGCTTTCTATAAAGCACTCCTACCACAGTTAGTTACCCTCATTAATTATAGAGGCCAGTTAAAGCCTAGCATAGTATAGAGAAGCCTTTCAGGAAAGCCCAAAGGAGGTGGCAGTTAGAGCAGTGGTCATTGAGCCAGCTAAACTCAGCAATTCATTCAGGAGGGAAATCTGACTCCCTCCTGTTCAAGAAGAGAAAGAGAGAAGGTGCAAGCAATGAAATAAATAAACCTCAGTACTACTAGTCAGGTCTAGGGGTGATGCCACAATGCCTGTAAAACAGCTGTGTGATGATAATAAAACAAGATGCATCAGAAGCAGTCTTCTTTACAGAAATATCACTTCATCGCAGTGTTACAAAAGATCTAACTACTGAGTGTGTGTACAACAATCGACTTAACTCTGGTGTCCAAAAGCTCTGACACACACAAGGGCTTTGACTCCTGTTTTCAGCGGCTCTCCGTCTGTTTACAGTACCTACGGAAAAGCGTTAGCTTTGCCAGTTTAAAATAACTTGTATCTATTCTTGTAAATGTCTGAACGACCAAACTCCACTGTAACTCAAGTAAAGTAAACATACAAGCGCAGCAATTAAACTAAGCAACAAAAGACTCGCGATTAGCAGCAGGTTGAGTGTAGTAAATATTTTCAGCTTGTTTCCAACACCGCCTGAACATTTTCCATTTTGCTGGACTTGTAACTCCACTTGGCGTTTCTTATTTGCAGCTTGTTTCTTTAGATCACAATCGTGCTGTTCATATTATGTCACAATCATCCCTGCAGCATGTGCACCCGCTTTGTGTCATTCATCAGAGAAAGAGGCCATAGGCTACGTGTTATGTAACCTGGTAAACATTTTCGAGATACATTTATCTTGAAAGAGAATCAAACACCAGCATAGTATGAACAATTCAATCAATCCAAGATATATGAGTGAATTTTCCCAGAGCGCTTGTGCTCAGGGCACCGACAGGTTGGATATTGATAGTTGCAGATGTTTTTCATGATTCATGGCCTTTGCATTGTGCTTGAGGCACCATGTGGGCTGGGGGGTGCCGAGGCCATCTCTTCTGTTGAGTTTACTCTTCAAACCTGCACAGGAATGACTGCTGCTAAAAATAGCTAAGCTCACCACAAACCAGACTGTAGCATCATCAGTCCACAGGATATCTATTGATCACCATATTGATTAAAAAGATTCACACCTAATTGCTTTCCAATGGACTGTTATTATGAGAAATAGGCAAGAGGGAAGCCTCTGGAATAGGAGAAACCATTAAAGACCCTTTAAAGACAAACAAAGCTGCATATTTATTCAAAGTATAGCAACATGTAAGGTTTTTTTAAGCTGTTAGTATCGGAAGCACTACAAATGTTTTTTTCTCCTCATAATATTGTAGCACAATCCCATCCCTTTATAGGAGAGAAGATGCACAGTCTGTGTAGCTGTGCAAACAGTTCGTTATTTCCCTCAATGGCACATGTCTCCCACCCTTGGGGTAGTGGGGGATTTCTGCAAACCCCACATATTGAGAGGATAGCACCACTGTTTAAATAGTGCCCTCCAGACTGCTATTCTGCTACCACATGGCACACCTCTGTCTGTCTTCTAAGTCAGAACAAAGAGAGAGCTGCCACTAAAAGCTAAAACCATTTCCTCATCTTTTGTGCACAAACTCTTGAAGAGGCACCAATGTACCCCCCCCCCCCCCCCCCAAAAAAAAATGCATATTCTTTGCATATTCAGACTGCTTTGAGCTTGTAGGAAGGCAACAGCAACTTAAATAATCAACAAGTAAAACCAAAGTATGCAGAAGAGCATGTCTGATAGAACAGGATGAGGAACCTTGAAGCAGATAGGATAGTAGTAGAAAACCACACTGGGTGACAGAGCCAAAAACAGTAAACTGTGCTTGGTCTGATGAGCCTCAATTTCTGCTGTGAAATTTGGATGGTAGGGTCAGAATTTGGATAAAACAACATAAAAGAATGAATCCATCCTGCTTTCTAGCAGCAGTTCAGTGTGGTGATGGTGGCATAAATCTGTAGGAATATATTCTTGGGACACTTTGGGCTCTTTAGTACCAACTGAACATTGTTAAAACACCACAGCCTCCCTGTGTTTCCAGAACGTTGTCAATTCTGTGTCATTAAGAATAAAGGCAGTTCTGGAGGCAACTTGGTACTATTAAGGTGCACCTAATGAAGTGGCCATGTGTATACAGAGTCTGTTTCATACCAGTATTAACATTTAACAACTTCTGTAAGTAATTATTATTCAGTGATTGTAGCTTTTTCACAATTGTTCACATTATTCTATTTTATGACGCATGCGTCTTTTTCATTTGTTTCATCTACCCTTTCTTTATTTTTTAATTAATTCACATTTATTATTATTTCATTGTCCTCAGTTTTATTTGATGTACTCGTATTCTGGCCCATTACAAATTCAAAGTTACTTCTTTGATGTTTTTTCATTAATTCGTTCAATTAAAATGTTTATTATTGCAGGTTATTTATTTTCTTCTATTACTTCTTAGGCTTTATTATCAGACTGATTCATTAACAGAGTGAGGCACGTCATAGTTCATAGCTGGTCTGGACTGAACACATGAACAGCTTCAGTACTGTTTATGTCTCACATCTCAGTTTTGTAGTCAGTTCCCAAAAAGTTTTCTCTGTAAGAACTCCAGATGTCAGGTACAATTATTTCATACCCACTCCTCCAGTGACACATGTGATAGCTTGTATACAGTCAGTGTAGAGTTCTCAAGATTTTGTTAGAAAGCAAAGAACAACAACAACAATATTAAAACAAGGCCCATATCTAGTTTTACCAGGAAATCGCAGAAAACACGAGTTCAGTCAGTAATAATGGAACAAACATCCCCAGAGAAACGCACACACTGAAGATCATACGCACAAGAGCTAAACATGAAACGTGAGACATGAAACCCTTATCACTAGGAGCCTACCACTTGTCCTGAAAACCCATTTTCCTCACGACGGCAGTGCAAGCGTTTAGCACTAAAATGTGTTAGCTCTGAGGATGGTTTCTCGTTACATACTTACATACATTACAGAGCACACAATGACATTTTCTGAACCTAACAAAAAGGTGCTTTTAACTGACTCTACCATAGTGAGTGACAGACAAAGACAGACAAATGGCATATACTGATCCTGGCTTGTTGTCTATTATAGCAAGACACACAACTAATGAACCGGAAATAATGAGAACGTCTTTTTCCTTAACTGATTTCTACCAGCTGTTAGCAGAGGGAAAAAGAAAACAGTGAAATTCACTGTGACGGGCATCAGTTGTTGCTGCAGTCTCAGAGCTCGTTCCAGCTTTGTCAGCTAATCAAACACAATATATGACTCAGAAATGCACTGCACTGGAGTAATGTGGAGACATAATGGGACAAAGTTGATGTCACTTATTTTTCTTTGTGATGCTCTCTGTGATAGAAAATCTATTACCAAGTAATACCAAGCAGTTCCTGACATACACTGGATTTTTAAGACCGATACCGATATTTGCTGATTTAGAAATCAGACATTTTTTTCTGTCAGACACAGGAAACAGAAACCGACTCTAAAGAATGTTTCCAGGTTGAATCAACGCTGTAAAAAAACGAAAGCAGTTCAGAGGGCAAAATAGGATCGAACTATTAGGAAAAAAAAAATTTCTTGCAACTAGACAGAGCAGCTTTTTAATGGCAAACACTGCAGTACTGTTGCTGCTTTTAATGAAAACACATTTGCTGAATTGAACCAGGACCTGCACTGGACAGCTGTCTTTGTGTGTTGGGGTTGTTGTGTATTTTCATTGGCCAGCCTCTTTGTCCTCCTGTGTGTGTTCATCTATCTCCTCTCCAGAGACGCTCATCTTTTCTGACTGCTGCGCTGACACACGCACAAAGGAAAAAAGAGACTGATTGCATGCATGAATAGCTGTCCGTGTAATCTGCAGTCCCTGACACACGTGGAACAACAGGAGCCACCCAGGCCTTTATTTGATCCTAAGATGGACTAAAATATTGACAGATCAGTGATGTGTCGTGTAAATATGATGTACAAATGCTAACACAAACAATGCAAACAATCCAGAAAAATACTGACGCTCATAAAGCAACTCCGTCATCGAACTACCCACTGGAAAAGAAAATTCTTTCTCTCGAGGAAAATTATCCAGAGTGGGTGGAAAATAAGACAAAGATGAATTAAACACTGAAAGTGTAAATTTTCAACTCTAAACGCCAAAGACAACCGCTCCGCCTCATCTCAGCATCTTCCTGTACCGCTGGACACAGCTGGCTCAAAGCTCTCCTACTCTATCTTTGTTATTTTCATCAACTGTGTGTCATCGCACATCTGACAGAAAGCGTATATTGTCACTCGCGGACAGATAAAAGACACTAAAAGAGAGGATATCAGAATAAACAGACCCTGCACTCCCTAAGTGCAGCTCAAGTAGCCCTTATTACAGGCACCCAGCCACATCTGCAGGATGATGACAGGAGCGTGTATTTCTCAGAGAGCTACACACTGTTGGGGCGGAGTACAGATGGTTTTTCCTTAATGATCACTTTCATTATGACGCACAAGATCAGCCGCCTTCTTCCTGGTAAACGAAACAAAACTGTAAAACACACTCTGCCGACCACTGCTACTGTGACTAGGGACAAAGTGCTGCAATTCTTTCACCATTTCATATCAATAAATTAATGTCAATAGTATTGTTTTGTTTATTCAGACTGATGGCAGCATGTTGGTCATTTATCTGCAGAAATGATTACATGAGAAAGTAATTATTTGCAAACATTGGCTGTGTCACAAGCTTCTGATTCTGTTGGATTAAGAAATGAATTTTACTCTGTTTCACTTTTGGTTCCCGTCACACAGGCCTGCAGAGTGGTTGGCGATTCCCAGGCAAGCGCAAGTTGAGAGGGAAAAATGTGTATTCGCCAATCAGTCAGCAAGTGGTTCCTGGAGGTTGCTGGCTGCTGCTACGTGATATGCAATTACTTTGGTCAATAGCAGATTGCCTCAGTCATCCACAGTTCAATAAGAGAATTCATACCCAGAAACAGTCATCGTAATATGTTGATTTTAATATAGTAAGGCTTTTTTCCTTTCTTTCAACGAGAGCACTCTCTGTTTTTAGTTTGCATCAGGCTTTTTCAGGTTTTATTACCACTCAGAAATGCATGTGTTTGCAGACAAGTCGGCGTGATCCATGCTAACTATACTCAGCTGCAGCAATCTGCTGGCCACCAAAGCAATAACAAGGATGTTTTTGGTGCAGAACCTTTTTTGCAACCCCTCTCCATAACAATAAGTGACAATGAGCAACCACTCACCAAACCAGATAAAAAAAAAATACAAATTTGTCCCTAATGACTCATTTCTACATCTGTGTGGCTGGTGTAAAAGATATAAAACTAGATGAACCTTGGGAAAATGTGTCCTGATGTTATAATTCAAGTGAGAAGTATTTTTTAATAGACTTCAACACTTTAGTGTTTTTGCAGCCAGAGCAGTCATCCTCTGCTTTCATTAGACAGAATACACATGTAAGGCATTCCACATTTGTAGGCCTATCCATCTTTTTTCTTTTCAACAATCTCTGGTATGGACAGATAAATACTTAGATCATGAATCCCAGGTTACCCATTCAGTTATTCCAGTCTGGCAATAGTTACTCTGCAGGATCAGAAAAATGTTTAATCTTTTCCAGCTGCAGTGGGTAGTAGCTGGGTTGTGCATTCAGACATTCAGACCTGACACAGTATGCTCCTTGTTAATCACACAGACTCTTGGCAAATGCTGTGCATCGAATCTCAGGATGCCAGTAATGTCTCAGATTTCAGAAGCTCTCACAAAATATTGCTTGAAACATTTGTACTTATGATTTCTTTATACAAAACTCACTATCTGAAAAACTGCGTGAACAGAACCATTTACAAAATGCGCACTGATGCCACACATTTGCGGTGTATGAAAACATTCCAGCTCTTGAATACATTACATGTGACAAAGCAAAGTCATCCCTCCTTTTAAATTATTAGTGTTAAGTAATACTTCAGTTTTCTGGAGCTATATTTCATTGATCAGGATTCTTGAAATGAGCTTTCTGAATCACAAAAAAATTACATTAACTTGGAAAAATAGGAAGTCATCCTTGGCCTTCCTACTGAAAACACAAAACCAGTAAACTGCTTTACAGTGCTGTGCAGTAGTCTTGACCCACTCTTTGCTTCATTACGTTTTGCTTCCAAGGTACCTTTAGGCACTTTGTTAGCAGCAGCCTGCTGTAAAAAACAAAAAAACAAAAACAAAAACAATTTGTTCCTGTTTCTTTAGCAGAATATATGACAAATGTCAAAGATAACACAGTCTGACAGGCATAAAAAATTTTTGCACAGAAAAGGTGATTCCCAAAAAGCTTTTAGCTGAAAACTTGACATATATCTGTCCTAAATGTGAATCTGAGCAAGTGACAGGCCTTAAAAGAACTACAGCAAATGAACAGTTTCTGAAAGGCTGTCATTAAGAAATAGGACAAAAATTAAGCAAAGGCCTGACACAGGACCTGAGAGATGTACCTGACCCTTCAACTGAGTCATCTACTGTTCACTAAAGTTTAATCAGAAATTGTTACTTATTTCCTCGAACAATATCAAGAAGTGAGTGGTGGCCCAAGATTTTTCCCCAGTACTGTAAATGATACCACTTCTAGTCCGATAATCAAATCATGTTTTTTTGTTGATGTTTTCTTGTCTACTTGAATGACAGCACACGTGCAACCACACAGCTGGACAGAAAAATAAACTAGTCCTTGCTATGCCCTTCAGAACAACAACAGCAAATCATCCATTTCTTTAATGGCAAAGAACAAGTCGACACATTACAGAGACGAGGCCTCACAGAGCACAGCGAGAATGTAAATCTGCTGAAGAGACAAATAAGACAACTAAAACACAATGATGGAGGCAAGGTGAGATGAAGAACGGAGGGAAGGAACGGCAATCATTAGCTCATAAAAATCCTGCAGTGAGACGGTGTGAAGCTGAACCACAATCCCGATGACACAGAGAGAAAGAGGTGACCTGTGGAGCAGATGAGGTCAGGATGATCCTTTGTAACACATCAATCTTGAGTACGATGAATACTGAACTAAGAGCTGAAGAGTAAACTAATCACTACCATATTGTCCATCAGTTCTGCTCCGGCTGTATTTTTACTGTTTCGTTGGCTCGTCAGCCAACAGAAAACTGTCACGGCTGTCAGATCACATCTGATTTAAGCTCAGCACCTGACCTATATGCTGATGACACCCACTCTGGTATATAAATCTCCATCACAAAGCAACTTTTGTGGTGGAGAAGAGATCACTCACAAGCAGAATAACGATTGTCCTGACTAAGACCAACTATATTATGTTCTGTTAAAATGTGCAGACAATATGTCAGTAATATTAAATGCAAAGAATTTACTGCAGATACTAAACATTTCTACTTGCTGTTGTGCAACCCAAGTCAAAAAGCAACATTGTGCTAATTTCGCTTGCATTGTAGTAGTCTGAGTCCTGTCCCTGCGCTTCCTCATTAGTCTGCAGAGGCACAGGGCCTTGAAGTACAGAGTGAGACAAAGGCTGATTCTCTCATACAGCAGAGAGCCCTGAGGCCCAAAGACAAACAGGAGCAGGGCAATGGGGAGAAAGCATGAAGGAAGCATGGCAGAGAGGACAACAAATAAAGCCTGAGTATGGGAAGCAGCATTCTGCAACGTGCTTAACTGAACTTTCAGAAGCAATCCGAGTCAGCTCCAGTTCCAATTATAGAGATATTCTGAATTTCAATTTAAAATTTTCAAACTTGTTCTGTACTAAGTGAAAGCCCTGCAAAATTAATAAAATCTTATATTGTATACCCTTTGCAGCTATTTGCAAAGTTGTGATTGCACATGTAGTGGCCCCAGAACAAAAACAAGAGGGCAGTTACACAACACAACTCTCACCCCCGCCCCCCAAAAAATCCCTCTCATTACAAAAGATAACCCAATATCCAAATATTAAGGTTGCTGTCCTCCTCCAGTAAATCCCAAGCTTGCCTGCTACAACATTGCAATTAAAATTCTGTTTGATTATATATATTGCACTTGCGCATTTTTTTAAGGTCACTGCTTGAAGGCGGCACTTATCTGATTAGTTCCAAGGCTTGTGGTGGTGGTGGTGCATCATTCCTGTTTAGTCATGACTGCAGGTTACAAACATCCTTCCCTATCTGTAATTGATCAAAGCTTTGTTTCCCCCCTTGTAAATATTCCAAGGCTCTCGAATTCAGTTTCTACCAAGAGTTCCTTGCACCAAACTATTTCATTAATGAGGCCAGTGAAGTATGTAAATCAAAGTAACAAGCTGTGCAATCTGTTTGCATTAATATAGCTGTAGGCCATCTCCCTTTAAAGTGAACCTAATCCTGAGAGGGGAATGGGATCATTAGCTGCTCTACTCGCATCCACTTCTCTCATTAGCAGACCAGTCACCACGAGGATATATTGCTGTGGTAGTGTGTTTTAATATTCATGCTTTCAGGTGGAGCACAACCTCGAGCCCCCTCTCTGTTTCTCTTTGTCACACAATGCATCCCAGACAACACAAAGGCAGCACTGCTCCTGACACACTGACAGACTGCCTCCCTGCTCTCCATTCAGACCCCCCCACCCCCACCCCCACCCCCCTCACACACACACACACACACACACACACACACACACACACACACACACACAGGGGAATATAAGAAAGCCATTCGGTTAGACACCCAAACAGGCTATACACCCACATTTAGCGGCCTGTTGACAATTATAAGAAAGAAAAAACTGCTCGTGTGTGAGCTCATGCTTCAATGAGTGTGTAGCAAAAGAAGCTTCTGGCATCTTGTCTTCTGCTACGCTCTTTCATGTATCCCAGCAAGCCAATGCAGGTCAGTTTAATATCCATGTACTGTAACGCTCTGTTGGGGCACCTGAGCCGAGTGTGAAACAGCAATGAAAGACAAAGACCTCATCCAGAGGGTACCAACGGAGCAATGGCCCTTTGCAGTCTTTACACAACGCACCAGCTCTTTCATTATCAGCAAAAACTGACTGATAAAGTGTGACTGAAAAGAAGCTGCTTCCACGTATCAAATCCTCAGCAAGGGGACTGTAGACTGCCACTATAGACAGACAGACACTATAGCGAGGTAATCTGTTCAGCCAATCATGACACTGGCGTGCACCGATGGTGGTAAACAGAAATGACAGATTACGTCTCATGAAACATTTAGACCTAGCAGAGATTTTAATGATTTATATGAAGTATCGCAACAGCGTCAGCCTCTATGAGATTGGAGCACACAGACATATGCACTTTTCAACTCTAATACACAGGTTCTGTGTGTATTAAGCCTGGGCTGGACACTTCTGAGGGTCCTCACAATGTAAAGTCAGTCAAGAGACAGAACTGCAGTCATCACAGATCACTGAGTTTTCACACCATCCATCCATTTATTTCTGCTTATCCAGCTCAGGGTTGCTCTGGGGCTGGAGCCCATCCCAGCTGTCACAGGGCGAGAAGCGGGGTACACACTGAAAAGGTCGCCAGTCTGTCAAAGGGCAAGCACACAGAAACAAATAACCATTCACACTCACATTCACACCCAAGGCCAGTTTGGAATCACCAGTTAACCTAAAAAGCAGGTTTTGGGGCTGTGGGAAGAAGCCTTAGTACTCGGAGGGAAACCACACAGGCACAGGAAGAACACAAAAACTCCACATAGTGTTTTCATGCTGGATAACGTAAACTATAATAGCTGTGAATAGTTTTATGCCATATCGTATAATCTGTGATAAATTTTTGCATGATATAAAAATGTCATATTGTGATGTCATATCAATAGCAATGCCATGAATCTATGTTCTGTGCAACAGGACAAGCCCAGGCATGTCTGAGAGCAAGAGCAACATCTCATCTTCCACCTACAATTTAGGAGGTTTGGTATTTCAACAACTTCCAACAAAGCACAAAAAATATGCAAGAAACATTTTATATAGTGCCATTTATATTTTATATAGCATGTTTTTTTGCAATTTTATTTTTGCAATTTTATGTAGCTGTTACAAAGTTTAGTTACTTTAGCTATTGTTAAACTGAAGTGCTAACCAGTTATTTTACACTTTTACGTGAAATACCCAGAGAGAACACTCACTAGACCAGCGGTCCCTAACCCCCGGGCCTCAGACCGGTACCGGTCCGCGAGAGTTTAGGCTCAGGTGTGAAATGTATAGTTTTCAGGGTTTTTATCGGTTTTCAGCGTTATTTTGTTATCGTTTTGATCGTTAACTCGGTTTTCCTGGGTCTTTTCACGTGTGTTATGAATAAATCTTTTTTTTTCGGTACCGGTACTAGTTTTATTTTGTTGTATTTATCCGCGACACCTTAAAGGCCGGTCCGTGAAAATATTGTCGGACATAAACCGGTCCGTGGCGCAAAAAAGGTTGGGGACCGCTGCCCTAGACACACCCTTGTGCTTCTACATTTTTCATGCTGGGTCACTGCATATAAAGCTGTGCCGCTATTATTGCATAGTGCTGCTGGCACTGTTTCAGTAGACTCACACTTCAAATTAGGAAGTGTGTCATTAGTGACAACAGTTCATTGGAAAAGAAGGATGGGACATTCCCTCTATTTACTTAGACTTACACAAGCTGGATGGAAGCATTAATAATCCACTGTTTAGTATCTTTTTCTATCAGAAAGCCATATTTTCCACCCCTTGCTGCAAATAAACATTTGTTTTCAAGCTAGCCACATTCCCCAATAAAGATTTATACTTGAGATGAACTTATCCTGACTATTATTTTTTTTAATCTGAAACATTTTCAAATTAATATAACATACCACATGCTAATGGATATTCGTTTATGCACAGCTCTCTTTACATCCCACCATTTCAAAAGAATATATCCATTAAATATATGGTATCAAACACCTGTTCAAACCGGTATAAACAATATATCAGTATGTTTATTTACATTTTATAACTCTGTTCATTATTATTAAATTAAAAGTTGGATTGTATTGTTCTGGCTCAGACTTTTTTCCTGCAGCAGAATTCTTGACTTGTCCCACTAAAACACAACAGTGACCAATTCATCAATTCATTTTATTACTGACAAACATGTTTAAACAAAAAAAAAGGTGCATAAAATCAGCTACTGCATTTGAACACGTGCCAAAACTATTAGCAATATGGAGATCAATAAAACCATTTTATACTTCATAAAATATCTAAACACCAGATGGGAGTAACAAGAGTATGCATCAGTGGAGCAGTCCCATGATAGTCCTGTTGTAGACAAACATGACAACAGTCAAATCACCACTAGGGTCCTCTGGGAGTACTCAGGGAATAAATTACCTTCTTCTAACTGCTAACGGCTACATCTTTGTCTGTGGCCTTTTGGAAGAGAAATCCTGACCACTGAGTGATCTCACATTTTGTTAGAGTAACTGTGGAGTCCCCGTAGCAACAGCTGAGCTGCTGGCACTGTGTTTCAAAGTGAAGCACCCTCAATAAGGCTACCATCCCCCTGCAGCCTCCTCACCAAGATGTCAGCAAATCTCAGGAAAACTTCCAGAGGACTGATTGTATTCACTTTGTATTCATTTTGGTTAAAGAATATAAAACTTCAGCAAACTCTTTATTTTCTTAGCATATTTTTTTCTCGTGGGTGATAGAATTGAGACTGGCCTGTGAGCGACTGGCTGTGTTTTCAAATAACAAAACAGCTGTTAGAAAAACAAGGATAAGCATAGGTTTCTAAGAAGATAAGCTATAATTTACTTTATCAGTGGAGGAGTTGTGGAGTTGCTCCACTGTGCCAAAAAAGCAATCACATTTTTCTGCACTCCTTGGACTTTAAATAGAGTTCAACTATAAAGATGGTGGAGATGGTGGGGGGACCTAGCCAACAGTGTGCGTCTGACTGTCAACCCACAGCCTCCACCACAGACAGATCTGCAGATCCAGAAGTGGCCTACAAGACTGCAAGGAGAGAATGTAAATAATGGACTTCTGCAAAACTGTAACTACAAATAAAATTGAATTCATAGCCACGTTTGTAGCACAGTGGTTAGCACTGTGCACGTACAGCATGGAGGACCTGAGTTTGAATGTACTGGATGGCTACGGCACCCTAAGGTACTTTGACTTCCTCTGACTGTCTAAAATCAGTCATGTTTGAAAATTCTAAATTGAATCCAAGTGAGTGTACATGGCTATTTGTCTCTCTCCTGTCTGTGGACAGGACAGCAGTCTCGACCTTTCATACTATAACAACTTAATGGATATATGCTTGTGTTTTTTTGTTCTTTAACAGCCAAGATAAACGAGATAGCCCCCTGTGACACTAAACTAAAGATGGATCGATTCAAGTAATATTGGCCCACTATTTTTTACAACATTGCTTCAGTTCATTGAGGTTTGTGGGCATTTCTTTATGCACAGCTCTCTTAACGTCCCACCATTTCAGGAAATTTCAATGGTGTTTTGAGATGGACTGTCACTGAGCTGTAGATTTAGAGCTTGAGATCACTGTCATGACAAAATTATGGCCAAGCTTTGGCTTTTGGACAGATGACCTCACGCTCTAGAATACTTTGGTATACTGATGAGTTCATTGTTGACTCAATGACAGCAAGGTGCCCAGGTCATGCGGCTGCAAAACAAGTCCAAATCATCACCCCTCCACCACCACGCTTGTCAGTTGATATGCCAAACATGGTGCTATGTATTATGGCCAAACATGTCCACTTTGCTCTTGTCTGCCCAAAGGACATTGTTCCAGAGGTCTTGTGGTTCTTTTAGATGCAAACCTAATCTGTGCTACCATGTTGTAGAGAGAAGAGCCATCCTTTATCAGTCGTTTTCTAATTCTTCTGTCATTATCTGAGATGTGGCTTTTTGTAGTTTCTCTGACTTTTGGAGAAATTTCCTGGGACATCCAGAGAGGATAGCCAACTGTCTTGTCTTGAATGTATACCACTGTAGAATAAAGGACTTCAAACGTGTGTGGAAATGCTCTTAATACCCTTCCAAACCTGATGGTGAGCAACAATTGCTTCTCTAAGCTCATCGCTGATGTCTTTCCTTTTTGGTATAATGTTAGCACACACCTGAACGCCTCAGACCAGCAAACTGACAAAACTTCTGCTTTTAAAAAGGTGGTCACTCTTGCTGATGATCAGTTAATCGAGTGCATTTGATTAGCAAAACCTGGCTGCTACTGGCTGCCTATATTTCTATGGAAAACAGTAAGGATGTACTTAACTTTTCACATTCTGCTTCCACATTTTGGATACAATTTGTTAAATATATAATGACACAGTTTAATATTCCTTATGGGGTTGTTGATTGGAGGTTGGTTTTACCCACTTCTCAAACTGTTAGGACCAGATGATTTTTTTTATCATGTCCTCATCATAAAACCATAGAACTGAAAGAGGGTGTAAGTTCCTTTTCACATGGTGTATTTTACAGTGATGTCCTTTAAAGGTGACATAATATTGCTGGGACCTAAATCTGTTTTCTCAGTGACAAGTGTTATACATCTCCACATACACACACACACAGAGGTTCATGGTGTGAAAGCAATATCAGCTACACGACTGTAAGCTGATAATAATGCTGGTGTTTTGCTTCAGTAGAAGGTAAAAAAAATGACAGTATATTCTCTTTTTACAGTGGGCGCACCAACTGTCCTTGAAAAATAATACAGCTTTTTTTTTTATGTGATTCATCTTTTATTCTCAGGAAATGACAAAAATGTGAGACGCAGCTAATTCTCAGGCTGACTCTGTGTGGCAACATTGCATTGCAACATTAAAATCACAGAGCAGAAAAAGCCTTGAGGGCAAAGAGGATTTCAGGCACTTCCATCAACCTGCATGGAGACAAGAACTCATCTTACAGGGCGGTCTAATGAGATGTGCTCACTTTCCCTTCCCCAAACATAGTGGAAAGATCCATAATTCATTAAAGCAAAACTTATGTTCGTGCATTACAGCTGCCACCGCTTTAAAAAGACGGACACATTTCCTGCCCTTCTTCTGAAAGCCCTTGGTGCCCTGCTTTGCTCTCGTGCATGCGTACTTTGTGCTTCTAATTTCTGCTGAAGGTGGTTTTATTATGCAGACACCATGGGGGTGGTTACACTCCACTGAATTAATGTCACCTGATTGGATGCCAGGGAATGAAAGAAGGGTAAAAATATGAATATGGAGCCTTTGAAAAGTTTGAAAGTGCATTGAAAAAAAATCAGGTAAAAGAGAGGCTCGACGAGTATATGACCTGAGCTAGTTTGCATCCCCTGTTTTTGTTTTCCTGGTGGGCCGTGAAACCGATGTGGCTAGTCAGGTGGATTTAACTCCTCCCTCCCCGGGCCAGGTTAGGCAGAATCACAGACAATCACAGCAGAGCTACAGCATTCTCCTCTTGCACTCCACTCTTCTCTTTTCCACCCTGGTGACGTCAGCCCCCTAGACCACACGACTCTGCTGCAAACAGCACACCTGCTGGCTTCACAGTCCATCTGGCCCCGCTCCATGTCTTGCTCAGCTCTCCGAGCAGAAATGCAGATCTGTTTACAACCTGGGCACACAGTCACGATCCTATAGTAGCTGCGGTTTGCATTTCACGCTTGCTCGCTGGGGGAAAGAGGAGTGGTGGCTCTGTAGCCTGCTGGTGACAGCAGACACCAAAGTGACAACAATCACGCGTCTTATTAGGGTTTCGTTGTTCACATTACAGGTTAAACAATTCCTCGGTATGCTGCAAGAGGGTTTTGCTGTGTGTTTATCTACATGTCGCTGACTAATCATGAGAATTCTCCCAGGGTTTCCTTACATCACTTCACCACAACTCCACAGCATCCACAAACAGAGCGGTTGCTGTCTTGTAATTGAAGTGACAGGCCCTCTCACCTACTACTAAAATCAGCATGAACATAAAACTGCACCATCATCAAAGCAACACTGGGAGTAGAGAGAAACCAAAGGGAGGGAAAGACGCTTATTATGATCAGGGCCTGGGCTTGTTTTAAGTTTTTAAAGAAATATGCCTGCGCTGACAATAACAATCGTTTGTTTTGGGCTCTGGAAAATCCCTCTTAAAAGAGAACATGTGCCGTTCGTGCACACTGGGAAGCTGCAGCCATTTAATCATCACATCCAACCCTGCATCAACAACACATGGCACATCTTTGGTTTTATCAGTGTAGTGGCACATTGTGCAGCTGAGGGGGCATGTTTCATGGGATACCCTATGTGCATTGCTGGAAACTGCATGGACAGCGTTACCAACAGCCTCCCTTCTCAAGCTTGGAGAAGACATAATAATAATAATAATAATAATAATAATAATAATAATAATAATAATAATAATAATAATAATAATACAGAGGGAGGGGAACTGCTTTCATTCATTACTTTAAGAGGATAGTGAGCTTCTGGCAGCCACTCAATCCGAGCTTGAGTTGTGTCTGTACTACAAGGCTCCCTGACGTCTCTAATCCCACGACCGAATTCTCTGATGGTTGAGGTAATAGTAGGTCATGAAAGGGGGAGAAAAAAGGTTTGCACAAGCTTATTCGGGAAGGCAAAAATAAATAACTACACGTTTCTATTTTAGGTCTAATTTATCTTGGTTGACACCAGCAGCAGGAGCAGGAGCAGCAGCGGGGCATTCAGGCACTTGCTGCCACCCCCCTGATAAAACACTTGCTTTTCTGTCTGCCAGGTCAGACACAATCGCAGCGCGCTGCGGAGTGAATAAACAGGTGACTAACCTGAATGGTGCACGTATATTCCGTGTCGTCCAGCAGCCTGACCGTGCAGTTGTATTCCCGCTCAAGATTCCTGACGCTGCCACTCATAAATCGGCTCAACATCTTTCTCTCCCAGGTTTCGCCGCTCTGCGTCTACAGGACCAGAACAATAAACTCGAACACCAGCATGCAAGTGAATGTCACATTGACCGCATTTCCCGGTCCCCTGAACGACCAGCAGCCACGGATTCAGCCGCCGAGGCGAGCACCATTGTTGTCCCGTTAAGTTTTCCGTGCTGTGGGCCCGTGCTGAGAGCGAAATCCAAGGATGCCCGCATCCAGATCCAGAGGCTGCTCAGCCCTGCTGCTGCTCTGTGTGTGTGTGTGTGTCTGTGTGGAGCTGAGGATTATCTCTCACCATTCACTGCTGCCACTTGAGCAAGCGGGCGGGTCCAAATGAAAACTGACGTCAAAGAGAGCCAACGGGAGTGTGAAGTTTCAATATATACTGATTTTCTTTTCTTACGCCTAATTTCCCCATGACCAGCAATTATGCATTAGAAAACTTTCAAAAGGTTAGCTTCTTTTTATGACTCACTCAGTGTGAAGTTAAAATTATTCACCCAAATCATGCTGTGCGAGGAGCAGTGTCATAACGTGAATCATTTAATGGGTCTTTGGAGGTAGACTTCAGGTTCACGATGAAACGTTGGAGAGAAATCAAGCTGCTCCTGCCTGGCTGACCTAAAACCAGCGGCTTCGGGTGTCACACAACTTCCCAGGTGGTGGATATTAAATGTATTGGGCTGCCACCTGCAGGCCATTCGTTGTCATTGCGGCAAGCAAATCGAGTGAAAATGTTTCGTCAGCCTAAAACGGAAATGCAAAGCTTGTATTACAACAACAAAAAAAAATCACGTTAAAGTGGCGTAAGCGTGTATTAACAATTTAAATCTATAAAAACATAGCGCCCCGAGTATGACGTACATCTCTGCCGTGACCCGGATTCGAACCGGGGTTGCTGCGGCCACAACGCAGAGTACTAACCACTATACGATCACGGCGAGCTAACGGGGACTGAGTGCACCCCGCTTATTTTTGTCGTTAAGTAGAGTACGTCATCACGATGTTTCGAGGTCGAAAGTTGATTTATTTTAACCGTCGCCTAATCCACTAATACACATTTATGTCCAAGTCATGAGTTTTTCATAATCAAACACTTGAAGCTAATTGTTGTTAGATCACAAATCTATTTGTATTGTCTGGTGAAAGTGCCTTGCTCAGAGGTTAGAGGAGATCTAGACTATTTTGAGCTGCAATTGTAATATATTTTTTTTTTTTTACATTTTCTTTCATAACTAACAGACTACTTGAGATTAAAAAAAAAAGTCATGTATCAATAAACACACACATATATACAATAATTAATAGTGCGGTTGATATTTTTACTAGCAAGGTCAAGACTACAATATCCGTTTCTTATGCAGGAAGTCGGAGAGCTAGAATTGTCCCCTCGGTGGGCATTATATGGTAAAATGTAATCACATTACTGTAGAAGTACAGTACTATACAACTCACGAGTGACCCCTTATTTCTATTTTGCTTCCAGTTCGCCAGACTTTTTGTAATTTAAAAAAAAGAAGATCTTGAGCAATAATCTCCAGTCAAAGTTTTTTGGACACTCATTTTCAGCTTTTTTTAGACCATGTTTTTTTGTTTGTTCTATTGTCCCATTTGCTTGTTCTGCCACTTAACACTGACCAGTGAACCATTCAAGCCTAAGAAAATGCACCTAGCCAAAGGCACAAATCAGTGTTGGGTCTACAAATGACAGACTCAGCAATCTGAAATTGCACCTTTAAGCACTTTTAAGCTGTTTCTAGCAGCCTGTTGTAAAAACACATAATTTATTCCCATTTCTTTACCAGAATCTGCAGAAACCTGACAGCTGAAAACTTGGCTTATGGCTGCACTAAAATTTTAAAAAGAGGAAACTGAAAAAGTGAAGGACAAAGGCAGAAGTGGTGAGCTTAAAAAGCAAAACAAAAACATGGCAGATGAGCAGTATCTCAAACTCATGTTCTTAAGAAATATGAAAAAAAAAATCAGAAAAAAACAAAGTTGATGAAATCATAAACGCAGAAGAGTGCAGTTGGATTTTGATTCAACATGCAGTAGCTTCTGGCAAATGTCTGATGTTTTTCAGAATGACAGTGAACTTAAAAGCACTGCCAATACAGTAAAAGCATACCTGGAATAAAACAAAAGGCAGTCAACATTGAAAGAAGAGCTTTGAATGTTCTTCAAGAAGCCTGGAGAACTATTCCTGAAGACTACCTAAAGAAATTACAAGAAAGCTGCCTAAGACAGTTCAGAATTTTTTCGATGAATAAAGGTGATCATAGCAAATATTGTCTTTCGAGCTCAACAGAATTGAACAAACTCTGTTTTCGTCTTATTTGCTGTATTTCCATTTTCCAATAAATCAAAGGACCCATATCCCTGAGGGGTGGCTTGAGACTTTTGCACAGTAATATATCGAATAATGCAACCCACAGCAATCTGATAATGTACGTTAGGTTTAAAACTTAAGATAGACAACAGATTTTAACTGAATGTTTTGAGCACCTTATTGAATTAATGCCATGAAGAATTTAGACAATCCAAAGGCAAAAGACGGCCCAACCCAGTACTAGCGAAGTTAAAACTGACATATTTTAATTTATTCTACAAACTTGAATTAAGCATCACTGTGAAAATGCTCCTTGAGAAAAACAAACAAAAAAAACAACAACCCCAAAACAATTAAAATGTAGATTTTAAAGTTCAACAGCA
The DNA here is from genome assembly GCF_056152115.1 of Neolamprologus brichardi. NCBI lineage: Eukaryota > Metazoa > Chordata > Actinopteri > Cichliformes > Cichlidae > Neolamprologus > Neolamprologus brichardi. Next base: position 12,798,740 of record NC_142110.1, read on the forward strand.
AAACATATTGATATAATAAATTGCTTGTTTGTTTGTTTTTAAAAAAAAGTGATCAATGTAGTATTCTTCATTAGATAAATTACTGACAGTATTGTCTTCATTTAATAATTTAGGCCAGCCAGCTTGCCATTGAAAAAAGTGTTATATACAATTAATGTTTTCTAAGCATATAATTTATGATGAAAATCAGCTTACAGTGTTATTGTGGCTACTAATCTAACAGCTGAAGGCTGGTAAGACAAAAAACAAACCTCAATCACTTACTCACTTATACATTAATTATCATCATCATTCATAGACAAGTACAAACATGTTTACAGCAACTGTAAACAAAACAAGAGATTTCCAACCAGTATTTACAAAAGTAGTACCAGAAAGTTTTAATGTGGACAGCTGAAGTCGTTCTCGTCATTCTCTTCAGGTTCATTGCTCCACGTAACAGGAATTTTAGCAGCACACACCGCCTTTCTAGTGAAAGGGCGGCATGACCCAGTCTGATGCAGCGGGGGATTGCTGCTAGCGATGTTGCCCATGCTTTTAGCAAAAGCGCCTTCTCGTGTCCTGCCTGCTGCTCCATGATTCCTCCTGTACAGCTTGCAGGAAGCCACGAGAGGCTTTCCTATGTCCACCTGCTGGCTTTCTGTCTGACGCAGTTTACTGTCTCTGTGAGTATAGTGTAGATCCACCTTTATGACCATCGACTCCTAAAAAAAAAAACCAAAACAATTATTGCAAGGAGTAAACACTATTAGAGAAAGGTATTAGTATAGACATACAGAGACATACCTTGAGCTTCTGAAGAGCACAGAGCCTCAGAGTACAGTCTGGGCTAACATTATTCATAAGTAGTAGTGAGTCCATCTCCTCTGACCTGCCAGACCTGGAAAATATGTCTTCCATCGTCTGAGGATTAAAAGCACAAATAATGTTATTATTATATATGTAAACCATCTTCATCAATATAAATAAACAGCTGTATTTACAGTGGTTTGGCACTGAATCGTTGCTAATAAGTGCAGTATCACATTCAAAAATCAGCCACTAGATGTCAGGATTACACAAGAGTCAAAGTCAGCCAAACTGACAGAATTATTTCACAAGAGCAGTGCTGCTCATAACCATTACTGCTTCCTGATTTGTCTGCGGGTGCAGCATGCTGGAAGCCTATATATGGGCAGAACTTCCTCACACATGTGAAATGTGGGTGTGAATGGTCATCATTGAGAAATCCATTTTGTCTAGTGGAAACTGACGAGCATTTTACCATGAGCCATGTGGAATTTGTCGTGTAGGGACAAGCTGAGAATTTTATCCAAATCCTGAGTTTACTGATAGGCGTTTGCCAAAAATCAAAAGCAGTTATGTAACAGTGGCATTTCAGTGTATTGCAATTTAGTCATACTGCCATTAACAATCCCCCTGCCTTTGTACTCCAGGGCCTACTTAGGCTTGTTCGGATAGCCAAATTTGGTGAAAAAGTCTGACAGTGAAGTGGAAAATAAGAAATACTTACAGGTATACTGCTTAGTGTGACCACGCAGTCCTGGGTATGGGGGCCTGTGGTCTTTACAGTGGCAAAAGCTACGAGAACATTAGAGTACAAAGCTGAGAAGCTGACTTCCACTTCTACTCTGCAAAGAAACATCAGCCGCTTCTTCTGTGGTAGCTCTGAAAGCAGATGTGAAACGTTTTATGTTTTTTAAATAGAAGGGAAAAAGCATGCATAAAAACATGTTCCAAAACTTATTCGACATTTCTATCTTTTTTTCTTTCTTTTTTTAATCATGATGCTATTTAGGATTAAGGAGGATTTTGCAGAGCCCATGACAAAATTAGGACTTTCAGCAACTCATTTATCTCAAGAAGCCACAGACTTTTATCTTCCATCTAGGAAGAGTTCTTAGATTAACCCACAATATCAAGATTCAGTTTGAGCAAATGTGTAAAAAGAAAATACGAGGAAGTCTGAGTTGTCAAAACAGACTTCCTTCCATCAAAGGGGGAAATGCACAGTGTAAAATAAACCATTTCCCTCTTTGCATTAATCAAACGGAATTATGAATTATGCTGAAAAAATATTAAACCACAGTGTGCAGATTTAGTTTGTCACACATTGTTGAGTAGGAGGTGAGAAAAAGGTTAAACAGTACACTCACTCGCTTTGTGGGGATTTATGCTTCAGCGAGAGAAATCTACGTCATGACCGCAAACACCTCCGATGTAACTAACAGCACGTCGGGTCAACGCAGCCCGCAGCCGCTATTGTTACTGGCTCGTTCGGCACAGTCGCTTCCTTCTTGTACATTTCCAGCTACTTTTTTTGAATTCATCAGCATGAGACTAACAATTATGGCCTCGATAGAAGTTCTGTCAAATGTCAGCAAATCCCTGGAGGAGGATTGCTGAAATATCAGAATGGACGTCAGGGAATTTACAAAAAAGTGGAAAAACTAGAGGAACAGATATGTTTGACCGTGAAAAACACCGACTGCGACAAAGAGTATTTTTTTTTGTTTCTATCATGGCTTGTGCAGTTTATTAAAGACTGCGACATGGCCGCATGTTAATTTGTTTTGCTTCAGAGGAAAATAAAGCATATTTGCACATATTCTGTCACCAGCAGTAACATCGATAAAGACAAAAAAAGAAAAAGAAAGAAAAATGTTCTCCCATCTCACCATTTGCTTGTCTCCAGCAGGCGTCTCGCAGGTGAAGCTCTTTTGTGTGGCCGGTGGTTCGAACTGGATCTGCAAGGGATCGTGGTTCCTTCAATGTGTGTTTGATCTCCACCGCCTGTTTGCCTGTGATTAGAGGATCTCTGCCCAGATCTGGTGGAGAAAAGGAGGGGTTCAGATGGAGGTAAATACAATGAAATACAGCAGCTACACACGTTTTTAGCATTTTTTTTGGCTCCTTCCTTTAACTCTGTCCTGTTTAAACAACTTTAAGAAAATCAGCACTGCTTAAAAACTTTGGTAACCTTCCAATCGTCCTAGTGCTCTGTTCATCTTAGGACAGCAGTGAGTGAGGAATGTTTCAGAAAAAAATATGAGAGATTCATCAGAATCTCATGGTTGTATTTGAGGAACTCTGGGATATTTAAAAAAAGGCATTTTTAAAATTCACTGTTACTGATGACACGAGTTTTGGGAAAAACCCCTATTCACAAGATGTCAAGCATGCAAAACAAAAGTCATTAATAGGACTAAATGGGGGAATATTCAGGGAGAACTAAAACTATGCTCACAGAATAGGACACAGATTTAGAGTTGTCATCTGAATAAAGCGAGTACACTCCTTTAATGAGAGGGTTATTGCTATAACACAAACAACCAAACGAGAGGCTTAAAGAGGCTCACAAATTTAAAAAAAAAAAAAAAAAAAAAAAAAAAAAAAAGGAACAATTTTCATATCCAACACCACACTTATTCATTTAAATATTTTCACACACAGAGACAGGGCTGTCATCAGGATGTCCTGTTCTGGTAAGTCTAATTTGTTAGTGAGCCCATGAGAGCAGTGGCAGGGAGCGCCCAAACTGCAGAGCAGCTGTCTTGCACTCTGCAGCTCTCAGGTTTCTTGCTCTTCTCTATCCAACAGTGTGAATTTCCAAAGAATGAGGTCACATGCTAATGGCATTTTGAAAATTTCTTCTACCGGGGGCCCATCAAACTGACAAACACACTGAACAGCTTCCCTTCGTCGGCACAGTCATCGCTTTACTTACAGGACCCGAGTAAACAACATTAAAATGAGATACAAGCGATTCCAAAAGTTGTCTGTGGTGTATACCAAAGGGCAACCTGTTCCCCTCGGTGATGTAACTGTCAGCCTACTGAATTATGTGTTTATATCCCTAATAAACTGAACAGAAACAAAAAGAAGGAAATGTACATTTTTAATTGATATGTATGGTTTTCTTAAAAATGAAACAAATGATTTTGGTGTCAGCCACATTAATGTCTCACTCAGTCAAAGCCATTTCTATTGTTATAGCAGCCCTTTATATTAGGCCTTTTGGAAATGAATCATCATGTAAACAAAGTAAAAACCCCATTCTTAATTTTCCAATTTAACTCTTACCCTCTGAAACCTTCTCTAAAACATGCGTGACTTTCTCAGCTTGCAGGATGTGCTTGTTCAAGTACTTTGTAAAGATCCCAGTACTCTTGCCCCCGTCCTGGACCTCGAATGCTTCAGCATCTTCGCACCTGTAATAATTAAAGGAGAGGGGTTATTTTTATTTTGCATGACTTTCTACAACCGTGACTTTCTAAAATTTTATGCTATAAACCAAAAACAAGCTGCACATGAAATCAATTAATTGATTTCCCCCCCCCCATTTGCAGTTGAATACAAAACAATTATTACTACATACGTGGCATAACCGTAAACTGTGTTCCCGCTGGGTGCCAGTGGCTTGATGGCAGATAGTAAGGAACCCTGGTTGTACCTACAGAGTGAAATGAAGTTACACAAATAACAAATCTATGTCATGTTAACTGAGCTTTTACAAAGAAAATTTACATATCCAGATATCGGCTCAGTGCAGAAATTAATTATTGCACTTACCATTTTCTACAGGTGTCCAGCAGGATTACACTCAGTGCAGTCTGCCTTTCCTGCATGCTGAGCATGATCCTCTGCACACAGACACAGTTTTCGGTTCCGTACGGTTGCGGAGCATCGACGGACACCAAGTAATTCCTTCCCGCATGCTCATAACCATGGCCCGCATAGTAGAAAAGGCCTGTAGAGAGAATACACATCTGATTAGTACGGCAATAACAAAAGTGCTGCAGTAATTCTGCAGTCCTGGAATACATGACAGTCAATCTGAGGAGGTAACACATCATCATAAAGATGCCTGACTTCTAATCACATCTGTTTCATTATTAACAACAGAAAGAGAGAATAGCAGCAGATAATATCACCTCACAGCTCCAAACTGCGCCAATAATAGTAGCTATTGACACCAACACTTTTTTATTTTTTTTAAAACACTAACACGCTGTTACAAGTGGAACAGTAAAACATAGAAAGAACGAGTTATTTAACAAGCACGTGGAAATAGCCACATCGTCCCACATACGTATGAAGTCATACAGCCGTGATCTAACATTGATCACAAGATAAGAACCACGGAATATGACGAAGGAAGTTACAGTGCTTTAGGTGCCACATAAACCTCTAAATAATAGTATCAGCATTTTCTAAGAACAGCAGCTGAATACTGAAATTCAGCTAATGACAAAAGCTTTTTCGAAAAGAAATAGGCAGGAAAAAAAATTATAACGCTCACCGTAAACGCCTTTGTCAAGGAGATGAATGAACTTCTCAATAGCAGTAAGCATCTCCTCCCTGGTCAGATCCAGCAAGGAAACGACTCTGAAGCCAAGCTGCCGCAGGAGGTTGCCGAGCTCATGAACATCCATGACGGGTGCCATCAAGGCCGGGTGGTTGGAGTAATTCAAGTTGCCAATAAGTAAGGCGACCTTATCGGTGGCTGCAAGAAAGTTCAATGTCTGATTCAAAAATCACTCCAACACAAGAAAATTCTCAAACACTCTGACAGTTTTCCTCTCCACACATCAAATGACAAAATGTTTCTTTCCATTAAACTTTACCTGTGAGCGCTGCTGGAGGAGGTTGATCACTCTTCACTAGAGATTGTGATTAAAAAAAGAAAAAAGAAGCACAAAATCAGTTCATGTTAAACAAAAAACTGACCTTAGGTAGCATTTCTGTCTGGGGAGCATATAGAGAACAATAGAACTCAAAGATTCAATAGTATTCTCTGTGAAAGTCACTTTTATTCCAAGTAAGTTATAAACAGGAGAATCGCTTCAAGAACTAGTTTCACTTTACATCACTTTCCTGTTTTGTGTATAAGGCTCGAGCCCAGCACTATTTGGAGAACAACTTCCTTTTTAGTCTGTAGAAATGGGAAAGTACCTCCAGCATAATGGAAACAACTTAGTGCCTTAGAGCTAAACCAGTGGAATGAAATGAGTGTGAAGCATTTATTTTTCTCCTTGACACCTTTTATTAGTAATAGAGAAAGTAAAGGAATGGGAAAGAATACAGTGCTGAAACTGGGATAAGACAGGTATCACTGTACTAATTTTTGTTTTAGGTTTCACTTTCAGCTTACCAATGTCAACATCGACGGGCTCAGTCCACCTCTCTCCTAGTGTGTTAGATAGCGAGCACAGGTATGTTCCACTGTGTTCAGCTTTCGCGTGCTCAATCTGCAAATATAATAAATCACATTGTTCGTGTCTCTGTACCAAAAGTGAAAGATTAACTACATTGTTTAATGAATTACACAGTGGGATCACAGGTAAGTAGTAAACACTCCATCTTCACCACCGTTCCTCCTTACCTGCAGTGTACCGTTTTTCATGTCCAGCAGTGGCTGTCCATTTCTGTACCACTGGTAGGAAGGAGCTGGGACACCAAAGGCAGCGCATTGTAGAGCAAGTTTTGTACCTAGTTGAATCTTTTGCGGCTTGGGGTTGGTGGCAATGTGAGGCTCACCTTGCCAGTCTATGGGCAAGCCTGACGATTCAAAGAAAAAGGCGGGTTGAAATGAAAACTGCATCTATATGACAAAAATGACATGCAACCAGCATGATGATTTACCTGATTTATCAATGTCCAACACCTTGACCTTCACCCAGTTGCTGAACACACATTTATAGTGCTGGTCATTCACTCGGCACACATAGAGCTGAGTTTGTTGAGCTCTGATGGTCAGATCAGCTAGAGTGCCATTAGGTACCTTAGGGAGGAAATCATTGACAGCAACAAACGGTCATTTTCACACCAAATCCAACAAGAGTGCTTGAAAACTAACTTCTTGAAAGTTAAATTCACATACTTCTTTTTTTGCACCATCTGTAAACCATTGGTAGTTGAGGATGCCTGTGCCCTGAGCACGGACACTCAGAGTCACCTTATGGTTCACAGGTACACACACAGAGACAGGAGGACGCACTATCACAATTTCTAGTGAGGAAAAAAACAAAACAAAAAAGCGACAACCTTAGTTTCATAAAACCAAACTTAGTTCTGTTTCGCTGGAAAAAATAACACTAGTGAAACAGTGCTGGTGGTGAGATTAAAACATACCACTGATCATTGTGTGCTTGGGGAAGGATCCAGTCATCTGTGCATTTTCTTCTTCTGCCGAAGAAAATCACTGCCTATAATATCCTCACCTACAGAAAAGAAACTCCAAATGAATGGCATGAAAAGGAAAACGATGTATTTAACCTCTCATTTCTAGTCAGGTCAGCTGTTAACCGTACAAAAACTCCAGGATATATTGAAAAACGTCCTAACTGAGTCAGTAGGTGTTTAATATGAGCGTAAATATTACGTGTTTTACTGCATACCTGCCGTCTCCCTCGGACTAGTTGAGAAGCTGTCACGCCTCGGCCAGAATATGTTTTCCTGTTCTCAGGCTTCATAACTTCAAATATATAGCCCGAACTCTTCCTCCCTTTCCCGGAACGAGAAGGCGCACGCACACATTACCGTTATGTCTGTAGTACTGGAGCACCTTTACAACGAAGCAGTAAAGCCCAATCCATATCATTCTAAAAACAAACCCAAGTCTCCTTTTAGTTATAATACTGAAGCATATCGTACACTTAAGAAACAAAAAACAGCATGTCTGTGCCTGTTAGAGCGATGTAAATTATTTAAATTAAAAGCCAAACTTCTTTTTCTGGCATTACGGTAATGAGCAATCTGGCCCTTTTCAACTGATGCATAATCACTGTCTGAGGTCAGAGTCTGGAGAGCAGCAAAGTAAAACGGTGTTTTTCAGTTCTAGTTAGTTAGTTAGGCAAACTCAAACTTTACTAGATGTCTGTTCGTGGTGCAACGCGAACAAAAAATGTCACGTTGAAGACAAGCAAGCTTCAAAAACCTTGCGCAAATCTGCAATACAACGTGTTCAAAATGTCTCTTTATATGTTTCAGTAGATATTATGGTCGACCACGAACGCTTATTGGCTGTTTATAAGCATTTAATTACAACATATTCCAACAATATGTTTACTAATCTATAATATGTGGTTTTATTTTTGTAAAGTACACAATAAAGTGTATGATTGAATGCCTATGTTCTATTTTTTTTTTAAAGGGGCATTAGGTTTTAATACATATACTGGCTTGATTTTGGGATATTTGTTTGTTAATGCTACATTTTATATAAATGTAATAAAATGTGATGGGGGGAAAAAACCCCACAGAGAACAGAGACAGACATTTGAGAGGAAAGAGTAAAATGTAGCATTCTTAAGAGTAATTTTAATGTTTTAAAAATGAGTCATCAACAGCTATTCCTTCCTTCCTAACATTATTAAATCAAAGTGCAGGTTTTGTAAGCCTTTTTCTCCCTTAGGCCATATGAGCAACAAGGAGGTCAATGTGATTTAACCATGTGTTGCAATACAAAGTGTATATGTGTGTTGGTGGGGTGGGGGGTAGAGGGGCTGTCCTTTATGAACTCCTGAGCAAAGCATTGGACTTAGGCCATTGGCTGTTATCAGCTACATCATGAATCGACTCAACATATAATCCACAAGAGTGTCTCACCAAGATGGTTAAGTTTTTCCAGCTTGTTGAGCCAGATCCAAACACTGCAGTGAGATTTTTGCATTGTGACTGTTAATGAAAAGACAGATTTGAGGCAAATGTGTTCTAGGTTAAATGGCTAACATTTTGATCTGAATTCAGTTTGTTTGTAGATTTCTTTGCTAAAGTCTAAAGTCTAGTTTCGGAAAATCTGATGTGCTCTTGAACCTATTTGTGGGCCTGCTATAAATAGGGCCCCTCTGGCAACACATGCATGTCTATGATAGGAGGTTACAGAGAATTTCTTCACAGACTCTGGCTCCAAAGTAACACTGACAACATCTTAATGGTAAGTTGGAAATTTAGAGTTTTGCCGTGAACAAGAAAGACATCTCTTGTATTCCTAAGACATACAAGTAAATAACTTCTCTTAGGTTTGTGTTTGACCACTAACACCGCTTTCACAACCCGATAGCATGATCCTATTTATAACTTGCTCCAATGCAATTGCTTTGCTTGGTCAGAAAGGACAAGCACTAGGGCTGAAATGTGTGTTTGAGTTTTGTATGGGTAAATAACACAGAGTGTGTCGTTTGCTTTCTTTAATTAACAACCAACAGGTTTTGTTGTAATTCTGAAGTGTTTCTTTTATCTTCTCCAGGAGCTTCTGCATGGACAGCAACATTTAATCTGAGCCTTGATCTTGGAAAGCTGTGGATGTGAAAGCAGAGTGCTTTTGTAGCCTGGGTGATTTATCTCAGCTATCTCGGATTGTACGTTTTTGGTGCGCTACCATAGTGGACAATGACTTCTAGAAGGCCGATGACTCGATCTTTTTCTGGCAATGGGAGGACAAGCAGCTTCAGTGAAGACGAGGCTCCATCTTTCAATGGCCGCAATACTTACCTCTCAAATGTCCGGCCTGAAAACAGGTAGACAGTCTTATCTGTATTCTTTATGTGTTTGTAGAGCATGTTGGTGAAGCAGATTGATATTGTATTGATACAGATTGATACAAGAGGAAGATATAAAGTGCACAGTGGTCAAGAAAAAGAGTCTTGGTCTGGCAGGTCGAATAAAAAAAATCATAAAATATAATAAACTTTGTATCTTTTATGTCAGTTAACTGGTATAACACATGATCAAACTAGACCCATTAGATGAAGTTTGCCAAATTAAACACAACCCCTTAAGTTTTCAGATAAAATCACATATATCACACAAATAATTGCATGTGCATTATCTATAAACTGAAGGAGGAGGACAGCTGTGAAACAATTTTACTGGGGTAGAGTCCCAATACGCAGACCCTAATTAATCACTGCCGTTGCTTCGTTTGCCTCCTCTCTGAATAGCTATTCAAGGTATTCTCACTACAGGCCGGCGAGGTAATCTCTATTTTAAAACACTTCTACCCACTAACATCTTAACTGCAAAAACTGGTTTTCTCCACGAATGAAACCCACACAAGTTTTGACTGACCAACATTGGTTTCACTGCTGGGTTGGCAAGTTTGTTTTGCTTGACATCTCACAAGTTTGTGTCAACCTTTGACATCCATGTCACTACCAGAAATTCCCATTAACATCCTTTCCTGTTGTTTTAATTTAAAAATTTAAAAAAAAAAAGTAATTGGAGCCTACTAGTTAAAGATGAAAGGGTTCACCTGATTAACTGAGATCAATTGTAAAAGTATCCACTATTTCTATTTGAAGCAAGAAGCTGTCTTTCTAATGGATCAGCAATTCCTTTCAGGAGCACGTTATGCAGTGTCATGGCTCAGCTGACTGAGGACATACAGCCATCTTTCGAGACCACCTTAAAGTCAAAGGCAGTCTCAGAGAACTGCAATGTGAAATTCACCTGTGTGGTAACAGGTAGGCTTACGTCAAGGTAGCGTCTGTGTCCTGTTGTTTGCCGGAATAACTGAAACCTCTCAGACTGAGCTGGGTGTGAAGTGGCAGGATGTGACTAATATGAAAACAAAGGATTTTGCTTCGAAGGCAGCACTTCTTCCTGTATTACTTTTTCAGCACAGCTTAATTTTGAGCTCGTTTTTCAAGATTTTCTGGGCCTCAGCAAGCTAGATGGTTGGGCCCACATGATGCAATAACCAAAATACATTCAAGTGAAGGCTTCCACACTGTGTTTTGTTAAGCATGTCATTATTTTTAATACATGAGAAATTTAGCTGTTGCACATTAACAGCAAAGTGTAGCACAGGGAGTGTAATGTTTACGAGCCAGAGGAAAGGTGTTCATTATATAATTTCCATGTCAGGTTACCCAGCTCCAGAACTAAAGTGGTATAAAGACGATATGGAAATGGATCGCTACTGTGGACTCCCGAAATATGAAATTCGTCGAAATGGAAAAACTCATACCCTTCATATTTACAAGTATGTAAGACAGGCTTGGATTAATCATACTGCAGAGAGGTAGCTCTTTGTTTGTTTTAATGACATTAACAAGAGCTTCTGTTTCTAGCTGCACAGTAGACGATGCAGCCATCTACCAAGTCTCAGCCAGCAACAGCAAAGGTATTGTCTCCTGCTCTGGTGTTTTGGAGGTTGGCACCATGAATGAGTACAAAATCCACCAGCGCTTCTTTGCTAAGCTGAAACAAAAAGCAGAGAAGAAGAGAAAAGATGCAGAGGAGCAGACCAAGATGGAGAATAAAGAAAATGTTCAGAAAGCGAAACCACTGATTAGTCCAGAACACCCTCAGAGGAAACGGGCTGTCCCACCACCAGAGGAGAGGGAAGTAGCCAAAGAGTCTGAGGCTATAGAGGAACTGGGAGCTACTGCAGAACCTAATGGAATTAGCTCAGAAAATGAGGAAACAGCTTCTTTGGCATCCCGGGACAGAGGTCTTGAGGACGAGACAGGTCCATCAGACGAGACGTTGGCCACTAAAAGAATAAAGATGTCAAATGGTGTAGATGCTGGAATTAATAGTAGCCGAAGCCATATGATGGGAGTTGGAGGTGAAAACTGTTATGATGGAGGAATCAGTTTGGCACAGTTTTTGGCAGAGACTCTTCAGTCCCAGGCTGTGGAGGAAAAACAGAATTCATCTCAAGCCGAGAAAGATAAAGAAGTGGAAGAAGCTGTTTTGTGCGACAATCAAGAGAAAGAGAAGGAGGAAGAGGAGCTGCAAAAAAAGAGAGAAGAACAAGAAAAAGCTCTACAGGAGGAATATGAAAAAGAGAAAAGAAGAGAGGAAGAACTGGCCATCAGAAGGGAAAAAGAAAGAGAAAGGCAACCCCAGGTGTCGCACACAGCAGCCCATGGCAAACATGGCCCAGACATCAAACATCACAGCAAGGGCCATAAGGATCACGACCACCACCACATCCAGACCTCCATCTCCTCTATGCTCCACTCAGTCAAAGACTTCTTCTTTGGTAAGAGTAAGAAAAGCACTCATGGTCACACTGAGAATGAAGAGGCTGATTTTGAGCACTCAGTGGAGGCTCCTGAACCAGAAATGCCACCATCATTTCAGCTGCAAGCAGAACACAGTCCAGACATGTCCAAACCTCCTACAGAGGAAGCCGCGCCTATGGAAATGGATAAACCCAAAGAGCCTTCAGAAACTACCGTGGCTACAGAACACGAGCCACCGTCGGTAGAGCCAGATACATTTAAGTATGAAGACCATGCACAACACTCGGCCCTGCCACCATCACATGAACTGCCACAAGTGGAGTCCACAAGTCCGAGTGTGACAGAAAGTGAGGATGCCGTGGAAGCCATGGGGATGGAGAGCAGCATCGCAGGTGAAGAAGTGCCACTGCCCAGGCTTCAATTTGTCACAGAGGTATGTACAGGGGTCTTCCACAGCAGCACGTTAGATCCACTTGTGTAATACAAAATAGCACAAGTTGAGCACAAAATGAACTTCCTCACACACAAAAATCGTTAGAAAGAAAATTAGAGGGAAAGAAGTGTCTTTGTGTGAGTGTCTGATCGTGGTTATTTCATCTCCAAATAAAGTATCAGTGAGTTGTACTAAAAATTAACACCTAGATAAGATGATTAAGATTTCACTATAGAACAAAATTGTATCAGTTTTTAAGTTTTTTTAACATCCTTGAAAAAAAATCAACTTTCAGTTTTCAATCAGATTTATACACAAAGCTTTTAGAAGTGGTAAAGAAGCAAAAACGATGATTAGATGTTGTAATCACGAGTCTCTAGACAGTTAAAAACACGCATAATATTAGTGATCAGCAACTTTTAGGAGTGAGTCAGCATAAGGGTGTGACACAACTGTTTTGCTGCAAAGATAAACCACTGTGGGAGAAACAGGGAAGCTTAAGATGCATTTCACTAGTTACATGCAGGGGCGAGGGATGTTGTGCATCTGCACTGTAAGATAGGCTGCATGTTGGGTTTCGCATGTTGGCTGTGGTGAATGGGGAGTGCGTCAGAGATCATGATGAAACCTGAATGTCAGATGCGGGTCTCACATTACAAACAGGGCTTTGCTTTAAAGAGGTTCAGCGGTAGTAGAGTGAGTCCGGCGGCAGGTCTCGGCATGAAAGGAAGGGACACATTCCTCACTGCCCCCCATACCTCAAAATAAACCCTTTCCTCATCGAGACAAGAGAGAGGAAGGCAGCACTTCTGTCATCTCACTGTCCAACTTGTCGAATAGCTACATGTATGTTAGAAATGTGTTTTTAAACTGATATAGTCTATGTGTTTGACCTTTGGCCTTTACAGCAAGCAGCCTTAAACTGATCACAACACAATTCTTTGATTTTAAGTGAAGTTTTTCATTAGTAGTTTGTCTTATCAGTTACACAGTTAAATATGTAGCACAAGTGTATTGATATTTACCTGAAATTACCCAATAAGCATTACACTGTTACCTTTAAAGGTTTCAGACTAGAAAAAGGTGTTACTGTCATGTTTTGGCTGTGTACAGGCAGAAATTGGACCCAAGCGCAAACTCACTAGAAACAGGATTGAACTCAAAAGGGCAGCTTTTATTGCTGAACAAAGAACATCTACAAAACCTAAACTGAGAAGAATCTAACAAGAGCCGCAGAGAGAAACACTCAGCATGAGGGAGATCGCAACACTGACACAGAGAAACACAGGGCTTAAATCCAGTGGGAATTAACGAGGGGAATGAGACACAGAAGGGGAGCACAGCTGGGAGAAATCGGACATAACGAGACCCAAGGGAAGCGAAACTCAGTACATTCACGTAGGACACAGACCTTCAAAGTAAAACAGGAAATGTAACATAGACGCAGACTTGACTAGGGGAGACAGAGCAACTAAGAAACACAGAGAACAATAACAGGGAGACACAGAGGGTGGCTAACTAAATACTCAAAAAACTAAAGAGAATACAAGAAAGCCAAACTAAGACACTAGACTAAAGAATAAACTGGGGCAACAAAGAGAACTAAGATCATAATACAAAAACTCAGAGACACAAGAAACTCAAAACACTGGGTCACCGACCCAGGACCGTGACAGTTACATAGTTTTAGTTGCACTTTTTAATCTCATATTTATTCAGCTTTTGTTTTTCTGTGCATTTTTTAAATGTATTGTTTGCTTGAGAAGAAGGGGAATATTTATGGGATAATATGTGATAACTTAAGAAGCCTTATATGGGTATTATGAGCCGCATTAAAATGGCACTAAGTATTAATAGCTAAGTAATTACAACTTCTTCGGTTTCAGATTCTGGTTTAATGCAAACAAATGTTTGTTGTTGTATTCATAAATTTTCCTGTGTGTGTTTTTGTTAATTGTAACGTAGCATTACTGTCCAAGCGGTGCACAATGATATGTGGAAAAGGGAACTGAAGTAACTATGTTTAAACATCCACCTGCTGAGTGATTGCATATCCATAATGTGGAACTACAACTGTACCTTTGCTATGTTGTGGTTAGGTACAAGGCTCTTTAAATGAATAATGAGAGGAAGTTGTAACTATTATCTGAACAATCTTTTCTCACATGATTGTGACCTTTTTTTAACACACAGTGTACACAATGGGTACAAATAGCTTCAGCTTTAATTTGAATGCGACTCCAGTTCCCTTCCATCGAAAGCTGCAACTTCTTTTTTTTTTTTGGCAGTCACTGCTGGCCACACTTATTGTCACGAGGCATGACGTGGTTGCTTTACAGCTATGTATACATTTTAATGATGAGGACAGAGGGGGAAAAAGCGCTCTAAGCGGAACAAAACCAAAAGGAAACTAATAACACTTTTTTATGTAACTCAAAGCTTGACCACTCTGTGATCTCTGCTTTCTAATTAGGACTTTTGCTCTTCAGAGTCAAATTCTATTCTTTTTTAAATTATCAGCTATTGTTGAGGCTTGAGGCTACCCAATATTTACATTAGATTTCTATCTGGCATGTGTGACTGGTCACACCACCTAGCAAATACTTTTGTGTAAACTGCACATTAATGTCAGCTTATGCGGGAATTCCCCTGTTTATCAGTCAACCTCAGAGCAAAACAAGTGCACTTTCAAAGCCAGTGGAATTTCACTTCATAACTTTGAAGTGTTTCATCCAGAAGGTTAGTGAAGGTTGGCGTAAAATGTTAATCAGTTAAAGCTCCAAAGGAAAGAATAACATTTTTTTTTAACAATTTTAGTGGACCCTCACAAATGTCTTGCACATTGTAGGCAGTTTAAAAAAAAATGTGTCTAAAAGAAGCCGACCGGTCAAAAAAGTTACGAATATTCAGATTTCCTGTAGTTGTTTTGTAATTCATGGCACAAAAACTCGTCAGAATCTAAATATGACACATAGTCACAAGTTAGAGGTGTAAATTCGCTTTAACAAGATTCTTAAAAACAAGAAAAAAAACAAACACTTGAGACCGAAACACATACAGTTCCTCTATAACTAGTAAATGAAAGTGGTAAAAATATTTGCATCCATAGCATGCGACATAATGCATCTTTAGAGTGAGTTCTGAAACATAACATAACATACATAATACATGTACAGCACCTTGGTCAACAGGTGTTGTTTTAAATGTGCTATATAAATAAATGTGACTTTGACTGTGACTTATACTTGAAAATGCCATTACGATGATTTTTCTATTTTCAATCAGGCTGACTTTAAAGATAAAGACACTGAGGTGCTCTCGGTTATGAAAGAGGTTCACGTCACTGAGCAAGAGCTAGATTCACCGCAGCGTAATCAGCAGGCTGAGAAAGATGAGTCTGTTCCAGAGGATGATAAGTCTGCCTTGCCACAGACCCAAGACTTGGCTGATAAAGAAGGGGGCACCCCAACGCCCACCCTCACCAGCTTGGGAGAATGCTGGACTCCCCCTCCCAGCATCGTCTCAGCAGCGGAAAGCCACAGTCCTGGAGAAACGCCCACTGAAACTTTGCAAGAAGAGGGGAAGCAAGGTGAAGTTGACATGGAGGAGGCTAGCTCTTCTAATGAGTTACATGAGGAAGAGAAAGCTGAAGTGAAATCAAAGAAGCATGGATTTTCAGGTATAAACGGATCTGAGATGACTAAATTGTCAACATCTTCTCTGGAAAGCCAAATAGAGGCGTGCGAATCTAAAAAGCCTGATCAGGTGCTTTCATACTTTCCTGGTGTGGAATCATTCAGTGCAGAGACACACTGTCTAAAAGAGGAGACCAAATGTACTTCACTGATTCAGGAAATGAATACAGGATTTCCGCCCACTACACTCCCTGAGAGTTTAGACAAGGTTGACCTAAAAATGCAACATAAACCCACTCGTACTAGGTCACAGGAAATCACAGAAGTCGGCGATGTTAGTGCTACACAAAGTTCAAGCTCTGGTTTTACAAGAAGCGGGGGAAGATATGAGCAAAACAAAGCGGCAAATTCTATTTTAGAGAAAGAAGGACATAATAATCTGTGTGACAGTCTAAAAACACAGGAGCAAGTGTGTTTAGAAGTGGAGAGCGCTGAAGTGAAGAATGAGAGTTTACAGGTTGAAGCGGAGACAGAAAAGCGGACTCCAGTGAACGCAGAAGAGCCGATTCAATCAAAGATAAAGCAAATGGAGGAACAGAATAATACTGCATATCAAAACGTGAGTGGGAGTGGCTGGAGTGGTGTGCATTCAGAGAATATTCCAGCAATCCAGATATCTACTATTGAAGACATCCCTGATAGTAAACCAAATGTGCCAGATCTGAGCCCAAGTGAGCAATTTCTAATCCCCAAAATTGAAATAATGGAGGCTGAGCTCAAAGAGTCTACTTTGCCACTAACTATTTTGGCCCTAGACAAGCCAGAGTCAAGCAATTTGCAAAAACATGATGCAACTCCTGCTTCTGACTTGTTGCCCACGCAGAAAGGTATGCAGAAAGATGATCACATTTCACCTACGGAGAAAGTAGAAGATGTTGCACAATTAGACTGCAAGACAGACGTGGAAGGGAGAGAAGGGCCCCCTCAGATGAGCTATGCAATAATTCCTGTTATAAATGTTTCATTCACTGATGATAAGGAGGGTGATGCATGTTTAAACAACCATGTGTCAGACACAAAGCAGGCTGTTGAAACTCCAAAGGGGCCTTTGTTTGTGGTACCACCAATTTCTGTCACTTGTCATGAAAGCGATCTACCACAATTCAGCCTGCCCACTTACACTGAGCCGACAGAAATGGAAACTTCAGCTGACACGCAAAGCGGAACAAAGAATGACAGTGACAAAAATGAGGCTGTGAAGCCTGAAAGTGCTCAAAATAGAAGACCTAACTTTGACGAAAGAAGTGTCAAAGAGAACACTCCCACTGTGCTATATGAAGCTCTGAAACCAAAAGTCGGTGACAGTGTTTCGTTATTCAGCAAAACAACAGTGGACGTCCTTGTCCCTGAAACTTTGAAACCCAAATCCCTCAAAGATGCCAAGACAGAGAATTCAGTGTCAGTTGAAGATCCCCAGAAAAACAGATTTTCTGTTGAGAGACTCAGCTCCAAGCCCCCGACAAGTCCAGCTAGTCTCCGCAAATTAATATCCAAAGCTGCTGCAGACTCAGACAACGAGGCTGCGGCAGCTGAAGATCTAAGCGGAGGGTCTACACCAACATCATCCCTTTCCTGTGAAAGCAGTCCCCGAATGAAACGCAGAGACAGTCTAACTCTCATACGCTCTGCCACGCCTGAGGAGTTGGCCTCTGGAGCTCGTCGCAAAATCTTCATCCCAAAACCTAAAGAAGACATAGATGGGACACTAGCACTAGATACTCAAGGGATCTTGAGTTACATGTCACCCAGCCAGGCCCGCAGGGCATCGTTACTGCAGGCTCAAAAAACCCCACCTATCGAGAGACGCTCCCCGCTGCTGAATCGCCGAAAGTCCACCTTGGAGGTGCCCAAAGTCGTGGGGGAGACTCCCACAGAAGAGCCGACAAGCACCAAACGAGAAGAGAAACCTGCTGAAAAAAAGATAGACCCTTTGAAAGGTAAAGTTTTCTTTTGTTTAATTTAGCAAAGGTATTATGAAATGAAGAGGTTTTTTTTTTTTATCATATTAACTAAGTACATGCGTGGAATATAAATAAATAATGAGGCAACCTGTCCAGCTTTCCCCCATAACCATGGATTGGATAAGTGGAGACAAATGGATGGATGGATGGATAATTAGCCTCTATGGAGTTACAAGCAATTATCTGTTAAATCACAGTGGACTGTCTAATTTCCTTGTTTTCATACTTCTCTCAAAATATATAATTTGATATAAATTATATATTTTGAGAGAAGTATCATCAGTGCAAAAAATGTGAAATAAACTGCCACTTAAGGAACAAGAAACATCACATGAGCTCGACTCTCCTTTCCATGCATCACCAGCTCCGCAGGTTATCCGTAAGATGCGGGGAGAGCCATTCCCAGATGCCTCTGGACACCTGAAGCTTTGGTGCCAGTTCTTTAACGTGCTCGGCGACTCCACCATTAAGTGGTACAGAGATGAGGAAGAAATTCTAGAGGTGAAAAGAAGGTTAGTTTTCACCTTTACTCATTTTATGGTCATAACCACCCTACCTATCTGTAAAATCACATGTTCAATTTGTTTTAGGTATTAAAAGAGCTACTTTTCACCTTTGCCATTGCTATTATTCTGAGGATTTCCAGCCAAAATGACAAATGGGCGGGTTCCAAATATGAAACAATAATGCTTCAAGGATAAGCAGGATTTATTTGAGCCTGAGTGCATCCCATGGTCTTCTGTCATTCTCATATTCTCACTGCAAAAGATGTCCAGCTCATGTGACTGTGAACCCCACAGCTGTGACACAGAGAGGTGAATCTCTGGCTAGACACAGAAACTGTAACCTGACACAATATTTTTCCCGTCTCCAGGGTGCATTAAAAGTCTATATATATGTGCTAACGGTTGCTGTGTCAGCAGTCTGCTGCCGCACAGCACGAGCATCTGTCTCACAGTGACATCTTGTGGGTTGTTGGGGAATTGGAGTCTCTCGATTGAATGCGTTCGTGATTGTTTGGATTTTTTTTTCTTTATTTTTTTCTCATTTTATGCTCAAGTGGAGGAGATGAAAGCCAAGTAGCACTGGCAATTGTTCTCGCGTCCAACCAAGACTGTGGTGTATATGGCTGCACGATCACTAATGAATACGGGACGGACAGTACTGACTTCCTCCTCAGTATAGACAGTAAGAAACAGCATGTATAGAAAAAAATCTAAATTGAAATTTAGAGTGTTTTACTAATATTAAATTCAATTTATTCAAGGTTTTGTCTGTTTTCTCTCTTACAGTTATGTCTGAAATACTGCTAAAAGATGATTTGGAAGGTACTTTTTGGTTAAACACTATATGCATCTGAGCCTTTGTTTATACACTATTTTTAACTGGATTCCCAGAGTAACTCTGTTTTTGCTTCAGTTGGAGAAGAGATAGAGATGACCCCGCTCCTGTTCACCAAAGGCTTGGTCGACTCTGGCACTTGGGGTGACAAGTACTTTGGTCGGATCATGACAGAGAGGTTGCACCTTGGGGAGGGCTGCATGCACAAAGCCAGCCAGGTGAAGGTCATCTATGGCCTGGATCCCGTCTTTGAGTCCGGAAGCACTTGTATTATTAAAGTTCAAAGCCCCATCGCTTATGGGACCAAACAGGAGAGCAACCTTGCAGAGAGAAATCTAGAAATTACTAAGCACGTGAGTTTCACTGAGGAACTTAACTTAAATTTTAGTATATATGGTGCTTCCTTCTGCTTTATTTATTTATTTTTTTTAAATCTCTGTTTTCTAGGAATGCAAAGTCCAAAACATGATTCGAGAATACTGCAAAATCTTCTCAGCTGAAGCAAGAGTTATTGAAACCTTTGGGCCTTCACTAGAGTAAGCAACATATATATTTTTGTTCTGATAATTAAATCCATTAAAATTATACTATACACAGTATATTACTGCTTGTGATCATCCCACTGTTACTTCATGTTGCCCACAGAGTGATTCCTCGCTATTTGATGTACCGGCCAGCAAATTCTGTGCCGTATGCCACAGTGGAGGCTGATCTTACTGGTTTATTCCTTAAGTATTGCACAATGGATGCTAAAGGGAAACTGGTTATGCAAAAGATTTCTGAGATAGAGCAGAAATGCTGCAGCTTCCAGCACTGGATCCATCAGTGGACACATGGCAATTTGTTGGTCACTCAGCTCGAGGGTACGCCACACATAAAATAATCATGAAGGCAATCATTTAAAGTGAATATTAGCGGGATCATGACCATTAAAGATTCTCTATGGCTTGTTTTTTTTATTTTTTCTAGGTGTTGAAACAAAGATTACAAACGTGAGAGTTGTCACCAAGTCAAAAGGGTTTGTATCGCAGTCCCTACATGCAAAATTATTGTTTGTTTGCTGCTAAATAGCTGCAATAACCCCCCCGCCTCCCTTTGTTCTTCAGATACCAAGGATTAACTGAGTGTGGCTCACCTGAGGTGTTCAACCAGTTCCTGACACTCCATCAATGCAACTACTACTGCGGGCTTCTTGGCCTGCGCCCGCTTAAGACTATGGACAGTCTGCAGCAGCCCGCCAAAGCGAAGGGCTCAAAAAGCCCTCTGCTCAACCGCAAAGCGGGGTCTACCAGCCCACAGCTCCAGCGAAAAGGACACAGCCCTCAAATTGCTAGAAAAGCTAATTCTAGCCCAAAGGTGACTAGAAAGGGTCAGGAGACAGAGGACAATAAATCAAGTGCAAAACCAAAGCCAGCAGAAATTACTGATGCCACTGTTGAAAAAAGGTAGGAAAAAGGGCTTTTGTTCTAGCAATATCTCATTGCTTTTATTGGTTTAGCATTAAGTGTTACTTTCCAGTTATCAAAGGCGGCAAGAGAAAAAGAGTCATTTGTCAGCTTGACGTGGTAAAAACTTATTGTGAATATCTGCCCCCTGTGAGGAGACGTCCATCCTCAGTGTAGTTAAAAGGTTTGTGAGAATGTTTGGCATGACGGGCACAGCGATTTTTAAACCTCATAGTCTGCTTTTCTACTTTTATAGAAGAGGAATCACTGAACTGACACAGCTTTTCTAAAAATCTTTGAACACCTGCCTCAGAGTATTATCAGCTCTATGAGTGGACAAACAACTCTCCAAGCAATATTTGCCAAATAAGCCAACAGGAGATGTCAGCATTAAGGTGTTTTCATTTAAATGTCGTGTATAAAATGTACATGGCCACGCTGCATGTATGTTTCACTCGCTATCTAAAATGTATTATAAGTATTATACGTAGATGCTGCATGTTCGCGTCATGTACAGAATGTGTATCAAGTAAAAGGTGCGCTCATTTCTGGGTTAATATTTATTGCTAGTATTTAAACTTTCTTCACAGCAAAGTTGAGCTCATGCTGTGGATTAACAGCACCATTTTTAGATAAAAAATGTTTGTGTGCACTTTGTTTTTGGCTTTTTTTTTTAGTTATTGTGACTGATTGTTGTTTTTCCAGTCACTTTCTATTATTTTCACATTTTAGATGGGAAAACTGTACTTTATCTCAAAGAAAAGAGCTGTTTTGGGAGTGTACCGCTGGTCAGTATTAGGCAGAGGCTTCATTAACATAACCTTTTTATTCTTATTTTGCACGAGGCCAGCAGGACATTTGGAGACGATAAGGATGAAAACCTGCTCAGTTATCACATTAACTTTGTATTCTTGGTTAAAGTCCAACAGAGGTCAGTTCTCTCCTACAAATAACACCAAACCTGTGTGAAAAGAAAGCTTTGGGAATTTGTGTTTTGATTAATGATTAATAAGGATATTCAGGAGAGTCCAAACTAGTACATGTCAGCTGGTGTCATTTGTGTATTCACTAACTGCATGAAACCTTATAGATGAAGGAAAAGAAAACACGGAAATATTTTAAATTGAATATGTGGGGGAAAAAAACAAAATAATAATACATAATGTGTACATAAATACATGGAGTACATATGCAAAGTAACATGAAGAACAATAATAAATGAGTGAGGGTGCGAGTGAATGACTGAGTGAATGAATAAATGTGTCTTTGGTATGTCACACTGTGTCTGCTTTTCTAAAGAAATAAATATGTAAAACAAGTCCAGTCATGAGTTTTATTTCCATGTTTTATAGTAGTTAACATATATATATATATATATATATATATATATATATATATATATATATATATATATATATATATATATATATACACGTATATATATAAAATTTACATTCATTTACAAATTTACATTAATCAAAATGCTTTGAGAATATTTATTAAAATATATATTAAAATATTTGTTTTGATTCCCAGTTTGGCTTTTATAAGACCGATTTACAATATAATACATAAAAGATAAAATCAGCTCAAAAACATTATGCATGTACTGCAGGCTTTACATTTTTACAATAAATGTGACACAAATACACAAACTGGTATGCAAATGAGCTCCAGTGGGAAAAAAAACTGGCACTTCTGACTGATTTTCACATTGAAGAAAACACTGATCATAATGCATGGATTTTAACAAATAAAATAAAGTAATACATTAAGAGGAACTTGTTTACCAGCACATGAATCACCACTGCTATGTGACAGTTTACTAAGAGGTTGTTTGTTTCGCTGTTTTTTTTAAAGTGGCACAGCATAGTTAATAAGATACTGTAATGTTTTCGCTTTTGATGTACTAATGGCTGTGACTTCTGGTAACAGCTCATATCTGTTTACAAAAGACAGTTTTTTAGAAAGGCATTTTATGTCAATCCACTCAGTTAATATTTTATTGTTTTGGTACTTTAATATGACTTTTTACACTGTTAAACTCATCAAAGTGGATCAGGTGGCCCGTTGCCAATTTCTGTGGTGATTCACAACAACTTTGTCCAATTAGAGACTGGTGAGTCAAGCAAATTGTACTTACAAACCTCACAGGAAAGCTGAACAGAGGTTGAAAATACTTGTAGAAATGTTTTGCATGTGGCTTGCATACGACTGCTACGGGTTGTTCTTTAAATACAAACATCCACATCGGGAAGGCCACAACACTGACAACATTTGGAGAGAAATATGGTGGCGTTTGCTACATTGCCCCAGAATCCTTCAAATGAGACGGTCCCGTTGTTTATGGTGCTGTAAAAAAATTTAATTTACATGTAAATAAAAATAACGAGATATCACAAAGACATACTTAATAGCCTGAGTGCATATCTGATTTCTTCCAATTAGTTTAGCCACCCGCAAGCTTCTTTTTAATGAAAGTGTAAATGCATACCTTTGAAAGAGCTCTTGACAGCATTCTGCAACGTCTGAAAGTGTGGCATTGAAGGGTGATCCGTTAAAAACCTCCACGCAGTCCAATGGAGGAACAAAGAGGATGCCTGAAAAGTCAGAGTGAGAGCTGCTCTGTAAAAACTGCACAGAAAGATGCTGTGAAGATACACTGGAAACAAAACAAACTAGCAGAACTTTACCTGCAATGCAAGCATTGATGAGAGATACACATGTCCCGGTGATCATGGCTCTAAACACCAGAGATGAGATGTCATTTCTTCTTAATGGGCATATAGATGCTTGGAGAAAAGAAAACACACAGTGTTAGAGAATCCATTACTGAGAGACCACATTCTGGATCAAGGCACAAATGTGACAATGATATGATTTAATACTCACAAAGACCTCCAATCACAATGCCCAGTGAGCTGAAATTGGCAAACCCACAAAGAGCATAAGTGGTGATGATTTCTGATCGGACCTGAAACAAGAAAAAAAAAAGATTTCCAGCTCACATTCAAACTGACAAAATTTAAAATATATTCAGAACTAAAAACATATACTCACAGATATCCACTGTCTTTCATCGCCAATAACCTCAGCAAGTCCGTTGAGCCTGTTTTGCTTCAATTTAGATAATTCCTCATACGCCACAAACTCATTGAGGAAGAGCTTTGTCCCAATTAGCTTAGCCACAACGAAACTCTCGTCGTATGTCACTCCCATCATAAAGGCCACGGGCATAAACACGTAAGAGCAAATTAACTACAAAGACAAGATAAGGTTATTTGAAATTTGTTAGACTGATATCTTAAATTCTCAGAAAAAGGAAAGCACAGTAAATCAGAATGTCAAGCAAAGTTTGTGTGCATAACGGACTAATGTTTCCCTAAGATAAAACACATGGAAATAAGCAGACAACTTTAACTTTATGGTTTCTTTCTCATATTCACCCCACCCAGCAAACACAAGCCAGAGATAGTTTATCTTTGTTGGGTGGGGTCAGAAACATTAATCACTATTATAGGAAGTTTATGCTGTAAATTCTTAACTTATCTAAATACATTTGTCAGAATAAGTAGTTGGGTATTTATTTTATAATGTCATAATACAAGTCAAAGTATATTAAAATACTACACGTCATACAGTTACGATACAATTATTTAAATGATCAAATACAAGTATTTATTATTAGATAACGTTACTTAGCTTAATTTTCATTATAATGTTATAATATAAAAATATAATTCTAAAATCTAAGGAGTTTACAAAATGATCAAGATACCACATTAACTTTCTGTTGCTAAAACATACCTGAAATGTGACATCAGGATATCCCACCATTCCTCCAAGCCATTTCAAAGCTGAATTTATGAATCCGAGGATAGCAAGAAAGGCTATAAGATTTGCTGCGATGTTAGCAACAAGCCCTATTGATGCAGATGCTCCACTGCTGACTGCTTCCAAAATGTTCTGCTCATCACTGAAATGTTAAAAATGAATAAATGTAGGCAAGATATTCTGAACCGAACACACACAAAAGAAAAGACAACATTATGAGAAGAAATTCAATTGTGTACACACCCAGAAGCCACTTTGATGTTCTGCTTTGATTTAAAGCAACTCTCCTCTGTTTCTGGGTAAGAAAGCTTAGAGATTGCCAGAGCGCACGGAGCAGCCATCACAGAGGCTGATATCAAGGAAGATGCATCAATCTGTGAAACACAATTAAATAACATGTAACTGATTTGGGTAATTACAGCAGTCTCTACCAGCTAGCGTCTTTTCCTATATAAATCTGGGTCATGATGCTTGTCAGCAGAACTACTGAAAACTTTAAATTACTCTGTAGTCTCAGAAACCTCAAAGGCTGTTTTTCTCTCAGCTCTAAGACCAAAGTGGAATGAGTTAAATCTGTATTAGGTATTCAGGTGTATTTCTAAGTATGTGTTCAGTTTTGGGCCCATTGTTTTCCTTTTTCTTTTTAACACTGCCATGAGGGTTTTTACTGTTTCTTTATATAAAATTGTTTGCAACTAACTTCATAGCCTCAGTCCAGACTAATCAGCTGCCTTATCACAGTTTGTGTTCCTACAGTAACTGAGAAACAGTGCTGTGCTTGTTCCCTCTCAGGAGGGAAAACAACAAAGGTCCTTGAGCCAGAAATTAGTACTGGCTATGCCCCTCACTGCTTTTTTAAAATGTTGTTTTGCACTCAGAGCTTAAATTGCTTTTGCTTTTTTAACTTACAGTTGAATCTTTGTCTTTTTTTGTGCACGTTACGTTTTTATTGTATACTTCTATATGGGATAAGATACATTATGCTAGTATGAAAATAGGTTTATATTAAAAGTTTTATCTCACCCCAAATGAGATGAATGCCCCCATAACACTGCCCGCAATTGTGGCAAATCCACCAGTCATAACAGCATGGATCTCTGATTTGGTCATATCCTTCAAATAGGGGCGGATCAGCAGCGGTGCTTCTGTCTAATGTACAAAAAACATTAATTTTTTTCTGCACTTATTCACAGGTACATGCACAAAAGTTCAAACAATGATGTTCGTAAAATAGTGTTGAATAAAATGTTGAAACAAGAAGTACCTGCCCAACAAATATATTGCCTGCCACACTCAAGGTCTCTGTGGAAGACGTTCCCATTGTTATCTGCATAACCCACGAGATCTGCATGGACAAAAATCGTGGCCCTTAGTAGCAGATTATTACTACATAAGAAATAGGAGCACAGAAGCATTGAAGATGCTGCGAGCAGTGTATTTTACCTTCAAAATGAGCCACTGCATAATCCCCAAGTAGTAAAGGACCGACATCACGCTGCTAAAGAAAATAACAATAGGCAAAGCCTGAGGGAAAATCATAAAACTCGGGTTAGCAATGCTCAAGTTAAATAATTTATAATCATGGTTGAGGGTCCATTCATTTACTTACTTGAAAGGCAAAAATGTTTCCAATCAGATCGCCAAAAACGAACGATGAACCTTCTTTGGTGTAGTCGAGAAATATCTGAAATTACAATTGTAAAAATGGAAACTCAGGATAAGATTTCATATATTATTCATTTGCTTAGTAAATGAATTCATGACATTTCTGATGCACATACCAATACATTTTATTAAGGTAAATAAAGTTGCCAATTAGTAGAGATAATAAGCTGTCAAACACACTGTATATTAATTAGCAGGCCACGTGCGTGTACACACTCGACCCTTGGAGGACCAAAGAGTAAAGGTGAATACTGTAATAAAGCAGGTCTAAAGATAAGCATGTGTGGTAAATAAAAGAACATGAGTCCACACTGTTGTGTCATACAAGTAACATCTACAATTTAAATGGAAGGTAAATGGATGATAAAAGAACTGAATGAGTGTTAATGTTACTTGGAAGTGTTATGCTGAATAGTTGTGGTGTCTAAATTATAATTTGATTGACAATGAAATGCTCATTCTCATATAATACCTGCACTTGTTTTCCAAGCCAGTCGAAAGCTATAAATCCAGGCTCCGTTCGTATAATAAAAAGGCCAAGGCAGAACTGTATCCCGAGACCCCAAAACACAGGCCTCCATGATACCTAAAACAAAATGTGAAAAAAAGAAATGCTTTGGCCATGAGATACATAAAGCAGTCTCCATAAAAGTCAGAATTATTCCATGCAAGCAACTCAACTAAATTGTAAGATGATAGGGGCACAAGGACAGAGATAATCTGAGATACGATGCCCAAAAATGTTTCGAAAGAGATGTCATCACAGTAAAGGCTGTGACTCAGTGGAAAACTAACCATTGTCCTGTGTGCTGAGAAGAGGAATATAAGCACGATGAACACGCAAACTCCGCCAAATGAGATAAGCTGGGCAGGACGCTTGCTTGTGTCTAAAGCGAGCCACACCACGAGCAAGACCACAACCACCAAAATGAAAACCCTGGAAAACACATTAAAGCCACACATCATGACTTAATAGTCACAAGGAGTTTCTTCACAAAGAGTCTGTTCTTTCACCAACTTTAAATTCACTCACCATTTTATCCATTTCAAGTTTGATTTAAACCATCTGACGGCGGGCTTGAAAAAGCGACTGATGCTTTTCCCCTTGTACTTCTTCAAAAGTTCCAGTGATACAGCAGCAACAGCCAAACAGGTCAGGACTACAAGGGCAGTGGCCCTCTGGAAATCCAGTACACATGCCGCAATGAAGTACGCCACATAACCTACAGAAGAGAAAAGCAATTCATCATGATCACTGTCTATACTGGATTTGGTTTACTCAAAGAAAAGTCACAAACTTTGCCTGCGTAAAGGATACCATGCAGAACCCTGCTGTATATATCTATATAACATTGTAGATACCTATATACTATTCATAATACTGTCATTTCCCATGCATATTGCATATTGCATGTAGAGCAGTAGTAATCAATCCCTTATTCATTCCATATTGTATTCCAACATCTTTGCACTATGCACCACTGTATATATGAATATAAATGTGCTGTACAGGTTGCTATTGTATGTTTGTTTATTTGGGTAAATAGAGTGAGAGCAAAAAAAAAAAGAAAATGAAGCCCCATTCTTTGCAAATCTACACATACTTGGTCAATAAAGCTGATTCGGATTCTGATGCATATCTGCTGAATAAACTGATGTTTCATAAATTATTACCTGCTCCGAGTACACCCAGGACAATGTATTTGAAGAGTTTTGAATGAGCCTTGATGTAATTCTCTGTGGCATTAATTGGTCCGGAAACTTTGCTGAAGTAGAGAAATAAAATCAAAAATAGTATATACATTGGGTGAATGTGCAGGACTTGTCACAGCTGTAGCCTTGTGTTCCAGTACTACGGTCAAATTCAGTGAACTCTTTAAAATTGTCTTCAACAGATGTTTTTAAAGGCAGAATGCACAAACAGGTGTTTATTTCAACAACTTTAGCAGCGGCAATTAGACTGAAAACACCTGAATTCAAAGATTAACCGGTGTGGCACAAATACTTTTGTCCACACAGGTTATTTTATACAACATTAGATAAATCTTAGCCATATACTGGATTAAAAGAACCTTATCCATTACAGATTTTGTTTTGTATGTGTGTAAAGTATACACACAAACTGTTGAGTAAATAAATACAGTACAGAGGCATAAGGCACATGCTATAAAAACTTACATTACAGCGCTCACAATAAAACTGTATGACTAGTTCTATGAACAGAAACAACTTGAACTGACACACCTTAGGTATGATCCCAGTTCCAGTCTTTTTTTAGGCTTTTTGGTCTCACTTTTTATGCTGCTGTAGTGATCAATGTCATCCTCCTAGGAAAATACAGGTAATTTATTAAAAGCATGTTTCATTTGAAAGTAAAACACAGGACAACATAAGACATACCTGTATTTCATAAGCATGGTTGTCCACTCCGCTTCCATTGTTCTGGCTTATCTTTTCGAGGTGGACATCGTATTGGTCCGCTGAAAAACAGGATCATTATTCACTTCTATGCAGCTGCCTGTGGGAAAGCAGCTGCAACTTGAACAAGCAGGAGCAGGAACAATAAGTGACAAATCAAATCTCGATTTTTTGGGGGGGTTTTGCTTTTTGCTCTGTGAGATAAAGAAAGCTTAACATATGTCCACATAATCCTGAAATCTTATGTGAATCTATATGAAAATTGTTCCACAAAAATACAAATTCACAACTGCAGTACAAACAGCTTAATACAAGGAAAAGCAGAGTTAATGGCTTACTCATTCTGCGTCCTCCTAGACCCAGCTGTCAAATGCTGTGCTGTAAAATATACTGCAGGGAATACTCTGCCCTCAATGAAATATCTTATCATTAATTAACAGACACGTAGCGTACTGCTCCGATCTCTCAGGAAGTACACAACGGAGACGTTTGTATCATTCAGGAGGAATGATTTAATGTGCCTGATGAAGCAATACTTTTGAGACGTGAAGCTGACCATGTTTTGCATTTCCTAAATTGCTGGAACGACAGAAGATGAGTCTTGAATTGACTCTTAAGAGGCATTGCCTAAGAAACACAGTAGGTCAGTCATGACTTTATCTTTAGGAGGTTGTTAGCACCTATAAGTCATAGAAAACTCATATTTGTAAAATTGGGTATCTAAAAATACATTTGTCACAAGCTGCTGAATAATCAACATGATTAATAACAGAAAGGAGCCCTTATATCACAAACAGAATAAGTCTATAGTTATATTACTGTAGCCTACCTTAAAAATAAAGCTCAATATGTGGCTGATAACCCTTCAAAAATAGCATAACTCTCAAAAAGTGAACACTTTACATTTGACTGCAACTATTTTATCCCTGAAAGGCTTTGATATAAGACACTTTTTGGTAAGTCAGCGTCAGCAGTGTCAAGTTAACTTGTATTAAATCTTTTTTCTTCCTTTTTTTTAATGATTATTTTGAAGAGTAAGCACACTGAGTACTTCAGAATCAGAGAGCCTGGAAATCAGCTGCAGCTGTTATCTGGTCAATTAAGTATATTGCAGCGCAACCCGTACTTTACTTTCATGGTGTTGATTCACGATTGGGTGTAATGGCAGCTGTTTGTTCCGCTTTCACCTGGTTAAATATAATCTTGTCTAACACATAAAAATTTACGATTCCTTTGAAATACAGTTAGTGCATGCTTGGTGACACTCATTGGGGGCTCAGTCTGTCTGGAGGAAGTGATAAAGAATAATTAATATTTAAAAGTGCAGCCCATTTGCCTTCACTTAGAAAGCTTGGCACCCTGATATCCATTAACAGATATTAATGATCAGTAACAGATTTTGTGACGCAACATTAAATAGATTGAATCAGCAGCCCGATGAGTTGTTTTTATGTTAATTTCCCTAGCAAGCTCAGATTGGCAGTGGAGTGGGAATAATGTACCATTAATTCAATAAGAAGCCCTCTACTTTATCCAGCATTAAACTGAGTTTGATAAGTCTGTCAATTTATATTTAAGTATCTAATTTTTTTTTTTTTTAAACCAGCAAAATCAGTTTGTTTCATCTCTTAAATATCCGTGCATACAATCAATAGCATGTTACTTCTATTACGTTTACACTAAATAAAGCCTTTATTTATTTATTGTTAGCTGATGACTAAGTGCATGCGCCTGTAAATTTAATGCGAACTGCTGTCACTTCTGGAAACCTTGACTTGCGGGAAGGAAGCTGTAGAGCTTTAATGCCCTCAGTTATGTCTTACAGGACGTTTATATAGCTTCTTCACTAAAATACTGGCAGTTTCCCAAATCAGAGGCTGCTGAGGTCATGGATCTTTAGAGAATATCACCCTCCTCACCAAATTATCATCTTAATTACAGCCAAAAACCCATTATTAGCCCATAAAGTGTTAATACCACAGACATATTGGGATGACTTCCAGTTTACAGCATGATTTGTGACATTTCACAGCATGGATCTGATGAACACTTTAACAAATAACTGGAAGCCAAATTAACTTGGTAATTGGTAATTATAGTGATGTTTATATATTTCTGATAGGATTAGTTTTATGTCTATGAATAGCTGTATACAGGTTTACAAAATTTTAAGTTATTTTGAGCATGCATAGTATTTTGCACATCACCTGAAGCTGATTCAGGTGATGTGCAAAATCCTGGCAAAAAATCCTGGCAAAGATCTCTTGAGATCTCTCAGCTCTCATCAGACAGACATGTCTGATGAAAGGCACTGTTTTTGCATTTTGGGGCTTGAATTTTTCTTTAAAATTCACCCAAATTAGGAGGACAAGGCTATATTTCTGTGTTTACTTTTCATTAACCAAAGACAAGAGCTTTAGGAAATTCGAAACAAGCTTTCCGACACCTATAATAATGTTATTTGTTTGCATTTGCAATATTATTAGTATTTAGTGCCTCATTATACATTCACCTAGAGCTGGGCGATAGAACGATAACGATATGTATTGCGAAATAACTTTTTCTCGATAGAAAAGTTAAACTATTGCGATAGGCCTCATCTCTCTTGTCCTCTTAAAAAAAAGAAAAAGAAGAACAGCCAATCCAAATTAACTAGCGCAGAGCCGAACCAATCACAGCCGCAGCGTCACGTCACGTGACTTGTTACCTACAGCACAAGTGCCAAGCCGCACATGTGTATTTGTTTGGGAAGCAGCCAGCCGCTGTGCCGCCCAGGTAATAGAGGAAATGTGTGCCGACTAGAGAAAAATCAACGGAGAGTGTGACCGAAGGTTACCGAAGAGAAAACCGAGATTGTCAAATGGAAGAGCCATAGAAGTTCTGTAGTGTGAAGGTATTTCGGCTATTTCAAGTCTGACAAAAAACAGAGTAGCGCACTGTAAATTGTGCCGAAAGCAAGTCTGGAAATACAATAAATCGCTTTCTGACTGGAAGCGCTAATTCGACATTCGGCTTTTGTCAGACTAAAGTAACTGTTAAAACTGTTTGAAAAGCTAAGCTATACAACAAGGAGAGATTGAGAATTTCCTTTTAGTTCTCAGTTTATTTGATATTGACAAAAGTTAGTCAATTCTGTTCTTCTGTAAAACAAACTAAGATTTAGTTTTAGAATTAATATTTTGTTTCTAAGTGGAATTGACATTTTGGTAGTCTGTTTTGTTTGTTCTATTTTGAAACTTAAACGCTTTAGCGGCTGCCTTTTGTGTAGTTTGCAATATTTGTCTTTATTTATCTGAAAAAGTCTCATGTTCCTTAAGTACATCTACCCTGTTGAACTTATTATGGGAAATAAATATTTAAATCAAAACAAGCTGCTGATTATTTCACATTTTACTTGTGAGCAACGGCACATTTAAATCTTACAAATATAGTTATTTGGCTTATATCGTGATATATATGTTATCGCCTGAAATGAAAAAAACATATCATGATATGAAAAAATCTTATATCGCCCAGCTCTACATTCACCCAGACTCAAGGTTTTTATTTGCATTAAATTTTAATATTGTTAGCATTACCCAACCTTACCGAACACCGAAACTTCGTCGTTTGTGAGTTGTAACTCTGTCCTGAACCTGAATAAATATTTTAGTGGACCTTTAGTACTGTCGTTGAAAGCAGTCACCCCCGCCGCAACCTCAGGTCTGTAAGACAGCGCCGAGGGTTTCAATCTCCCACTGAGGAAAAGGAAAACGAAGTTAACGTTAGTAGCTTGTAGCCTAGCTATGAAACATTAAAACAGCCTAGCCTAGCTTGCGAATATTTTGTGCAGACAGTTAAATGGCTGAGTAGCTAGTTTACTAGAGCTGTTTAAAACACTCGGATCAAATGGTGAGCACCCTGTGTATCATTACGTGACGACTTTACTCGTTTCGCTGAATTATTTACGCTGTAGCATGTTGCTAAGATAGGGGCTAACTCGCTAGCTTAGCTACATTATACAGCTAACTTGTTAGCTGGCGCCTGTGTGCATCTGTCATATAATTTGTCCAGTGAGTGGGTTTAAAGTCTGGGCTATCTGTTAAATCGCTTGTGTTGTGCGTGTTTTATTGCATATTTAGCATTAGCGCTGGAGATGTTGCCCACGTTTAGCTTGCTGGCTAAAGCTAGCGTTGATATATGACGCGTCTCATTTGCTAAATAGTTACTCGTCAGTTTCTAAAACAGCTTTTTTCTCTTTTTTTTAGTTTTTTTATTTTAACAGTTCTTTAAGCACATGCTAAGTCACAGCTGCGTCTTTCTGTAGGTTTGTGAGACTGTACGGCCATGGGTGACATGAAGACCCCAGATTTTGATGATCTCCTGGCAGCTTTTGACATCCCAGATGCCACTGGATTGGATGCCAAAGAGCCCATCCAGGGAAGTCATGAGGAAGCAGAAAGTCAGCTGAAACACACAGAGATGTGTCTGGATGACAGCTTACTGACTAACCAAGCTATACCACCCTCAGATGTCCCAGCTGTAAGTGTTATTGTGAAAAATACTAGTCGGCAGGAGTTACTTGAAGAATTTGGTGATAGACTTCACTCGGGACCAACATTGCAAAATGGATTTGGGGGACAAGACACTTCTGTGACCTCTGCTGAGACAACTAATACCAGCTTCTCCAAATCATTTGTGTCCACATTGAATGGGAGGGCTTCAAGTGAGCTTTCTGGAAAGCCACCTATACCCGATGAGGCACCATTGTTTCCTCAGGCACTTTCAGATTTAAGTCCAGTCTCCAGTCCTGAGCATGAAAACACCCAGTCAAGCAGAGAGGAAATAGTTCCAAACGAAGACAGACTATGTTTCCCAGAAGCTTCAGTTTTGGACACTTCAGTCTGTCACAATCCCAAAAGAATGGACCTTAGCATGTTTGATAACTCTTCCAAGGACTCTAATAATTACGAAAGCATACAGAGGATTAAAGGAGCAGAAAGTAGTAGAAGCGAGGAGCTTTCTGACATCTGTGGTAGTAGTGAAGCAGAGAAAACACCTGGACTACACAGTGAATTTCCTCCACAATTAGGAAACCAGAACTTCACTGAAACCAACTGCAATTCAGGAGCACCACCAGTTATTGTCCCTTATCCACATGTCAAGTCACAGACATGTAAATTATCCTCTTGTCTTGATGCTCTGGTGGCTCTGAATGCTAGAAAAGATCCCAATGAGCAGACAGATCACAGAGAATCCCCAGCTGTTCAAAGTGACTGCATGAAAGCTAGCCCCAAGGTCCCCATATCCCCACGAAGCCCCAGAAGTCCACTTGAAGCAGTAAAACGATTAAGGAAACCACCTGATAGCCCTGTGAGTATCTGCAGTGACAGTAGTGGCAAAGCATCCCCTGCAGTGGTATCTGGTTCACCTCCAGCCATACCTAAGGTCAGGATTAAGACCATTAAAACCACATCTGGGCAGATCAAGCGTACCGTCACCAGTGTGCTCCCAGATTCAGAAAATGACGAAGTGCATTCTGCCTACGAATCCTCTCCATCGCAGAGTATGATTAGTGATGATTCATACTGTAATGCATCTCCACATCAGTCTCAAGCTCCTGATGGTGTTGTTGGGGTGCCAAGTAAAGGTAATACAGCCAATACAGCTTCGGCAAAAGTTTCAAACAGGAAGTCGGAGGAAAACTCCCAGAGGTCGGGTGTAATGCGCTCTGCACCAGTAGTCCGTAATACTAAAGTCAAAAGATCTGCCGCACATCAAGTGCACAAACCAAAGAGAGTATCAGCCACTACAGGCCATGCAACTACCACAAACTTCCTTCCAAAAGCAATGCACTTAGCTAGTCTAAACCTTGTCCCTCACAGCGTTGCTGCTTCAGTAGCTGCACGAACCACCTCCTATCAACAAAGTCAACGCACACTCTCCTCCACAGTGTACAGTACTGTCCCATTAGTGCATCAGGTCAAAACAGCCAATTCTTATCCCCGCATGTCTAATCCCAACCCATCTGCAGGAACTTTAAACAGACTGTTGAACAGTGCCAACCCTGTGCCTACATATGTGCCAAACTTGAACCCACCTCCGGGAACCAATATCAACCTTCCACCACATGGATACTGCTGCCTCGAGTGTGGGGACTCCTTTGGGGTGGAGAAGAGCCTCGCATTTCATTACAGTAGGAGGAGTGTCCACATTGAAGTAGGATGTACACACTGCGCAAAGACTTTGGTGTTTTTTAACAAGTGTGCCTTGTTGGCTCATGCAAGGGAACACAAGAACGGTGGCACAGTGATGCAGTGCACACAGCTCAATTTGAAGCCCATAGCAGAAGAAAAAATGTTTGTACCCCTGAGTAGTGAACTGGTTAGTGTGGGCACTTACTCCTCGCCATTAGTCTTGCCTAAAAGTGAGCCTGTCCTGCCCTTGTATCCGGAAAGCGTCATCCGCCATCGACTCCGTTGTTTGGAGTGTAACAAGCAGTTGCCTGACTACAAAGCACTCGCAGGCCATTACCAGAAGCTGTCAGAAGATACAGAAGAACTGGTGAGTAGCTGATTGACATATTCAAGTATAAGGGTGACAACAAATCACTTGAGAAGACCACCTTGCAGAATTTAGCAAGTATCTAAGTCTATTAGTGCTTACTCTTAAATGTTTTTAATCTGAAAAAGTCACTCAAATCAAAGTAGAAAAGTGCACTTCAGGGCATAGATTTATCATAATGAAGCAACACGATGCCTGGTGCCACTTTGTAGATAATTTATCTGATCTGTTTCTGATTGATTACTGAGGTACAGATGAGTAAGCTTATTCTAACTATAGAGAGAATACTGCTTTGTTTAATTACTTACTTCATTGTAGCTGTTAATTGGATTGTTTTCTATAAAAACAAATGTATTTTCTCCATCACCAGATTTGTCCTTTTTAATGGCACCACTGTTTGTTTGTTTTCCACTCAAAACTGTCTTTTTGTTCTGTTCTGTTGTGAAATACCAGATCTGTAAAGTTTGCTCAATGCTGCTGCCCAACAAGTGCAGCTTCAGAGCTCACCTACGCATTCATGCACATAAGTCCCCTTACTGCTGCCCTGAGTGTGGTGCCCTGTGTCGTTCTGCAGACATCCAAAAGCACGTCAGGGAAAACTGCCTGCACTATGCTCGCAAGGCTTGGTACAAGTGAGTAACTTGGCAAGAAATGCAGGGTTTTTTTAAACCGCCCCCACAGTGTACAGTGCACTGTTGCAACAATTATGTTTTCCTTTTCTTCCAGATGTCTTCACTGTGATATGGTTTTCCGGACCCTTCAAGGACAAAAGACTCACATCGAAGAAAAACACTGTGAGGTCTTGTACAAGTGCTCCATCTGCCCGGTTGCATTCAAGACATCCGACAGCTGTGAACTGCATTTGAAAAATAAACACAGTACTAGCAAAACAACTCCAGAGTAAGTTAACATCTCATGACCTGATGGTTGAAAACTGTGGGCTTTTCCTCATAGGCTGCTTTAACAGTTTTTGCTTTCTTTTTGCAGGTTAATCTTAAAGTGTTCCTGTGAGAAAATGTTCAAGAAAAAGCAGCTACTGTTTCAGCATTTCTATCAGAATTCCAGCAAGCGTGTTACGTCTGTATTCAAGTGTCCAGAATGCAACTCAGTCTTTCCACAAAAGCTGCTATTAATGCAGCATTTCAAGGTTAGAATTAAATATATGCATTTTATTTAGATGCTTTACATGTTTATCATTTTTACCTCTCAGACATAAAAGGTGGTCGGTCAGCACTGGTGAGGTGTAGCACTGATGGTTGTCAGTATTTTTTAATATATTCCCTGCAAGTGATCCTTTAGGAGTTTAGGATGCCTATAGGAGTTTATATGTGCGGCCACACTTCTTATCTAAAATGATTTGTGCTAAAGTTGTCAGGAAAAAAGGTTCCTTAGTCCATAGAAGAGTTATAAAGTGCATCCAGTAAAAGTAAGGTGCTGTGTCCTATCGTGTTGACTTTTTTTTTTTTTTTTTTTTTTTTAACCTTTAAAACCATACACCTGATACAGATCAATCAACACGGGAAATCATTAACTTATGCTCCAGAAGTAGTGTTCTTTTGTTAAAACACCAGCAAAGAAACAGTTAAATGTTACTGTGTAAATAAGTTTGAGGATGATAATGTGAATTTTGTGTTTCCTGTTCTGCAGGGTGTGCATGTAGGAAACACGAGTGAAGAGACAGAGAAGAAGAAAGAAACTAAGCATGCTGACTTGCACCAGGAGTCTCAGTCTATCCAAAAACAGAAGAGTCACTACCCTGTTAAACAGACAGTTGCTACTAGAGAGAAGTCTGAGCAAGACGGCAAAATCCTAAATCGTGTGAAACCCGCTGGATGGACATGTAACGAGTGCCTGCAGCAGTTCACTGAGCGAGATGCCTACGTTTCCCATTTGAAGACCACACACGGAAAGGTAAGGGTGCACTGACCCCGCACTGACGTCTGCTGATGCAAAACATTACTGAGTGTTGCGCTCTTATGTCTTGAGTTGGTGTCTTAAAATCTTGACAGATATACCGACAGTGTGCCACAGAAGACCGCTCAGACAGCAACATCAGTAAATCATGTAAAGCCTTGTCTGGGTTCCTGTATTAAGACTGTGGTACCTGGGTTATGATCCCTTGAATTTGCATTTTTCCATATAAACACAATTATTTTTATTTTTTTAAGAATGTAAAATTTGTGTTTTGAATTGAAACTGGGTCATATTGTAGAATATACAGTATTACTCTGGAGCAGCTTGCCAATTACCACCACCCTCCTCTTTTTTTCCCACGCCCTCTGCTTTCTCCAGGATACACAGTGAGTTTTTAGACTCAGTGGGCCTCAGTTCACACTGAGTAGAAATCTTCTTACCCTGCTCCCAAATGAGTACAAATGCAAAATTACTCCCCATACACACTGCTCTGTTTTGTTTATTTTCTTTTTACTATACTGCTTTACATATTTTACCATACTGTTATGCATATTACTATGCAACATGTTTAGCTCGAGATGGATTATGGAGAAAGCTGCATCACTACACCAAAATAGCACAGAATTTCCAGCTCAAGAAACTGAAACAATAACGTTCTCAAAGCAAACACTTTTTCCTAGTTTGTTTTGTTAGAATGAAATACAGAATAAAATAAAAAATATAGAAGATAAAAATAACAGAAGTGATGAGTCCCCTGTGCTGTAAACTGTGACCCAAGTTAAATAAATAAAAAAATAGAAGGGGTGGGTGAGGGGTGATATCAAAATCATGGAAAAAACAAACGTAATAAATAGGGAACCAGTTGGATGACAAAGATTACACCATCTGTCATCCAAAGATGAGACACTCACTGCACTTACTGTCATTATCATTTATTTATAGAACATTATTTATTCTTTGAACATGTTGTTTGTATCTTTGTATACTGATTTATCCTGGATTAGTGTGTGAAACATTTGACTGCATCATCTAAGCACAGACTTATGCATTACATGCTGATAAATGTAAATGAGGTTTATTATGAACATATTTTGTTTTTGTGCATAATGGAAATAAAGTAATTGAACCAGTAAAAAAATACTAAGTTGAGTACGTGTTTGGGAAATACTATTAGTTGGACCAGTAGTATTTCACAGCTGTGAGTAGCCAACGAGCAGTAGGGCTGAAATGAGTCCTGCACCTCTAGGTCAGAGTTTTTAGGTCAACCAGTATAAGCAAGATGCATTTTTATTCTGGTTTGAATTCCCAGTTAGATCCAAAATTGTCTGTTTCAACACTGATGCTTAAATAATTCAGTTAAGCTCATCTTGTCATTCCTCAAATTATTATTATTATTATTTTTTTTGTTAACAGTCCGTGAAGAAGTATCCATGTCGACACTGTGTGTTGTCTTTCAACACTGCAATCAGTCTGAGACGACACATTCGCAATGATCATGATGGGAAAAAGAGGACTTATACCTGTTGGTAAGATTTTGAAAATGTATAAATAATAATAGTAACTTTGGCCACAAAACAGTTTTTAATTGTTGCTCCATCCCTGTTTGTTAGGTATTGCACGGACAAGAAGACAATATTCACGTCAAGTGTGATGTTGAAGAACCACATCAGCCTTATGCATGGAATAAAAAATCCTGATCTTAGCCAAATGCCAAAAATGCCCATCCAAGTAGACAAAAATGCTTTGGACAAGGTAGGAATTTATTATTTCTCAACGCAAACATAAATGCTTCCAATCTGCTCACCGGTCTAAACTGCATAACTTGTGATTTCCAGAGGCTTGTATCAGCGACATCTGATGTGGGCACACAGATGGAGGTTCAGGATCCTGCAGGTAGTCTCGAGGCTCCTTCAGCTAAGCGTCTGAAAACTCAGTTCCGCTGTTCGAAGTGTGGCTTCGTCACAGACAACAGCACAGAGTTCCAGCAGCATATACCTCAGCATAAAACCGACGAGAACACTCCTCAGTGCCTTCACTGTGGCCTGTGTTTCACGTCCGTGCTGTCTCTCAATAGACATCTTTTCATCGTACACAAAATCAAAGATCCAGAGGAAGAGGAGAAAAAAGTAGAGGGAGATGTTAAAGAGAAGGAGCAGGATAATCAGCCGGCTGGATCAGCAGAATCTGATGAGGAAAACGATTTGTTTCACCAGCTAAACAAATCTGATCCCTCACAGGCCGGAGAGCAAGAAAGTCCGCACTGCTCCACGAGCACAGACTGTAACTTAAATCTGAGCACTCGGTCTCAGACACAAGCAGTCTCTCTCCAGCAGTGAGAGCCACCTCAGCTCCTGTTTAAAGCTGCTTTAATATCCTCAGTTTTCATGTGAAAGTCATAAGGGATGCTTGATGTTTTTAGACAGGTGGTACAAAGATGTAATGCCTTTAATTTGGACAACCTATTTAGAGGCGGTGCAGTATATTCTAGCAGATACATATATTTAATACAGAACAAATATTTTCATATTATTTTTTTGTTTTTTAATTTAACCTTGTATGTTGGTAATATATTAATCTTGCCTTTCACATATAACTGCACTCATCACTCATACTACAGTTAAACATTTCCCCCTTCTGTTTTTTTTCTTTTTTCGTCAAAATATTTTGCTTAACATTTTCCATCCACCCTGGCAGGAGACTCAGGAATGTGTGTTTGTTTTACGGTCTGGTATTGATTATTGTAACAGTGTATTGGTGGAGTTTAAGGTATTGTTTCAAATTATTTAATGCCTGAATGATTCAGGCTGCTTTTTTATTATTAGTAGGGTTTTATTTTTTGCGAAACACAGTATAGTTGATTGTTCATGTAAAAGCAGTAATTACAAGTTAATGGTTTGGCCTTTTTAAAAAAACAACAATTTTATACCGTCTGTTTTGGGGGTTTTCTTTCACGTGTTTGGGAGAAACAAAGAGGTATTACATGTGTTCTGCAGCAGTATTGCTGTATTGAAAATACCTCAAATTGCCAGAAGTGTTTGGGGTTTTGTTTGTTTGTTTGTTTTTTTCCAGCAAGTGAACGGTCAATGTTACATCAAATCAGGGTACATTTGTTGTGGATGATCCAGAGAAGGTGTGAGAGTGAAATTCATCAGCATGTCAGAGTTAATGTTTTATGAATCAGCACCTGGTAACATGGATGGGAATGCAGTGACTTAAAATAAAAAATATCTTAGATTAGCACTTGGCAAAAGGAGGATACTTTTCGGTTGCAGGCTCTGATATGTGAAGCGACACCTCGTTTTGTATTGACTACGTGACAGTTCCTACCTCC
The DNA here is from genome assembly GCF_056152115.1 of Neolamprologus brichardi. Lineage (NCBI taxonomy): Eukaryota > Metazoa > Chordata > Actinopteri > Cichliformes > Cichlidae > Neolamprologus > Neolamprologus brichardi. Next base: position 12,839,298 of record NC_142110.1, read on the forward strand.
GTGGTAAATGGCAGTGATTGTTAAACGTCGAAAGGCTTCGAGAAGTTGCAGTTAATCTCAGTGCAATGTAAAAAAATTAGTTTTAAAAATGTATTATCCCGCATTAATAAATTTTATAAATTATTTTGGGAATGACATTAAGTCTTTTTATGGTCATATTGACTCAACTGACAAGTGAACTTTTCTATGAAAGTGCTGTGTGAGCTCTTTTGATTCTCCGTAAGCCCTCGAATCACCACACTGCAGCTGCTTACCTGCAGGGGCTGAGAGGAGTTACTTGTTCACTGTTTGTCTTTTTGTAATGCTTGTCGAAAGATATTTGTACTTTTTGATACTGTGTACAGTGACGACTTGGTTAAGAATTTGTGTACCTACAGTAGCCAATTAAACTTGGATTTACAGCATTTCTTAAGCCATTTCATCTGTTCAGCATGCAGTGGCCTACGTGCCTTGCTGTTACATTAAAGTACTTACAAATAAATTGGTGCATTTAATTACAGATCTGCTCTGTCTTGTCTTTCATTACAGACCTGCTGGGTTGAAAGAATTTAATGTAATCGGGGTGTGATAATCAGTAGTTTTGCAACGAGGTCACGTGCTTAAAATCGTCATAGCAAGTCAGAAAGGCACAAAGCACTCTAATGTGCATCATGTATCCAATAAGCAACAACCACAGATGGATGACTTCATCCCATTAGAATATTAAGCGGATCCTGTCTCAGTATAACTGCCTGTACCCAAAGTAACAGAAGAGCTTTCTTTTAATTGACCAGCTCCAAATTAATTGGAAGCACATCTGAGAAATGAAAGGCACTGTGACAAAGATCTGCAGGGGAGGACTCCTGTCTTCTTTCATCCTTATCTCATACATTGCTTTGACATCTTCAATGACTCTTGATTTGACTGAGCTGAGAAATAAAGTTTCAAAGCTCAAGGTGAATCCCAGGGGGAATCTGTGGGCAACGGGTAAGTAGAAATTACACTGCTGAATGATTGTTTCTTTGTTCTGTTTGCAAATGCAATATTTACAGAGAGTTTGCATGTTTTATTTAATAAGGACATTTCATGGGCAAGAAGAGCATTGTGGATAGTTCCTTTGTGAATTCTGCCTTTGAGAATATAAAAGATACAGCTGAAGGCAGAGATGTGAGACCTCTGCACGGAGTGGAAGACCTGCAGGCGCTCCTCATCCATATTCTGAAAACTGCCCAACAAACACAAGGAGAGCAAGCACTAGACAGGTGAGTTATGTATTATTACTCAGTCTAATACCGCTGTTAATCCTTCCATTGTACAGCTTTCTGTTTTTTTTTCTCATGCATTTAGAGAAGAAGGACATCCAGTTCGATCAGTTGTTGCGTGACATCCTGCTGATGAAGAGGAGGGTTTCTGCTCTTGTGAAAATCAGCTAAATTATGTTTTGTTTTTTGTCTAACATAACATGTATATGTTGGCAAGTGACAAACACTTCTGTTGTTTTACTTTATATTGTTTATGACTTTAATAAAAAGCGCAGAGAATGTATTGGAAGTCTGTGTTTTCATCTATGTTAAAGTCACATTCACATACACACAATACCTTCAGATAATCGGTTTCTGACGCCCCCTGCCGGTCGGTAAATGGAAAAACCGCTTTTAGTTAACATATCCGGGTGAAAGTGGCAACGTGCTTTTTATCACATCCCAGGGTAGTTTGAGTGGAAACTAGCCCCAGTTATGCCCCTAATAGTGATGTGTGGTTACCCCTGTAGTGGTAAGTCACGAAGGGCAGAAGAGCTGAAGGTGTATTTTGAAGAAAGCACAGAAAGAAAGGTTCATATTGTTGGAGACGGAAGCCTGGGCGTTGAGAAAAACACTGTTTACGCAGGCAAGTAAGCTTAGCACGCCTTCATTAGTGTGCTTCTTAAAGCTTTTCAGCTTTCAGGGCTTTCAGTCTTACTTGGCATATTTTTGTATGTTATTAGCCACATAATACTGAGGTAACATTACCGGCCTTACACGAAGTTTAGCCGGGAATAAACAACAGAAGCAGGAGTGCTTATTCAGAGTGTTTGCGCTTATCGATGCTTGAGGCGGCTTTAAAGTTCATGACAATTACAACTGTGTTCGCCTGCTTTATGAGCGCTACTATTCAATTAATTTTACTTATTTAGCGTTAGTAGTAGTAGTTAGTAGTAGAGACAGTCCAGTAATCTCTTATGAACAGGCACCTGGCGAAGGTGGGGAAGAGAGATTGCAAAACCAGCTAAAGAAGGGGCAACTATCGAGGATGATTGGTTGGAGGCTAGAGGAAAGAAAGGAGACTATAAGCAACAAATAGAACAAAAGTTAATTTCATGCAGTAGTAGCATATAAATGCATAGGGAGTGAAAGGGGCATCAAGTCGATGTGCTTACTGCATAGTGGAAAATCCCTCAGCAGCAGCTATATTCCTAAGAGGTTGGATCCAAGCCTGACTATAGGATTTGTCATAAGTGGAAGTTTTCAGGCTAATTTGAAAAGTAGAGAGAGTGTCCTGTAACCCAAACTGGGAGCTGGTTCCACAGCAGAGTTGCCTGATAGCGCCCATTCTACTTCTACAAACCCCTGAAATCACATGTGAGCGGAAACTGCTAGTAATAGAGTAGAATGGTACTAGGAATGGGAAATATATCATGACATTTCAAAAAACACTTGCGATTATGAGATTTATTATGATGTAGGGGGAAAGCGACATTTTATCGACGTTTGCAGCAGCAGGATTCGTAAATGAGTAACTGAAGGGCATTTTCAATTCTCCTTCTCCAATGAGCTGCTGTTATTGATGACACACTTCCTAATTTGAAGAGCAAATGCATTGGCAGCAGCATTACTGTGAAAAAAGTAATAACACCGCAACAGATACAGTGACACAGCATAAGTCAAATGTATGTACAAAAGTAGCCTGGGTCGTGTTTTTATTTTTAAGTATCAAGTAGTTGCTTAATACTTTAGTTTAACAATAACGTGTGCAGCTGGCCATGCTCAGTTGAGTCATTTTATTTACTTCTGGGTCTAACATAACCAGCTGATTGTATCTCCTCCTTTATGGACTGGTTATAAAAAAAAAAATTTTTTTGCTTCAAGCTGCAAGTTTGTGTCCACAGTTAGTGACAACAGTTTTCTTCGATATTTTGAAAAGTACACTGCTTTGCTGAAAGTTGTTGACGTAACTCCCTTTTTAGCTACCAAATGACCATCAGAGGCTCTTGCTCTCACAAATGCCTGGGCTTGTCTCGTTGTGTGCATTAGGGAATTTAAGCAGGATGTTGCTATAGCAACTATATAATAATATGATACTTTGATATTCATATTATTATTGTGGGTGATATGACATGGCACATCACTTGGACCTGATCATTTTAACTATGTTACTGTGTTACTGTTACATTGCTATTATGCTTATAGAATTAAACATTTTGTTTTTCAAAATTTTATTTCTTTATTATTTCCGTAATTGTTAACATGACTAAGGAGACTGTTTGCTTGAACTGGACAGACTTCTGCATTTACTTAATTTTACTGGAAATGTTTCAGATTCCCAAAAGGAGAAAAATGTCAGAGCGTCTCTGAAAGCTGAAGTGGAGAGGTGAGTGTTTAAAAATCTGTTGTAGGATCTGATGTTGCACAAAACCCGCACATATTTTAATGCTAATTCTTTTTTGTTTTTTCTGTTGTTGTTTTTTTTTTTTTTTAGGAAAGTCAACAAGGATGACATTGTTGTTCTAGACTCATTAAATTACATAAAAGGTAAGTCTTACTACTTATTCTGTAATTGTCACAGTTACATTAAATATTGTGATTTGTAGTTTAAAATTTAAATATGTTACAGGCTACCGCTATGAACTGTTCTGCCTCATCAAACATGCACAGACTCCACACTGCTTGGTAAGTAGACAATTAAATATCCGTTTTGAAAAAATGTTACCTTCAAATGCAATCGTGGTATGTTTGCGGGTTTTCTTTGTTAAGGTCTACAGTTTGACGTCCCATGAAGAGAGCTCATTATGGAACACAAACAGAGATGCTGCTGATCAGTACAATCAGGACATGTGAGTGAGAAGCCTCAGTATGAGAGCATGACTCTTACCTTACCTGCACTGTTGCATGTGTTTTTTGTTTTTATTTTTAATTTTTTTGCAAACTGTCTCACATGCATTTGGTGTTTTGAAGCTTTGACGCATTAGTTAAGCGATTTGAAGCTCCGGATTCCAGAAACCGATGGGACAGCCCTCTCTTCACTATCCTGAAAGACGACACACTTCCAGTTGAAGCCATTTCTGATGCGCTTTTCAAAAGAAAAGCACCCCCACCGAACCAGTCTACTCAGAGTGTAAGTCTAAGGCTACGTCCACACTAGCCCGGATAGATTTGAAAACGGCGTTTTCGTCTGAAAATGCTCCGCGTCCCCACTATCGCTTTCAGTCGTTTTCACAGAGTTGTCCGTCCACGTTGAAACGGCCAAAAACGCTTACGTTCCAGTACTGCGCATGCTTGAAACGCAAGACAATTCGACTTGCCTCATTTCTGTCTGCTGTTTATTTACTTTCCGGCTCCTTGAAACGTCGCGGCAAAATGTCGAGGAGAAGCACCGAGTTTTGTAAATGGACTAACAATGAGGTGGAGTTGTTGCTGAGGGTAACACAAAAGTACAAAGTTGCAAAAGCGAGTGAGAATTAAAGAATTTGAAGAAAAACTGTCTGAAGCATGTGCAAACTGATAGTAATCTTTAATAGGGCTGTCAAAATTGAGAGCAAACAAAGCAACACTGTATAATGCCCTCCGCTATCTTAGTTTAATTGGTCACTTGACTGCATCACATGACTAAAATGTGTCATCGTTTTCCAAAAGGCTCCGTTTTTGCTGTCCACACTGCGACGCGACAGCACCGTTTTCAAATGTATGCATTTTCGAGAGCGTTTTCAAAACGCTGCTGTCTCAGTGTGGACGGGAGGACGGGAGAGAAAACGATGCATTTTCAAACGAAAGCACATTAGTGTGGACATAGCCTAAGAGACACTAGTTACAATCAGTCTGGAAATCTACAATATTTACTGTATGCATGTGGGTTTTTTTGTCTGATTGTGAAGGAAACCTATTTTTTTTTCTTCTCTGTAGCAACCGCTGTCATCTGCAAACTTTTTATACGAGTTGGACAAGATCACTCAAGATGTCCTGATGGTATGTTTGTTTTTTTTTGTTTGTTTGTTTTTTCTAGTTTCACATCATTTACTTGTCATTCTGGTAGTTTCCCATGATATTTTTTTCACTGAGCCAGACTGCTTTTTGAGTTATGTCATATTATTATTATTGTTATTATTATTATTATTATTAATATGTCAAGTGAAATATGACAGAGGAGTCTTTTTCAGAAAAATGTTTACAAATCCTCTGTTGGGGTATCAACATTCCTTTGCATAATGTAGACTTTGTTTTATGAATCAGAAGGTATTACATGTATTTACAGCTTTATACGTTACATCACCAGCCAAGTTGCAATTATGAGTGAAGCGCTGATGAGGTATTTAGCTTGGCACACAATAATAGCCTGGTTCAGGTTCAGGTTCGGGTACAGGTTACTGTTCTGCAGTCGTGAGTCATCCATCTTCACATGCAAACACATGCAAATGGACAACAAATGCGCATAGTGCAAAATACTGAAATAACAGCTAATTCTAATTAATTTTGGTTATCACGTAGCCCTTGAAAGTGACATAGCTGTTCCTGTGAAGTAATGACTGCTCAAACAAAGCTGTTAATTAAACCTTGTTGGTCTATTACATTTACCTTGCAAAGGGTGTGGGTCATCAAGAAAAGGTGAACCAGCCAACCGCTGCAGACGTCTTAGGTGCAGGGGTTCTAAGTTCAGCTGTGGTTCACCAGTCAGCCTGTTAGATGACTCAACAGTTCGATTCGTTTACAGATAAGTATCCAGACCACAAGCCCAAAGAAAGAGATAAATCGGATTAAACAAAAGAACGATAAAATAAACCCATCGCAGTTTTATCAATGTGGAAACCAGAAAGCCTTCTCAAACGGGAGACTCGTTGGTGCACACAGCTTCAAAGACATTCATAACACTGAACTTCAACAGTCTGACCCTTAATAGATGTGACATTGTGTTTATGAGTGCATCTAAAATCAGTGATCATATTTTTTGCTTGCCTCATTTTATTCACTTTTGTCAATCACGTTGAACTGGTTTTCAGCATGAGTAACATCAGTTTACCATGAGGTAAAGTGAATGGGGTCAAGCACATGCTCAGTGGGCCTTAAAATCTCTGATTTCACCAGTTTTTCCAAATATTTACATTACAACTGATTTGAGGGGAACCAGTCTAAAGTCGTTAAAAGTTTTGGGATAACTAGATTTGGCATTAGGCATTTAAACTATATGAATGGGTACTTGCTGTTTATAAAGATTTGTTTAAAACACAATAAAATCACAGGACTCAGATGTTGAGCTCAAGATTCGAGTAAATGCCCACAAATATTATTAGGTCAGTAAGATTTTTTTCACTGTCATGGAGGGAAAATCTACATCCTGCGATCGATGTTAAAGTACTGACTGTGGCTGTGTAAAGTTCCTGGATCTCAATACTAAAATCCAAAGTGTTGAAAGGATTATAAAAACAATTGACAGCTTTAGCTGTTAACTGCCGACTGTCCAACGTTTAATAAAAAATGAATGCACCCCTGCACATTGTAAGTGTGGGAATAACCTCCTCTTTGTCTTTGCTTTGACATCGAGCTCGTGTATTTGTTAGCGTGCCACATGTTGCACTTCCTTTTTGCACTGAAGCAATTTCACACAGATCACGATGTTCTGTTGCACAATATCTGCAAATGTTTCCAGCAAAATAAATTAAGAGGAGTAAATACTTCTCTAATTCTGATTCATTGTTCCTTATACTCTTTGTAGAGATCCCTTTTTTAAAAATTCATTTTTATATGTGTGTTTGATAAATGTAATTAAATGTTTTCAGGCGATTTTTAACGCCCAGAAGACGAGCGTTCCCGGGGATCTTATCGCAGTTCCAGGAGCTTCGGAAAAGATATCCTTTTTTAAGCACAACTTGCGTGTGCTCAGTTATTTTGAACACACGATTTTGATTAATCTTTTCACATTAAACAGATTTTTTTGTAGTTCCGTGTGGGACATCTGTCATATTTAATGACTGTGTGAAATGCTAATTTTTGTTTACCTCCCGGGGTTAATCACCTCCCCACCTCCCCTCAATAGCGGGGGGGACAACACTGTTCTATCTGAAAGCATTAGATGAGGAGGTGGAGGAATGTGTGGTCATCACATGACTTAAAAGAAAGGTAGATCTACTAAGCAATGTTAAAGGTCTTGTCTGTAATGGCATGCTGTGGGATGTGTGTGGTGGGGAGAAACCAAATTATATTTGTGGATTTTCATTGGTTGCAGGACTGTGAAGCACCTTCTCAGAGCCAGCCAATTTGATTTTCTTCTTTGAACATGTTGGTCCAAGCACAGCATAACTTAAAAGCACATCATCTTCTGTTCTGGCCAACCTTTAATAAAATGGGCATAATCTGAATTTGAAATGATGCCAGTAACATTCAGTACAGGTTATTTCGTCCTGTTGTCCTGCTCAAAGGTTTAAATGCAATACTGGGGCTTGGAGATAATTTGGGCTTCTGTTAGGTTCTACCTGTGGTATTTTTCTTGTTCCTTAACTTGCTATTAAACATTGAGCTCACCAGAAATGTCAACATGGCAGAGCTGCGGAAACTACGGCGCCAGTTCATCAGCTACACCAAGCTGCACCCGACAGAAAACACGGGACAAATTGCTAATATGTTTGTTCAGTATTTAAATAAGAGTCTGCACTGACAGTGTGTAGTGTTTGTTTTTTGTTTTGTTTTTTTGTTGGGGGGGTTGCAGTTGTTCTGTGACAAATAAATGTATTTAACAAAAAACATCCTGTTTTTGGTTATATTTTTAAATTTGTGTACTTTCTAGGACCTTTTTGGCCTTCCTCACCAGATGGGATTTGCTCAGTCTAAGCGAAACACCAAATAGCTTCAGTGTTAGTAAAAGCAGATCAAGAATTTATTTTCTTGACCTCCTTGGACTAAAAATGAACCTATTTTGCATTTCACCTACTTGGACTAGGTATATTGTGCCAGTTTTTAAGAGCAAGGGTCATGTGTAGTAACTACAGAGGAATAAGCCACACTATGAAGCTATGGAAAAGAGTTGAAGCTAGTTTAAGTAATCGGTGAGCAGCAGTATGGCTTTATGCTGAGAAAGAGGACTAGAGATGCCATATTTTCTTTAGGAGTTTTGACAGGGAAGTATAAAGAAGTTCAGGAGTTGGCACTGTGTCTTTGTGGGCCGAGAGACAGCATATCCTCCAGAGAACTAAGGAAAAGAGAATCTAACTATTGAACTTTTTTGTTTGATTTTCTTCCTCTTTGAAACTCAAAGAGGCCACCCAAGCACAGGAGAAAGCACAGGATGTCCTTTATTTAGTACATCTGGACTTAGTAGGGTAGCTCAAATAAGTCACAAGATATACAGTGGCTTGCAAAAGTATTCGGCCCCCTTGAACTTTTCCACATTTTGTGACATTACAGCCACAAACATGAATCAATTTTAATTTGAATTCCACGTGAAAGACCAATACAAAGTGGTGTACACGTGAGAAGTGGAACGGAAATCATACGATTCCAAACATTTTTACAAATAAATAACTGCAAATAGGAGTGAAAGATGGGGGTGAGATACATCAGGAATCTGATGCCCTCTTCTTGGCAATAGTGATGAACAGGCTGGCAGATGAGGTCACTCAGGAGTCTCTCATGACTATCATGTTTGCAGACAGCATTGTGATTTGTAGTATATGTAGGGAAAGGGTGGAAGAGACTGTGAAGAGGTGGAGGTATGCTATGGAGAGAGGAGGAATGAAGGTCAGTAGAAGTAAATGGGGGAAACATCCAAAGCAAAAGAGGTGAAGAAGAGAGTGTGGGCAGGGTGGAGCAGGTGGAGATGAGTGTTAGGGGTGATCTCTAACAGAGGGCTAGCAAGAAGGCTGAAAGGGAAGGTTTAGATCACATAACCTGACCAGTAATTCTATACCAGTGAAAGCCTACTTAAAATGCTTTATGTATGAGGGACAGGCAAGAGTTAAGGCATGATGAGAAAGAACTGATCTGCCAGAAAGTCTATTTTATTAATGTGGAAACCACTTACTATAGAGCAGCCAGGATAGAGTGGATGGGGATGACTGTCAAGGATGATTCATGACAGAAGGGTAACAGCAAGAGTGAAAGGCATTGTTTACAAGGTGGTAGTGAGACCTGCTATGATGTATGGTTTGGTGAGGGTGTCACTAACAAAAAGGAGGATGAGCTAGAGGTGGCAGAGCTGAAAATATTCACTGGGAGTGACTGAGATGGACAAGATTAGAAATGAGTAGTCTGGAGACAAAGAGAGACAAGCCCTTATAGATTGGTATAGTGTATAGATTGGACAAAGGGTGTTGAATATGGAGCAGTAAGGTAAGAGGAAGAAATCAGATTTATGAATGATGGGATGGTAAATGGCCTGCATTTGTATAGCGCTTTACTTAGTCCCTAATGACCCCAAAGCGCTTTACACTACATTCAGTCATTCACCCATTCACACACGGCAAGCTACATTGTAGCTACAGCTACACTGACAGGGGCGAGGCAGCCGAACACTGGTGCCGCCGGCCCCTCTGAGCACCACCAGTAGGCAAACATGGGGTTATTATCTTGCCCAAGGATATCTGGCATGCAGGCAGGAGGCAGCCTGGGATCAAACCACTGACCTTCTGATTAGTGGCTGACCTGCTCTGCCACCTGAGCTACAGCCCCATGGTATGGGGTGTGACACAGGAGGAAGATGGAGGCAGATTATCCAGTTTGGCGATCCCTAGAAGAACACGTCAATGATTTTTTCCACAAAAGGTTCCACAAAAGGAATGCAGGAGTCCTTTTCCTTTTTTTAATGACTTAAAATTACTGGCATATTCAAATCAATATACCTTTAAGGAGTTAGAGCTCTGCGCTTTTAGGGATGGATTAGCCTGAATTCCCTCAGTCATGTTTTTTTCTTTCTTTCTTTTTTAGCGTGACTAGTTTGACAAACAGTACATTTCTTGTTTATGAACTCTGTTTTCCCTTGTGGAGTTTGGAAGGCTGAGTAAGGCTCTTTCAAAGGTTTTAAATTATGTAAGAAGATTACCAGAAAACCCAGACCCCTCCCTACAGGAATTTTCTTGCAATTATAAGTGATTACCGGAGCTTCACCACAGTGTTGAAGGAGTGATTATATGCACACCTGTCAGCTTTTCTTTACTTTTTATTCCATTTAATAATGAATGAAACAAGAGAGTCAGATGATTCTTTGTAAATAAAATGTTTTTTATTGAATTAAAAAATTCAAAAAATTCATTTAACAAAGTTCATTGAGAATATACACACACATATATATTTATATATTTATTTATATATTTATATATATACACTGCCAAAGAGTGTGGAGACAGCAAGGGCCCCACATAGAGCAAGCAATAATTAAAGGATTGGGCATTAAAACAGTGTTGCAGTGCTAACAATGCCACATAAAAAAACAGGCTTTATTGACAGAACAGTTCTTATTTGCTTTTCAGTTCATTTTTTTTCTTCAAAGGGGCAGCAGTGCCAAAAATTCTGTCCCAGTGGCTGAAGAAAGGAGCATAGTTGGTGCTCGGCCTCTGGTGGTGCATGTCATGCGCTGGTGCTCCACCCAGCAGCCCCAAAGGCACCAGGTGGTTCAAGGTCCATGGCAAGTCATAGCCTATGTGGTCTTCAACAGACATCCAGATGCTAAAAACTGTAATGCACCATGTGGTCAGCGGGTGACAGTTTAGAAGAATTGGATCATAATTGCTCCAGAATCCCACCGTCATCAGCTCTGGGATGCTGAGCCGCTCACTTGACCATGAGAAAGGTGCTATGTATTCGTGATGGACTGCATGGATCCAGCGGTAAAGCTGAGGATGCTTATGATGCATGAAATGCCAAATAAAGTACTGAGTGTCAAAGAGGAGCAGTACAGCCAGCATACCAATAAACAGTTCATATACTGTGGGAGCATCTTGTGGCAGTGGTGGTGCAGGCATAATGAAAATACTGATTATTACAGCTGGTAAAATAAAGAAGATGTGGTTATAAAAAGTGACCATGAAGTTGTCACTCATCATTTTCAAAGTTGGTTTCCTGTTTGGTTGGATCTTGTACTGATGGAATAAAGGCACCTTTTCTCCCAAGAGGTCCAACACAGAAAAAGGTAAGCTGAAGAAAAAATAGCTAGAAAAGGCGAGTAGGACGGGGAAAAATGGGGATGAGATGAGAGGCATATAGTGAAAAAGTAAATAATCCCAGAATGGCTGCAGAAGATGGTCTGAGCTCCTGCAAGGCAAGAACTGCAGGTAAGGTTCAATGATGTTCAGCATCTTGGTGTGATACCAATGAAGGCTGCTTGTTGTGCAAGTCTTATGATCCAAGACAAGGTTCTGCCTTATATAGAGGTGTTTAACTGGAGGGGCTTTGCTCGCAGTCACACCGCCACCTTTTTTCCCCCCAGCAGCTTAATGTACAAAAAATTCCATGTCAATGCCAAAGGGAACACCAACGGTTCAATGAATGCAAGAAAAGAAGGCAAAACAGCTTTTTGTAAATGTTCTAAGCTTTTTGGTGTCCCAGTTTAGAGAATATCTCCTCATCTCACAATAAGCTGATCAGAGTATTTCTCTGCTTTTTTCTGCCTTTCTGTTGCTGATACATTAAAAAAAAAAAGATGACTAAAGCTGTGTATACCTTTTTATTGGTCACTTTGCATCATCCTATTATGCTGGTCAACAATCACATGTCTGATGAAATATATGCACCATATACTCTATGTACTCTATATACGATTGTATATATAATATATAACAGTACATCCAGTGCCATTTGGCGCTATTTGGCGCGTGCCCGCCTCCTTGACCCACATCTGCAAATTGGACAGGGAAGGAGTCAAGCCTGTAACATTTCCTCAGGTCAGCGTCCGTCTTTCGAGATTGAGAGTTAATTTGAAAATGGTCCGACTCTGTAGTGAGTTTTACAGGATCACAAAGCTTGTGAATGATGAAGTACTGACTGCCAGGTTAGGGTCGATCTTTTCACAGATCAGTTTTCTTTTTCTTCAGATGTGCTATCGTTTTTTGTTTGTTTGTTTAACAAAATGAATTCTGAAGACAAAAATCAGGCAAGTGTTTGACTCACAGTAGGAATATTTCAAGGATTTTTTTGGTTGTCTTGATGTTCGGAAACGGACTTATTTCTCTTTTGTTTAGTTCGTTGTATATTTCGCTCTTACACTCATTAATGGCTCAGTGAAAAGTTGGAGTGTTATCTGTGCGCAGCGATTAATTGAGACGTGTGTAAACATACATGTAAATATAGCATATAAATGAAAGCAGAGTTCACTCCAAAGGAGATTAAAAGTCAATTATATTTATTCTAGTTTTCTATCCACGTATGCTTTTACTGCATTACCTGAACAATGAAGTTGTTGCCGTTCGGACTCTTTTCAGATGGTGTTGCATGCTGGAGCCAAATCATTAATTTTGACAAGATCTTAAACGCCATTGGCTGAAATACAGCTGCAAACCAGGACACAGCCTCCGCCGTGTTTTACGGACGGCTGTAGACACTCACTGCCACTCTTCTGTCCTCATTTATACATATTAAAGACAATTTGAACCGAAGATTTCAAAGTTTGATTAATCACCATCAAACCTGTTGCCACTGATTTTCAGTCCAGTTCTTGTGTAGTTTTCCCACACCTCAGTCTTTTGCCTCTCCCATGCAGTGGTGATGAGCTTAAAGACACACTCCACACCATGGCGATCCTATGTCAAGTTTTCAGCTAATAGCTAATGTTGGTGTAAAACTACAATTTTATGCCTAGCAAACTGTGTCATCTTTGTCTTTTATTGGTAGAGCCAATTTAATAAATGGGAAGAAAAAATGTTTTTTGCTGCAGGCTGCTAGTAACAAAGTGCCCAACACTTTTTCCAAAAGACATCTAATTCCCTTAAAGGTAGTTTTTATATATTTGAATGATTCATATGTCGATATTAATATTGCTTAAAAAATTAAAACTAATAACTCAAAAATGTATTCCTCTGTAAATGGACGGGACTGAAATTAAATGAAAAAGAGGGGAATGTCCAAAGTATGGAGAGCTGTTTCCCCAATATCACCTTAAAATTACAAGAAAGTCTGCCTCCTTGAAAGTACACATTTAAAAAAAATGAGGGATGACTGGAGACTTTTGCACAGTCCTCTGTGCATTTTGGCTGTAGATTGCTGTTACAAGAGGGTCAACAGGGTCAGCTAGATTAGACTAACTAGGTTAAGTTTAGTGTTTAATCTGTGTAATGAGACCAACTGACCTCCATACACTTTAAGTCACTGGATCAATCCTGCTAATGCTGCCCTTTCTTTGCCAGATGACCTCTGAAAATAAGATTCTAATCTTAAGGAACATTTAATACTGCAATAACTAATATAATATTGCAAATACCAGGACACTTCAATGTAATTTAATGTTCTGTAAACTGACCTTATGGCTTTAAGGAGCACAAAGTCCTCTAACTGAAATCATATTTAATCTTAAGAGTTTAAATACCACATTGTAATAATATTAACGGTTCTGACACCAAATGATCACAAACACAGAATTTATTGTGGAAAAGGAAAGTTTCATTGAAATAATGATTTGTGTATTGTAATGATTTGTGATAAAAGAATGCAATGAGGCTCTTCTTCACCAACTACTTCTTCTCAGTGGCTGCCTTCCTCGAAACCGTTTTGTTGGAGTTGGCATATTTCTGTCGATCATTTCTGAAGAGAAAGGAGAATAAAACCTTAATTTTTTTAAAATCAGAGTTGTTGTTTTTTTAAAAAAGAAAGAAAGAAAGAAAAAAGAAAAACTAATCCCATAAAATTTTAATTATTAGTTCCCAGGATATGAACCTTAATGTAAGTAAGTACCTGCTCATTTTGACTTTGTTTCTACACCCCTGTCCTCCCTCCCAGTGGCTGGTGTACGTGCCTCTCGTCATCATGCCTCCACAGCTGACGCATGGCTTTCCATTGCCATATGGCTGCAAGAGCAAACACAGTTTGGATGACATTTTGTTCATTTAGAGCCTAAATCTACCATGCATTTATATTCCCAGATGTAAGCAAATACATTTTTAATGAAAAATAATTAATTTGCAACTCAAACAGAGCCTTTCCTGTTATACATGGACTGATACTTTACCTTGGTTATTAGACTTTATATTAGACTTTCAATGAGCAGACTGTAAGGTTTATACTAATATACAGACTGACAAGTAAGATTTAATGAAATTTCAAATCTATAGTCCACCTGTTCTTTAGCACAGAAACCACAAATCATCCGCGTGGCGAGTTCCATGGGGTGGTCCTGGTTCTCATCGTGGCACACATCGCAGGGGTAGGTCCGACCACAGCAGGGAAACCTGAAAAAATGGGTACAAATCTTTCACCGACTCCCACGTGCGTTTATTAAACCTCTTGTACCGACACATAAAAAAGAGAAAGGTCAGAGGGAGGACAATACCTTAGCCAGCGGTGGCTTTGTTTGAAATGTTTGCATGTTCCTTTTTCTGGCAGTGGCTTCCCTTTTTGCACAGCAGGATCTCTTAATGTCTTGTAACTGACACCACTTGACCCTGCACAAAATGAGAAGGCAAAACAGACACAGTAGTTTAGCCCTTGTGGTCTGATGAGGCGTAAGTTTATTTCAGTGTCTATAAATGCTCATGCTTAATCGAGTAGCTTTAGTTTTTTAAACTGTTGACATATCCTTATATTACAATGATGTCATATGTAGATGAGCTCTGACCTGTTTTATTGGTGCGAGGCTGAATGTAGTGAAATTTAGTGCTCTCAGCCAGGATGCTGAGTTTGGTGTGGCAGTTTTCACAATTAAACTCCTTTGTTTGTCCATAGGCAAGGTTCTGATGAAAAAAACAAACAAACAAACACACAAAAAAACAGATTTGTTTTCAGTTGCATGAAATTTCACAGCGCAGCTATTCTGGTATGTTAAGCATAACATGTTTCGTCACCTGCACTGGGCCCTCCTGGGAACAGCTGAGGCAGCCCACAGTGAGTTCACACTCCTGAAGTACTAGGTCCACAGCTGTAGTGTTTTGGAGATCCAAGTAACCCAAGACATCACTGTAATGGTGAAGCATGCAGGGTCTGAATGCTGCACTTATGCTTGTGGTACAGTTTTTACACTGAGCTGAGCAGGGGGTCCTTCCAGTGAGTGTCAGGTCTGCAGTCACCTTACACCTGTAAACAGAGTTAGAATGTTAGAACTGTGGATGAGCTCTCACTCTGAAAAAACAAAAAACAGTGTCTAATGCTTTCTTATCTTCATTACCTGTTACACTGAAGAGAAACAGTAATTTGCGGGGCGACTACAGTGGCGGTGTTCTCTCCCAGCATCAATCCCAGCAGCTTTACCTCTGTGCCTCGGCGAGGGTCGCTGATCTTAATGTTCTCCACCAGATGACTCGTCTCCTCTTTCTCTGTCCCTTCATCACCACCTAGATTCTCCTGCTGCACCAACTTCCCTTCCTCCTGTGTCATTTCAATATCCTCATCTCTGTCTGCAGCAGCAGCATCAGACGCAGGCTCGGATGTTTCAGACACAGTTACCTGGAGCTCCTGATAGGGTATAAACTGCAGTCCAGCTTTTTCTAAATCAATGTCTTTTTTCAACTGCAAAAAAAAAAAAAAAAAACAGCAAGAGAGAAAGAGACCTTGCAGGTCATTTTGATATATATACTGAGCTTGAAACACAATGATTAGACTTCAATCTCACCTGCCGGGCTCCTTCAGTAAACAGCCTCTCCAAGCTGCGATCCAGCCAGCGAAGAAAAGGCCTGAAAAGCAGCTCTACCTTTCCCATGAGCTGATTGGTCGCATGCTTGGCTTGAAGCCACTCCAACGATGCTTGCTGTACATGCCTATTTAGCAAAAGATTTTTTAGAGATGACTGCAACAGCTATCAATGCAATAAACACATAAAAATGAACCACAACTGCGTTTACCTCGCCATTACAGAAGGCAGATCTTGGTCCAGGGGTATATCCAAAGTAAAAATCTAAGAAAAGTAAATAAATATCAAAAGGATGACAAACTGTTCTTTCCATGACAATCATTCTTAGTGTGGTATATTAGAGAAACTGTGGTTTAAGAAGAAGCAGCGGTCCTTACCTCTTGTGGGTAATTGTCAGGAAAGCTCACCATGATGTCAATTTCTTTCAGATCAAAAGGCTGTAAGTTAAAATGCAACATCAGAATAAATTTCCAGGTAAGACTGCAATGAACTGCTATGTTCATTTTTTCAACCTGATAATATTACCAAAGTATTAAAGTTAGCTCATTAATAATTGTGAATTGTGGCCTAAATTGTGATCAGACTGGACTTTTAGGTCTTACAGCAGTTGGTAGCTTACAGACAATTTAAAGTAGTACAACTGTAAATATTTATATACATGCTTAAATAAATCAATCTTTAACTCTTTCGCATTACAACAATTCAAGCTTAGTGTTTCAGTTTAACACTGGGCCTGAATTATCTTGCACCAATTGCCAACTGAATTAAAATTTACTGTGTGAGCTTTCATGTTGCCTTATGAATAGAAACAAACTTCAGTATTTGTTACTCTGTGACATCACTGGTCTTCTGTGTTGCTCTCAATTAAGGAGAGAACTTGCTTACAAATTAAAACAGAGTTGTACTGTATTAAGAGAAGTGATGTGTATATGGGTTTTCCCACTAAGCTCTTGAAGAACAAATGAAGTGTTTACCCAGTCTGGATCTGTGGCCTCTACAGTTGCACGGTAATAAGTAACTTTCCCATCACTACGTTCCTGAATAATCAGCTGATCTTTGGGAAAACGCTTCTTCAGCTGACCGATCTCTGTGTCTCGTAGCTGTTTGGCGATATCCTCTGTCATGTCACTCAGCTTCACCTCCTGAAGGACGCTGGGGTGAGGCACTGGTTGAATTCTCTGTTCAGCTCTCATCTGATTGCCTGGAACAGGCTTGTCATCCAGTAGGGCTAACTGTGGTGGATGCCAGAACCGACATCTGTCTTCCATGGTGCAGTGTCCTGCGATGAAGTAGCGGCATGGCCGGCGGACAGGTGATGGCCTGTGGCCCACTGATGCAGCTGGGTAGGATGTGCTGACGGTTTCCTTCCCATGAGCTTTGCCATCATCTCTTACATGCAGAAATTTACACTTTTTCCCAAAGTTGCAATGACGTCCTTGAGAAAAGAAGCGGCACAGCTGCTGTGCTGGAGTTACTCCCTCTAAACCACCTTCTTCCATCCTCTCTTCCTCACTATTCACCATTGTTATTAATACCTGGATGAATGAAAACAAGTTTCAGACAGGCTTGGCCTATTCTACTAATACAAGCCTTCATTAAACTCAAGAAACAGATCATACAGTGCTGTAAATTACAGGTGGGTGGATTGATATCGATAGTTTGTGCAAACACCACTCACTCCTTTCAAGCACCCTCGTCCTCCTCCCTGCTATGCTGTGATTTGTTGTCTTGCAGTCATGGGAGTGAGAATAGTCATCATGATTGTTACTTTGACATTCAAATAATATATTAGGCCTATTGTAACGTGTTAATTACTTGAGTTGACCGGAAAGAAATATCTCAGACATGAAATATGAAAATATCTGACTAAAATAACCCTTTTATGTTAATTTTCAAGGTTTTTTTTTATTTAAACAGCACGTTAAAAACAAAACAAGTCGACACAAAGTCCTTTTGGGGCAAGTTTGTTTACTTTCCGGGTCTCAAAAGAAAAAAAATGTTTCAAAACGCTGTGAAATGTGTTTTGTTGTGTTAACTGACAGTGGAAAGCAAAAATCACATCTTTATTTGTCATTAAAAAGCATTCAGATTAAGCATATGCATTAACTTCATTAATCCACACACGTTTCTCCCCTTCATAAACTGGGTGTCAGTATTTGTGATACCGGCCTATTTTTCCTTTGTATTGGAACACTGCCAAATTCTACAGTATCAGTGCCCTTTCGTTTAAATAAAATAAACTCTTTCAAGCCATGAAAGACATGCCCATACACGCTATGGTGAGTTCTGAGCATGCGCAGTCCATTTGTAAATGCAAACTGCGTCAGGGGATGGACTTTAACCAGTTTTATATGTCAACTTGACCTATTTATTTTTTCTGTGAGCGTAAGAATGACAACGAAGTTAAATGCTTTTGCTGAAATTAGTTACACTTGACCTGACAGGTGTCTTTTGACCATCTCCACCACTTACAGCTATAACTAGAAATCACCCACCGTTAATGCGATATCATAAATAGTATATGGGCAGTATTTCTCTGTCATAATTACTAACTTAGCAGTAAAAAGCTAGTCAACATCGAAGATGATACAAAACTCAAACGTTCACGATTTAGCTAGCAAAGTTAGCTAAACTTTACGTACGACTGTACGTATGCTAATGTTTACTTTATAAAGGAGTTAATTAAAAAGACGAAATTACCTCGTTTATGCACGGAGTTTCTCGTAAAAGCTTGTCAAGCGTGATAACGACAAGTACCAGTCTTAAAAAAAAAACCCTCAAACATCCCTTCAAGGCTGCTACATATCAGGTGACTGCACGGTCAGCGATACGTGCTATAAAACGTCTTAACCGTGGACTGTAAAAACATCAGCGCAAGAGTTATGCGTCATAATATGCGACAAAAAGGGTTTTAATACTTTTATTCCTCGAAACGTATTCGAATAATACATATAGGCTCCAAAATAATATGCACATATAAAAACTGGTGCCAGGGACGGTAAATAAAATATTTCTAGGTAGAAACAATTAAATAAAATCAAAGGAAACAAAAATAAACTTGAATAAATTGTCAGTAGCTGTTCTGGAGCCTTTGAGCACAGGAGAACAAAGCTAGCATGGATAATCCTGAACTGAGGGGCTAAAAATGAAATCCAAAACAGCTGTACAGTGAAAACATCATCCGCTGGTAACATCCTTTGTTATGAAGGAAAGCATCTGATAAGTAAATGGACTTTGTGGTGAGGCTATCTTCCTCTTCTGCCTTCTACAGTGTACTGCTTTAAATACGTATAACCTTGTATTTAATTTTAAATATATTTATTTTCCTGTAAAGACCTGATAGTTGTTTCTATGGTTCTTTAGATTTTTAATTCCCATTCTCTTTTGTCCTATATGTCTCTTCTTTAACTCATCTGTTTTTATTGCTAGACCTGTGCAAGACGTCACAGTATTTATTTTATATAAGTGAAAATGAAAAAATACACCAACCAAACAGGAGATGCAGCATAAACAGAAGACAGAATAATCACCTATATGTCAACAGTTCCTGTGTGGAGAGCTATAAGTTACCTGTTGCACAGGGTGTATAAATAATTTATTGTACCTGGCTGCCACTTGATACCACACAGACAGAAAAGCCTAAGCCGACACACACATGGAAAAAGTGTTTGCCAAAGCTGCTGTTTCTGGCTGAAGCACCTTCATTCCTCAGACACCTTCACTGTGTTTTTTTTCCCTTTTTTAATTCATCATGGATCTTGTAGAAACCAGTGTAGATATTTGGATGAGTTGGTCAAGAGAAAAGTCTTTGCTGCAGCCTCTGTGGGACAGCCTGAGGCTCAACTACACAGACTATTTGCGATCTCCGCTCTTCCCCATTGTGCTGACTGTCTCTTCATACTTTGTCTTCTGCATCCCTTTCCTTCTTTGTGACATAATGGGGGATAAATGGCCGTGGGTTCAGCAATTCAAGATACAGCCAAGCCGTCGACCAACGGCCTCTGCATTGCTGCACTGTGCAGGTGTCACCTTGTACAACCATGTGTTTCTTGTGCTTCCAGCATCTGTGGCCCAGTGGGCGTGGAGGCCACCTGCCGATCTGCCAGACCAGGCTCCGTTCCTACTGGAGCTGATCGCCGGGGCGATAGGCAACCTCCTGCTTTTTGACTTGCAGTACTTCATTTGGCACCTGCTCCATCACAGGATCCGCTGGCTGTATGTCACCTTCCACGCCATCCATCACAATTACTCGTCTCCCTTTGCTCTTGCAACTCAGTGTCTTGGTGGCTGGGAGCTGGTTACAGTGGGCTTCTGGACCACCCTGAATCCTGTGATCCTGAGATGTCACCTGTTCACTACATGGGCCTTCATGGTGTTGCATGTGTATGTTTCTATAGAAGATCACTGCGGCTATGATTTCCCCTGGTCCACATCTCGTCTGATACCATTTGGCATCTACGGAGGGCCCAGCAAACATGACGTGCACCATCAGAAACCCAATACAAACTTTGCACCGCACTTCAGTCACTGGGACAAAATATTTGGCACACATGCTGATTTTAGCTTCTCCTCAGCTACGAAGTAAACTATTGCAAGCAGTGAGACATGTGTTTTTGTGATTCTTTTTCAAATCATGTGCCTGTAAAACATATTTGCACACAAATAGAGCAAAATTACTGTCAGTACTGTGTTGATAGTTTTCTGTGTCTTTAGTGACAGTTGCCAATTCAATGAAAATGTTAACATTTGAACTATGTGCATAATCTAAATGTGTGGTTTCTAAACTTTGAAAGTGATCTTGAGCTTTGGGCATGGCTTATCAGTTTCTCCCTTATATGAAACCTTGTGTTTTCAGTGCATGTTTATTTCCTCTTAGTTTGAAACTACAACAAGAATGTATCTAGCAATGCAATTGTGTAATCCCGAGTCAAGTAATGTGACCAGTGACATTCTATTACTCTGTGTTTAGTTGGTTCTTTTTGTGGTTATTTATTCTGACTTTATTCCCAGGGAAACAAAGAAGTTTTCATTATTTTTAACTTTACTTATCTTTATTTATCTTTAAACTTTCATGCAAGCAAAAAAAATTGATGTGACAACAGATAAACATCAGCTACTGCAGTATTTGCTCACAACAGTGTTCTGCTGATATACTGTATTCCTAATGGTTGTAATTTAATAAATTTCTGTGTAAAAGCCACAACAAAAGGTACATGATATTTTTAATGACCTGATTAGAGATACTTCTATTTTTATTTATTTTTTTAGAAAGAAATTATCTTTTTAAATTTTAAACATTGCTCCTCCTCTGTTTTTGAGATCACATAACCTGACTAGTAATTCCACACTTGAAATGTTTTAAGTATGAGAGTCAAGGATGAGAATTAAACCAGGAATGTCAAGCATGGAGCCCTCAGGAAACAGCCAGCCTGATTGAAGGTCAATTTTGGCCCATTGGATGGTTTTGTTAAAGTGGAAAAACTGCTTATTAGAGCAGTGAAGGTAGTAAAATCTGCTATGATGTATGGTTTGGAGATGGTGGCGTTGACAAAAAAGACAAGAAGCCAAGATGGCAGCTCAGGTTGAGCAGTGTGGAGACAAATTTAGAGAGGCAAGGCTGAGATGGTTTGGACATATGCAGAGGAGGGATAGTGGAGGAGAGAGGAAGACCAGAGATAAAATGAATGGATTTAATGATTGATAAGGTGAGATGAAGACAGATAATCTGCTGTGGCAACCCCTAAGGCGACCAGCCAAAAAAAGAAGAAACAAGAGCAAAATTGAATGGGGAACATAAAAGTATTTTAAATGTAGACAAATGATAGGAATCATAAAGATAAAACACTCGACAGTGGATCTATAAAGGTACAAAACTTTCACATGTTAACTGTTTCAGAAATGGTTAGCTTATTAGATGCTACTTAAGTATTTGCACTTCTTTACTCATTAATAAAGAAGACTTTTAGAGGATTATATGTTATTATGCAATAGTTGTATACTACAATGTGTAGTTTGTGGCCTGTGAACTAAAATGAGTTTGACAACCCTTAATTAAACAGTCACTGTATTAGATGCACCTTACTAGTACTGTGTTTAGCACCTTTTGTGGCAAGACTTGTAATTCTTTGTGGCCTAGATCTAACAAGATACTGCAAACACTCTTCAAAGAGTTTGGCTCGTGTTTACTTGATAGCATCACACTGTTGTTGCAGATTTGTCAGCTGACAAAGGTGGCACTTATGCAGTCTTCTGTCACTGATGTATGGCATATTCAGGTCCCGTTCTACATGCTTTGGTTGTAACAAGTGGTTGTTTAAGTTACTGGTGCATCCCTGTCAGCTCATTCAATCACTGCATATTTTCTCTTTTTCTGGTTGTTTTCTATTAACCCAAGAAAGGTTTGTGTGTGAAAATCCCAGTAGATCAGACTAACAGAAATACTCAGACTAATCCAAAACAACAAACATAAAATTGAACAGAATAAAATACAAATATCCTGTACTGTCCCTCATTGGCAAAATGCAGGTTTTCTAGCAGCAAGGTGACAGGCAGCTGGAGCATGCAGCCTGTCACTTTAATCACCTGATGCTCAGTTTGAACTTCAGCAGGTGGTGTGTGAGTTGCTGCCATGTGATTGGTTGATTAAGTATTTGCGTGAATAAGTTGTTGAACAGGTGTACCTAATGAATTGGCCAGTGTGCGTATTCTCCATGAGGTGTCCGCAAAGGCGGTACAGGGGCATGCATTTTGGGATGCACATTGTCCTGTGGAAACATGCAGATAGAAAAATCTGATCCATGTTGATTCAAACAATTATGTCGGCACAGCAAGTTAAAAAAAAAAAAGACTGCCTATCTGATTACTGACTCAGTTTAAAGGGCAGATAAAACAGTATAGATCCACCTCTACACAACCATGCCACGTTCAGAGTTACTCTATCATGTAATAGAGGCTGATTTCATATTTGCATTAACGAGCAGGTGTAGAAGTGTACCTAACAAAGTGGCGGTGAGTTTATATCATACCACTAGATGGCAACTAGCAGCTTTATATATAAATAAAATTGATATCTCGGGTTTTTAACATTTGCTACATTTGCTACATTTTTATCATTTGTAACACAATAATAGCTTCTTGGCCTGAAAAAAAATATTGCTTGCAGGCTGGTCAGATAAACCGGACTGTAAGCTGGGACCAGTCACCATTTTGGGGGCGTGGTTAACTTGTGTGTTTGTGCAGGGTGTGTTGTCGCAGTTCTGCTGTTGGGGGCGCTGTGTCGCAGGCAGCTGTCCAACGGTGTGTGGTTAAGGTTATGGAGAGCGAATGGTGGGGCCAGCTGGGAGATGTCTGACTAGAAACCTGCATTATTTTCCCGAAACGAACAGCTTTAAAAACCCGTGTTGACGATGGGGCAGTGTGGCATCACATCGTCGAAGACGGTGTTGGTCTTTCTAAACCTGATTTTTTGGGTAAGTTTGGAGGTTTATGTCGGTTTTAAACGTGCGTCACATTTAACCGGCTGTAGCTAGCTGTGTGTTTGTGTGCCGTCAGCTGCTTAGCTTGCTGCGACCTTTGTCTCACTAGTGAGGGGCTAGCTTCAGGAGGCAGCTCAAAAACGTGACTATTACTGATGAAATATTTAGGTTTCCGCTATGAGCTTATATTAAATGAACCATGTGTCATTACGTTTTATATTAAAAGAACTGTTTGCTATGTTGCTTCCTGAAGTGAAGCTACCTTTTTGTGTATTTGTGTGACATAGATATTGCTGTGTTATCATAACTTAAGAACTTTAACAGAAGTTTAAGCAGATGCATTATTTCTTTTTATTTTATTTATTGGACATGGCTACAAAGTAAATCTAACTCTCAGCATGTTTCTTTGAAATGTACTGGAGTATAATATTAAGGTCCACTTTATTGTACATGATAGTCTCTGGGGATGAGGACAGTTAGTGTTCATTAACTGTACAGTAGTTATGTAAAACCGATCCTAGCATGTTGTTTTTAAGAGTTCATGCCTAGTGCACTAAGACACATGTGAAACGGCCCTATGGCAAAGGTCTGTTGCCACGGTGGCAATACACTTATTGTGCTAATCGCTGCAGCACGGTTGCTTCACAGAGAGAAGGCGTTAGGTTCAAATCCAGGTTGGGGCCTTTATATGCAGAATTAGCATGTTCTCGCCTGTCTCTTTCTCATACAGTCTAAAGGGGTTAGGTTAAGTTTAAATGGTTGTTTGTCTCTCTGTGTTAGCTTTTTGCCCAGTGACTGCTGAGATAGGCCCTTGACTCTGAATTGGGTAAATTGAAACATAATACCTGGATGGATGGATACTATTTATTGTAATGTTTTTTGTTTTTCTTGTCACCCACAGGCCGCTGCTGGCATCCTTTGCTATGTTGGAGCCTATGTCTTCATTACATATGATGATTATGATCACTTCTTTGAAGATGTGTACACTCTTATCCCAGCGGTGATCATCATTGCAGTTGGAGCCCTTCTATTCATCATTGGGCTAATTGGATGCTGCGCTACAGTGAGGGAGAGCTACTGTGGACTTACATCGGTCAGTAAACCAGTTTAAAGAGTGTGCTAAATATTAAAGGTGTAGTTTATGATGCATTATATTGCACCCTGAATGCAAAACACCAAGCATGAATTAACAGGTAGGGTGAGCGTAACTTAAACCAGACCAAAGATAACCTTTTGACAACTGTCCCTTTGTCTTTAATCTTGAAATTCAATCCACAGTTTGTCGTCATTCTCCTGTTGGTTTTCATGACAGAAGTGGCAGTGGTGGTTCTTGGATACATTTACAGAGCAAAGGTGAGGAAGTCAAATACAGCTTGCTACATGTTTGGGTTTTTTTCTGAGCCTTTAGCACAGTAGATCTCTCTGATAACACCCAGCCAGTCAACCGCTGAAAATTCTATTAAGTGACTCTGGTGTAAAGTTGATTTGTTCAAGAAGATGTGTCAACAAACGCTTAGCCCTCACCTTTTTTTTTTTTTTTTAAACTCTTCCCAGGTTGAAAATGAAGTTAATAGTTCTATTATGAAAGTTTATGATGAGTACAACGGCACAAATAGCAACGCCCAGAGCCGTGCCATTGACTATGTTCAGAGACAGGTGAGGATAAAAATCACATTCTCTTTATCAGCTGTCTGTCTCTTTTGTGTGTGGTGTGTTTTGTTTAGTTTTTTATGTGTATTTGCAAGAAATTGACATTACTTTTGATTCTTTATCTTTAGCTTCAGTGTTGTGGGATTCACAATTACTCAGACTGGCAGCACACACGCTGGTATGAAAAATCAAAAAACAACAGCGTACCCATCAGCTGCTGCAAATCTAACATTGGAACCTGTACGGGGTCTCTTACTCATCCTGAAGCTCTCTACCAAGAAGTAAACAAACTCTTATCTCCTTGCAAGTTGTCATGCTGGATACACATTTATTTATTTATTTATTTTTAACGTGACAGCTTCTTCTTGTATATTCATCTAAATATGTATATTATATGCTTCTATAGGGTTGTGAAGCACTTGTTGTGAAGAAACTACAGGAGATCATGATGTATGTCATCTGGACTGCGCTGACATTTGCTGCCATGCAGGTATTTAACTCAGGAAGAAGATGGCTTCTTAGGTATACCATCAATAGTTTTGAATATTACAGCTGGTTACTCAGAACTGGGTAGCTATATTTCAAATTACTTTTAGTATGGAGTAGCAGGTGACAGGCTTCAGCTTCACACCACCTACTCCCAAGAAACCAGTTCCTCACTGGTAAAAACTTATTTGCACATATCATGCTGTAAGTCAAAGGTGTCAATTATAAGGCCCAGGTCAAATCCGGCCCCTAATTTTTAATTAATATATTTCTGTAATGTGGGCTGCATGTGGCCTATGATGTAAAATGATTTTGGCATACCTTTTCTAAGCGTTAGAAGCAGAAGTGTCAAGCTATTCAAAGGCAACGACCACAGTGCAAGCCAGTGTTCCATGATGAAAGCAACACATAATTTAAAGTCTGGTATAATACGTGCTGCTATACGTTGCAGGACTTCCCACCTTATAATGTGTGAGTACTTTTAACTGAGTGTTGCATTTCCTCTAGATGCTGGGGATGCTGTGTGCATGTGTCGTGCTGTGCCGGAGAACCCGGGATCCTGCCTACGAGCTGCTAGTTACAGGGGGCACCTATGCATAAAGAGAAAGCATTTCTCACCATAACATTAATTAAGGATTTATAGGTGAGAGCATGAAATAATCTATTACCACACTAACCTTAACGCACTAACCAAGTTAACTTGTGTGTTTTACCTGTTTTGTTTTGTTTTTTTTCCCAAAAAGCTGTTGTCCAAATTCTTTATAAAGGTCATTGAGATTGAAACGTTGGCATTATTTGCTCTGTGGAAGGCATTGTGGTGGGAAAGCCCCGCTTATACCAACTGAAACCCGGTTTGGTTATGTTCAGAGTTTTTATGTGGGTAGTGCAGTTCCCTCTTATTTTTTGCACTATATGTACGGCTAACACATTGTATTTTTTTTTTTAATCTGTCATGTACTTGAAAGAAAGAATATAATTTACCTTGTACTTCAACTGCTATTACTACTGCTACTACTATTGTACTATGAGAACTACTCCTGCAGCTCACATACGTTTTAAACTTTATTTTTCATTAGCAGTATTCTGTCAAGAAATACTTAAACTGCAGTAGAAGTAAAGGCCACTGCATGTTTTTGTGTGTAAACTGTGTAACTTCACTGGCTTTTACTTATTTGAGCTTTATCTTTTGAATCAGTCCTTTTAGTATTCGGGGTATTTGGAGTGTAATGCATTGACTTTGTCCCTTTCTGTTTGCAGTCTACCAATGGTAGTTTTAGAACATGACTTGCTAAAATGTAGCAGCGGCAAGACTCCAGAATGTAATTGCAGCATATTTAAAATTAAATCGAATGTTTTCCGGTTTCTGTTTGTTCTTGTTGCTATCAAAGAGTCAAAGGTCAGAAGACACTGGTGTCAAAAGAAATTACGATTTTAGACTCATATGATTTCTGGTAAATATCTCTGCTTTATTTACCTGAGAAAAACTTGGCAGCAACGCCCACTCCTGCGTAATCAGAAACCAGAGAGCAAAGAGTTGTTAGCTACATAACCTAAGAATAGACTGTTCTAATAAAACAAAGAAATAGTATTTACTGCAATGCAAAAGCTAACGGTGTTTTAAAAAAAACAAAAAAAAACAATAGAAGGTTTGTCTTTTCAGTTCAATTTAATAAATATAAATAAACACGTTACATGCATTTGTTGTGTTCAGACTACAATTATCTGCACATTGAAAATATACAAAGGCCTTTTTTTTTACATTTTGTATAGTATGCATTACTTCCACAGGCTTTTATATTGCTGCCACTCGGGGCTGTAAAGAGAAATGAGTCTCACAAGTTTCACAAATGTGTATGATGTGACCACCCTCTGCGTCTCCTCCTTCACTACATTCATTACATCTTCTAAGTTTGTCTCTAAACTGCTCTGAACTGTCCTACTGATGGTCTCATTTTTAATCTTTCCCTTTTTGACCTCAAAAGCATAAATTAAAAGTTTAAATACAATGTACAATGATTTGTGTGCAATTTAGAAATGTCCAAATTCGTTCTCCAACGCACACACAAACAGAAAACACTTTACCCACAAATCACAAATCTGATAATGTTTGCACTTCACTCTTTCAGCCCCAAACACATGCTGCATTCGAGTGCGAGTGGGACATCTGGGCTTCCTACATGACTTCAAATAACCTTTTTTTTTTTCTAAATAAACAAAATACAATCATCACCTCTCGACTAGAACACATACGATTATCTATTACAGATACTACTCAGCAGCCTATGAAGATTAATAAATGGTCACGGTTATTCGTCTAAACTAAGATTAATGTAAGCCTAATGAGTGATCCTGAACTGTCAGCATTTTGACATCTGCAGATGTCAATTAGCTCCTAGCATTAATTTTGTATTCACAAGCCATTTTGATTTTATGTTTTCATTAGTCATAAGTATTTGAAGTGAGAACTTTAATAATAGTATGTCATAGTTTATTATGAATAAACTATTCATAATAAACTTACAAAAACACATGAACTTTAAATAAGACACTAATAAGACATATCTATAAGTGTAATTAAAAAATAAGCAGTCAAGAATAGACTGTTATTCCTGAACAGCTGAATTTGTTGAAAATAAATTGCACTATTGCTCACATTCAATCAATTTTAGGGTTATGTGTTTAGTTTATTAGTCCTAAAATCTTTCATCTTTAGTGTCTTTCGCTTTACTTTTGAGGCTCTTAACTAACCGGTACACTCCCGTTTTAAAATGGAGAGAAATCAGCAAGATGTGTGGGTATTTGGCTAAGATGAGTAAAATATGACTATCATTGTTGACCCCATGTGCAAGGTGGTTTAAAATAGTTCATTAACAGTCATGCATGAGTCTAAGATTAATTAAAAAGTTTGATTTCACTGTGGCTTATGCCGAACACTGGGGAATAATGTTTTGTGGAGGCTTGATGCGTTGTACCACTGTCAACTACTAACACTCTTCCCAGTTAGTTTCCCTTTCATGGTTCTGATTCCTCAAGTCTGTTAAAAACATACACAAACTGTCCTAGAAAGGATTTTTTAAAATCTGCAGGTAAAAAAAACCACTGTACTCTTTGTTTGTGTTTACTTAAAATATAGGGGGACGTCACTTCTCCCTTCACAGGTTCCACTGAAGTACACTGGGGTGAGACAGCAATACACACCACTGGATATTTGCTATCTTGATTTTGTATGTGGTCAAGAATAGCTTTAGCTGAGGCTCTGTCACAGCATCTTCAGCTTTTAACAGGATGTTGAAAGCGGTGCTGTTGAAATTGTTCACACTGGGCCCTTTACCAGCAACCCTCTAAATTATGCGTGTTAAAATGTCGCAGTGTGCTGGCTTCCTGCACGTTTTGCAAACATTTCTTCCAGCTATAACTTTGAACTCTTAGTACCAGTAGCAGATATTGGGTCAGGGACTCTGCACAAAGGATATTTGCACAAAGAAATACAATAATTTTTTACTTCTATTTCCCCCCTTTTTTGCTTTTAAAGCAGATGTCTTTGTGACTTGTCTGTTTTATTTTGCTTCACTTGTGAACTACTTTATAGGTTTAGCTATTAGCCTATATTAGCTTATAGGTTTTACTACTTTAGCATATACTATGCATCAGTCTGTATAGCATTTGTAATTGGTTTGTGTTCCAGTCGAGGGCTAACAAGCTATTCTGTTCATTTAGAAAATACACGTGATTTATTTGAATTAGGATAGGAATAAGCAGAAAACCCAGATGTCCCCGTTTTTTTCTAGCATTTAAAAACAACATGCATTTATGGATCTGTGCACTGCTGAAAGAAGCGAGAAGTATCTCATACCCCAATTGCACACCTGACATGATCCGTCCTTATCAGATTACGGTCATTTAATAGACACCTGTAAGCAGAGGAAGCTTTTTGAAAGTGTAAATGATCAGATCTGTAAAGTCAAGCTTCAAAATTTGTGCATGCATGATCACCATTTATTCAAGAATAATAAACTAATATAAAATATTTTTAAATGTGTTCAAATGGCTTTGTATTTGGGTGTAGAGCACACATTTGTGCATTCTTAAAAATTTCCACCAGCTGTAGCACACATTTATACATCCTAGTTTGTGCTTGTAGATTGTAATCATGCACATCTGTGACACCTTTGAGACTGATTTCTCTCCATAACAGGGTATCAAAATTCTAAATCCTACAAGTGCTTCAGTGATACTTACAACAGAAAGGTAATGGCGGATAAGATGAAGCTCTGGGGTTATTCTATTCCATAGTCTTTACAACATGTACACAGAAATGTAGCAGTTACGCAGTCCTACATACGGCTGTTAGACTCATTCTTTAGCAAGATACGAGCCTGGAACCAGTCCAGAAATACCATTTCTTTTCACTGTCCACCAGCCATCTTCACCTTGTTCCAAGACAATCACAATATCTCCAACAGATAGAGGGAGTTCATCCTCTCCCTAAACAGGTACAGAAACAATCAAAGGGTGATCTTTCAAATCAGTCAAAAGGCTTAAAATTAGAATGCAAGGATTTGCAAATAATGTTACTCTAAAACCTATTTTACTATGTTAGAGCCATGAAAGTGTCTTATGTAGAAGTTAAAAATCTGTGCCCAGAACCTGACCTGTGCCACATAGTCGTATATCGCCTTGTATTCATCACTTCCCATTTGGGACGCCTGGAATCCAGGAATGGACGCATATACTCCATCTGATGTTTCTCCTGAAGACACATCACATGTTAAATGGTAAATGGACTTATTCTTATATAGCACTTTTCTACTCCCCCAGAGTACTCAAAGCGCTCTATACAACATGCCTCATTCACCCATTCATACAAGCACTTCTAAACTCAAGTGCAAACTAAACTACATTCACACACATTCATACTCCGATGAACGCATCGGAGGGCAACTTGGATATTTGGCATGCAGACTGGGGAAGCCAAGGATCGAACCACCAACCTTCCGATCAGTAGCTGATCTGCTCTACCACCTGAGCCACCCCGTTACTGTGTATAGCACACACACTCACAATATTCAGCTCAAAGTACACATCTGATCAGGTCATTTAGTTTTTTGATGCGGTGTGCAGCAGTATTACCATTCCCTTGGTCTGACCCCACAGCCAGATAACGTCAGCTGAAGTACTCTTTCACCAACTGAACCAGTTAGGCTCTAATTATGGACTTTTTTTAAAATTCAGAATCAAAACTTGTACTGTGTCAGATTCGCTGCTCTGCTTCCACATTTCCCACTATAACATCATAAGAACAACCTTGCGTTCATTCCCGAGCTTGGAAATCATTTGTATAAAGAAGAACTTAGAGCTGTTCTACACCGTTTGTTACCAAGATTAAAAGACTTGCACATTTGTTTACTTCCAGTAAGAAATTGCAGTGTCATCCCAACACGATGGTACTTTACCTGCAGATTGGGGAACTCCTTCGTTGATGTTTACTTTCGAGCCACTGGAACAGTTCCCCTGCAGAAGATTTGAAAACCTAGAAATTGAGGAAAGTATTCAGTAAGGGATACACAAAAGACATTGCGCAAGAAGTACAAGCTATGTTTATTATTCTCTTGATGTGGTGACAATCGGACCTCTTCATGACTCCAACAAATCCAACACCGCCGTTTCTCTCAGCTGTAGGATTCTTATCGTAGTAATTTTGATATTCAACTGGAGCTGTGGAAAGAAAGAAAAATCTGTTTTTACAGCTCCAGTAGCCTGGTACACCATTCATCTTTCCTGTTTCTGCTGCTAAGCATTTCGTCGCATGCTTTAGAGTTGAAAGATAATATTAAAATGTTCACCTTAGAACATATTCAAATCCAAATCAGGAAGGCAGCAGGTTGAATACCTACCTGGGGGGGTTGAGCCAGTGCTTTTCATCTCAACAAAGCCGTTGTTGTCTGTGACGATGTCACACATTTCCAGCGACTTCCTCACATTTTCATAGCACTGAAAGAACAGTTTGTCCAGAAAACATTGTAAGCATGCTACCTCTCTGTCCAATTCAGGTGCATGAAAAGCAGCTGCACTCACCTCATCTTCTTTCACACATTGCATTGATAAGTGGTTACAATGCACCCACAAGGCATTTCTAACGACACTGATGCGGTCTTCTTCTTGCTGCTGAAATATCTACAAAAGAGCAGTTTGAGTGGACACTTATGTTGAGGCTAGAAACTGTATTTATATAGTCTTAAAAATAAAGTGTTGCAACTAGCAGCTTCCTGCACAAGTGGAAGCTTAAGCCTTCGGTGAGCTCAAAGTACAGGTTTTAGTACCTTGCCCCTGCCACCCCAAAAACAAACAAACAAACATTATTTTTAGATATATTTGAGCATGGGTTTTCATTTGTATGTAAATGTGTTATGAGTTGACATCTGCAAGTGTTCTTATAGGGTTGTGTGAAGTTGTTGAATGGTTAGTTCAGCTTTGTTGATCTTATCACATAAAGAGAGGTCTTATTGCCCGGAAATGTTCTGGGCACACTAGTGACTCACTATGTGTCACTATAGTATTACACTCGCTCAAAGGCATAGCAGGCCTCAAATACTGACGCTGTATATTCTAGAAAAATATTAAGCCATAGTGCGCCGTTTCAATTTGAGAGAGAAAATGCACATTTTAAAAGCATACCTCGCATGTGTCAGTATGAGTCGATTCCCACTCTTGACGGATCTTGTCAAGCTGTTCAATGTTTGTTGTGTACTGTTTCTCTAAAGGAAAAATGAGCAAATTGCAAAAACCAAACTAAACATTTTGAGTTTTAATGTTCAGTTTATCCTGAAGATAAAATAAATAGCTGCACTTTGAGCTATTTATCGTGTCTTCAAGTAAAAGAGAAGTTCATATGAGCACCAACCTAAAAAGAAAAATCATGTCTTGTGAATCACTTTCCTACATGCATTTCAAACATCCTACTTAATTTTGCTTATTAGTTGTCCTTACCAGCCTCTTCTGCAGCCTCTCTGCACTGTTTGGATTTGTTGTTCATCTGATAAATAAAAAAGAACAAAAATATGAGACACAAAAAATTATAATAATGATAATACCACAATTAATATAAACCCACATATAAACCCACAGCAATAAAATCAAACAAGAGGATTCAGTTTTAATAAAATGGAAAAATGGAATGGGATGGATGGATGGATATCAACATAAAACCAATTAGGTTTTAACATAAAACCAATTAGGTTTTATGTGAAGCAATAATCGTGAAGCAATAGGGGAACAGTATTAACATAGTAATAGATATAACAGTAACTTGTTAGTGAGATGTATCAGTTTACTTAAAATACAACTTAAAAATGTCTATTTCTGTTCTTTTTTTTTCACAGAAAGAGGAACTAATGTGTCAAGTTTTAGACAAATAGGCAGCCAGTTTGGACTTATGCAACAATAAATTGTTCAGGAAGTCATTCTGACACTTGACATAATCAGCTAATCCTCAGTTAATAAATTATATGTTCTCTAATAACTCATTAACACTCAATGATCCCAAGTTTTACAAAAAGTACCCAGTTACTGATTTCTTAGTAAATCTTCACCGTTTTTTGTATTTCTCTGTGTAAAGTTTTTTCATGCTTTCAAGTGGAATATCATAGATAGTGTTAGTGACTAAATGCCAGTGCGTAAGACACTCTTATTGTTAGTCAGTCAGATATTTAAACTACTTTGCTCAGAATGATGTAGATTCAGAGTTTAACACTAGAAAGCTTTTTCTTTTCTTTTATGTTCCTCTGCTGAAGTTTTTCTAAGCTCGCCCTAAATTTAAAAACGTGTACATGCAAGCTTGGCTTGATGCTTGATGCCAATACTAATGCTTGGAATCATTGACAACTCTGACAAGAATAAAACTTGAAACTATTAACCCACATGCACCAGTGAGTCTGAAAAAAATGTTTCCTGCAGTTCTACCGTTGAAATGATTATTCATTAAAAAGTTATAAACAGAGTCAACTCAAGCTTATTTAGCAATGTAAAAATCATATTTACTGATGGGGAAATGACTTTGCTCAGACTGAAACGGGTGAACTGGAACAAAAACAACAGTTTGGTCAAATAATCACACAGTAGAGCAAACCTACCTTTTCAATCTGTTTGGGAGTGGCTGTGGGGGCGGTGCCCAGCTTCTCAGCCGTTAGCTCTGCCTCATCTGCCTCTTTGCAGCGCTGCTCATAGGATCTTTTGGACTGGAAGAGAAATCAAACCGAAACCATGTGAAACTACAAAACCC
The DNA here is from genome assembly GCF_056152115.1 of Neolamprologus brichardi. Taxonomy (NCBI): domain Eukaryota; kingdom Metazoa; phylum Chordata; class Actinopteri; order Cichliformes; family Cichlidae; genus Neolamprologus; species Neolamprologus brichardi. The sequence continues at coordinate 12,873,171 of NC_142110.1, forward strand.
ATGCACTGCTCATCAAAACCTTGTTTTATGAGGCCTTGACAGGAAAGGGAGTGGGAGGTGGAGGGAAGAGACAGTTGGAGGGGGGTTTAGTCAAAAAAAAAGAAAGAAAAAAAAAAGAGATGTCAAGCATGTGCACCCGGAGAAACAAAATAGTTCACTCACTTCCTTCCTCTCAGCAGAGAACAGGCATCTTTGTTTATCTACAGTGGTAACACCAGTGTGCAAAATCTGCCCCCTTTTTTATACGCTGTATTGACTTTTTAAACAATTTGCCTTTTAAAACATGCACAACAATGCTTTAGGGTTACAGTGAGGCCCAAGGCCCAACAGGCCTTACAGAGAAACGTCAATGACATTGTTCATTCTATTTAAAGCCTTTTATGTAATGAATAATAAATGTCCTCACTCAAGCTCAAACCATTATGTGTCTGTGAAAGTAAAAACAATAACTACCACAAACCTGTGGTCTGTCATCATGATAGCAAGAGCTGAGCTCACCTCTAATGTTTTCTTGTAGAGGGAGACTTTTGTCTTCTGGACCTTCTCCATGATGACTTCGTACTAAGAATTGAGAACAAAAGTCATTGCTGTTACCAGGAAATCACACAGAGAAGCAACCCAAAAAAATAAATAAATAAAAATATCCTGTTTATGCAAACAAGATGAGCATTCAAATGGGCACCTTTTTCCGCTGTTCTTTCTGTCGCTCTCTAAACTGCTCCATTCTCTTCACCTCCTCCTTTAGGAGCCCAGACAACTGAATGTGCAAATTTCCGATGTTTTCAATTTCTGAAAAGGGACAAGACATGAGGCTAAGAACATGAAGGGTGGACCGGGTAACAATGGCTTTGGTAAAATAATGTGATGTCTTCTGCTTACGTGTTTTCATTTCATCAAAAGATGCTCTCAAAGTGCTGTGAAAATAAAACAAAGGTCATTTATTTTAAAAAAAAAGCACAGACTTTTTCTTATAACAGAGAATTATTGCTTAGATGCAACGTATAGTGATAAGCAATTTCTCCCTGATACCTACCAGATTTCATACATGCCCCCGGCCTTGCGGGCAATGGTGATGAGCTCTTTTCCATATTTCTCCTCTGCTGTTGCTCTGCATTGACATTTGGGAATAAATGCAGCCATATGTTAATGCAATAACTTTCAAATGTACAAATCTAGCCAAAATCATAGAGCCCACCTCATTTTCAAGAGCTCCTCCACTTCTTTGCACGTCCGCCGACCATCATTAAGCCTCTGAAGAATCGTCTCATAACCAACATTGCTGATGAAGTCTGATCCCTGGGTTGATAAAACACCAGCTACGCTCACTAACAAAGTTCTCAGCCATAATAGAAATCACACACCGATATTCAGTTTTGGAATGAAAGTAAAAACGAATCCAAAACCACGCTCATTTGTAAGAAAACTTTCCTGTTCCTCCACGTTTAAAAAAATCAGTGATCACCTTTAGAGAGGAGCCGAGGATTTGAATGACTATCAGTGAGGTTTGCTTAGATATTTTGAGACTGTTTTTTTTTTTTGCCATGGAGACACACACTGTGCATCTCACCAGCATTTGAATGGAAACTATTATACTGTGTCACAGCAGGTTCTGAATGGAAAGCAACCGTGTGGGTAGAGTACCAAACATCTCTATTCATGTAAAAAAAAAAGAAGTTACATTCATATAAAACACTGAGATAAGGTAGATAGGAATAAGGAAGCACATAACTTTGCGGTATAAAGTTAACCTTCTAAGTTATACAAGTTGATTGCGCTTTCTGACAACCCAGTTCTTGTGGTTTTGCTCGTGTATTTAGCACGGTGGCACATAGATGTTCTAAAATGACCTTGTATCCGCCCGATGAAAAAAGAAGCCCTCAACTGTGCTGAGCCATTTTTTAATTTATTTATTATGAAAAGGTTGAGCTGAGAAAGAATCCTTTACATCGTGTGACACTTCAGTCTAGATAAACTGGACATGATGACCACAATCTAGATATAAAAATGCTTCCACTGGTCATCACTTACTGTAACAATTCAGTGTGTTTTCAAATGAGAAAAAAAAAGCTGAACGATAAAGGAGTGAACTACCTATGGAGAGGCTATGACAAACTAAGTAAATCTCTGGTACATGCTTAGTAGTGTGCAGATACATTATGTAGTTTCAGAAAGTTTGGCTTCACGGTTCAATAAAACCTGTAGCCTACTTTAATCCTGCACATGCAAAGCACCCAGAAGTAAAGAAAAATTAGCAGCATGACAACGACTCACCCAAAAGGCATCTTTAAACTGTAATGTCATCCTGGCCGTATATTAAAAAAATAGTCCCAGCTGTAGAGTGCACTCAACTTTCAGTCACTTTTAACTCCAAGCAGCGTAGCTGGCTGTGGCTTGATACAAGTGAAACAGATCATGACACATTCAGGAAGCGAAGCTTCATGCTGGAGCTCTCACTCACTTACTCATTTGATTTAAATGAGGAAGAGCTGCAACATGTCAGCACTTACCAAAAGCTGAAGTGATAGCGGATACTATTTAAAAAACAAACAAACTTGCATGGAACCAAAACAAAATCTACTTTGTTTAATGTGAACTGGATTCAGTACTTTTTCATGAAAACTGAAAATTCCACTTTGTGATACTTCTTGCTATTTAAGGGTAATACAAGGAATTCCCTACAACATTATGCAATCCAGTACTTTGCCCAGAAACATGTACTGTTGTGTAAGTCTTCAGCTTTTGTTCACATTTTGTGACATATTGTACACGAGCCGAACAACAGATCAGATATAACACGCAAAGGATCTGTGACTGCTGAGATCACTGGTGTGTGACGTAAATACCACAACCTTTCTATAACAGACAGGGAGGAAAAAAACGACATGAAATCATTTACTGAAACAAATAACAGCTCTACATTAAACCAAAGGAGACTGTTATAATTCATCATGTGTCAGGTGCAGATGTCTGCCGTAGTCTGTTACTTCGCTGTTCATGAATGTTTCTTGATTTTTCAAAACTTCAGCCTCTGAGATCTGTCCATCTCCATCGAGGTCCATTTCCTTGATGAGGTGAAGAGCCTGTTGACGGCAGGAGAGCAAACATATCAGTGTATATGCTACCAAATCATCTTGGAGAGAAAAGAAGCCTTAACTGCGGATTAATTGAAGAAAATTTTCCAGGACCTCTGGGCAAGGAAGGGTCTAATATACAGGATATTCCATGACATCATTTCTAGGTATGACGCATGCTTTTAAAAGGTGCGGTTAGACCATCAAAAAAATAGAAAGATAACAAAAAACCCCCCAAAAAGCTAAGAAAATTATCGTAAAATAAACATCCCTTTTCCATTCACTGTACGATCCTTTAACCTGCAAAACGCAGACTTACTTCCACGTGGATGTAGATGATGTTAAACATTTGCACAATATGAGACTGTTATGGTGCTCAAGTTGTTTGCATGGCAACTCTGCTGATGGTAAATTGCCACAGATGCAAGTCACCCTTGCTGCTTGTAGTGTTGCAACATGTTCATGTCTTAAAAGCCTTACAACATTGAGGAGGAGATGCATGTGCACCTCTTAGGACATGAGGTCACAAACGGTGCGCTGTGAGGCAAGTTTGGGTGTGTCTTAAGGGTTTTCTGATAAACTATTGTTATTATAATTACATATTGGTAATGTTAGTTTACTGTATCAGAAGGTGCACTTTGGTGCACCTGTTAAAACAAACAATGCAAATATGTACTCTCACATGACAGCAGTATTTAAGCAGCATGCATGCATTTAGGCATGTAGACATGGTCAGGACGGTCAGCTAAAGTTTCAGTTTGAATATGACCTGGCTGTCTATGCAGAAATGGGACATTTGTTGGGCTGCATCAAAGTTAAATAGAGGTATGTCTTGGCTTTGTGTGGAACTATTTGAGAGACACATCACCATTATTATTGCAACATGATCTCATCTGCAGCACTAAAATAACTCACTGCTATTCAGAGAACATTTCTCTCTCCCTCACAAGTGTTTACTATTTTTCACCTTAAGTGGTCTGCTGGCCTCCTGAGACCCTGCATCCTCACATGGGGACATTAGATATTGGCTTTTCTGCACCTAATCCTTCATTCTGCTCAATAAAGAATGAAGAATTAGTCAAATACACAATTTGATTGATTTTATTCTTTTACACTTTAAAATAAACCCATCCCCATAATACATATCTTAAACTGCACATATATTTCTGTTAAAAGATGGCGCTTAACAGATTCACATAATCCCAAATATCCAGGGGAAATTAAAAAAGCAAACACAAGACATCAGATCTCAGGAGGTTAAGGGTTAAATGCTTTGTTAATAATTCATAATCCTTAGTTATTCTTTATTTCGAATTTCAATTGGAAGCTAGAAGCTCAGGAGTTTAAACTTGTTCTTCTTCTAAAATGTCGCGCTTATAATAATTTCACTCTTTATTTTATCCACTATAAGCAGAAAAAAAAGAAAAAGAAAAAAAAGCTGAGCACATGATAGAAGACATTACTTCTTCTCTTGCTGATCCGTAGCTGTTCGGTGCAATCCAGCGGAGCTGCTCCTCTCGATTCAGCTTGCCATCCTTATCTTGATCATACAGTTCTTTAAATCGCACTGTTTCTTCGATCTCCCACTTCGAAGGGGCACCATCTGATTAAAAAAATATACATAGAAAAAAGAGAAATGTTAACACTGCACAGACGAGAAAGAGAACAAAAAGGCTGCATGCTTGGTTTAATCTCCGCAGCCTTACCATCGCCGCGAACGTCTCCAATAAATTCACTCAGGCTGATGAATCCATCTTTATCTGTATCATATTCACTCAAGACATCCTCAATGGCAAAATCCTATTAGAAAAATAAAAGAAACCCCCAATAGAAACTCAAAGAGCACACTTAGTGTGGATGGAAACATGCATTATCATATCAGGTTTTGCACGAGTAGGAGTTAAATGTCTCACAGCCATGTGATCCACTTCAGAAGGGTGGGTGAAGGCGAGAAACTCTGTCACATTGAGGCCAGGTGTGCCATCCACATCAGCAAAGTCAAAGCGCCTCCTCTCCTTTCGATGGAGCTGCATGGTGTATGAGCCCGTGTTAGAGTTCTGATTGATATATTAATCTGTGATGTGTAAGAAGAGAGTTAAAGTCTGCTCACATGTCTAAGAGACTCTTGCTCTGGATCCTCCAGAACAACATCGTCATCAAAACTAAAGAGCTGGTCATGAGCCACCGTGTTGTATTCTTCCCATGTTATAGCACCATCCTTATTGGTGTCAAACTCAGGGAAGCGCTCCTCCGCATCATCCAGAGCATATTTTCTGTAGACGTGCTGAATCCAGAGAGTAATCTCCTCTATGGATAAAACAGACAGCCTGAGTGTGATTATTAATCCTCTTTGTTTGTCTGTGCTTTACTGGGAGAAGCACAAATATACCTGCACTTAGCAGATTGTCACCATTTGTATCAATCTTCTTTACAATATCCATCATTTTTATCTTCTGATCTGCTGGGCTGAGTTTCTTTATCTCATCAGTCCTCTGCGTAAAAGAAGCAGGGCAAGAAAGTGAGGAGATGCTGGATGAAGGATAGAAATGGAGCTCTAAAGTGCAAAAAAATATGAAAAAAAGCCACCTCATCTCCCAGCAGTACATTCATGTCGTGTTCAGGGTTGTGCTGCTGTCCGATGTAATGATCATCATGCAGATGTTTATGGGAGCTTTGTCCAAAGTCGAACTGAAGAAGCAGCAGTACCAAAAATGTAGAGGATGTCATCTGTTGAGTTATAACACGCTAGGATTGAAACAACACTGGAACTGAAAACAAGTGCACACTGCAAACAGACTTGACAAAATGCAACTGTGCTATCTGGTGGCCAACGGGTGAAAGATAAAAACAAAAGCCAGATAAGGCTAATGTGAAACACTGTTTCTGAGACGGTAAAAAGACGGAGTGAAAGGCGAAGGATCACCCAGATAAACTGGAAGTCGTCGAAACGTTATGTATTTATTTTTTCTGTTCAGGTGCTTGAAACACAGAGGGAAAGAGAGAGGATGAATACGACAACCATAGGGAAGTCAAGAAAAATAAAGCAAACAAACAGACATATAAAAGAGACGCGAACAAGCCAAAACACCCTTATATTACTCAAATAATATAGGATAACGTAGGTGTTATTACCATGGGAAGTTCTTCGTACAACTCAAGCCTCCACCGTAGTCTCTACCTAGAGGAACGACGAACATCCGATTAAAAACTTCAAAATAAAACAATTATGCAAACTCCAAAAAAAATTTGTCAATATGCCGCCTCTCAAATGTGTTATGTGCGCTTTATTCAAGGCTAATAGGCTTCAATGGCTACCTCACTAGTTTACACACAGGCACAACATTTACACAATGTTTAGGAAACAAGGAGGAAAAGAAAAAGAAAATGATAAAGAATGGAAAAGAGTACATGTAACACAGAATATACATTTAACCCACATACAAAAAAGTTTAGCAAGATGTTCTTTTAAATCTCTTTTCAATCTCTTTTAAATATGCTCGTTTGTACTTGTTTATGAAGTTGTAGTTTGCAGTCGTTTGTAAGGCTTATGTAGCCATTGCTGTTACCCACTGGATAGCAAGCAAGCCAATTTGATTTAAAAAAAAAAAGAGCTTATATGGAACCAGGTTCCAATGCCTTTTGATATACTTAATATGTATACAGCAAAAAAACAAAAAAAACAAACAAAAAAAAAAAACACTGCCCCCGCGATTTACTAGTGATTTAATGCTAGTGTAATGTGATGTACTTTTTCCCCCAGAAGACTTTATTTTGAAGTCAGGTTTTCCACCTCGTGGTCTTCCTTCGGTTTGAAGGTGACTTGACGTACTACCAAATCAACCAAACTTCTCTGAATGTCCCGCCTGATCTTAGTGGTTGCCATGGTAGACAATTCGAAGTCCCGCCTCCTCAAAAATGCATCCCACCCTTTGACCTTACTATAATTTACATGATTGGCTGGCGCCATTGTTGGTTCTACCATACGACAAATTCATTGGACCATCCAAACGCCAGTCAAAAACGCAAGGTGCTCAGACTTCCTGCATCTGTTAGGCTATCCACAGTGTCATGTATTTATCTGACATGTTTTTCCCATCACCTCTGACAACAGGGCGACTTTACTCGTAGACTTTAATTTGTCACCGACTGAGCGTTGAACACTAGGGGGGTCGATGTCCAAAGACAACCGCCATGATGGACGGCGGCGCGGAGCTGGGCAGCACCGTCTCGGCCCAAGAGTTAGCAACCAAGGCGGGGACGGGAGGGAAAGGTCTGGTAGCAACAGCTCAGGCTCCTCGCATGGAGGTGGCAAAAGCAAGAATGCATCCATAACTGCTTTGAAGGTATGCGCTGCTTTGTTTTTCGCAACTAACAACTGAAGTAAAACATTTGATTTAATCAAGAACATAAAAATTCCTTGATATTCCTTGCTAGGAATTCAAGTTCTCGCGATAAATAAACATATTTTGGGTGACCTTACTTTCTGATGGTGTGATATTGTCAAATCTCGTTTCTACCTTTTTTTTTGTCCTCTTGGTTAAGAAAAATGCCTACATCATCATCACCATTATTATTATTATTATTAGTAGTAGTAGTGGTAGTGGTGGTAGTAATAGTTTACCCAATAAAATTTACATTTGTGAAGATGCTAATCATTTTTACAAATTCTCTGCATACATGTATTGTCATGTTATTAAAGCAAAACTGTGAAAGTAAAGGGACTGTTTTGCAAAGTAAAACAGCAGTAATGTAAACAGGCCTATATCAAAATATGTTGATTCCTTTCTTTGTTCCAAAGTGTTATTACAGACTTTCCAAGTTTGCACCATTTGTATTTGGTCAAACCCATGTGGCCTTGTATGTCTTGTCCCACAGCAGCATATGAATCACTGAATGCCTGGTCCATTCAGATCTAAAGCATCACTTTGTGTGGCTAATGCACTGCGTTCGCACACACTGTCTCTGACCCTGCAGCTATACTCTCATCACTGGCAAGTACAGGATGGGGGGCAGAGAGCCAGGCCTGCTTTGTGCACATGACTGCACAGTGTTGTGGTAGAAGGAGAGTGAAGAGTGAGAAATGAGAAGCGGAGAGAGAGGGAGAGAGCGGGGGCTCTGATGCAGAGCAGTGAGAGGAGGGGAGCTGTAAATATAGGAAGCTGCATGCAGTGGTAGGCAGATAGGCAGCAGCAGGCAGGGAGTCGGGCCTAAGAGGTGGCTGCTAACTCAGCAGAGTGCTAGGGGCTCAGGCTAGATTACAGGCAAGAGTTGCAAACAGAATAGTCAAAGTAAAAGGTAGGCGTGGTGGGCTACTGAGCATTTGTCTCTCACTTGCCACTGGGAGAGGAGTTGACACAGCTGGGCAAGTTGCTATAACAGTGTGGACTACACAGAGGGAGTCTATTTTGGTCCTGCTGTCAGATGACGATGTCACCTTGCACAAGTGGCAATGCTGGTGAGAGGGAACAGGTTGCCTGAAGTGGGCTGTCAAGTATGTCAGGAGTGGATAAAGACGAAGAGCCTGCTTACAGATTGTACTTCTATTCTGTACGTATCCTGTGATGTTTGGATTTTTACTGCTTTTACTAATGAGCTTGTTCTCACCCACTCCACTGTCTTGCTACTTCTGTTTGTAGACCTTGCCAGAAGGGAAACCTTACACTTGCCCCTTACTCAGCACAGTCTAGAAAATAAACATGCTCTCTTGTGCATGTGGAAGGACTGCCTGATCAAAGAAGAAAGCAGAAGATAGGCTCCACATTGTATCTTTCTCTTCTATGGTGCAATGGGAGACAGCTTGTTTGTAGCTGATTAAGTGGATAAAGAGAATGTTGCTTTAAGCCTTTTTGGCCTCAGGTTGCTGCACTCTGATAGCCATCAGTTGCGAGTAGGTAAGGTATTTTCAAAACACTTATTTGTAATCCACTGGCTGCCAAGCACTGGAGATACAGAGTAAACATTTACTGTAAAGAGATAGGACAGGCTGCATCAGTAGCTCTTGCTACTTTGGTGGATTTGTGTTGTTGAATGATTTATTGTATTTTTTTTTTTTTTTTTTTTTAAATATTTGTGTCGTCTTATTCTCCATTTGACAAAATAAAGCTCAGGCCACTTGATATGTAAAGAATTTTGCTCACCAAAGTAGGTCAGCTGGGTATTTCCCTTAGGGACATTAAATGGTATCAGACCGATACACACATTCTGTTTCTGCATGTGTAATGCCTAATGAGCCATGTTCACATTATTCTGTGATTTTTGAATTTAAGGTGGTGTATGTATATACAGTTTTTATTTTAAGCTATGCCCTAATTTTTACTTTTTTTACCTCTGAAAACGTATGCCTCAAATGTTGCAAATGTGGTAGAAGGACAGTTTTTTTGTTTTTTTTTTATCTGAACAGTAGCGCTCATGAGAGACATCCAGGAAAAGAGAGAATGATTTGTTCCATGACTCATTTCTGTTAAGAGAAGAACTGGCTCTCAGTTTTGATTTTTTTTAAATGTTTGTTATTTTATATAGTTATTTTCATTGGGTATAAAACTATGATTCATAGTTGTCTAAAATATTCAAGTTTGGTCTGGACTCTAGTCAACAGAGTAAATAATTTATGACAAGTGCATAAGTGGTACGGTCTATTCTAGGGGAGAAACACACTAAGTGGAAGATGCAGAATGATAAACCTCTGATTGCTGCTGATTGCCAGAAATCAGAATATTTAGTTATGTAAGAAACAAATTAAATCAAGCAGACTGCAGTGGTACACCACTTTTTTGCGCTGTTATTTTTCAGCCACTTTTTCTTTCTGCAGTAATGCATCAGCTGTCTAAGAGATACAAATAGCCAAATATTTTCTCTATGAGATATGGATCCAGAAAGATGCCGATGCTACATTTCATCACATGGGTTCTTAATGAATGTGATGTCGCTGTATTTGTTTTGGTTCGCAGTGTCGACTTCACCCAGGGTTAAAGTCAAGTTCACTGATGCATACTCAATGTGTAGGTCAACCATGATGCATCCTTTGCACAGAACGGGTTTAGAGCCTAAGCCTCTAGCTGTTCCTTGTCACAGTATGACCCCGTAGACCGCTTCCATACACTTTTATATCAAAGCAACATAATCAGAGCTTTTATGGCAAAATTTTAAAATTGCTATAAATGTACTTTTTGCTTACTGTTTGACATAAAAATCTGCCAAAAATGCACCGAATGAACATAAAGTACCATTGATTTCCTTGTTTGAGTGTTTTTGCCCGTTATGTTTTGTTTTTTGGGGCAATGAAAACACATTGTACTGCGGAACACTGTTTTAACGGCTGAACAAAATCAGTGTCTGAGGTGTATTAAAACTGAAGTAACCATAGCAACAGTGCTTAGGCTTCAGGCCTGCTCATTGCTCATAAAACTAGTATTGTTGAAAGAACTGGGTGAGAATTAGTCAGTATGTATTTTATGTTATCTACAATTCTATTTATGCTGAACATAAAAAGTGGGTCACAAACATATTTTATTTATTTACTTTAAGCTGTGAATGTTTACTTAATTTATTGTAGTGATAATAAAATAAGACAGTGCAGGCTCCAATTTGAACAGGGTCTGTAAAATGTACATTAAAAGAGAGCGCATGGATTTGCAAATGTCATAAACCCATGCTTTATTCACACTAGAAGATAGAAAACATAGCAAATGTTTGAACTGAGAAAATGTGCCATTTTAAAGGTACAGTGTGTAAAATCTCACCACTAGATGTCAGTAGATTGCAATAGCAATTCTGTGTTCTTACTGCCCCAATTAAAGGGTTTTTTTTGTTGCTTTAAATGTCACTCAAGCCTAATATTAGCTGGCACGATGTTAGCTTACAACCAGCTGTTTGTTGTTTTATCTGGCTCGTTGCCTGTCTAATTTGCTGGCAATAAGTAATTGCAATAATATCGGGAATAAACGAGCATGTTAATGTCCATTTTCCTGTGTTAAAGCCCTGACTTTAATTCAGGAGATTAGGTTTTAGGTGAGGAGAAAGACGCTGAGGTAGAATGAGGGACAGAGCAGTGGTCGAGGAGGATAAAAGCATACTGAGAAAGAGTTGATAAAAAAAAAAATGTACATGTACAAATGTTAAATGGTTATGTATAGTTTAAAAGTGCTATTTGTGGTTTTTAAATTAAAAGTAACTTATGAGGCAAACTACATATGTGGCCGATCTCAGGTCACATACATAAAATGTGATTAGCCAGAATGCCGACACTCACCTCAACTATAGTATTCAAGATGGCAGGACAACATGGTGACAAACCAGTTACATGTCTGAAGTATTACTAGATTACTTCTAAGTTTATGAGAACATGTTAATTTGTTAGAAGATGTCATTGCACAGTAATCAGTGTATATTTATGAGTACAACATGTTTTTGTTTTGGGTTTTATTCGTTTAAATAACATCACAAATTACTTACTGTACTTTTATAAAGAAAAAAAATCAGGTAGTTTTGTGATGGCAACAAAAAAAGTCTGTGACAAGAACATGTTTGACAATGTGTAGCATCTTTTCTTCTTTTAACAAGAGTCCATAAACTTCTGGGAACTGAGAAGATCAGCTGTTGTCTTTTATGAGATGAGTGTCGTCCCATTCTTGTTGATACAGGATTCTAGCTGCTCAAGAGTCCTGGGTCATCTTTATTGTATTGGTGGTGAAAGGTCTGGGGTGCAGGCAGGCCAGTTTAGGGCCCAGACTCTTCAGCTATGAAGCCATGCTGTTTTAATGGCTACTGTGTGTGGTTTATCATCATCTTTCTAGCTTTGGCCCGTAGACTGTGGTGGAAGAGGTTTAACCTGCATTTGTGGATGGTATGGTGAGCTGTGTTTAGACAGTGATTTCTAGAAGTGTTCCTGAATGCATCCAGTGATCATTATAAAAGAATAAAACATTTTTAATGCAGTGCCAACCAGTGTTGGGTAAGTTACTTTAAAATAGTAACTTAGTTACATTACTAGTTACTTCTATCAAAAGTAACTCAGTTACTTCAAGTTACTCGTTACTTTCAAAGTAACTAGTTACTAGGGAAAGTAACTTTGGTTTTACTCAGAATTCTCTTGTTAATGTGTTGCTTCCATAACTTTGCCAGTCTTCTAGCTTACTTACTTGCCACAAGTGCACTGTGCACCTACCAATAGAAAGGAAAAGATAATGTGCATATTTCCACGAGAGAAATCCCACGCCTGGACCGTCATTGACTGCTGCCATGATTCTAGCCTACGTCACAGCGTCATGTGCGCTTTTTACATCCAACACAAAAACTGCAGTCGTGGTGCTTTGATTGTACTCAGAACTCGGAAATTCTGCCTTCTGAATAGGAAGATGTAAGTAACACCAGACTGCAGATGAGCTGCTTACAGGGCTGGACGGGGACAAAAAATCGTCCCGGGCATTTTGACTAGAGACCGGCCCACCATTATAGGAAAAATCATAAAGCCTTTGAATGAAAACAAACGCTGTTGTGACAGTGATGTTCACTGTTTTGATGGTATATATGCATCAATCGTTTGTTGTAAGATTCAGATAATTATTTTTTAAAAGCTAGACATTTTAAATGAGAATAAGAAAGAAAAGTATTTCCTTGTGCCCACCTCTCCCTGTTAATGCTCTACCTGCCGATCAGCTGATCATTGATCAGTTTTCATGATTGAAGTAGAAACGGGAGAGGGAGGGGGGAGAAAGAGAGAAGAAGAGGCAGCTGTGCAGCAAAGACACAGAATAACTCCAGCTTTGTGTCTTTTTCAATGTAGCCGAATTACGGGACAAACTGTTCCTTTTCACCTCAATAAGAAACGCGTAATATTTTCTCTGAATACCAGACGGGACGATTGGCAACTCTAATAGCTTATGAACAAAATAAAGTTCAACATCATTAACTTCATAGCACCCACCCAGCTGTATAGAAACTCTGTCATGCTAGCTAGTACGCAGTACGGAAAAAGTCAGAATAACGAAAATAAACTGCACCTAAACTTGGTTTATATCTGACCCAGACAGACTGCAGGTCATAACTTCTTACCTGAAGTTCAGTTCACACTTGGACCGGCGGCCGCCTCGGGTCTCTCTTCCTTCTCCGTCCCCTTTCTCTCATCCACCTGCTGGCCTCCACCACTTGCTAATGTTACAGAATCTGTGGAAGCTCCGCGATAGCCACCACACGAAGTAACGAGTAACGACCCTATCTAAATCCCAGTAACGACTAACGCGTTCCTGATTTTGGCATAATAACTAGTTACCGTGCTCGTTACCACAATAATAACGTAGTTACTGTAACGCGTTACTTAATAACGCGTTAGTCCCAACACTGGTGCCAACTGACGGTCCAATGGTCACGGCGGCCAGTGCTGATTTTCCAGCCTTGTCACACACACATGCACTTCTCCAGATTGAGCCTTTGCCCATCTTTACTTCTGAAAAACTCCCTCAACCCTTTCATTGCCTCCATTCCAAGTTTTTTGAGACATGTTCAGGGCTCGCAAAATCGCTAGCCCGACGTCCCGAGGCTAGCGATTTTTCCAGTCGGGCTACCAAAATCTATCTTAGCCCTGCCCGTCAGACTATCATAGGAAAAATATATGTCAATGCTTTTGCATTCTTTCGAAAATGTAACTGAGTAATTATGTCATTGGCATCGATGAGCCACTGTCAATATGTGACATATTGAAATCGCGTTTGAATTTGCGCTTGTTTTTTGCTTTCACTGTCACTTTGCGATCGCGCGAACGGTGTGTAGAGTGCGGGAGCACTGATTGGTGAGTGACGATTAGTTACGCACCAATTCCTCTGACATTGTCTTATCACTCATTAGCTTACTATTCAATCGTGACAAGTGAAATCTCCCACAGCAAGCTTAAACATGTCATAGAGGTTGATTGCGCAGAGAATCGCTGACCGTTATGTCAGTACGTGTGTAAAAGCAGCAGGATTTACGCCGGTATTTTAGTTCTGCTCAGCCAAATAAGACAGGTCAGGGTGAAGAAGGTGCAGCCAAAGAAAAGCCTACCACAAAACGGAAAAGTTATGACAAATTAGACTGAGGCAAAAAGAAAGTGCATAACATGATGTTCTGCCAGGTGTGTTGTGAGTTTCATTTGATTTCTGAGTCAACAAGAGCCTTTGTTACTGGGACCAGTAATTTTAAGAAAGACCCCATCAGAACCCATGAGAAATGCAAGAAATGCATCATTGCCCAGTCTGCAATGTCTTTCCCAGAACAAAAAACATACTATAAATAAACCAAGCACAAGAAGAAGTCCTGAAAAATCTGTTTAGAACAGCATACTATGTTGCAAAGAGTGAACTACCATTGGTAAAATTTAGTCTTTGCAAACTTCAAAAAGCAAATGGCCTAGATCTTGGGTCCACTTACCTCTTACCCTTGACTTCAGTGGAAATTTCCGATTCAGGATCTGACACAGACTAATTCATGTTCTACGCAGTTCTTGCAAGTTCATAGAAATTTATGTTCAATTAGAACCAAGTATTTGAGTTGATGATTGTAATTTTTATACAGTTGTTGTGATTTGTATTTTAACAATTGAATTGGTTAATTTTTGTTTCCTTTACAATATTATACTTTAATGTATAATATTGTAAAGGAAACAAAACTTAAAAAAATTGCTCTCTTTTTTATTCAGGCTACTTAAATTTATTTTGGGCTACCAAAAACTGAAGAGTGCCGGCCCAAAGGGCTTCCAGAGATTTTGAAATTTTGCGAGCCTTGATCTTGCTGGCACAAATAATGTGACTAACACTCTGATTCATCCTTTGTTAGGTCGAAAATAAAATGAAGAGGGAAAATCCAGTCAAATTTAATGTGTTGAGTCTTATGTCTGTCCTGCAGGCTTCATTTCAGCGCTCCAACAGCCATGACAAAGTGCGAAAGATAGTTGCTGAAGAGGGCCGTGCTGCTCGAAACCTCATTGCCTGGAGCGTCCCTCTAGAGAGCAAAGAGGAGGAAGGTTGGTAGCTTAATGCAAAGTACATTTATTCTTTATGCCGTTAATTTATGATGCTGCAGATTTTGTTGTGGATAATTTATTAAAGGTGATAACCATATCCTGGGGTCACGGGCTATCTGTCTTTGCCAATATTGTTCAGCATTTTATATGTTATTCATTAGAAATGTTGTTGTACGCTGTCAACTGGAACCAGATGGTTATTTTTCTTCTCATGGCTCAACTGATGAAATGAGTACTTCAAATTTCTTAAGCAGACTGTTTAAACTTGATGCATGCTCTTGTGTTTTAGAATAAATAAAATATATTTTTGTTTTTAAATGCTGACAATGGGGGCGTTGTCTTTGAAATAGTCTAATCC
This sequence comes from Neolamprologus brichardi, assembly GCF_056152115.1. NCBI lineage: Eukaryota > Metazoa > Chordata > Actinopteri > Cichliformes > Cichlidae > Neolamprologus > Neolamprologus brichardi. The sequence continues at coordinate 12,888,592 of NC_142110.1, forward strand.
TAACCCTTCTGAGAAACCCACTCAACGTGCTCACCCATTTTATCATTTTCACTCTGTTTCTCTTTTATTTGTGGGTCAGTTCAGTTTTATTTATTTAAGGCCTTGTTTTTGCTCCAAAGTTTGAGGATGAATTAAGGTCCAGCTAGTTTAATCTTGTGTTTGTATGTTTGTTTGGTTTTTTTACACAAGGCTTACATAATCCTCTGCAACTCTATAATTAATAATTTACAATCAAGTGTTTATTTTGTATTTCACTTCTCAATGATTCTCTTTTTTTACATATGTGACGTATTTATTTGTCACAACAATTATATATTCATTGTTGGCCAGATTTAAGCTCTGATTATTTATCCACTATCTAAATGCAAGCCTCATATTTCTTTCCTCTCTCCTCTTTACTTAGCAAAGTCCAAAGGCAACTCCAGTGGCAGTTCCAGGTCTCAGAGAATCAATTCTGGACAACAAAGGAATAAAAAGCAGGTTTGTTATACCGTCCTCTAACACTAGAGGGCACTTTTTACTAACTTATTTCATCTTTGACTTCTGCCTCATGCCCCTGAAACCCTAAAAAACGAACTTGATGCAAGCCTGTCTGTGGTGGTTGCGAAACTCCCCTTTTTTGCAGTCTTGGTTTGGGATTCATGTTTATGTCAAAGAGGAGGATGTGGTCAAAAAGTGGGGCAAAAGGCAAAGTACTGTTTTAAAATTTTGTATGAATTCCTTTAATATTTTTCTCCTGGATGCAACCAAAATCTGCCTCAAGTTAGCGCTCTGATGGGCCTTCACAGTGTGTACTTCTCTCTCATATGCAACTGAAATTTGGTAAACTATTTGTGCCTACCAATACAAGAGATTATTGCATCAACTGGACTGTTAAATGTTTAATAATGTTAGTTTCTTTGTGAGTGGGCTTCCATATAAAAAAGCCCAGTAATGAGGTAAAAGTAGCATGACTCTGTAACACTGCTGTGCAGTCAGTGTTTGTGCTTTCCCTACAAATCCAGCGACATGATGTTAAAAATTCAGCTCACTGTGATGTCAGTGCTTCAGCAGTCAAAGTTTCTTCTCATTTAACATTTAGTTTTTATCATTATTTTAAACTGATCAGGGTTTAGTTGGAAATCTTCATTATTTAGTGCAAGTAGCTGTTTGAAAATAGTGAATGCTGTCATTTCAAAACCAAAAATATGCAGTGAGGTAAAATTTATAATATATCGTATTCTTTATTTATTGGACACCGGAGATTTTCAGAATAAAAGATTAATTGAGCTCAGTCAGAAGTCATTTCCTTATCAGATTCCCAATTATGAGAAGCTATTGGGCTACTGTCCAAACTTCTTTACCTGCAGATCTCAAATTTGATATTTTTTTTAACCATTTGTCAAATTTTAGTTTAATGTTGTTGTTATTTTGTTTTGTTTTTTTAATCACTAAGCTATTAAAGGTTTGAAAGTGATATTTGTTTTAAATTTGTGAGTTAGATATTGAAATAAAACAAAGGAATAAACTAAAGCCTAAAAGTAAAGCATACCATATTGTTATAAAGGGACTCATTAATAAACTGGAGTACTTTGTGTTTTACTTTTGGCCTTAAGTACAGATAATATGTCAAGAGATTGCGATAATGTGTATGTTTACGTTTTTAAAAACTTTTCTTGCCATTTTCCTAAATGTTATCTCTTATTGTTCGTGGGGCTCTGCTCGTGGTGTTTTCTGTGGTGTTTGCATTCAAAGTGGTAGTTCAACATAATGTTTCCAGCATATTTGCTATTATCTTGGCGCTGTGACACCTATGTTCGGTGCCTTAGTCAGCAGAAATCCTTACAGAGCACCTGTAAATGGTAGGGGAAAGACTGAGCTTTTCAGTTTGCTCTTTCTTCACAGAATGCTGCTGTGGAAAATAAAGGGACAGCTGGAGCTTTGCTGGAAAAGGGGCCAGAGAAGAGCCCCTCAAAAGTCAGACAGCCCCGAAAGGTGGACCTGCGAGCGCGCTACTGGGCATTCCTCTTTGACAACCTGCGTCGGGCTGTGGATGAGATTTACGTCACTTGTGAATCTGATCAGAGCGTCTTAGAATGCAAGGTCAGTCTGCATCGAGGAGCAAAAAAAATAAAGGGGGGGGGGGGGGGGGGGGGGTCCGCATAGGAATGCTGATCCTAGTTTTGGGATCACTGGGTTTATGTCCTGACCAGTACAAATGTCTTTAGCAAGTTTGAAATGTCGTATGATTTGTGAACACTAGAGGGGGACATTGAAAGCATGACAAACATCTCACATTCCTCTCGAGTCTGCTTAATGTCAGAAGGGCTCTCTGAAGGCTTGCTGGTGAGACAATTATCACAGGGCTCTCTCTTCCCATTGGCATGAATAATATTGATGACTGACTATAAACAATACGTATGCATGTTAATAACAGGGTTTGGCAGTTTCCGCTCTTTGACATAAACCACCAACATTTCAGATTCTCTGCTTTGCGGAAGTGTATTTTGGTAGCACTGATATGTCGCTCCAGAGCGTATGGGCGTGATAGTACCGGTCATTGATTCTTCTGCCGTGCTGCATTATGCTGATCATTGTCCTGGTAACGGTCTGCGGTCAGTACCACAGCCCTCTGGTGTGGTCGGCTCACTGTCATTGCCACAGCGCATCTCCCTGTGGCGTGATCAACTCGCTGTCATGTGTCCTGTGTCAGACAACAAGCTGCTAGTTGTGTTTTTTCCTTTCTCATACCACTATATCTCTCGACACGCTAATGCTGTCTAATGGCCATGAAGCTGGGCGCTGTTCATAATCCCCCATCCCACCCAGCTTGGGCTTAATGGACACTGATAAATGATGGAGTCATCTGGAGGGGAAGCAGAGTGCTCTGATAGCCCCCAGCCACAATCCCCTGGTGTAGCTGTGGGCAATCAGCATGTGTACTCTCTCACACAAACGGCTCACCATTTTTTCCACCTAAAAACTTATGAACATCAACACAATCATTATCAGGAAGTAATTCTCTGCCGCAGCTCTGTTACTGTAATACTTTATGCAATTTTGAGGGGAATGTAGCCCTGACCTAATGTTTTTCCATTTACAGGGTAATTGTCCATACAGCAGAATGATTCCTGTGTTTAAGCATAATCCCCACAACCTCAGTTCTAATTACTTCACACAAACTGCTTATTTTACCCATTTTTAACTTCTTTTTTTTTTTTAGCAATATCACCCAGTACAGGCAAGAAACATACTCTGTATTCTTCTTGCTTTGAGGTCAGTTAAGACTTGTATTTTCTAATTTGTGTACATGGACAGAAACCTGCTATTCTGGACTTCTGGTGTTCAAATAAAAAACAAGACAATGTGAACTATAAAATATTTCCTTCCCAGAATTCAATAAGTCTGACCTTGACTGAACATGACATGGCTGATCATTTTTGTTTGGACCACAAGCTTTTACTGGCCGTCTTGCTTTATGACAATGCCTCGTGAAGGTTGAATCCATTTCTCATGAATTATTATTTGGTGGTTATTTTTGGCTAAGCGTGTCTGTTCTCTGTCCTCTGCTTTATGGTGCTTTCACTCAATGTTGGTTTAGCTGTCAAATGCACAGCAAACCTTCATTACCAAATGAAGCGAGCCGCAGCAGTAGACACTGGCTGTTAACCAGCCCTAATCAGCAAACCTGCTCAATGCATCTTTCACTGGACTGACTTGTCTATTAACTAAAAGCACTGTGAAGGTTTACTCTCAATTACCACTCCCTTCATGCTCCCCATCAATCAGTTGTGTCTGTTTCATTAGAGCTCTGGGGAGAAAAAAACCCTCCACAGCCTACCACCTCTGAGTAACCAACACCGGCTGAGTACAAGTGCAGATAATGGGCATTTGTTAAAAGGAATTTGCCTTCATTGTTCTTGAAGCTTTCAGTCAAGTGTTTTTCTTAACATTCATTGAAACTTTGTGGGTCAGCTCTAGCTTTCTAGCAAAACTTTGCAAGTTCTCTTTTGTCAGTTTTTAATTCATTAAGCACAATTTTTTTTTTTTTTTTTTTTTTTTTTTTTTAGGAAAAACAATCTGTGAACAAGATAATAAAAAGGTTTCAGTTTATCCTTTTGATAATAAAGTGTCACAAAAGGGTTAAACATGCCAAACCTTATTTCCCGTGGCCCATGGTACCACACTGAAATATCTTATTTTAGTCAATAATATCTGTTCAATATACTCAAATGTACCTAAACGCTGGAACAAGTGAATTTAAAATTTCTGACTACAAACTCAGATCAAAATCAGCTAATGATTATTTTTAAATAACCTTTTGGAAACGTATGACTGTGAATTCTGCTTTGTGGTTTGCACAATTTACAGCAGACACTGCAATGGATTTTTCTTGGTGTTTGCAGGTATATGTAAGAAGATTTTAAATTGCTTTTAGTGTTGAGCAAATATTGAGTGCACATCCATCAGTTATTTATTTTAAACTTTGGGGGGGTCGTGTGCTATATTTTTTATTATTATTTTTTTATTATTCATATTTTGTGTTTTCTAAATTGTGGTTTCTCTGTACTGTTATACCTGCTGTCTTCAGGAGGTGTTGATGATGCTGGACAACTATGTACGGGACTTCAAAGCTCTCATAGACTGGATCAACCTTCAGGAGAAGTTGGAGAAAACAGATGCTCAGAACAGGTCATTTTAAGATGCTCTTCACTTTTTCAGTGGACCTCATTCACAAGCATTGCTCACGAACAATCTGACTGTAAACTAGGCATACATTTTGTGCACAAATCTATGTGCAAACATATTTAGTACATTATTTTATGAGGATATTTAGATTTGCCTCAAATCATGCTTACAATTGATGGAAGCCAGACTGTATCAAAAAAATGTAAAGACACATATTTAAACTGTGATGTAGTATTGGTGTCTTATTAGTTACTATTTACAGTTTTCCAAATCAAGCTAAGCCAAAACAAATAAACATAAACAATAATAAGGAATTAAACTGCATGTTTAGAACATAGTATATTAACTGACAATGTGTAAGCTAGCTCCCCCCCTCTCCTCCATTAAAAATATGCAACCTTTTCAATACTAGTTTTTACCAATACAAAGACCAGACAAAATGAAGGGCACAAAATGTTCCAGATATTTAATGCACAATATGTCACTCCCAAGGAAATCCACTTAGGGAAACTTGTTTTCTTATATAGAGAAACAGACGCATGGTAGCATGCAGATTGCAGATGTGAAACCAAAGCTGGTCCGATTTTGATTTACTACCATACCCACAGTTTTGTTCTGTCAGAACAAAATTGGTTTGTGTGCTTTTTTTTCCTGAATCCGACAGTACTCTTGAACGGTACTATTTTCTGGTCAGGGTAAGGGGCATTTCCAAACTCGAATGAGGCCCATTGTTTTTGTTGTTTGTTTTTTTTCATTCTCTTTCCACTTTGAATTGCTCCCTGAGGTGGAACCAAAAATGCGGGTGTCCGGTCCCTGGCTTTGAGTCACAAACAGAATGAATCAATAGCCTTGGCTTTAATTCAAAGAGATCCAGGAGTTTATTGGCTTCTCTTTAACACAGTGACCATTGCAGCTGTAAATTTGAAACGGGCTGTTAATCAATAGAACAACCTGGAACTTTTACATGCTTCATTTATTGCATACATTGCTACAAGTGAATCAACCATCTGACTGATTTGGCAAATGTGTGAGTCAAGTGTTTGTGTTTGGCAACTAGAAAAAGTTTAGTGATGTACGGCACTTTCACTTTTGTTCAGGCCAACTTCTTTAGCCTGGGAGGTGCGTAAGATGTCTCCGGGACGTCATGTAATGCCAAGCCCCACAGACAGAATGGTACCTACGCCAGGTGCACGTCGTGCCCTCAACTTTGGGTAAGCTTTTACCTGTTATTGTTTCCAGTCTAGCATTGTATCATAAGGCATCCTGTGATTCACCAATCAATATTTGTTATGATGCATTATGGTTGTTTTTGTAGAGGTTAGGAAGTGCAGACTATCTAGCAAGACAGCCAATGAAGCATTTGTTTAATGCAATTTGTTGAGTGTCTCACTCTTGGGCCGCAGAATCAGTGGAAGGTGTAGATGAAAGTGTCAGTTAAAGACTGCTGAAGCATCGGTTCAATATGTGCACCGCTCTGTAATCTGATGCTGCAGGAAATGGATATTGATCATGACGGAGGCCTGTTGTCCAATACGTCCATTGCTATCTCACAGTGGAATGTACTCAGATGCTTTGGCTAGACGCTTTCTTAAGATTGCTGAAGCTTTACAGACAGGCAACACAGTAGGAGCTGCTCAGACTTGGAAGGAGGGGATTGTACCTGTTGAGTTTAATGGCCATTTGTTTGTTCTGATGCATGCTCTGTATGTGTCTTCATCAGTGGTCCTCCTGCAACCAGGCACTCTCACACAGGCCCCAGCTGGGCAGACCGAGTAAAGTGCACTCAGTCCGTCCTTGGCTCTTGTCAACCCACAACATCCCAGGCAGAAAAACCTGGTAAGAAACCCCTCATAAAATCGCACTTCACTCTGTACTTAAAAGAGAGTGCAGTTTAATCTTCTCCTTGATTTACGGAGCGCCTTGTGTGTTCACAGGTAAAAAGGACGCAGAAGGCTGGGAAACGGTACAGCGAGGACGCACTGCCAAACCTCGCTCTGCCGCCATGGTTGCCAAGGTCAGTCCTGTCTTGGCTTGCGTCACCCCAAAACAGGACAGCAATAAGGGTAACCAGTCGCGTGTGCCACCACAAGCAAATGAGCAATTCCGTCCCGAGTGTCCCCGGCACAAGGACGTGAGTCAGACAGACACCAAGCAGCAAATCCCTTCGGAGCCTGAGCCACAAGAGGAGGTTGAAGGTCCAGAGAATGGACAAATAATGGAGGTACTAATGTTTAGTACCTTGTGACGTCTTTCTGCCCGAACAGTCCCTGGATATCAATTATTCATGATAAGCGTGTATTGTAACACTAGACCATTTTATCAGCCGTATTTGTTTTTGTTTGGGCTTGATGGTATTCATAGACAGACTGTCGAGACGGGGATATCAACTTTGAAACGATTGATTGCGCGCTGACATTTCAGAGGCATAAAGCCCATCTTCACTGTCATGAAATAAATACGCAGACAATGCATTAAGACACACTTGGTAAGGGTGTGTTATAGCTATCTAAATTGTATTTGCATTCTTTGTTTATTTTAATCATAAGTGGATATTTAGGGCATGTCGGTTCCAGCTTCCTTGCATGATTTGTTTTTCAGCTGTGTGTTGAATAGTGACTGTTTTGGTTTTATTTTATTTTTGTATTGCTTTCATGAATTGCTTTATACATGCATGTCTTTAATTGAGTTTGCGTGTGTTTGTGTGTGTGTGTGACTGTCGGTGCAGCCCCCAGCAGAGAGTGCACAAGGCTCGGGGCAGTGTGTCGACGCACCCTGTGAAGACGTGCCTCCCACCATAGCAGCCCTTACCCCATTCCAACCCCCAGAGCACACCCCATCCATAACCTCACCAACAGACATTACCTTATCAGTCCCAGTTTCTGTCGTGACCCTCGCCACATCACTAGATCTACCCCAGACGGATGGCCTCAGTACACAGTTGGCCTTTGGGGACAGTGGGGCTGAGGGGGGCACGTCACAGGGCATGGCCACATCTGCTGCAGGACAGGCTGAGACTCCCATGGCAGCGGTGAAACTGGAGAGTGTGCTGGACCCCACAGAGCTTTCTACTGTGAGTGCTGAGAGATGGAGGAGCAGAGGGAGGGGAGGGCTGGGAGGGCAGGGATCCCCAAGGGTCTTTCACCGCCTAAACAAAGTCAATCTTAAGAGACCTCCAGACCAAATGTGCAGGCAAGAGTATATAGCTCTGTGTAGTGTTGTTGTAGTACCATTCACTGTTAAGAACAGTTGTGTGTAGATGTAGATTGTATTCAACCTACTCCAACCAAGTTTGTGCAGCATTTTGTGTTCAGTTAAACTGAATTATTTATTTATTTATTTTAGTATAAAGTTTCTAATTACTGTTGTCTTCTGCTTCAGGCTTTGTCTTTTCTTTAAGGCCTCATTTGGAGAATGCAAACACACAGTTACATTTAATTAAAGGATGAATTTGCATTTAAATATGATTTATATTATGTAGAACTTTCACTTAGTCTGAATATTAACTAGTCTGATCTTTTGCAGAATACTGGTATACCTACACTGAAGACTGAAAACTACTCGTGTATACTGCTGCAAATGCAGATCCTTTTGAGAAGCCACTTCCTTGTTAGTTTACGCTTGATTTAGAGTAATTCCTGTCCGAAATAATCCCTTATTTTCACAATAATACCTCAATTCCTCATACATAAAACCCTTAAATAAACTGCCAGTTTCATAGAGCAACACCATGCCTCCTTCCACCATCTCTTCATCCTCACTGTTAATGTGCCATGCATGTATTTTGGATGCTTCCTCACTTGTGAGAATTGTGGTGATTGTGTGGTACAAACTGTGATTGGGTTGGTATGTTATCCTCCCTTATATTTGGTTCCAGTGACAAATCAAATCACCTTTACAGAAGCTAAAATATCTACAGGTGTTCTCATGAATGCTTTTCTTCAATTACAAACAGTGACCCTGTTTTGTTTAGTATTTAATAGCATTTACTCATCGACCAGCAGTTTCTCTCGTGGTTCAGGAATAGTTCAGGAAAGTAGGGTTTTAATGGTCCTGGAGAGATATTGGATAATATAGCTTTCATGTAATCTAACTACTTACATTTCTTCAGTGCTATTTTTGATTAAAGAGGAATCAATTCTGCAACTTTTATTTTTCAAATCAACACAAAAAATTAGTATTTGAGCCAAATGTTCAGTGTAAACCAATATTTAATAGAGTACTTGGTGTACAGTGGGATCGTTTTAACATTTATGGAATGTGAAATGTGTGTGAGGTGGAATCTGTGCTCTCTGTTCAGCCCCAGTCTATGGCAGAGGTCCTGGCCAAGAAAGAGGAGCTGGCAGACCGGCTGGAGAAAGCTAACGAAGAGGCAATCGCTAGTGCCATTGCTGAGGAGGAGCAGTTGACGAGAGAGATTCAGGCTGAGAACAATGACCTGGAGACTGACAATGAAAGTGACTTCTCTGTAAGATCCGTCATGTTTTTTTATTATACTTTTGAATGTTTGGTACTTTTAATTTGACAGTCATTAAAAATGGTATTTAAAATGTTTTTTTCTTATTGTGAATCTACTATTTAAAAAAACAAACAAAAACAACTCAAATATTTACCACAGGCCAGCATCGGTAATGGAAGCTGTGGAGCTAATATAGATTGGAATGACATGCTGGCGGATTACGATGGTATGAAAGGCAACATCTGAGATTTAAACACTTTTTGTAAAGGTAAACACTGCACTTAAGTCTATTTTTGTTGTCCTTCCTGTAGCTCGGGAACCGTGGCGGCAGACTACATCATGGGGCGACATGGTAGAGGAAGAGCCTGCTCGGCCTCCTGGACACGGCATCCACATGCATGAAAAATTGTCCTCACCATCACGTAAAAGGTACCACATGATATAATGCATTTTCTTTTTTTCCCGGCTAGTTGGCTTATTTCGTAACTCAAACTAACAAGATCAGCACAGTTCAGTCTTTTTCTTTTTGCCTTCCTGAACAGCACCCAGGTTTACTCTTTAGCAGCCCTCTCCCCTCCCCTTACTTTGACAAGGATTGATCCCTGCATCCGGAAAATCAAAGGCTCACTTACTGTGTCTGACCTCTTTCTTTTTAGCTTACCACCCAGAATGTCTAAACAGGCCCTAGGTGTCTGTTAGGGTCTGCGTCTGCCTTCCACATTGTTGATAAGGAGAGGGAAAGAGATGAATGATGCATTTCCATATTTTTGACAGGACCATTGCAGAGTCAAAGAAGAAACATGAGGAGAAACAGCTGAAGGCGCAGCAGCTGAGGGACAAACTCAGAGAAGAAAAGACGCTCAAGCTGCAGAAGCTGTTGGAGAGGGTGAGTAAGTCTGCATGAACTTGACGGAAAGCACCGCGAAGAAGTTCCATGCAAGCTAAGCTTAGCCTGGCTCGCAGCGAGAGATTCTGTCAGCACACTTCCCGATAGAATCACCAAATATTGTAACCCATTCCAGTCACATCTAGGCCAGCTGGCCACAGGCAGTCGTAATGGAGACTCCCAGCCAAAATCAACAGTCTTTCATGAAGTTTGTTTTTCTACTCTCAGCCATGGCAAGATGAGTTAGTCCCAGAATAATTCAGGTTAACCACATAAATCCATGAAGTGGTGTTTAGTCTCATTAATCCCCACGTGAACACACCGAGAGAGGTTAGAAACCGAGCGGTCAGGAATCTATTGTCTGTTTGGTCTTAAAGAATACTCTGTGGATTTTTCTTGCTTCTTGCTTTTCACTTTCTGCAGGAAAAAGATGTGAGGAAATGGAAAGAGGAGTTGTTGGAGCAGCGGCGGAGAATGATGGAGGAAAAACTGTTGCACGCCGAGTTTAAGAGGGAGCTGCAACTGCAGGCTATTGTGAAGAAAGCCCAAGAAGAGGAGGCCAAGGTATTAAGAGCGAATCTCTTGCAGTCATGCATTTTATATATATATTTTCATATTGTCATTCAAGGATGTATTTTTGCAGGTGAATGAAATTGCTTTCATCAACACCCTGGAAGCCCAAAATAAAAGGCACGATGCCCTTGCCAAGTTAAGTGAATATGAGCAACGCCTTAATGAACTGCAAGAAGAGAGACAAAGGAGGCAGGAGGAGAAGCAGGCCAGAGATGAGGCTGTGCAGGTGATTAAGAAAAACCTTTTTTGCCTTCATTTTTGTTCTCTAATAGGATTTTTAAATTACCAATCCCCACTCTATTCCACTCCTGTGTAGGAGCGTAAGCGACTCCTGGAAGCAGAGCGACAGGCAAGAATGGAGGAGCTGCTGATGAAGAGGAAGGAGCAGGAGGCTCGTATTGAACAGCAGAGGCAGGAAAAGGAGAAAGCCCGAGAGGATGCAGCACGGGAAAGAGCGAGGTTACTTACTTTTTGTCCCCCTTTGAGGGGGCGGTTTAAGATTGAGAGATTAAGGTTTAAATGGGAAGATATCTGATTTTTATTCTTTAGTCACCAATCAATAGCCCAGGACGAGACTTTCATACAGTGTCAGTTGTCTGTGACTTTCTAAACTGTCCTGATATAGTTGTGCAGTTTTTCCTGCTCACAATGAAACATTGGAGGAGGTGCTAAATTATTCCAGTAAGCACAATACAGCTTACCACAACTTTAAGTGGCCCAGCAAAGTGTCTAGATATTTTTTTATGAATGTAGTTAAGTGTTTTATTGTAGATGTTTTCTCTGGTATTATGGATTACTGAGGGGGTGGATTGATGAGCTAAAATAGCCATTCTATTCAAATGAAATCTACAAGTCATAGTGTCAAAAAATGAAAAGCACCCTCTGATTAAACAGGCTACATCGCTTTGATTCTTGCTGTCTTTTTAAGACTTGCTTTTAGATGCACTTATTTGTCATTTTATGTCCCATCTGCAGAGACCGAGAGGAGCGTCTGGCTGCTCTCAGCGCTGCTCAACAAGAAGCCATGGAGGAGCTGCAGAAGAAAATTCAGATGAAGGTAAGTTTATACACCGCCACCTTGCTTCTTTAACAAACATTAGACAAGAGTCCATGTTTCTCGTATGACCTGGGTTTTTTGGTTCCTTCCATAGCATGATGAGAGCAGCCGCAGGCATATGGAGCAAATCGAACAGAGGAAAGAAAAGGCTGCTGAGCTCAGCAGCGGTCGACATGCTAACACAGACTACGCACCTAAACTGACACCATATGAGCGCAAGAAACAGTGTTCACTGTGTGGAGTTGTGGTATGTAAAGTTTCCAATCAGTCTCTGGATCAGTTAGACTACTTCACTAATATTTAATGCAGTATCCAAACTATTAACTAACTCTACAACTAACTTTACCAATTAACTTAAATATTTTTATTTTGATCTCCTGAACTAATATATTTATGCGTCTTTGCTATATATAAACATGAGGAAAGCAAAAAAAAAAAAAAGACCACATTTGACAGGCTGTATGTACACAGAATTACTAACCTGAAGGTGATTCAGAGGAGTTTTGAAAGAGGCCACATTTAAATGAGGATTTAACAGCACCGATTAAACACAGTCTCCTAAACACAGATTTATGACTGGCCATGATTATGCCTTTTTTTCCCCCCCTCCTTTCTTTCTTTGAAGCATCAGGCAACGCGCAGACACGTTTATCTCTGATTAACTGGCTGCCACCAAAACAAGGGTGGGACACCTTGAGTTTTCAAACCAGCATCAGAAAAAGGGGTGGGGGGGGGAGGAATCTTGTTAAAATGTTAGATGACCTTGGCCAGCATCTGACACCAGGGATCATAGATGGGTCAGCAGCAAGCACTTTATTTAATTATATTAAACACAAACCATTCCAAATGGGCCTGTTTCCAGAAATGGCAGGAAAACATTGCCTGTTGTACACCTGTCTCTTCTAGTTCCCGTTTCTCAAACATCCACTACAGCTAGTCAACAGTTGACTCTGTGATGAGTCAACTGTTGTCATCAGCTCGCTTTTCTTTTTTTTTTTCCTTGTATGTACATGGTTGCCCTAAGTTCCGTTTATATAATAAAAACCAGAACAATTAAGTGAGATACAAAAGTATCACTGCAGCATAATGTATGGCAATTGCTCTAACCATTGTCAGCCCCAAGATCTTCATCCACTGGTTTGGGCTTATTTTAGTGAATGAACCTAGGGGTTACAAGACCCAAAATATGATAAGATAAGTATTCTGAACAGTCAGTCGTGCAAATCTACTATAGCAGAGTATATGGAGCTTGAACTAAACATAATAAATCCCTTTCTAAACTAAGCTTTAGAGGAGGCAGTTCTTGTCCCAGTGTATGTGTCCCTGCGGTATATTGTTTCACCACGGCAACATGGGGCCCTGTTGACCTTCTCCTGCCTCTTTCTCCATTGTGTCCACAGCACTGACCTCTGACCACTCTGTTTGTATTTGTAGATAACCTCAGAGGTGCACCTGTTCAGCCACACCAAGGGCAAGAGGCACCAACAGGCCGTGCGAGACAGTAGCAGCATCCAGGGACGGGAGCTCTCCGATGAGGAAGTGGTGCGTATCACTGTGACCCAGCTGGGAACAAACATCCTCTCACTCTGCCAAAGAATATTGCCCTGTTGCTGCCTGTTTCATGTAAAAAAAAAAAAAAAAAAAAAAAAAAAATAGACAAAGAGCACAGCAGTTGTCTTTTATGACACGGTCATTATTGATGTTTATACGTCCTCTTATATACTGCCACAGGCCTGTAGCTGGCTTTGTGAGATTACAAATGAGCCTTGAAATGTACTCAGTTAAGGTTCAGCGCTTCAGTGGAGGACTGACATCACCCTCTTGTCTCCAGGCTTTTTTATTTTTTGTGTGTCATGGAGCACTTTTCTATGGGAAGGCAGCTCATTAATGCAAGGTAACCTCTCAGGCTGTAATATGAGATTGGCTTTTCAGCAGGGCTCATTGTGAAGGTGACAACTGTTGGTGCTGTACGCAGAACCTTTGGCTTCAGCAGCTCCTTCATTCAAAGCTTTTTTTTCAGTGAGGAATAATTAATAACTTTCATTTTTTTTAATCATTTCCTTTCCAAATGCAGTTTCTTTTTGTTTCCTTTTTGACAGCATCATAACCTTGGGTTTGGGGAGAAAAACAGTTTATATATGAACACTTATGCCTTGTATTTGTTTGATTCACTACATTTTTAGCAGTAATCCTAATACAACCTTAACTTGTCATTTTTCAGCACTAATCATTCAGAATTTAGGTCGTTGCTGAGGTCATCCTCATAATATCCTGCATCTTAATCTTGATGTCATGCTTGGACAATTTGTATTAGATGTGTTATTAAAGGACTGAGGCTTTAGCCATTCCTGTACCTCTAATATATAACATTTAGATGTCCAGAATGATCTTTTCTTATTTAAAGTGAAGAGACTTTGTTTGGATAGATTCATCTGCCCCACATATTATTTATATCAAAGCTCAGTTTCACAATTTCATTCACACCGCTGCCAACTATTTTTCACTGTGGCTCCATAACTCTTCCTGCAGCGAAGGATTTTTAATTAAAATGAAGATGGTTTGTCCAACTGTGCTGTGAGGTCTGTGAGGTCGCTCCATAGTTTTTCAGCAGAAGCCGATGTGCCCTCATATTTTTTCATTCTCTCTCATTCTGAGAGACTTGTGAATTAAATTGAAAATTCACTTGTATTCAACAGGGTGGATCGATATACGGGTAGAGGACTTGAGATTGCTTTCCTTTTTTTTTCTGCTTTGATATAATGAAATAACATCCAAAACCCATATAACGCAAGGAATTTATATCTAGGGTCATTAATAAATAGGTTTCTCAGAGGAAAGGCTGTTCTTGTCTTTAGCGACTGGCAAGCACGATGAGTAGAGTGATCGCCACGCTGCATCGGGTATCAGAACTGACTTATGCGAGGCACCGAGTAGTCCTCGAGGACTTGTTGAAGCTGTACTGATAGATACAAATAGAGACGCCTGTTGAAATGTCCAGAAAGTTTCTCCCACCACACACGGTTTTGAGATGTGCTGTCGATTCAGTATAGCAACAAAGCTGCTGTTTAAAAGAGCAGTCTCTCAACCAGAATTTATTTGTGTAGTTCAAGCGATTTAAGATTATTTACCTGATAATGAAGGAATAGTTGATTTGCTTTTTTGTTTGCTTTCTTTATGACTTCTGTACTTCTTTTATGACTGTGTGATTTGCTCAACTAGCAGCCGAGTCTTATCTCTTTATCAAAGAGACTGCATGAAAAGGCTGTTTGTGTATGCCAAATGGAAGTCTACCACGCTGGCCTTTGTATGGTAGAAAAGATGGACTGGATGAGCATATGCTGTAGAATTTGTATTTCTGTAGGCTGTCTTTTTGATCTGTTAAAGGGCAGTTTGTGTCAAGAGGAAGATGAGATGTTTATAGTACTATCTAGTTTCTCTCACCAGAGGCAACGTGTAGCTGCAATGCCCTTTGACCAGTGTTTGTGTAGTTTTGTTGCAGAGGTTCCTTTGGTAGGTAAGTATATGTTGTTAAATCTTCTCATCCTAAATTCACAAAGTTTACATAACAACCTTCAAAAAAGACAAAACAAAGAAAAACAGAATTTATATCCCAATGGATACGTTTTATGTAACTAGTCTTTTCCAACAGATTTGTTTTATCTGTTGGTGAAGCAATTCCATTAAGTGAGCAGCTAGTTCAAAGGATGGCCTCTCTGAGAGATTACTGAGCTGCTGTCTTCTAAGCGAGGGATAGCTACGGTCACGAGATATTAGTGACCTGTGATATCAGTGAAACGAGGGCAGAGGTGTGCAAATGCAAATCAGAGGAAACTACAGTCACATTCATTTCAGTGAATCAGTCCTGAAGCTTTGAAAATCTTGCTTCATCTTTAAATGAGGAATGTAATATTCAGATTTAATTGAATTTAATATTGTGATTGTGTGTATGGTCAAATTTAAACTGGCGTGTTTTGTGTCGTCTTTGTATAGAAACTAGAACTAGAGTCACACTCTGTTACTTTTGAAAAAAACAAATCATTCAAGAATGCTTCCAAATGAAGTGCCTCGATTTCTTTTATTCTTTTCTTGAACATTAAGACAGTGTCTTAGTTTTTCTCTCGCTCTTTCTCTCTCTTTTCAATTTTATATGTATTTGAAGCAAATGTCCCATTCTTAGTCTCCCATGGTCTTGCAGTTGAAATCCTGATGAATCTTTAGTTATAAACTGTTTTCCACAGTAAGTAGACCTTTAGTTTTAGGCATTAGTTTTGTGGCACTCGTTTTGCTTGAGCCCACACTTGAGCCCAACTAATGACAACTGTTTCATATGACGCCTCTCGGTGAAGAGCCCTATTCAGGGAGCAGGTGCAGGAAAAACTTTGACCAAAGGCTGTGGCATCACACAAGTTAACTTGCCTACATAACTGAAACCCTTTGTCTGGGGCCATTGTATCCTTTGGGGTTCTGGATGACAGTGTAATTTAGTAATTGGTTTCTTCCGCATGTGTCATGCTGTTCAAATTGGGTTATATTCTCTTGTCTATGAGTAGAAATATCATAATTGTCTGACAGGAAGCAACACCTCCTGGCCTGCAGCATGTCCGTGGGCAGGCAGGTGGCTTCAAAAGAGCATTCATTACTGAGAGTAATTACAGTATTCAGTGGTGTTACTGAGAGGTATGCAACAATGTGTCACATAACACATTCATAAGACTACAAGTCGCGTCTAATAATATGGAAAAGGATTAGGGTCACGGGAAAAAGTACAAAGTGGGGACGTCTTTTTGTTTTTTGTCAAATTCAGATTAAAGTCAGAATTCTGAGGGAGGAAAAAAACGTTGGATCTCATCTTCACTACTCAAAGAGGAGAAACAAACACAGACACTACTTTTCCTGCGATATGTCAGTGTAGTCTTTCTTTTGGTCTTTGCCTTCCTTCAGTTTACTGCGTATAAAGTGAAGAGTGTTAAAATTGCACGTAAAAAGTAGCAAGCAAATGCTGTTTAATTGCTGTTTGTACAGGTACAGTATATTTGGTGCAAGCAGCAGTGTTGTGTTGTGGCTGACATGGGGCAACCTATATTTGTTTGCATAAAACTACACTGTCTGCCTTCCAGGAAATGAGTGCTTAAGTTATGCACTTGCATAAAATTACTTATTTTCCTTCCGGTGCGGCTCTTGGAGTTTGTTATAACCAATAATCTGAGAACAATTTGTTAGTAGCTTTTGATATTCTTTTTTTTCTTCCCTGTTCTAGGAGCATCTTTCCTTAAAGAAATACATTGTGGATATTTTGACGGACAGCTCTGTTTCTTCGGAAAGCGTGAAGGATGGAGAAGAGCGGCAGAAGGCACGAAAGAAGGCCAAAAAGCTCCGCGCCAGGATGAACTCCAGGTAATTCATCCATTTTCTCTCTGTTACTGTCGGTCTCGATTTTTCTCACCACCCTCTCGCAGGCAGGAGAGGACAAACCTTAGCCAGGACTTTTTTTTTTTTCCTTTCTTTTTCTTTTTATGAGTGACAACGATATGGAAAACAGATGTTACGTGCATCCAGGCTTTCTACAAGGTAACACTGATGATGTTAATTTATGACCACTTTCCGTGATTGGGGAGCAAAGCTGCAAATCGATCCGTGGCTCCCCGGCTTTCACCTGTAAAGAGCTTTCCTCCAAATTACTGCCATGGCATTGCCAAATCTGAAGCCTTCCTCAGTACCAGCGATGTATGTTCAAGTATGTATGAGCCATGCCTATTTTTCTTGTTCTGAATTATTGATTTTTAAATGAAGTATCAAAGAAAATCAATAGCAATCAACAAATAGGAGGTGACGCTGCTGTGTGTCAGAACCTGGACCTGAACTCAATCAATCCAGCTGGCTGTCAAAAAGAAGATTGATGGATGAGACATGCAGTACGTACTGTGAGATGGTACCGATGCTTATTATTGGGAAGATTGTAAGACTTACCCTCAAAAGACAGCAATCGCACAATAAAAAGAATGAATGAATCATAAATCAGCATATTATGTCCATCAAACTTAGTCACGGGCTGAAAAATCATATTAACAACAAATGTGTATGCAGACATTAAGAAAAAGTGATCTGCTGAACATGTTTTTGTTTTGTGTTTTTTCAACAACACTTTTGATCCAGCTAGCTACTGCTTTGGATGCCTCATCTTCCATGTTTGATCACTGAAAACTGATTCCCTAAGCTGAATTTGATGACTCATCGTTACTGGCCAGGAACCATATCAAAACATTACTATTCTTTTCACTTTTAATATTCGCTTTTACAACCAAGCTTGAAGATGTAATTAAATGAAAAAACAGTGGTGATACACGCCAGAGGAAGAGCATAAAGACTTTATGTACACACAAACATACCAATGTAATGACGCGACTGTGGCTCCCGAAGTAGAGCAGGTGTTGTAGTGTTGATACCCCCTCCTCCTCCTGTCCTCAAGGGGTTAAGTGTCCTCGAGCAAACCCTGACGTCCAGTCAGTGCATGTGGACGTACGAGCATTTTACTCACTATAGAGCAGTCCATTTACCAATAACAATATAATGGAGGGTGTGCTGATAATGTAATGTTAATGGCATGACTAAACATTTGTTTCTCCTGCTCTCTAAACATTCACCACCACTCATGAAGTTTAAGGTTGGGTAGCTTCGTTTTCGTCATTAATATTTATTTATTTTTGGTAAAGAGAGGGAGAGAGAGAAAAAAGACTGGCTATGGTGGTCGAGTACATGTCATCGTTTGTTATCGCAGGGGTTTGTGCTGTTTTGTGAGTGTAGGCTGACCTAACGATCCTCTAAAATCTTATCACAATTAAGCTGAAAATTTGGCAATGATTGAGTTTTCACTGTTTTAATAATTTATAGTTCAGAAGGAAAAATGTATTCCAAAGAGGCAACTACAAGCTGAAACTGCCTTTCTACTGCAATGTTTTATTCTCAGCTCTGCTGTTTTTGGCTTTGTGAGACTCAGCGGTACTGAGAAAGTGACAACATGATCTGCCTCTGTTCACCATCACTCGCGCACCAGCTCTGCTGAGACTAGCACTCAAAGGCAGCAGGCCTTCAGAGGTCATAAATAACACAGAGCCCCTGTAAACATAAAGGTGAGCTGCTTCACCGCTGGGTGGAAATGAACCGTTTTATTGGAACACCGTATGGTGTCCGTAAAATGTGAGTGTGTCTCACAGGAGTTTAAACTAGGCCTGCATGGAGCCCTGTTGTGTCATAAAGTGGCACACACATACTTTAGCCCACTTATTTGGCGTAACTCCTCTATAATAAATTTTTTGGAAGGGAAAATAAGCTATTAAAATTTAATGTAAGTAGCCTGTCAGTGTCAGGATGAGTTCTGGACTTTGAAAGCAGAGTACACACTGATACTCAGATATGAGCTTCTTGCCTGTTTCTGGTTGCTTGTGGTTTGTTTTGTTGGCTACGTGGATCTAAGAGCGACGTGAATATGTAGACACGCCTTATAGAGTATGCAGAACTGCATGAGGTGCTAAGCATGGCCTTAGCTTGTGTTACCACCCTGATTCCTTAGATAAAGGGAGAAAAAAGAGGTTCCCTTAAAGGAAAAACATATGTCCTTAATAATACACAGACAAGCTAAATGGACTAGATTGAATTATTGAACCATTGTCACTTTTACCGCTTGTTATGACCTCAAAGTGGGTCTGTTTTGCAGTGTAGCCATGATTTGGATGTAAACGTGGAGAAAATTCTCTGTAAACAAAATGGAATAATTAAAAGGAATCGAGATCTCGTGTATTATGAAGTGCTTATAGCCCTACACTGTAGAAATGGGCTTTCTCCGTTATTGCCGAACACTAAGATTTATTGCCCATTTTTTACATGACTATAATAAATTGTGTAGCAATTGCTCCCTGTTTAACCTGATTAGATATAAACCTGTCAGATTAATATTGTAATCTCATGAATGGCAAACAGAGTGGATATAGTTCAAGTCCTTATTAAACCATGTCTGTGCTACCTATTTATCCTGCTCACGTGGCACATAAAATCACTACATATTCAGAATGAACGCTGAATCAGGCCACTTAGGGATTTTTTTCCCCCCTTTGCTTATAACTGTTGAAAATCAGTTCTAATGATTATTTTGTAAGTAAGTAATTTTTCTTTTCTGTTAGTAAAGCTGATTTTAAGGATTTTTATGATAAATTAATTTTAAATAACATAATCAGTTAAATGGACTAGCACTTTTCACTATAGGGTTCATTCACCCAGTCATTCACATTGGAATGCATTAGAGGCAATTTTGTGTTCACTAGCTCACCTAAGGACACTGTATGTGAACTAGGGGAGCTGAGGATTAAACCAATGGCCTCAAATTAATAGATACAAAATTAGCATTGATATATAATTTCTGACTGCTTAAATTTGTGCACTGGCTATCTGTGATTTTTAGTCATTTTGGTCAAACTGTGAGGGGAAAATGTCAGTGTCTTTTGGATGAACAATCTACTCTTCACAATCTCTCGTGTTCAAGGGCAGACTTTAGTTGGAGCAGGAATGGCCTGTTGGGGGAAATCCACTTGTCGTCTTCCGGGAGGAGTTTGATTCTATCAGTGTAGAGACGATTAGCCGGAAGGTGCCCTGTCAACCTCTGATCAATAGTTACTTATCATGTCTGGGAGTGTGTGATTGACAGATAAATGGACCTCTCCATAACTCATTTTCACCCACAAACATGCACAAACACAAAGTTTGCCTTTTTCAGACTGGAGATGTTGACTAATGCCATGGAGATGACAGTTCTCTAATAGCCATGGTTGTATTGCTTCTAACCCCCATTAACTGTTTGACAGCGAGGGCAGCAAAGAACTCTAGTCTCCTTGTTAAAAATGGCAGGAGGGAATTAAGCCTTGGTGACATGAGTAGATGGCAGCAAAACACAGGTCCCTGCAGTGCTGCTGTCTGATTATTTTAAGCCAAGTTACATGGTGATTGGCTGACAGGCCAAATAAACAGACTCGGTTTGAAGTATTTTCTCTCTCTCTCTCCTCACACTTTGATCCTTCGTGTTCGTTACTGTGGGCCAAACACTTTTTTCCTGGGATTCAAGGACTGTTTCCTACTTCTCTCTCTTTAGAGCAAAGGAATATGAGACATCAATGGAGGCAAAGACTCAGGTCCCTGACTCCCCATACAAGGCCAAGTAAGTGTTTTCTTTTGTTTGGGGTTTTCCCTTTTTAAAAAAAATTTGACATTTTTCATCTGTATTAATATTTTTTTCCCTGATGTTTGTAGTGCTACATCTAAAGCTAAAAAAAAAAAAATCCATTGCTTATATTTTTTCTTAATCACATCTTTAAATCTGTAAATAAATTGGAACATGGCTTTCCCAAGTGGAAAACAATACACTCACTTTTAGATTTTAAATTCAATTATTTTTAATAATAATTATTATTATTAATTAACCATGATTCAGAGTGCAGTTATATCTCAAGTGTCAAAAATATAAAAAATGTAAATGTTCTATTATTCCATTATTATTTGTTTTTGTAAAGTGTTCCTAAAATTGACTCGAAGAGTTCTTTAATCATCTTTTTGTTTTGTTTTTTGTAGACTAATCAGTTAATTGGTTAAACATTTTAGCTTTACCGGTGGTATGAAAATCCTAAATTAAGGACCGATGTTTTAACAGATTTATAACTTTTGGCTGTTATGTTCAGGTTGCAGCGGTTGGTGAAAGACCTGTTGAAGCAGTTGCAGGGCCAAGATAGCGGGCAGTGGGCCAACAACAAAGTGTCTGGTCTGGACCGAACTCTGGGAGAGATCTCACGCATCTTGGAGAAGCAGGTAACTGTCTGTTATGTTTTTATGCACTTAAAGCCATCCTTTCCTTTAATATAAAGGTCTATCACAAAGGTTTTTGGGTTGCGTAATATGCTAGACTGATCTATGGTTTTACACTGAGCAGTCTGCCGCAGTGCAGAGGTCATGCCAGCCGTCTTTTTAGTTATGAGCTGTGTTTTCGCTTTCTGCATACCAACTTGCCTTTGGTTATTGGCTAATGAAGACCAGATTAACAGTGTTTACACTGTGCACATGGTACCAATAGAGAAGCTTCCTAGCACGAGAGCAAGCATTGTCTTGTGTCTGTGTGGTTTGCACGACTCAGATGTCGCTGGTTTAGACTTTGCTAAATTGGATTTCCAGATGAAATGTCATCGATGCACAAGACTTTATTTAGCAAGGATCTTTTAATTTGACTATACAAAACAAGGAGGGGTTGGCTTTTATTGTAAATACTCCTACCACAACTGTATAAATAAATGATTTAAAAATGTAATGGCAAACTTTCTTGAATACAGTTCAGGTGAAACAAGGCTCTATAAGCCTTGTTGCCTTTTTTTTACAGTTTTTTTTTTAAACAGTAAAAGTCACATCAATTTGAGACTTTGAGGGTTGGAATTAAAACACCTGCCACCATGTTTATGATGAGGAGAATATACGGCCCACTTCCTGTAATGAGGCATAAATTTCCTGCCAAGTTGTGGTTTGAACCATCAAAACATCCCACTGAGCATGCCTCTGGGCGTGAGGATAGAGACATTATGGTGTCCCATCAGTAGTGACGGGGCCGGCTGGAGAGGCTATTACCGAATTTCCCCAGGGAGACGGAGAATAAAGTGGCAGAGGTGGGTGGCATGGTGTTTTGTAAGGAGAGAGGAGGGGACCGGTGTGATGTGACTAGCGCGCAAGCTGTTACTACACGAGGACTCCTCCTCTCAGCTCCACGTTCTCCCAGTGGGAGGTCACAGGTCAGTGGGCCAGAGGAGATGCACTGCATTCAACAGTGGTGTCACTTGCAATAAGCAAATGAAGTGAAAGTCCTTATGCCTTGTCTTTTTCCTCAATTTAAAAGCAAGTCTGTGAAGTATTTTGTCAAGCTCTCCTTTACCATCTTTTTGCAGTGGTATCCATTCAAAGTTGTGTCGAATCATGATTAACCAATGAGGCAGTCTGGGGAGTGCTTCTCTCCTTAATCCCTTGACAAAGTCAAATAAATAGAGTCTCCATCAGCATGGCTGTCTGGCCCCTGAGTCACTTCAAGTCGGAGCCGTTTTGATTATTTGACCTAACAAGCATCTCTCATGTCATTGACTCACCTACAGATTTGTTTTTCTCCCCCATATCTGATTCAGTCTCCACTTTCTCTCCTAATCCCTTCAACAACACACGATGCTCCTCTCCTGCGCTGCTGCTTGGGTCTCAACCCCCCCGCCACCACCACCACCACTCACTCCTTCTTTTCTCTCTAGGCTACGTCTAGTCTCTGACCCCACTTTGTTTCTCCCCCTGTGGCCTCTAATGATTTTTCTTGTGTCAAACCTGATTTTTTTTTTTCGCCCCCTCCCTCCTTACTTAGGGTGATTAAGAGAAGCAATTCTCCCAATGTGCTCCCCCTTTCTTTCTAATGCACACTCGCCTTATTGTTAAGCACTTGTATTTATATATTGCTCAAAGTCGTTACCATTCCCTTCAGCTGAAGCTTGTCTAGAAAAGGGCAGGAGCATGGGTCTGAGAGCCAAATACTGCACCAAGATTGTTTCGTTTTCATTAGGTAGCACTCACAGCTTGATTTGAGTGAGTAGTGGGATTGGTGGGAGCTGTATCTGGGGACATGGGGGAAGGTGAAGGGCAGAGTGGAAGGATTACAGGGTTTCTCACTGGGGCCTCCAGCTGACTGACAGGTTAAAACCCAGATCAGCAGCGTCAGAAGTTTTTCCAAAAAAAAAAAAAAAAAAAAAAAACGAGAGGGAGAACACATTACTTAGTTAATTTAAGAAATGTGAAATTATAAACATATTGTTCTGGCACATTTTAAATGAAGTTGAATTTTAATTTCTGGTTTAAAATAAACAGTTTATTTTGAAGAGAGTTGCAAACCCAGATGTTGAGGTTCTCGGACAAGCACATGCACAGCGGCTCTGAACCTTTCTAGATATAGCTTGGTGTAGGTACATGTGAGAACACAACTATTGTCAGCAGTGTGATTACAATCTTTAAACTGCATAGAATAGCATAAAGGCTCAGTGCAGCTAGCGAGTTTTTATTCTGTATCCTGCCTGCTGCACTCTCTGCTCAAACAGTTTCCTAACCTAAACCAATCGGAATATTGGCAGAAGTGATAATGCGTCTGAAGCGGACTATCTCTTGATTTGTGCTACATGTAAGAAAGGTCATGAATCACATCTATGTGCAAAAACAACTCTATTGCTATATTTCTTGTTTCTTATGGTTTTTTGCCATTTACTGTCGAAAACAGGTTCTCCCAAAAGCATCAGTCCTTAAATATGTAGTGTGCCAATGAATGATCTGTGTAGACCTGGGGATATCTAGGCTGACATGATCGTTTCATTTTTCTAAATTATCCCCCCCAAAAATGAAGTCACTCATAAAGCAGACTTTTCAGATAAGTTTGATATATTTTATTTGAAATCCTTATATCAAACCTGG
This sequence comes from Neolamprologus brichardi, assembly GCF_056152115.1. NCBI lineage: Eukaryota > Metazoa > Chordata > Actinopteri > Cichliformes > Cichlidae > Neolamprologus > Neolamprologus brichardi. The sequence continues at coordinate 12,912,742 of NC_142110.1, forward strand.
AGGTTTTTCTTTGGCTTAACCAAATGGGGAAAATAATTCTAAAAATTATTTGGATCGTTGGCGGAAGATGAAAAGTGTCTCTTAGTTTTAGCTCCAGGGTTAAAGAAATGTAACTATAGGCTGTCATTTCTGTCTTCCAAACAGCCCTGTTATTTCTCCTCCATGAGACCAGTGGGTAGTGGAATAGCTTTAAACCTCTTACTGTATTAGTTTTAGCTGAAGACAGTTTGTGGCTTCTGTGGTAGGTTTTGGTTTTTGTGGCCTTTTGATTGATCATGTGTTTTTTTTTTTTCTTGAAATAAACAAAGTTTGTGAATGAAGAGCAAATGTGGAAATGGATGATTCCACGCAGCCTCCTAAATCATATGCCATTATGACTTGTATAAACACATGTTTATACTTAGAAATTTTGACTTTAAAGTGTTTAGTCCTGCAGCCTTATTGTGGTTTACAGAAAACTTGGCATGCTGTATAATGATGACATATATGTAAGGAGATGATCATCTGGTGTACTTGGTTGTGAGGGAGGATGAACCCTTGACATAAATGAAGACCCAGATGAAAGTTTAAGTCTTGCCTTAATTTACTTTGCCAGTTCTTTTCCATCTGTTCGTGAGGTAGCCCAGTTGTGCCTTCCTCTTTGATTTGATTGGATTGTCTGGTTTTAGGAGACTATGAAAAGCAATTTCTTCTGGTCACTGTTGCAACAATTACCAGCTGCTTTGGTCCTCCCATCAGCCGGCGTAACAATAGTTACCCAGGGCGAAAATTAGATTAAGTCCTCCCGATGCATTATTCAGGAGCTGCCTCTGACTTTCTGTCTTTGCCCAGTCTTTTTTTTTTAATTCTTAAGTTTTTTGTTTTACCAGGTTGCTACCGCTCAAAGACCAATTAGAACTTCAAGCACTGTTACTCATCTTTAATCTATGATCATACTTTGGCTATGGTTAACCTGGTTTAATGCAAAGAATTAGAGCAAGGGATAACATTCAGCCTACAGTAAAACTTTATGTGCATGCAGTAATTGTTTTAGATATACTGACAATATTTTACACTGGATTTCACAGCCCACATTGCAACTATAAGATCGTCTTTGATATGTACAGATTGTGTGACCTCATAAGACACGTTTTAGGCCATAACTTAAGCAGGAATACTGAAGTACTTACCAACTGCCACACAATATCTTTTAGGATGAAGCGAAGATGTTTTATAGAGAAAGGTCAGCTTCATTGTGCCACCATACTGTTCTGCAAAAACATGCAAGAGAATGACTAAGAAGAAGACATAATAATAATAATAATAATAATAATAATAATAATAATAATGGATTGCATTTATATAGTGCTTTTCGGGGCCCTCAAAGCGCTGTACAATTCCACTATTCATTCACTCTCACATTCAAACACTGGTGGAGGCATGCTACAGTTGTAGCCACAGCTGCCCTGGGGCAGACTGACAGAAGCGAGGCTGCCATATTGCGCCATCAGCCCCTCTGGCCATCACCAGTAGGCGGTAGGTGAAGTGTCTTGCCCAAGGACACAACGACCGAGACTGTCCGAGCCGGGGCTCGAACTGGCAACCTTCCGGTTACAAGATGAACTGCCAACTCTTTGAGCCACGATCGCCCTATCGTGGGTTGGTTTAATAGGGTTTGTTTGTTTGTTTTTAATAAAAACCAGCTGGCAATGCTATCACCTCACTGATATGTGGCTAAGAATATAGTCTCCAACAACTTGCTTGGTCATCAACCCAGTTCTTGCAACATTAGAGTGAATGCGTAAGATTTAGTTTCCCTGTTTGTTTTTGAGCTAAGGTGGCCACAATGAGTAGGGAGGGAACTGCTAACTGATAATCTTATCTACTCTGGGGAAATGTACTTATTTGCAGTCTTACCCAAAGTGTTGGAGTATCCTGTTGGGAGCCCTGGATGGAGGATCTTTATTGTAGCTGTCTCTTAGGAATGCAAGTTGTGAATCCTCTGATCTTAGAGAAACAGAACACTGTTTTCATTCAGTTAAGTGTGCATGCAAATTCAGCTTACTGTGTATATATGCTGTCATTGTAATTACCTTCATATAAACACGAATACTGTTGCGCCGCCTTGGGTTTGGAGAAAGGATATATCATCGCCAGATGCTTGTTCCATTTGCTTAGAAATGCAACTGCATTACATGGCGGAAAGATCAGCAATTCTAGATCGCAGGCTGCTATCATACAAAACAAGGCTTTATTTAAACCATCACAGTCTGATTTTGTTTTCTGTAGACCTAAAGGTAGCAGTTCAGGTAGCTTCAGCTTAATCCCTTCACCCGTATTGTTCTAGATAAATCTGTCAGCAGGACAGGAAAGGAGCTACTGAGCAACAAAGTCTTTTCTGTTTTATTTTTTAAATTTTTTTGCAGGAGACAACCAGGACTGGGCAGGTCCCGGTTACCCACTCTAATACCATTTGAGAAGCTACTATGAATGAGCTGCCTTTTCTCATTTAGCCCAGAAGCTTTTAGGTTGGTGTGTTGATGAGGGGTTGAGCCAAGTTCGGTAATTGAGACCTAATTGATTAAACACGGAAACCTTTGGCAGTGTAAAGGAAAGTCACAAGTAAGGTCTTTTAAAAATGATCCCGTTGACTCTTGAGAGCGTCATGGAGACTTCTGCCATTATGTTTAATGCAAAGACTTTTTTTTTTTTTTTTGCATGTTTAAATATTTTTTTCCCGTCTTAACACCGGAATTAGGGAGCCGTTACCTCAGCAGCCGGCACAGATGACAGATGAAGAGCTTATCTGTAATTTAGTAAAGCGTTTGTCTTTCAGTGTGTTCGGGCTTGTTGGCAACTTCCCATCTGTGGAACAAAAGCGCTGTGAAGTGGCTGGATTTTAGTGCTGTCACAGCTTTGAGGAGACCGTAACCTCATTAGGTGGAGGAGTGACCTGTAGGCTCTCTGTAGTTGTGTGAAGCAGGCCCTCCGTCAGCAGCTCACCTCCACTTCCTCTGCTCTTCATCCAGCCAGGCACAAACATGCCTCATAGTCAGTACCCACTCCAGGATTTGTATTTGTTGATGTACGAGAAGCTGTAGCAACAGCATCCCACATACTGCCAATTAATCTATCGTCACAGGAGACGGGGCCTATCTATTTACATGATGTTAGAAATCTAATCCGCTATAATTATAGGTTTCCTTTGCAGAGTCATTTTATTTGTATTTTTATATTGTAAGTGGAGTAAGGAAAAAATAATTCAACAAGAGGAACCAATGGATATCATTTTAAGTAAGAAATATTTCTTAAATATTAATGTGTTCCTGCTGAAATTCTGTAGTTATTAGTTCATTTCCTCACTGATTACACGACAAGTGATGTGTGACAAGCAGATGTATCTAATAATAATGCCGATTAAGGGTTAGGATTCAAAAAGGAAGTTTGGTTTGAACAGAGGAACAAAGTAAAACTTTCTCTATTTTTTTCTATTTAATGTTAGTGAGATTCATGCAAAGGTTATTTCTGCCAATCTTTTTACTAAGTTGGAAATACCCAAAGATATTAAAATTTAAAATATCGAACCTTATTTTTTTATTGTTTTAAATAATTTTTACATACCAATCGAATCCCTATTTGTCTAAAGCCAAAGCCCCTGATAATAATTTACGTAGTGCTAGAGTAAAAAAAAAATATACCACTGTGCATCTCATTTACCCACGGTTCATGTCATTTTGTGATATAGGAACTCAAAATGATGCTAACTTAGCATTATACTTGTGTTCCAATTTTTCTTCTGTTTCAGCCATCAGTGCTGACTACATTTCCTAAGGCAGCTCACTGAGAGTTTAAAAAACGACAAACCCATCCAAAGTTACTGAGTTCCATGAGGAAACTCCAATATCCCCTAAACAAAGATGGCAAAAACACTGACTAAAAGACTTTAATTTGTGCTTTTTCCTGGTTGACCATCATCATATGCCACATCCCTATATTGGCACTCAGTGATCAAAACTTTGAAAACTCCTGGTCTCAAGGTTTTGCTGTCTACAACAAAGTTGGATGGAAATTTAATGTATAAATCTTAACCAATTAATTTTGTTGACGTTTTTATAGCTTTCTGAAATGCATTGCCATATTATTGGTGTGAGAGCCTTCAACTCTCGGTTTGGAAATAATGTATTCTATAATCATGCCAGCTGGTGGCATCAGCCACTGCCCTCTCATTTGTATTTGTAAACTATAATATAGCAGTCGTAAATAAAAGCATGAAAAGAACTGACCAGAGCCACTTTGATATTCAGCCATTTATTAAAGTTCACCTAAAATGGAAAGTTTCAAACCCAAAGAAGATGAATAATATTGATAATGATCCAGTGGAGCTATAGTGTCATGCTATTAGAACAGTTCAAATTCTCTGGGTTGCTCTGTTCTGTGTGGCATTTTCTCACTTTTACTTAGCCTGTTGTGATCCATTGAGACCACCCTGATGCTTACCGGAGCCTGCAAAGCATTTTGCCTTTCACTGAAAGTTCACTGTTGTGGGGCGGAGTCAGGTTGTGCACTTTTGAGATTAAACAGGAATACTTTAGGGATCACTTTGTTTCACATTTCAATCCTTTACCCCTGTAGGAGAAAGAAAGGCTCCGTCTCCAGCAAGAGCTATGTAATCCCCTGTCAGGCCGGCTGCTTGCTGTCCCCTGACTACACCTTTGTTTCTTTCTTACCCTCGCTCTTTCTCTGTCCTGTTCTCAACAGAATAATGCAGACCAAGTGGCCTTCCAAGTAGGCGGTGGCCTGTCTGCTCTGGAACAGATTTTACAGGTCATCACTGCTGCTTCCACACCCACCGCAGTTCCCCGCATTCCTCTCAAGTGAGTATCATCACAAAATTACGAATTTTTGTATTCATGTGATCCAAAACATATAAATGTGTTTTTTGTTTTAATTGTTTGCTATTTCCTCTATTTATTTATTTATTGCTTCTGGCTTGACCAGAGTTGGAGTTTAAGCCATCAGGGTGATATGTCCCGTTAGCTTATGTTAACAGCTATTTGAATTTTAAAATGCTGATTAGACTACAAAATAAATAAATCAATAATCATGGAGGACAGCAAAAACACAAAACAACAAATCGGGTTAGGTTATTTATCTGTGACAGTACACACCTTAAACACTCATTTTTTAAGTTCTCTTAGTGCAGCTTTGTGTTGCAATAAATAAAAGCCAAACCGTTGAATATACAGTGGTATTAACATTATCACATGTTGCTTTTTTGTTTGTTTGTTTTTGTATTTTTTCTAACTAAAAGATAAGAAAGGAAGGAAGGATGGGGATGCTTCTGAATGATCCATATTGTTTGTCTGTTCTCTGCTGAATTCACAGAGACTCTTAGCTTTTACAGTCCCCCTCTGCAGTGACTCCTCTATGACTTTATCCTTTCAATGACAGTTGCTGCTCTGTTTGCTCCATGTGAACGTTTTTGCAATCGCATAACGCGAGGGAGCTAATGTCAGCTAACCTACTTTATCAGCGTTTACAGTTGCTTCATCTCAATAAATACTCTCAAAATGCATTAATGAATAACAGCGCTGCCCTTCAACAAATGGGAAGCATTTCCATTCCTGTAATCAATTTGTTTTCTTTCTTTTCTCTCGAAACACAAAAAGCACATGTGTCCCATCTATCATTTAGAGTACGAAATATTTTTGAGTTGTGGGTCTGGCACTTGCATGGCCTGCCAGTAGATAACTTCAGAGAGCCTGCCATAGTCACAAGTGGGACTCTGTAATGGACTTGAATGGCCTTGCTTCCCCCATTCATTAGCATTTACTGGTCTCTGAGTCTCTGCTAATGGACAAATGCTTCTTATATTTATAATGCTTTTAAAGGGCATCACATGTATATTGTTTCTTCTGTTTTTTTTGTGGTCTCTCTTTCTCAATCATTGCAGTCTTTAAGAATTTCAAGCAGACTTCTGAAGTCTTTGCAGCACAAAATGTGCGCACAATAATCTCCTTGGCATTGTACATCTCTTTAACATGCTTGAATGAAAAGGTGGATTGTTAGGGCCATGTGTTTCTATTGTTGGGTAACAATACAAGCAAAGTCTTGAGTGAGGAAGAAATTATTTTTATTATTGAAAAGGTGTAAAATGAATGGTTCTTTTCAATAGCTACAAAGGATTTTGTGATTATCTGAAGAAAAGCATGTGTATGATAGTTTATTTACAACATATACAACAGTTCAATAAATGAATGCACTTATTACAGTAGCTTTGTACCCCAGAGGGTTGTAAGCAGAGATTTCTTTATGGTTTTTGTAAAATGTAAAACGCAGCAGAGGTCACGCTCTGTTCTTGTGTCAGTCAGGTCAGTGCAGTCGGCGGTTCATGACGAGATGCAACATAAGGACACAGCCCGGCCGTCTGCTTATCACTATCTGTCATCTGGATTGCTGTGTGGCCTAATGGGCTGCTATACAGACGCTAACCCCGGAGTGAGCTACATTATCTGTTTACAGTGATGCTGCCATATTGATCACCTCCTCCCACCAGATAAGCAGAGTGATTTACAAAAAAAGGCAGCTGCCGAGATGCTCCTGCCATATCTCTCCCAAGGGAAGCTGATTCCATCTTGTTACCATTACATTAATGAGCTAATTCCTCGACGAGGCTCCACTAATGTTCTGGTGTAACCCCGTGGTCGCTGGAGTGACTAGATCAGGGTTTATGCAGTCGCTGTCGTTAACGTCAGATGAAGAGATTTCTTACAAGAGGCACAATAACATCCCAAACTTTGGCATGAGCTTTGTTGAATTTACATCAGTTTAGATTTTTAACTTGCGTTTGATTTTCATTGTTTTCATGATTTTTCCAGTAATTCATATTTGTCGCCATTTTAAGTCATTGTTATTAGAGACATTGTTTAATGTTAAGTGACACAGCTGAGGGCTGTACCCTCACAGTTTATTGTTGTATCAATACAGTCTTAGATTATAGTGAAAAATCCATTACAAGTCTACATGTATTATCAAATTAACAGTTCAAAACCAAATATTATTCAGGGTTTTTTTTCTTCTTAACTTTGATGTCTACAGGAATCACTAGACCTTATTTATGGTTGGGTTTCCTTTTTGATATTTGTGGTTAAGACTGCATACATAACTACATCATCTTATAGATGAACATTGAATCTTACCCCTCATCATGCATGCCAGCTGCACAGAAGCTAGCTGTTTTGTCCTACTCAGTTGAAAGTGTTTCTTTAGTGTGGGAGAAATAAATGAAGGGGTTGATCCTCGTTTCTGTAGCTGGTGTCCTTTTACTGTCCTTCCATAATGACAGCTGCAGATTATGAGTTTAGCTTAAATCCAGTGTATTTTTTTGTATACTGATGGAAACTTATACTGAGTTGGTATTTAGATTGCAGATGCCTTGTCCTTGTGACTGGAATAGGGGTCACAGTGGGGAAGGGAACAAAATGCACAAATGTTCTCAGTCTCAGTGCAAAGTGTTATCTTCCTGTACACAAACTGAACAATGAGAGGAACAGAGGCGCTGATCTGTGCCGTTAGGTAGCAAAGATGAAATTCAAACATTTATTTTCTGAGGGTCTGGTCATATTCTGTGTCGATAGTTTCCAGTAATTCAAAGAAAGACGGCGCTGTGATTGTAACAGGTGAGCTCCAGAGAGAAGTTTACAGTCCCTGGACATGCGTGTTAACCCAATTTGTCTTTCCACTTCTGTCTCACATGACCTGTTGTATCCTGTGAAATCAGACCTGCTACCTGTGGTTTTATTTCAGGATGTTTTCCGCCATTTGGGAGTGTGTGCGTGTGTAGGTGTGTGTGCCTTCACTTGTGTGCATGGTGCGGCGTGACGGCTCATCAGATTTCTCCTCCTTCATAGCAGGCCAGTGTGGCACGACAGCCAGGGTAGATGTCTTGGAAGCACTCAGGGTATCGGAGAGATCAACAGCAGAATCAAATTAAATGTCATTTAGATAGCTCTGAATGAAGGGATTGTTTGACAGCACAAGGAAATGGGTCTGCTCCTCACCTTTTATTTTGGCTTAGGGTTCTTTTTCTTCCCCTGTTTAAGAGGCAAGGGCTCAACCTGATCTGGAAGTTAGTCAGATTTCTGCAGCGCTGCCCCCGTCAGGCTTGACTGCACACATAGGAAACTCACAGAAAGGGCGAGGAATGTGAGACTGAGGTTGAGGAGCACAGATCTCATTGCTGATAACTCAAGGCAGTGACAAAAAGCATAAAGACCCTTTTTATATGCTTGTTGTCCTGTTGTCAGCTGAACAGACAGTTGGCCATTTACCTTGATAAAGGGACTTGGGTGAAAGATAGCTGCAATCCATAGCCGTATATCTAAGTGCTAGGGAACCTGTGTTTATGGTTGTTACTTCTGATTTATTCCAGAGAGTTGATTAGCCACACTTTGAGTTTTTTTGCAGACAAATCCTCTGCTTCTGGAATAGTTTTGTGCTGTTATATTATTGAATTATTTGTTTGCCTATCCTTGTTGATTATGATCTCTAAAAACCAGCTGGCTCCTGTGGTTTTAAGTGGTTTATGGGGGTGCGAGACAAGATCAAGTGCACTACTTTCATGTCTGTATGAATATGCCTACCTTTCATGTAAAATAATATTCCTTGCTTGTGTGGGATTAAATTTAGTGTAGGGAACGTACATTGTTCTTTTATTCACACATTATGGTCTGTCTTAAACTCCGCTCCCAAGTCCACCAGTGATGATCCATGTTGATACTTAAAAGCTTAAATGCTGGAATAGCCAGCAGTTTGGAAACCTGGTAAACATAATATTTCCAATGTAATGAGAATCCCATAGTGGTGTAGGGTGAGGAATGTGGAGAGTTTAAATAGACTGGTGCACATCAGTCCCCACAAAGTTTTGGTGTAACACGAGAAAGGGTGGTGTGGCACTTTACCAAATTGTTCCTTAAAATCTTTGACTGGAGCTGTCAATGAGGGCTGTTTAGAGGGGTGAGATTCCCAGAGGGGCTGGACTATCAGGTGTCGTGCTCATCAAGCTCAATTAGGTGGGAGGAAACCAAAGACAGATCACCGCGGTGGTTCATTGTACACGCTGGTGTAAGGGCATATAGCTCAAACACGCCTTTGACAGCTTACTCATTTGTTAAGAGATGGCCATAGACAGCCCTGATTAGCTGTGTTACAAAGCAACTGAATGCTCATTACATGAGAAGTTAATTGAGTTGAAGGCCTCTCTTACTACTTTCCAAGCGATTTAATAAGAATACCCTGATCAGTCTTGCCTTGAATTCATTTTTAAGTAGTTTTAACTGTTCTACTACTGTTGGACTATTTTTTTTTTTTTTGTTCTAATAATACACTTTGTAGTATCATTTAGTAAAGTAAATATCCAGTTTGTCCTTATAGTCTCCTTTATGAGGGTGGAGTGTAGGGTGGTGGTGGCTGAGGAGCTGTTGGAGCAGCTGGAGTGTATCCCAGCTGACACTTCCTGGACTGGTCACCAGTTAGTCACAGGGATGGGACGCTAAACCGTGGAAACAGCAGTTTTCACAAGGAAAACTGTTTTGCAGCAGCCAACGTGAATACAGGGGTATACCTAAACTTTGTCACCATGGGAACACTTTAAAAAATGAAGTCACGGATAGACTGCATTTAAAAAGTCTCAGCTGTGGACAGACCGGCCAAAATGTGACAAAATGAAGTCAGCGCCGTAGCACTAGATTGGACAATAAAAAGGGGATTTGGCAGTGCAATAAATAAATTCTAATGACTTATTTGGAGTTTTCTTTCGTTTTTTTTCTGCTTTTATTTGTCCTAAAAACAGTTATATCCATCAAAATTCAACACAAGCATTTGGCAGATTGCAAACCCTCAAAATCTCAGTGTAACCTGAATGCTAACATGACAGTGATCAAGTCAAACCCTTCCTTGCCATTTAATCTGATCGATAATATGATAACTCTACTATTGTGCACTACTTTACTCAGATGTCACATAATCTCAAATGACACACCGGTGACCGAAAGTAATTCGTGTCCCTTTGAGGAATGTACACGGCAGCTACCAGTGTTTTCATGGGTGAAAAGTTTTTGAGTTGTCGGTTTGGTGTTTGCGTCGAAGCTCATTTTTGTGCAATGTTGACTCGAGAATCGAGCAGTGAGAATCTGATGCTGCATGACTGCACACAAAGCAAAGTTTGGTTGAGTTCTCGTGTTACCTCACCTTGTTGTTCTACAAACGCTCCCCGTGTCAGTGCACTTAACCATTAGTTAACTTTTTCCAGTTCATAAAGATACGAACTCCTCAAATATCTGTCAATGTATTTGCCGCACATTTAATGATACAGTTTGTAGTTTTTTGACGTGATTGTTTAGCGCTCTCTCATTGTTTTCAGGTGTATGGACGTAATCCTTGATGTTAAACTTGGTTGCTATCCTCGAAACGCAATGTTTCTCATATTGTTACACCGTTCGATGTCTTAGAGCTTTAAACTGTTCTGTCAGTAATGTTAAAAAAAAAAGTGGGCAGCGTTATTGACAGACGCTAGTGAACCTCCACCTAATCCATTTTTCTTCACAGTGCCAGTGTGGTTTGACCGAAAACGCGCAGCAGATGTGAAGGTTCGGTAGATATCAAAATGTTTACCACTTGAAATAAACATAGCCTACTTTAGGCACTGGAGAGGCAGATTCCTTTCTTCCAGCGAGCAGATAGGACACGCTATTTCTCCAATGGCTAAAATATACAGTTGTCAGAAAATATTAACTGATGAAACGGGGCAAGGGGGGGAGTAGCAGTCACAGCAGAATGATTGGTCAGTTATCTGAAGCATTAATCTTCTCTGGGGCTTGTTGTAGAGTAGACATAATACAGAGGCACGCTGACGGGCTCAGCGCTGACTGCTGCCTGGGGCTGCCTGGCGGCTGTGCTGTGAGGAGCTGCTAAGAGAAATAGTTTTATCTCTCCAGCGGAAATGCTGCACCATCTCTGCCAAGATGAGGCCGAGATTGAACTCAGCACCTCCGAAGGTGGCTCTCGTGAAGGGAGTGTCCGCATAAGTAGCTGATATGAGTGTTTTATATCTCAAATCGGTTTCCTTACTCTTGCTGTCAGTGAGATATGCTTTTGACTCGTGAAGACAAACTGCACCCTTAAGGAACCACAAATATAGAAGAGTGTGTTTGGTTTTCTAATGCCTGCAGATAGTCTTGTCAGTGCCCCGGTCACGTTTACATCCCAGTAGTTCATGTTCTTTAACAAATTGGAAGGGGTAAAGCGTTGTGCCCTGAGGTTTGTCTTATGTCAAGCTTTTGATCAATAACAGTTTTGTCATCTTTTTCTGTTAGATCCCTCTGTTCTGCTGTAAATATCTACAACCTGGCATGCTCCTGCTGCGCGCTCAACTGCTCCTATGTGCTGTTTAGCAACAAGATAGTCCTCCTTATGGACCTGCTGCTGCATCAGCTAACAGTAAGTGTGTGCATCCCAATGCAGAAGATGAAAGATGCAATGTAATACAGTGTTTTGTGTGATTAGTTTCTGCCAACAACATTATTTACATTCCTATTAAGTACAGGAAATATAGAGGCAAACATGCTCAAAGGGTGCTTCCAGGTGTGATCAAACAAACACAGCCTCTCTCCTAGCCACACATAAATGCTGCACATGTTAAGAATTCCATGTTTTCTTTACATTTATCTGCTCATATACACTGGCTTGACCATAAAGGAAGCAGCGTTTTTACTGCTGTCTGCTACAACCGCAGTGTTAATGAAAGACAGAGTATGACAAAGAGCTAGCGAGTAACAAACCGTTGCCCGACTTCTCCACAGATGCCTCTCAACTGAGGGAATGTGAGAGCATAGTCACTCAGGGAGGCACGCGGGCATGGGAGGCTGCATTGCGGCGGCATGTCAGCCCCATATCCCTCAGCACTCTGAGAGAAGGACTGTAAACATCAGTCCGCTCCACACATCCAACGGTGGCGGCTCACTGGGGCCGCCTACACTCGCAACCCAGACAGGACAAGGCACAGACACAGGGCTGTGGTGCACGCATGAACTCTACTGGGGCTTCCTTCCCCAGTCGAGTTCCAATCCAAGCAGTCATATTTCCTTAGGGCACAGAGGGAGAGGTTCGCCTGTATGCTTCAGTTTATATAAAACATATCCCCACAGCTGCTCTGCTGACTGACATATCCAACAGCACCGCAGAGGATGAACTAACTTTTCTCCTCACGTTGACTGCAGATTAAGAGTTGAGCTCAACATTCACTCGAACTCCGATTCGATTCATAAGTTGTGATTTTATTTGTTTAATTTTTTTAAGTTTACAACTTATATATATATAACTTTGAGTTTTGCCTACGCCTGCACATATTCATGTGCGCGTCCATGTTTTGGAATGCGTGTGAGAGTAAAGCAGTGGGGGTTGCACTGCCATATGAACATGCCCCCTTTTAATTAGATTTGTGGAGAATGTCGGTGGATTTACCTACGCTGTCAGCATTCACCCTAACCATTAGACCAAATGGGAAGGTTCGACCTTTGCGGGGTTTCACATTAAACAGTAGCACTATATTTTAGCGGCGGGCTGCTGTTTTCGTGAAGTTTGCCTGGAAATAAAAATGAGACGAATACTTGTGTTGCTGTGCTGTTTGATTTCTTTCTGCAGCCTTTTTATTTGGGACTATATCTTGTCGTGTGGCTGGTTTATTGTATATCTTTTTCATGTTTTAGGTTTGCATACCTCAAGAAATGCTTTGAAAAGCTTTTTGCATTTCTTTGGAGAAGGGGATATAACTTTAACTACATTCTGATATTTTAAAATGTAATATTGTCAATATAAGACAAGTGTAAATGGTTGTTAATTTTTTTTAAGACTGTTCTGGTTGTAACATGGCTTAGGTATAAGAGGCTGTAGCCATATGGTTATGGTTACAGCCTCGGCACCTCCATGCATTTTTATTTGAAGTGTTAAATTGTTATTGTGATATCGTAATGGTGTTAATTGTAGCTGTTAGTAAAAACTAATTTTTCATCCACTGATAAAAGGTCTATTATTCTTGCATGAATTAAATGTAATTAACAGTATAACAATACAATTTGTTAGAAATGATTTTATTTAATGCTGCTGCTTTTCTGTTTCCAACAGGGAAAATCTGCAAGAAAGCTTTTTTTTCTATAAAAACAGGGAATTTAACATCAACATCTTTGCTAATTAAACTGTATTTAAAGTTTACGCTGAAAACTAAGTTTTCAAGCTTCTAATATTATATTTCTACTGTAGTCTCTCAACATTAGGGTTCATAAAAAAAAATCTAGTGTAGATAAAATAAGTTTATAATTGCTTGTTGTGCTTTCTTATTTCAACATTTTTATTCTAACAGCTCTACGTCCCTGATGAGGACAAGTCCATTTTTGGGCGCAGTGTAAACAAACAAGTCTTTGAGGGTTTGACGACAGGCCTTCTTCAGACCATTTCTACCATCCTGGGGTCCCTGTGGCCTCATATCTCTGACTCTGGGCAAGGTGAAAACACGTGCATTTCCTCCCAAGATGCCAAGGTCAAGAGCTCTGCCGCAGAGTCCTTCAACACTCGCACACAAGATCTAATCAGGTATTTTCCCTCCGTTGCTCTATACTACTCTCATGCTGCTTCTCCTCGTCCTGCATGGCTCCCTTTTTTCTCTCCTGCACATCACTCCTGGACTCCTCTTCACTGGGTTTAGAGTTGGTCAACAACATGCCTTATGTAAAGAATATCCTGACAGAATGACAGTTTGCTTGGAAGCGGTCCAAGCAGCGTCTTGTTAGAATGGGAGTAGTGTGAGAATGAGGTATAATCTGGCTTACTTCCAGCTTGTGCTACATTTTAAGTAAAATCTGCTTCTCAGGGGGGGAGAGTCACAAAGTGGCATGATACGCTCACTTCCAAAGCTTTGAAAGTTACCCTTGAACCTGGTTTTCAAGCTATGTGGGTCTGTGCTATAGCAGTCGAGGCTGTGATGGAGAAATGTGGACTGTGAGGAAAGGCAGGCCCGGCCTCATGACACCTTGTGGACTAGTGCAGTCTTTCCAGTATCCCTCCCACAAACCATGATTCATCTGGACAGAGCAGCTGCACAGACCCACCAATCTCATCCACTGACCCAGTTATAACCCTAGAGGCAAGAGAGGGCCTGAGAAAAATGGTGTCTTCAGGCTGATAGTCTTGAGTACAAATGCAAGATTTACCTCAACTGTCTTAAAATGTGTATGCGAGGAAGAATATAAGATGAAAACATTGTAAGTGTTTGCAAAAGTCTCCCTTTTTATAACAACCTATTGTATATAGCACTTTAAAGGATCTCCTCATATCCTTTCTGCCCATTGTTGGTTTCTCAGTTTGTTTTGGGCTGCTTTTAGTCCACTGTATGTGTTGTGTTTCCAGTGCATGGTCAAATAGTGCAACACGAAGTGGCAAGTGCGACCACCAAACAGGTTTTTAAACAGAGAGCAGGCACAGAACAAAAGTGTGATGAAAGATCCTTTCAGCCCAAGTAAAGACGTGGAAGAGGATCAAGTCAAAACAATGGAACTTGGTTCAAGTGTCCGTTTCAGTTCATAATCACCTGTTTGGAGAGGAGATCAGTGAGTGACAGTTAAAACAGAAACGCTATACAAAAGAAGTGAACGTTGAAAATGGTGATAAGACGAGGGAAAACTGACTTCACAGCAAGCACAGCAGCAACTTGAAAGTCTGGACTGGCAGCTGCAGTTCCCTCTAGATTTCCGTAAGCTCTTTGTACCCAAAGGTTAACGCATGCAGGAGCTTTGAGAAGACTAGCCTCGGGTCAGGAGACTGTTAAGGGCCCAGAGCTGGGCTGGCACAGGGGCCACAACAGCCCTTTAATGATACTATTAGCAGTGATTTGTGGCTGAAAGAGTACAGGGAACATGATCATGAGACCTGTCATTGGCAAAGACAAATTGAAGATATCACAGTAATAGCAGGGGGTGGATGGCTTAGGTGAGGTATTGGCTTTCAGCTGTACCACTGTGAAGGTATGCACAGTAAAGGTCTTTGTTTGCCTGTGCGATTAGCTTTTTACCAAGAATGTTCCCCACTTTTAACTTGTTTTAACATTTAGGGACAAATTGAATAAACCCCGGTATGCATTTTCCTCTCTGTTTGCTTTCCAGCTATGTGGTAAACATGGGGTTGATTGACAAGCTGTACGGCTGCTTCTTGTCAGTCCAAGGTCCTGTCGATGAGCAGCCCAAGATGTCAGCCTTCCTCCAGCAAGCCTCGGCTCTGCTGCACAGCATGTGCAAGCTGTGCTTTGTCGTAACTGGACGGTGAGCCTGTTTCTTACTCGTTAGACACCTCGACATCTTTGTGATCTCTTGATCTTCCTCTGACAATCAGTACACACACCTCTCTGTACAAGTAATGACAGAGGCTGAGTCACTGTCTGTGTTTTGGTTTTTTGTTTTTTTTGGACTGTCAAAAGGATCCATAAAAACGGCTCTCTTTGTTACTCAAACAAATCTGTCGTTCCTCTGCAATCAGCCAGCAGGTCATTCACTCCAGTCGGCAAGCTGGCTAAGCTGTCGTTATTGAAGATGGAGATAGGCATCTACTTGACCCAGTGCTCTGTCACTCACCATAAACCTTAGCCTGCAGTGTAGGGGGAGCCCACCCACATGTGCTACGGTGACCTCTACTCAAAGAGATTCAGTGGCGCCGCTGACGGAGGCTAAGCATACTATCACACCAAGGGACATCAGTGCCACAGTTTTTGACTTTAAAGGGAAAAAGGGGACCGTAATAACAAGAATATCAGAATAATATTCAAAATGACATTTTAAATGCAATTTGACATCCCAAATCTAAGTAGCAGTGTTGTCTAAACAAACTTAACATTTTCAGTGTCAGACATTGTGTTGCTATACCTTGCCAGCTATAATGTGCTGCATTATTAATAACCAGTTGCTTCACACTGCAGTGCCAAAGAACAGCTAGAACTCTGGATGACACTGAATATTTGTGAGAAAACGGTGTTTAATGACGCTAAAAGCAGCAACCGGTGAGCTCTGTCCCGCGACGGCTATCTGTGTGTCATGCAGAAGAGTGCTCATGGGTTAGTGGGATATTTGTGCCATGCCAGTTGCTGTGTCAGGGGATTATAATGGCATTACAAGGCTGTGTTCTTGCCTAGCAGCATATTTCACACAAAGCCTGTTGGCTAACATCAAGTATCAGCATGCACTGTAGGTTCCATCCAAAGGTCACACACCCTCCATTCTGCATGGCTGCAAATCATAGCGGGTGCTGCTGCAGGAGTCTTAAATTGTCTCTGTGCGAGCCTAGGGTTTTCACTGGAGTCATCCGCATTGCAACGGAGAGTCTTGAAAAACATTACTGCAGTAATTACTTTCTTTTCTTTTTTTCATTTTAAAGATTGCAGTAATTTTGATGCTTATCTCCTGTAGTGGGCTCTCAAGTCAAGTCTCAGATTGGGTTTTATGACGTTTTTACTTTTAAAAACCTAAACCAACAAACTGTTTAATTCTTATGATGCTTTTGTCCTGCTTTGATCTACTTACCTGCCTGCCAAGATTATCTTGTAATTTTATTTTATCTTTTGATTTATTTTTATATTAAATGCAAGTATAACAAAAACAGTGCGTTGCCAGTCCCCTTAACCAACACGGTAACGTCTTTGTTGAGCCAAACAAACCCGAGACAGACTTTGAGTAAATGTACTAGAGCGCTCAGCACCTTGTCAGCCAACTCACTGCAGTCTACCAGCTTGAAATCACTGCCATGAGCTTCACATCGTGGTATTGCTGTGTTTACTGTAGGAGGAGTGCGAGGGAAAGGGCTAATCTTGAATCTTGAAGGTCCCCCTCCTTAGCTAATCTGGCTGTCAGTTTATGGTACTTGTTAAGTCAAAAATGAAGCAGCTTGGAAGCTTCTTGCATGCAACAAAATGAAAAAGTGTTATTCCATGAATAAACCAGAGGCACACAAATGGCAGGAGATGAACTTGAGAGCTGCCGTGTGATCCAGCCGGGTAATATACAGCACATTTCAAACTTGGTGCTCTTCCACTCGCCCCAGTCAGGTAATGCAGCAGCGTTAACGGCGTAGTATCTCTTATCTAAAGGAAAATCTTTTTTAAGCCTGTGTCTGGTGAGTAAATCAAGAAACTGCCGAGGTCTGAGCTGTTTTTTGTCTCCTTAGTTTAGGGATGTGGCATCAGCTGCAGAAAAGAACAAAATATTTAAAGTATTTCCTAAAGTATTGTGTAATGTGTTCCAGTATGATTGTCATTCTATTTGTCAGTGTTCTTCTCCATCAATTTATTTTAGTTTTGTGTTTTTGTATTTTTGTTTCTGAGCATATAGTTGCATGTCTTCCTCTTTAGTGCTCCCAGTATATTCGACAATAAACGGCAGGACCCAACTGGACTGACGGCACTCTTGCAGTCGACAGACTTGGTAGGGGTGGTGCACACCCTGTATTGTATCCTGCTTCACAGTTTCTTGCCAGAGTCTGCTTGCCAGAGTCAGGAGCCCTACGGCCCTGGGGTCATCCAGGTGGCTTTACAAGGCATCCGCTTCCTCAACAGTTTTGCCCTTCTTGACCTGTCTGCCTTCCAGGTAAAATGATGAAATGTATTCTGATTCCTTTTTATTTATTAATAGAGATTTTGCACATTGTTGACAGTTACATAATATAAATATAAAGCAGTAGAATATTTAAATTACCTAAAAGTGCCCTGGATTTAATAAATCTGTGTATATCATCAGCTGAGTGTTAGTATATTTCCATTATAAGACTTTACTCTCCCCATGACAAAGATGACCTGTGCACATAAACACGGGTACCCTTTAACACCCCCCACCCCCAGGTCATTTTTTGGGGGGGTTGAATAGAGCAGTAAGGGTCAGCAGTTAGAACAGAAAGCGAGTGATTATCACTGTATGCAGGGCCATACATTACCCAGCGCGAGGAGGGGAGGGCGACAGCTTCACTGTGCTAAGTCACCGCATAGACTGAAAGCCAGAAGAGTGAGCGAGAATGCTGTTAATTATCTTAATGTCTTGTGGTAATTACTTTGAAGCAGCTTCCTCTCACTGACCCGCCATATTCAGGCAACTCAAAACAGCTGGAAATGAAAGCGTTTTACTGTCGTGGTTTTATGAACATTTTAAATAATGTGTGGTTTCTGGTTTTTGGTTGGTTTTTTTGGTTTTTTAAGAAGAAGAAAAAAAGCCATGAGTTGTAATCACCTCGTGTCTTGCATTACCACTCTGCAACAGCTAGTACATAATATACTTGAAATGGATGGTTGATCTGCATTGAGGCTATTGATCAGGCTCAGCTTGCTACCACATAAGCTCTCAGTGCTGTGTTTAGAAGGGAATTTCACAAGA
This sequence comes from Neolamprologus brichardi, assembly GCF_056152115.1. Taxonomy (NCBI): domain Eukaryota; kingdom Metazoa; phylum Chordata; class Actinopteri; order Cichliformes; family Cichlidae; genus Neolamprologus; species Neolamprologus brichardi. The sequence continues at coordinate 12,931,173 of NC_142110.1, forward strand.
ATTCAGTCAGTATAAATATAACTGGGTTATACAGTTAGTTGCATTTTGGCAGAAAAATGCAGCAACAAACTTGCAAGTCATTGTTAGGAAAACCTCATCAAAAAGAGTGAAAGAGACTGTTTTTGTTTGAATGCAGTGCCGTTCACTATTATTTTCCAGTTTTCCTTTTTGGGTTTTCTTTTTTTAATCTAAATTTATTTTTTGCTAAATATATTTTTGTTTCATGACACAAAACCTGAATTCACTTTCCTATTTTTTTTTATTTAATTAATTTATTTTTTTTATTATGTATAAATGCTAACACAACCAAGCTTGTAGTGCAACATGTGATGATCTTATAGCGCTTTGTCACGCTGACATGTTTAATAAATACTGTCTGCTGGCAGCTAATAGTATGTCATTTCAGTGTGGGATCGGGGTGTTTTACGGTCAGACCCCCTTTGATTTGCTTATACACGTACACCAAGTTTGTTCCCACCAACAAAACATATATAACCTTTTATTACTGTGTGTTGTAATTGTTGTAAAAGCTCTTTACAATAACAGTCATAGTCAGTTTACATCTAAATTACCTGTGATGCACGCTGACGTGCTTTTTCTGTGACCTGTCAGTCCGTTCTAGGGGCAGAGGGCCTGTCTCTAGCTTTCCGACACATCGTCAGCTCCCTGCTCTGGTACTGTACCCAGCAATCATCTGAAGAGCTGCTGCACGAAGTCATCATCTGTGTGGGATACTTCACCGTTAACCATCCCGACAACCAGGTAAACTAGCTTGAACCTAAGATACACTGGCGCACCATATTTAATTGTGTTGTAAACCAAGCTACTCTTAACATAAACACTGCACATATATATATTTTGTTTATCATAAAGGGAGAAGTAACTTTTTGTCTTTTTTTTTTTTTTTTTAATTTGACATCTAGTTTTTACTGTTCAAAGACGAGGCATTTAAGAAAAGAAAATCTTGTTGGAAAATTTGTGTTTGGAGTCCTTCAGAAGACGTTAAGAAGTTATTAGTTTTATTTTGGATTATGAGATCATCATATTTTCTCAATTTATTTCTTGCCATCTATTTGTTCAGATTGCTTTTTGTATCTGATGAAAACTAAAATCTCTCTTTTAAATGATTACCTATTTAGCACTAAAACTGATGAGCATCATTTAACCTCAACTTATCCTGTTAATCGCTTATAAAACTTGCAACAGATTTTCTGTTATTTGTCAGCTAATTAGATATTTCTGCACTAGTTACATTTATTGCTCACACTTGTTCAGAGTTGTCAGTTGAGTTTAAAAAAGACTGGTGATAATCATCTTACTGTTGTTCTTCTCGTGTATAATTGGTCAGGGGTTTAAAAAGGATGTGGTTTTGTAATTGTAACAAAAAGCACCTCTTTAAAGATTCACGCCTTGGCACTTTCCTGGTTTTGGTCCGCGTGTCGTCTATTGTCCCACAGAGCGACCTATTGTTCGCTCCTTTTAAAAGCGGGGCCGTGTGCTGGTCCTGGTGTTACAACTACTTAGGGGGCTCTGTGGAAGTGAGCAGGATGCGATGATGCAGACCTGGCTGCTGTGTAATTGGCTGTCATGCATGGCCCGTCTACCGCCCCCCTGATTAGTCGTGCTACAGTTGGCTGGCCTTTGATTAAGCTAAGCCTGTCTCACACAGGCAGCAGCCACCGCTTCAGTCTACACCCACACTGTTACAATCAGCCCCTATCACAACAATTTATGGGCTGGTTACAGATTTTAATGTGCCGTTTTTTCTTTTTCTTTTTTACTTCTAATTAAAGGTGCCTCCAGTGTATGTGCTACTTTGGATAGTAGCAGAGGGCAAACCCCAATTTAATTATTCTGATGTACACAATTTGCATTTGTTGGACATTGTAGCTCCAGTTTGCATATTATTTTGACTAATTAAGCGTTAACCGTTTGATAGACTGTTCGTCTTTGCACAGCCACAGCGATGATTAACAAAGCACATGTAATCCCATATTTTATTAAAACATTTGCATGATGCTAATTTGATGCAAAAACTGTAATTCCTTCACAACCTGGAAGCTGCCTGAACTTACCTTGCATTTGGATCTTTAAAAGAAAAAGAAAAACACACACACACACACACATTTGTGTATAGATTGTCAGGAAACAAGATCCCTCACAACCTTCGCACAGAGTTGATCTTTGCCAGTGGTCCAGTTCCTGGAATGCGTCCATTCAGTTCTGCACCAAAGATGGATGGCGTTAAGGAGAATATTTAGAGCAGCTTGAGCTTTTCTCAAGCTAATGTAAGCACTGGCAGAACACAAAAGCGGCCCAACCCAAGGCCTGTGCGGTCACAGAGACTGCTGATTCACTGTCAGCACACCAGCTTTTGTTTATATATATGCTCTAGAAATAAAGCTGCTCATAAAAAGCAGAACTTTGAAGCAGCCCCTTTACATAGTGATATATTCCCTCTGCTCTGGGGGCGCATGAATAATTCACCTTGTCACACAAAAAGCCATTGGGAGAGTGACATATGTAGGGTTGTGTGTTTTCATAAGTGTGTCCCTGCTTACGGGGGCCACCGAGTCATGTAGCCATGTGTTTCATTGTCTGCTGCTTGTGTCTGTAAAGAATTTTTGACACAAAAAAGAACAAAAGTGAAATCTGTTTCGTAGCTGACTGACATGAAACTGTACTTCCTTTTTCACCAGAGAGATGCACTGTTAATCTCCGTGTCTTTAATACGTTAATCCGTAGTGATGATGTTGGATCTTAAGCTGACGGGCAGTAATTATAAACTGGTGACATGTTAACCCACCTGACTCCTGCTCGCCTTTTAGAAAGACAAAGCAATTTTAGAGTGTGGAAATCTTAAGAATACAGCACATGGAAAATTGCCACACACACGCAAGCAAAGGAAGCCACACACAAGTGCTGTCAACACACACACAGCGGGTCTGATTTCAGGTACTGTATGGATGTTTCACTGTGGAGGCATCTGAGAGCACCTAATTTTTCTGTGCTTATATTTCATAAACGGTTGTTTTTATACCAGTAGCCTTTACATGAGCTATGGATTGTCTCTAGACTGAACATTCCACGCGCACACACACACACACACACACACACACACACCTCCTGAGCTCATCATTCTCTGTGGGGTCAGTCTTCTTCTTCCCATTCTCTTTGAGGGCGTTTCCTCTGCCCCGCAGGCCCACACCAGGCTTTAGGCCTGTAATTCCTGTTAACCTGATGTTGAAACTCTTCCTTCAGCAGTCCATTACTGCCAAGACAACCAAGCCCTTACTGCCTGCAGGGTAAGTGCAGCTCGTGCAGACCATGGGGAGCCAGCAGTGGGAAATGCACACTCTGTATCACCCAGCAGAGTAAACAGAGGCAGAGAGAGACACAGACATGCATACACACTCCACTAACTGGCAGAAGAGCGCCCGATTGTTAGCTCAGTCCATGATTTACACCCAGCTCCGGGGGTGAAGCACAGGTCCAGCTGATTTTAAGTGAAGCTGAGGACATTTTTATTCCCGCGGGCCTTTCAGTGAGGAGTTTCCATTTGTCTGTAACACTGTTGTCATGCTAGCTTCAGTGCAGTATTATCACTGGGTAAATCTGGGATGAGATGACAGCGGCAGCTCATAAATAAAGAGTTATTGAGCTTTATTGTGTAAACAGTGAGCTCGTTTTTTGAAACGACTGACAGTTACCTTAAACGTCAAGTTGGAGCATTTTTGTCAGTGTCTGCGGCTAGCGTCCAATTGTCCAGAGGAAGTTTACACAGCGTCCTGCACACATCCCCATCAGCCATTGTAACTGCTGTAAAAAAGCACTAAACACTTATTTGAGAAACTTTGCTTTATGTGGTCTGTTGTGCTGCTTCTCTTATCAGTAAAGGAGTCCCACTGAATCTGGTTTATATTGTGGCTTTAAGTGTCAGATATATGACCCCACGCTGGCTCTGGTTCCTCCTGAGGTGTTTGGAAATGCATCCACAGTTGTGACATTACAAATTTAATCAGTAAGAAATAAATGCCAACCTCATCCATACAGGCTATTTATGTTATCTGAGAAGTGTGCTGTATTGTGAGACTGTATAATTACAATCTTTTTTTTTTTTCCTTTTCTCCTTTAAACTGTGGTTTCTGGCTTTTTCCCAGGAATTTGTTTGTTTCAGAACATTAACTTTACACACTTGTTGTTGTCATTGTGACCAGTGAGGACGTTATGTAATGGAGCATCATAAAAACATTTTTTTTAAAGGCCATGTCTCTGAACTTAAGAAAGACCAGAGCAGCCAGGACACTTGAGGTTTTACAGGGCCTGCGTTATACGCGGACCAGACGCAGAGATTCACATGCTTGTTGTTAGTTTTATGACGTCGAACTTTTGCGCCGCTGATACTTCAGCTATGCCGGGAGAAGTAATGCTAAAGCATAATCTTTAGCTAGAAGCCATTTCAGACTCCGGTGCCACTCTTCACCTGGTAGAGGTGCGGAAAGTTGGCAGGCGACTTTGTTTTTTTACCTCCACGCTGTCGCTGCCACCAGGCTGTGTTTTATGCCTTTTCTGCGTCAGGCACTTGAAGTTGGACAATTTGTTTAGGCAGCTGAAGATGGAATTGTGCGTAGTGGAGGATTATGAGATCCCTGGGTGATTTGTGTGTTGGATCACCTTAGAACTCCAGCTCAAACATGCAGTACTTGCTGCGGTGTTAAATTATGATACCCCAACATGCTCTGCGTTAATATACAAGAACGAAGAGATGCTTTAGCTTTTGCATAATCATAGTTTTGGCTTTCGGATGAATACGAGTGCATAAATTTCCACGCCCTTGTTTCCAGTTTTATCTTCAGGCAGCGTTGCAACACTAAAGATAAAATGTAGGCTTTAATGGAAGAAGTAGCAATAAAATACTAAATCTAGACCCTGTGAAAATAAGCAGCCCTACATGTAGAAACAACCAGAACCTAACTTTTTGCTTCTTTTTTTTTTTTGCTTTCGTCAATGGATTGATATGTCTGGGTCCCCAAATTCCTTAGGGGGAAAAAAGTGAGTGAAAAGTGTTGCGGATACTGAGAGAAGGTTTTCAGTGATATAGTAATACACACCAGTGCACACATGATTTGCGTGCTCTCTCTCAGTGCTTACATTTCAGGTTGACAAATTCACTGCTTCTGCCCTTTTCAAGGACTTGTGTTACCTTAAAGTTCAGACTGTCCATATGGATTCTTTAAACAAATGATGATGGGGGAATGACACTGTTTTGTGTCCCTTTGAACTCCGCTGTAGAGGCCAGCTCTGAGAACCTTCACCTTGAACAGATAAAAAGCAATGAATTATCGCTTTGTTTATCCGGCTGCTCGAACTCAAAGTGCATTATCAAAGGAGAAACCAATGGAAGAGTATTACAGAGAGTATTTTTAAAATCTTGTAAATCTTGTGAATTTATGTCACTGGGACTCGTGGACCTCTCCTTGCCCTTCTGGTTTCCATTGGCGCGGAGTCTGTACCTGTAAAGCAACACGGGATGTTTTTCCAGCCAGGCTTTAACAGGCTGACCTCCCGGCTTTCGACCGCGTGCTGATGGTCCTGCCGAGCTTAGGGGCGATGACCAGAGCATTAGCCGGAGACCCCTCTCTTTGCAGCAGCCACCTTTCTAATCAAATGAGGCTGCGAGTGATTTGGTTTTAATACTGGTGGTCCGGATGTAAGAATGACTGGCTGTGATGGAGAGCAGGATGTCAGCCTGGTGAAAATGCCATTAATGGTATTGCTCATTTCTTAAAGTGGGGGTGGCCAAGCTGTCGGTGGAGCCTGCCTTTCACACGCCACCCCACCCTGTTGCCCTGTTAATGCCCTCTCAACCTGAGCTTCACTCCTTCACTGATTCCCTCCTGCTAAAGACCTTAACGCGAAACTTGAAAGTGACGTTTTAGTCACAAATGACAACATCGCTTCACATTTCTCGTTTCCCCTCGTGCATGTTACAGCAGCTCCGCCATAACCGTTTTTGCAACAAAACATCCCATCATTGTTTTATAGCCTGTGATTGTGTCATGGGAGGCTGTGCCCTCCACCGCCCCCAGGTCTCCTCCTAATGGCTGTTGGTGTGTTGTTTTTAGTGGCAGATTTACATGTGGGAGGTGTACAGAGCGTTGATTTACAACCAGCAGTGCCACCGACTGGCTCGGTGACTGACTATCCCCCGCTCCCTGTGTGTTCCAGGTGATAGTGCAATCTGGCCGCCAGCCCAGCGTACTGCAGAAACTGTGTCAGCTGCCCTTCCAGTACTTTAGCCACCCACGCCTCATCAGAGTACTCTTTCCCTCGCTCATCTCGGCCTGCTACAACAACCCTGAGAACAAGGTCATCCTGCAGCAGGAGATGAGCTGCGTGCTGCTGGCCAGATTCATTCAGGTAAATATAGAAACATTGTCACACTTGTACTGTGCTTTGTAAAAACTAAAAACTTAAATACACAATTGTTGATCACTAATATGTGTTGGAATATATACATTTAGCACTAATTACTCTTTAGCATCAGTGTATAAAAACGTAAAGTATATACCAACATGTAGGGCATAAATTCCTCTTAGAGATGCAAGCTTAATTAAACTGTATGAGTGATTTGTATGTTTCTCAAAATAAGAGTAGTAAACATACACACACATAACATCTGAACCTTATATCAGTGCATCTGTTTGATTTCTTGTGAAGAGGAATTTGCAGAAATGCAGAAAGTATTATAAATGAGTCCAGTCTTCTAAATAGAGCATCCACACCCAGTTAATCTCATTCACACCATAAGGAAGCCCCTGTGCATCAGCTGATTGACGACTGCTCATCCAGGCCCCGGTGAATCAGTAACAGGCCGGGCTTTACAAAGACAAACGGTTTCCTTTACACTGGATTTACCTGCCACTGGTTCACCTCCCAGTAAACAGCTTGTCTCCTTCATCTTCCTCCTGACAACAAGCCCCCTCACCTCTCTGCAAGCTCCACTGTTTAGACACAGATTAACTTCCATTCAGAGGGAGACAAGCTATTGTCACGTCTTTCAAACAAAGCAATAACACATGGCGTCTCGCCCCGCTGCCCTCATCTCTGTGTTAACCTCAGGAACATTCCTCAGAGTGGAACGATTTAATCCGGAGTGGTTTAGCTTACTGAGTAAATTGCAACGAGAACATTTTTGATTTTAATTGATTCAGATATTACTCATATTGGATAATCTGCAGTGCACTGTATGATGATACTAAAGCCTCTGTATTCTCTTAGGATTGTGCATCAGAGGAGAAGGATTCAGACAATAAACCAAGTAAAATGGGTAAGTTCTTTAGTTTAGTTCAGTAAATTTTTAGTTGTGTAGAAATATTTTAATATCATGGGGTGGTTAAAACCATATCTGCAATTCGTTTGATCTGTTTTGTTATGTGCTTTTTTTTTCTTTTTTCTTTTTTTGTTAAAAGGATTCATAAAAATGTCTTCGTGAAGAATTTCAGCACCCACTTGTTTTTGTGAAATTCTACACTGGGTTTTAAAAGGATTTCTGTTTCTGTCTACAGTTTTTCAGCCACTGGATTTCTGTGAACTGTCCAACCGCTTTCCAAGAGATCAGTGGGATTCAGCACTGCAGTTTTTCCTCAAAAAGCAGGAGGACTGATGGTGCTGCAAACGTGATGACAAAGCACTGTATTAATCGTTAGAAAAGACACTAAGATGTGGAGATGTTTTCAGCTATTTTTTTGTTTTTGCACATGAGTAAAAGATATGTTCTTCAAACTGTGTCAGATGTACAAGAAAGAAAGAAGCCTTGTATATTTGTGCATCTAGTTTGATTTCTTGAAAGTCATTCTGTTGTTTAAGAGGAATTTGCACAAAATGTCTTATTTGTACATTTCAGTGAGAACATGCACACAACTACTTCATTTAACGTCTAAATAAGCCATTTACTTCTGTTTGTTCCGTTTGTAGACAGTCAAGCTTACAGCAGTGACCATCTAAACATGAAGTACTTACTTATACTGTAATATATAATTTGCCAAACGTTTTCTTCTATACTGTGTGTGTGTGTGTATTATTTGGTTGAATGTGAATTACTAGAATGTTCTGTAGTCTACATAATGCCAGTTTAAAAAAAAAATGCCCTGCCTTGATTCCTGATATGTGTTAAAGGTTCTATTTTTTAAATTTCAAATTTTTTTCCTGTTCATTCACTTTTTGTTAGGAGGAACTTACAAATTAATATAATTTATTGAGTTTGTAATCAAAAATAAAATAAATATATGTGATTATGTGGTGTCAGATTTTTTTTTTCTGTTCACAATGAGCAGATGTATTTAAACTCCATGTCCACCTTTAATTTGGCTTCCTATGGAGTTGGATGATGATGCCCAATGTGAGCTATCGTTGACGACACACGAGTACATATGAACTGGTTGCGACATATAGAGGTTTTTTGGATCTAGCTGCCCAAATCGAACTACAAGAAGAAAAAACTGAAATGCGGCAATCTACAGGTTAGACTCACTTAATTGTGCGGAAATGCAGTCTTGACATTGCAAGATTAGGTTGTCCTGATCGGTTACAAGATAATCCCTGTTAAAATCCACAGGTTATATCACCCTATAGCCTTTTTTAATATTAAATAAATAGTTACCACTGCTGTATCTAATTTGCCACTTTTAAATATTTACCAGCAGGTAACGGGATTGTTCATTTTAATCAGATCTCGTTTCCTTCAGTGATTTTTTTTTAAAAAAAAAAGAAAAGAAAAGAAAAGATCCTCCCCGACAAATTGTAGCGGGTGTAGGATGTCAGTGACGGCTTGACCTGTATGCTCTCTTGTCCAGCGGCTATTTGTCGCTCAGGATTCCTACTGGAATGAAAATAAACTCAAGACACGCCAGAATGCGTCCGCAGGCTGGGAGTCCCCTCAGCGCTGCGCGTTTTGTTTTGGGCCCATTCAGCGTATCCTTTGCAGGTGATGCCAGATGTAGATAAGGGGGCCGCCGAAGCCTGTCCTCTGTCTAGACTTGTAGCCTAACCACGGGGATTCACATGGTTGTAATGGTTTACTTTTTTTTTTCTTTGCACTTTTCCCCCTAAAAAAGCTCGATTTTTATCATTTTATCACCATAACTGGAACATAACATTACGCACAATTTGCTATAAATTTCAGCCCCAGGCTAAGGAGGAGCGCATTAATACTCATATAGCCAGTGTAAACATTCAAAGCCATAAAAACATATCAAGTCAGATTAAAAAGCCGCAGACTATTGTGTCTCACTCAGTGAACCGTGATACATGTGCCAAATGCCTAATAATAATATGTTGTCAACCATCAGTCACTGATCCACTTGGCGCAGAAACGCTAAATATAAGCAGATTCAGTGTTGCAGGCTCCTGCCTCACGGTATGGAGGTTTGCACCTCTAGAAGCAAGAACATGTGTAAAACTGAAAGATTGAACTGGCCGAAGGAGTGTGAGTTTTTCTCCTTTTTTTGCACCACTTTTTTCCCCTGAGCTTTTCCAGATCAATCCCCACTTTAAACAAAGTCACACTTTATAAGCAGCAGATGCGCTGTCATTTCCCATAAAACTGATTTATTTTCACTGACCATAATTAAAATCTTCTGAATGTTTATGGAACAAATGGAGTTTGCATGCAATAATCAGTCCCTTTATTGTTAAGTCCAGCCATGTCTGCCTTCAATAATAAATAATAATAACTTATTTTTTTCTGGAGGAACCGCGAACAGCGCGCATCTCTCTCTTATCTGTTTCAATAATTTACAATAGTCGATAGTGAACGTGGAAATCATGCACATCTACACAGCTTGTATTTTTTTTCCTTTAAAACATACTGTAAGTATTAGCGTTCGGACGTCCAGAGCAGGCTCCCGTGTTTAAATCCCACCATATATTCCCGTTGTGTTCAGTTCAGGTGTGGGCGTTGTGAAGGCAAGGTGTCCCATATATAGCTCGAAAACCAGAATGTCCATGAACAGCTGCGTGTCCTGCCGAAGTGTCATGGGGCAGGAGAGTGGGATCAGATACCTAGATGTACAGGGAACAGTCAGACCTCAAATCCTCCAAAGGGGACTTGAATGAAATGATCCTCCAGCAAAATCCATTCTGGCTGTTATATTCGTTCTTTGAATGTCACTGAGGGTTTTTGCGCATTCCTGCAGCTCGGTGCCTCCAGCTGATCCCGGTACTTCCTCACGTGTCCACGGGACTCGGCACCATACTGTTCGGAGTGTCCGGCAACTGAGACGACAGAGAGGTCACATCACTGCCCGAGGAGTTCCCCAGAGAGCCCGCTTCAGAGAAAGACACCTGCCAAAAGGGGGAAATATTCAATTCAGCAGGGAAATGTCTTACGTTTTTAACCACATTAGGGAGACTTCAACATGTGTGAATGGAGCCTTTAAATATATCTTTATATACACACATTTCATTCATTTCATACTTTTAAAAATTTAAAAGTATGAAATGAATCCATTTAAAACTATAGGCCCAAATTCCTCGCATAATCTCACGAATCCCCATCTTCGATAAGATGACCGCCAGATCAAGTGACTTGATACACACAAAACATGCATTTTGCGTTTAAATGTTTCCAATCTGATGGATAAAGCCATTTATAACTGTGAATTTTATATAAATGTCTTTCATCACTAAGGTCTCGCTCTTACCCTCCCCCTGTCTGCGCATGTATGTAAGCAGCACCCTTCATGCCATTTCAACATTTTGAGTATAATTTATGACGTTCAATCCCACCAGTTGTTGGAAAGCAGGCTGGTCGAGATCGGTCTGCAGGGCGAAGTCGCTGAGGGTTTTCCATGGAGGCTGGTAGGACTGCACCTCCACAGGATTCCCCTGCACGGTGTTGTCGTGGCGGATAGGACTGCCTGCCACCAGAGGTGTGCCTGTCAGGCCCTGCAGATTCTATGAGAGAGATTAAAAAAATACAAAATATTCAGTTCAATCAAATATGCGTTAGCCAGCGGATGGATAAAGCTGGGATAAAGGTTAGTGCGCTGTTTGCCGAGTAAAACCTTCCAATCTCAATGTGTTTAAATTATTAGTTTATTTCCTTTGTTACGTTTTGCATTATTATGTTTTGGGGTTTTTTTGTTGGGTTTTTCTTTATTTCTTTTGTGTGTGTGTGTGTGTGTGTGGGGGGGGGGGGGCGCATTGTTTGTTTGTTTGTTTTTAGCTTATAGCTTATAAACAAATAGCTAAAACGTAATGGAAATAAATAAAATACAACTCATACGCTTTAAAAAAGAACAAACTAAAATGCAGGAAATATCCACGTATAATAATAATAATAATAATAATAATAATAATAATAATAATAATAATAATTTTAACCTGCAAAATAGCAGTATATGGAGCGTGTTTCAAAGCTTTATTATTATTGTTATTATTTTTTTAGTTTAATTGACATTTCCTTTACAATTCCGTAAAATAAAATACACTTATTTTAAATGATTTAATTTGTGACTTTCCCCCCTTTTTGTCTTTTTTTTATTATCAGCGTTTCTATGAATTTGTTATTGTTATACATTAGTCATGAGCATCAGCACTGCCTTTTCGTGTTATTACTGGGCTTCAGTTGTCCTGCTTTAAATGAAAGTTGCCACGATAAGCTGCTGCGCAGTAGTTACAAAGTAGACTTGTGTTTGTAGGTGTTGAAACGTCAGATTATTTGCAACTGAAAACGTTTGTTTTTTTCCCCCCCGGTGAACTTGTTTACTCACGGTTTTGTCGTTGTGCTGCTGCTGCTGAAGCTGTTTCATCAGGATGGACTTCTTCTTGTCTTTGCAGCGCTTGTTCTGAAACCAGACGCGGATCACCCTGGGGCTCAGGCCGGTCATCTCCACCAGCTGCTCCTTCATCAGAGCGTCCGGTCTCGGATTGGCATTGTAGCAGGTCCGCAGTGTGTGGAGCTGCTTCTCGTTGAGCACCGTCCGCACTCTGGTAGTCTTCTCGGACGGCTTGTGGACGTGGTTCCGGTGATGTGGAGGGTGCCGGACCGAAACTGGATCTAAGGAGACGGAAATTTTAAAAGTTAAACTAAATAACTGCATGTTTTATTTATTATTAAGGGGCAAAAGTAGACAAGCCTTTAAAAATACAAATATCCCATGTCTTATGACAGGTATCACTGTAAACGGTCAAATATACTCCAATGGTATCAACACAGTCAGTTTAAATATGGAGGCCTATTAATCGTGAAATAGTGAATGTGTCAAAAATAGATTTGGTGTATATACACATAACCGGTTAATAGATACATACAAATGTGAATAATAATAATAATAATAATAATAATAATAATAATAATAATAATAATAATAATAATAATAATAATAATAATAATAATAATAATAATAATAATGTGCCTGGTATGTGAACAATAAGCCAGCTTGTACCTGAGATGTGTAGCGGTCTGTTGTGAATGTTCCCCGGGCTCAGCGGGCTCCCTGCTGAGGCCCTCTCCATCATCAAGCCGTGGTCCGCCCGGCACAGCAGCTCGTCGTCCCGCAGGGAGAACTCGTCCCCCGGCAGGAGGTGTCGGCTGCACACCGAGCACCGAAAGCACTCCATGTGATACACATTGTCCCGGGCTCTCATCACCAGGTCGCTGCTACAGAAGCCCATGTTACACTTTGCACATTTGATGCCAAATAACCTGCAGAGGATCACGGAGATGTGTTGGTCCCATGCATTAATTCTGTATATTTCTTATTATTTATTTGGACTTAAATCTGATGCTGGTCTCACTTCACGATCCTAACAAAACGAGCACTAGCTTAACTTCACAGGGACAGTAATTTTAAGCCCTGTCTATAACTCAAATCAGACTGAGCTCTGGGCTTTAATTAACCTGTGCATTTGCAATTAATATAGCCCATCATGATGGACTTATCATTTTGCCTCATCCTTTAAAAAAATAAATAAAAAATAACCAGTATTTTTAACGGTTTCTTTAAAAAATAAAAAAAGGAAAAAAGAAAATCCAGAAAACTCTGCTGACTTACTACCTTGCATAATCTCTTTTACAGTAAGTCTTTCCGTCTCGGACGAAGCAAGTGCAGGTCTCGTCCAGATGCAGGTTGCACTCTGCACACTTGAGGCAGGCTGCGTGCCACTCCAGGTCCGGGGACACTCTCAGGATGTACTGGTCGTGTATCTGACTTCCACAGCCCACACACATTGCGATTCCTGACTTCTCTGTGAAGTGGGAATGCAATAATGCAAGATCGTATGTGCTCTTTTAATCCTCACGACATCCCTTCAAACCCACGCCAAGCTTAAGAAGAGAAACTATTGCGTACATATCACATCAAGCTTGTAGGTTCATTCCAAGAATATTGCTGAATAATTATAATTAGGCCACAGGGGCTAAAAATATCCCCAAGCATAACGACGTGGGTTTAAAAAAACATGACCACCACACACGTTTTTATAGCCCAGTTATGTTAAAGGTGAGGTGTGAACAGGCTTTGTAAACGGATCTCTTGCAAATTTTTAGGAATATTCTGCAAGCCTTGAATATTATTAAGAGATTAATCATTAAACCCAGGCGTCTAAACAGCGTCAATGACATAAAAGTCCAAATAAACCCTCTCGCACGCACAAAATGAAGGGGAATTAGAAAGGGAATAATCTTACTTTTTGAATGATCCCCCATATCATCCAAGAAAGAAGTGTTGAGCAGGATATCCACCATACAGGAGAAATAGCCGAGTGCAAGGCGACAGACGGAGGAAGAAGAGGAGCAAAAGGCAGAGGAGACCGTCCTGTCCCGGGCTGGATGATAAACTTGTATTCCTCCTCCGAGAGGTGGAGAGAAAACAAAGATCATCGACCAGTGACGTCTGCAAACCTGGACGTCTGTGGGTCCGGGGAGAGGGTGCCATGCAAATCTCCTCCAAGACCCCCTGCTCTTTCTATTCTATTGGCTTCTTGGGCTGGTTTTGTGTGCAGGAGGAGCGTGTGTGTGTGTGTGTGTGTGTGTGTGTATGCGATTTTTCTTTTTAGTATTAGTATTAGTATAGTATTAGTATAGTATTAGTATTAGTATTATTATATTACTATTCCTTGCCTTGAAAATGTACACACGGGCCTTATCTCCTCTACTCTTATGTGATTATAATTTTTGCTTCTGCTGTGAGATTTTTGCTATTAAAGCTAGCAGGATGCGTTTAAAGTGATATTGATCTGAAGGTTTAATGAAAACACAGCCTTAAAGCTAGTTCTTCTTTTGCTTCTTTTTCTTCCTATTTGGTTAAACTGTAGCTGTTTTGTGCAAATATCATATAAGGTGGTTTTTCCAACCCTGTCTTCAAGCTGTCATAGTAAGTAATGCTCACATCAGCAGGGAGCCCTCTACTGGATGAAATATAGATCAGCTGAATATCAATCAGCTGGAGAAGTGAAACATAAATCTTGATCGTTGCTTTGGACAGCTCTTGAAGTTTTGCTCTAGTGGAAAAGAAGTCCTATAATAGCAATCTGCAAGGTGTCCTTTATATGTATACCTCAGGATGAAGGTAGTTCATATCCACCATCCGCCCTAATCAAGCAGCACTGTGCTCGCTGTTTTTTTTAAAACTGTTATTTTATGAATACGGTAATTTTAGCATGCAATTGCTTGTAAGGTGTTCTTGGGTATCTTGAGTTGCACCTATAAATTCAAATAAGAAAAAAAACGAATTTCTCTAGTCTGGTCAGTCTCGTGGGCTTTCTAATGCCCCTGGAGGTTTTCTTCTAGAGAATTATGCTGAAGAAGGCCATCTACTGCCATTGAGCAGTTACATTAAGTCACGTTGTAACTCCCCAACAAGTTACACTTAGAGTTCAGGTTGGTGTTACATATAACCTGTAACATTTGCCTTAATGTCAGGACCCAGTAGTCCAACAGAGGAGTACACTGTAAGAAATTATGATTATTCAAAGTAGTTTAAAAAAATATTTTAAAAAATATTTAAAAGGAACAATGAAGTTTGACATAGTTCCATCTCATATGGAACTCGTGTACCGCACGCTGAGTTTATAGATATTTCTAATTTCATTTTGCAAGTACTTTTTTGTGTTTAAAAAATAAAGTAAGGGGAGAAAAACTTTCTTTCACTTTATTTTCACTTCTCCAACTGCACACAAAAGAAGGTTTTCAAAGAATCAAGTGTGAGTATATCTCGGTAATATTTGATAATATTTATTCAAAATGTATTCTTTCTTTCTGTCTCGAAATTTATTCTATTATTCTTTATTTTTGTTATTTTGCGTTTTCTCTACGCAGCACTTGCATATATAAGGAAGTAGCGGAGGCTCTCCAATCAGAGTTAAATGTGCTTCTGCTTGATTTGAAGAGGAAAACAAATATTAACTTAATACAAAAGACCCGGAAAACAAAACATAAAAAGAAAGCTTCTTTTTATTTCTTTATTTATTTTGGTGTTTAATATTTCTGTCAATATGATTAAACTTCACAGAGAGAGAGGGAGAGAGAGGGAGAGGGGAGGGGGAGGAGCAAGAGCGTTGGCCGGAAGTTGCGGTTCTTGATCGAAGTTATCTCGCGAGAATTCCTCGCCGACGTCAGATGACCTTTGGCACAGTTTTGTGTCTGCAGGACTGGAAGGGAGCTGTAGCTTTCGGGGTCCAAGATGAATAGAGCTCTTAACAAATCAAATCTGAAACATTTGGTAAGAATAACGCTAACACTAACTTACAGTGAGGCATTGCATTAATTGGTTAAATCAGTTTTTAACAGTAAACGCTGGTTTCTTTGCAGCAGCTACTAGCTTGCTTTATGACTTAGCTACACATTACCCGGGTCATTGTCGTTTCCAGACGCAAGTGTGCTACAAGGAATTTAAACATGTGGCAGTATTAGTTAACATAATGCGACAATAATTCTGCATACTATCTCTACTTTGTGAAATAGCTTAAAAAGGAGTTAATATTTTTGGAACGAAAGCTAGTTAGTGCTAGCCTGGCTAGCCTCATGCTTATGAAACGGTTACGAAACTGCCACTTGCAGGTGTTACCAAAGAGTCAAAATTAAAAATACCTATGTCTGGTGAGATGTGCAGGAAATAAGTTGGAGGAAAAATGTAGTTTTCTTATGTATTTTGTATTTTGGGATTCTCCCTGTTATCCAATCAGTTTTTGTTTAACCCCCCTCCCCTTCCCCTTCACAGGCCCTACCATAGTTAATGATAATTTGGAAGGGTTACTTAGAAATGTCTTAATTATTTTACTCATTATGTCAAAAATAACTAGCTTGATCTAGCTTCACAGGCCAGTATCTGCCAGATTAAACCACCTATATCACCTTGAAACTGCACAGGTCCAACCTGCACTGAATAGACTAGAATAACATAGAATAGAATTCAACTTTATTGTCATTGCACATGTCACAAGTACAAGGCAACGAAATGCAGTTTGCGTCCATCCAGAAGTGCTTTAGCCGTGATATAGATATATTACAGAAATGGGTCTGTTATAGGTATGAGGTTACAAAAATGGTTCTATTATGGTTATATTACAATGTACACGGTATGAAGGTATGTTATGAATATGCTATAACTATAAGTATGTACAGGCTGTAGTGGGTATACATTGCCGTAAAGTAAAAGAATTGAGGAAGTGTTTTTTAGCATTTATTGATTGCAAGGTATTTATAAAGTTTTGCAAATGTTTTGTGTTATTTTTCACGTGTATGCTATAGATTCATTATTAAAAATTCTTTGGATCTGACACAAATCCTCTAAAATACATCAAACCTGATAGAAACTTGAACTCATAGTAGGTTAAGTCATGAAGACAGAGCACTTATAGGTAGGTTTACGAAACTCAAATCTGTCATTTAATTTAGGTGGGAACTATAATTTTCTGTCCTGTGTAACCTTTGCGAGTGCTCTATTGTGCATTGTGCATATAATGTTTTGCACAGGAAAAAGATATTTACACTGTTCTGTGGGAACCCTTGGTTGAGTTGACATGGCCTGTCCTTTTTCTCCATTTGCTGGTCTTTATCTGAATGACCTTTGCGTCACATGGCTGGTTAACTGTGTCAAGTCATGTCCAGATGAGGCTTGCAGCATCCTGTTTTACTTTGACTGAGTGAGATGCAGCCGTTTTAGAGGCTGCACTGAAAATTGTTTGCCCTTTATCCGGACATTATGTGTGCACCTTCCCACAGCATTTATTTCTAAAGATGATCTCAGACTCTGTATCAAAATATTTAATGCACAACCATTTATTCTAAATAATGCATGTATAAACACAGGTAAAGTATTAGGTAAAAATTATTATGTAGGACATTTGCCAGTTATACAATTTTACTGCTCACTCTTGAACACATGACATTGGTCAGTTGTTATGACATTGGATTGTGTGGTAGAAATGAAGATAAAGTGAATTCAGCCTTTCTTCTCAACACTACTTCAGGATGATTGTGCTGTGATGATTATGGTGTCTGTGGTCAATTTTAGGTAGCAATATCTATCTTTTTTTTTTTCAAATGAAAAACAAATTTGATAAGAATACAGAAATCATATGTTACCAAGCATGTATTTTATTTTTAACATCTTTAGGCAGCAGAACCAACAAAACAGTGATATATTATCATGTTGACTGATTGTGTTTTCAGACTGGTCTCCTGCAAAGGTTTCAAAGCACCTTGGTCATTGCAGAGCACAACAATGAAAAATTAACTCCGATTACCCTCAATGCCATTACGGCTGCTACTAAAGTGGGAGGAGAGGTGTCCTGTCTGGTCGCTGGAACAAACTGTGCAAAGGTAGGTAAAGCTTTTGATGTGCAGAGTATGTGTGTGCGTGCATGTAAATTGAATAACTAAAATGACGACATATTGTGTTGCCATTACGGAGCAAACGTGAAGTAAATATTAGTTAAACCGATGACAAACTTGTTAAGGGTGCAATAAAAGTGGCTGACAGCAGGAAATCTGGTTCTGACCAGAGTGGTGGTGTGCTGATAAAGTTACAGACTCACTCCTGCTGCCACAGGCACAGTAGGACAGGCTTTATTCAGCACTTCCTCCAGCTCTCCAGAGCTAAAATTGATTGGGTTTAATGTAAAAGTACATGGAGCGCTTAGGGTGTCAAACTCAAATACACAGTGGGCCAAAATTCAAAACTGGAACAAAGTCGCGGGCGAACATTAATACTTATTGAAAAAAAAATCTTCCTCCAGATATAAGAATGAATCTTTTCTTATGGACTCAAATAAGTTTTGCTGGAAAACTGAATATAGAACAAGCAAAGCTTAATACTAAACAATATATATATTAGCTATATAATACCAGTAGGCCAGCTCTAATAGTAATTTGATATGGCTTCGTGGGCCAAATGTAATTAGGCTGCGGGCCAAATTTGGCCCACGTGTCAGAGTTTGACACCTATGACTTATGGCAAAGTTACAGTCTCAATGTTATTCTTTATTTTTTCTCAGTGTCTTCTTGAGGGACAGTATGTGTATATGTGCACGTGATATATAAATGAATGTTTAAGTGCAGGTTATTGTGCAGACTCAGCACAGAGCATCAAAGAGTTGATTTGTAGTGTGTCACATCAGTGTGGTGGCAGCTGTCCTGGCAGCCATTTTTGGAATTCCATAAGATACTATGATTCATATCAGTATGTCACACATAAACACATCGTATTGAATGACACAGAAACAGAATCTTATGAGAATTTATCAGATTCTGCTAACATTCTGTCCACATTTGATAACCTGCTCAGTGATGTGAAATCATCATCAATGTGAGTGGGCAAAACAGAAGCAACTTTGGATTTCTAACTACAAATCCCTTCTCTCTTGTTTCTTTTTGTCGTTATCCCACTCTAAAAGTTGGATGTAACAGTGAGACCAAATTCACAACCCAATAGAAACAGATCCAGGTACATTTACTGCAATATTCAAACTGAATACAGGCTGCTGGCCATTGACATGTAGTATCCTTTTGACTTGAAGTCACCTGGAACTGTAGCTGTGCTGTAAACAAATAATGAAGCACAATTTGACCAGAATAAGAACTAGAATCTTTAACACACTAAGATAATAAAATACACAAGCTATTTGACTGGTAACTGGCAATAAGCCCGAGGACTAATGGCCCAGAAGGCCCAAATGAAACTAGTAATGTCCAGACATCTAGCCTATATTACTTAATATTCATTAACCTATTTAAAACGCACTTTTGCTCAGTTTCAGGTAAAGTGTAAATCTGCACTTCTGATTTGTGTGATTACATTTTCTCTTTGTCTTTTTCTGCTGCAGCAGCCAAAGTCTGATTTATTAATGACAAACCAGTCGTAGAAGCATCATAACATCAAGAAAACTGGACAGTTAAAGGATTTTTCTTTTTACATAAAAAAGAAAAAAAAAGTTTGATGATCTGAAATGTTAAAGTGTGACAAACATACAAATAAATTGGAAAAATGCTTTTTCACACCATTGTCATATAAAAGACTTACTTCCTTCATTCTGTTCATTGACCCCATTGTGGACCACTAAAATTTTG